>NC_086154.1:153754775-154364462 GCF_035149785.1 Candoia aspera
TGGAACACAATATTCTGACAACCTCCAACTCCACCCTGACTGTCTAATCTTCATTTTTGTCACCCATGTCCTACCCAGGTGCACAGCAGAGAAACTGCTGAAAGCTTGCCTGCCTGTTTCCCAACCTGTTTCCCTTTCCCTCTTCTCTGAGAGGGAGAGAGGCAGACCTACTGGGAGGCAAGAAAGCATATGCTTTGAGTTTATGGAGATAAATGGTTTGAGGATCTATAGAAGTGTACCAACTGCAATGCTTAACTCAAAATATCCAGCATCCTCCATTGTCATCTTCCCTGCAGTTGCATGCTCACTTGCTGACTGCCTCTCAGGGGAATGAGGAACAGGCAAATGGAAGAAAATTGGCCATGGTCATCAGACAGGGGCATGCCCCACAGGATAAGGATATTTGTTAAATATTTATACTCTATGTGGACATTTTGTTTGTTTTACCTTTTTTTAGTTAGTATTAACTGCTTTGGTCATACTGCAGTATTAGATGTAAAAACAGGGCATCACATAAAGAAATAAAAATAGAAATGCATAAAGAAACAGTGGATCTTCAATCATATGTAAACTCTTCAGGAATCATTTTACGAAGTCTTGCAATTACTAAGATCAGCAATTCTCTCCTCGTATTATTTTACAGAGCACAGAGTCCAAAGCTTCTGGATAGACTCAGACTGAGAAAAATTACCATTCACTTTGAATTAAATTGTATAAGTCAGAGATTCCATACTGTCTCCTCCCCAAATCTTGCATTTCGGTGCTGAGACACAACATCTTCCTTATTAATCCCAACTTACCTTCTGCACACCGGCAAATGTTATCATGACATATCTTATTGAGAAGGCCAGTTTCTTTATCTGGATGGTAGAACTTGGTACACTGTTCATCTAAAGGAAGAATGAAAGGTTGTATCCATACATCACATCAACAAATCTATGATGATTATAGATTTAATTACTGAGAAGGACAAAGAGTAACTCATTTTTCTCAAGGAGACTTCGGATTTGGGACACATCAGACCTGACAGTGCAATGGAAACTTATCAAAAGCTGACTGAGTTTTGTTAAGCATTTACCTGAGAAACAGAAAGTGGCACAATGCAATAAGAAAGGTAAGAGAGGGTATTTCATATCTAATGGAGTTAGGAAGTTGGAACATGGGTGTCTGCAGGGTTCTGCTCCTTTTGTCAAGAAAGATGAAAATGGCATTGTGTTGCAAGTTTTGGGCAAGCATATAATGCCACAATGAACATACAAAAGGGGTGGGGCTTGTGGTGTGACAACACAATTTGACTTTTGTCATTCTAGCCCCCCTTGCTGCCTCCTCCTTTGGTAGTATACAATGGACTATTCATGATTCTTTCAGTCTGCTGTACAACCATGCCTTCTAGAATTAAAGGACTCAGTTTGGGGGAGGTTCTGTGCGACATTACTTATGATACCCGGACTCTGGTGTTAGCGATACCAATATCAAGACAGAATATCATTGCAGTTAGTCCTTATTTGGCGACCACAATTGGGACTGGCAACTTGGTTGCTAAGCGACTGAGTTGCTAAGCAGAAAATCATGTGACCGCGACTGAGCTTACAATCTTACTTTCCCTTCGGTTGTTAAGATGCAGTCACTAAGTGAAAAATCACGTGACCGCAACTTACGATTTTACTTCTGCCTTCCATACCGTACAGTATTAACCCTGCTTATTGCAAGGGAAAATGCGTGCTGGTTGCAAAGTACACAAATGGTGATCACGTGACTGAGGGACACTGAGACGGTCGTAAATGCGAGGATTGGTCGCAAAGTTAATTTTAGCACCGTCGTAACTTCAAACAGTCGCTGCACAAGGCAGCTGGTAAGTGAGGACTACAGATGCCTTATAAGGGAGACTACAGGCCAACAATCTCACATTTTCACTGAAGTTAACGAGACCTAGCGAGAGTGAGATCAAAATGGGGACAAACTGATCTTCCAGGCAAATTAGCTAGCCTGCCCTAGCCCTGTGACATTGCAAGGGATCTTGGGGTTGCATCTAGATGCTCAATCAGTGCAAGTGCTTTGAGCAGCAAAATGTCTTGGGTGGGCACATCCTTCCCTGAAACTGAAGCACCATCCATTGTCCTGCGCTGCAACAAAACTGAATTAGAACTAGGCATGGGTTACTGTCTGTTCTGGCTTCTCATCAGTTTTCAATTTTGCAAATATCTCAGGTCTGATTAGTGGGACTGGAGATGTTTTAAACAGTTATTTTACATTAACATTTTGTAAAATGTGTATGCATTTTGGGACACCTTTCTCCAAACAAATGCCTTTTTGAAAAAACTCATGGAACTTTGTTTTTGTATATGACAACTGCAGCAAGACTACTATACGCTCAAAGGTGGAAAGGTTCGACAACACCCCCAACAGAGGAATGGTTGGTGAAGATGATGGCACTTGCGGAGATGACTAAATTAACTTATTTGATCAGAGGAAAAACAGTATCTATATTTATGGCTGACTGGAAACCCCTCATAGACTTTTTGCATGAAACATAAAAAGTGCACTTATGATTTGTGGTTTTGATGATTAGAAAAAATTGGATAATAGAACAAAGTGAGCCTTTTTTGTAATCATAGAGTCAGAGGTAATTTTGTAATTGTTCTTATATTTGCTGCAAAGGAAACCAGAAGCTTCTTTCTATTTCTTTTTATTCTTTCTGCACTTTTTCTTTTTTCTTTCTCTGTTCCTTCTTTGTTAGTTTGTGTTAGTTTTTAAGTTCTTTGTAATAATAATAATAATACACACACACACACACAAAGTGTGTGTGTGTGTGTGTGTGTGTGTATGAAAAAAGAAAAGCTGTTTTTGCCATTACCTAGATTGTAGTAGCTGTACACTTTGACTGATCCTGGCTGAATGAAACCAACTTCATAATACTTGTAAAGCTTAAATTGCAGGCATTCATCCTCAGAGTGGGAGACCTGGCATGGAGAGAGAAGATAATTTTGTGGGTGCCAGTTTTCCAACAGAGATGATAATGACTTTTTTTAATAAACTCCATCAGTATAGCCTCAAGAAAATTGCTTATTCCAAGTTGGGTGCTCAGGTTTGTCATAGAGATTGAGGGAATAAACTCTGCAAGGCTGTCTAAATTCCCAGAATCCAGGGCTATGCAGTGGAAAAGGTACCAGCATGGAGAGGAACAGCAGGTTGAAATGGTGTGTCAGAAAATACTGGTCAACAGTTACAATACTAACATATTACTCTGTCATATCTTCTTTTCAGTTTTTTTCACTACCAAAAGGGCATTAGGTGACCTAGAATCTTTCCCCGCCACCCAGTGGGGAAGTGCTGTCTTCCCAGCCTTGAGTCAGCAGAAAACTGCTCTGGCATGAAATTGGCTAAGCCCATTGCCAATCCCCCATTGCCCTGCCCCTATTGCCTCTCTATTAAGTCAGTCCGGTCACTGGGCGTCCCTCCAAGGCAATGGGGTGATAAAGGCTAACAGAGGTCACCTGCCTTCAAGATCCTCTTGGGCAGGGATGGCATGGAGGGAAAAATACTGTTTCAGCATGGGTTCAAGTAAGTTCATCCCTTCAGCCAGTCTTAATCAGAGACTGGGAACAAGATACAGGCAACAATATGGAGGTAGAGCAGAAAATAAGTACTGGCCAAGGTGTGCTTGTACTGGGGCTAAGGGCAAGTGGGGAAAGGCCCAGAATCTCTGACTATCGATGCGAGACGTTTTGATCGGGATTACCGTTATAATTGCATGCAGGCCAATAACGATTCCACAACTCTGATAGCCTGTTGTAGCGTGCACGTTCTCCATGACTGTGCCCTGGTTCCTTCAGGTGCTACAGGCCTCGAGGTCAGAACTAGATCCCTTCGACATTTGCCTGGATGCCATTCTTACTTGGGCACCATCATTCCCTTGCAGCACTGGTCAGGGATGTAGCTCCTTCATGATTAATTACTCCTTCCTATTTCAACCTGCACCCCCCTCATGCCCTTAACCTGTGAGCCAGGCTGTTTGTAAACTATGTTGCTCTTTTTCAGAAAAGTGCTAGAGCTGTGTTCTGAAACAGCTGAACTGACATATAGCAGGGCAGGCTTGGGATTTCAAGAGGGACTGGGCATACTGGTTCACCCAGTGCCTCCCCCTTAGCACCTGTCTGCCATTTGCAAGTCAGGCCACCTGACAAGGGACTAGATATGCTGTCCCAAGCATCCATTAAATGTTAAGGGGAGTCACTGAGGTTTTTTCCCAATGGCAGATGACGCTTGGGGGAAGGGAAAACAAAGCTGAAGGAATCCACCAATCTACCGAGGACGGCACCATTCACCATCCTCGTTATTGTGGCAGAATATGGACTGGTAGCACAATTTAGGCCAGCATACTTTTTACTGGCTCAAGGGCTGGTGGCTAGCACTTCAGTGCAATTATGGAGGACAGTCTTTCTTTAAATAGAATGTAGTTAAAGTCTTTAAATATAATGTATCCCATAATGCAGGAGATCATTATATCTCTTTCTTAATTTATATACGATCTGTGGCAGTTAATGATGGATTATGCAGATTTATTTTGCTGAGTATACCTTCTATCTTTTTCATTATAACACATACCAATGTTTGCCTAATGATGGTCATTTCCAACCATGCCACTACTCAAAGGAATTAATTCTATAAGTGTTTACCTTGTCTAAGTAAATGATAACATTCCCTTTCTCAGCCATAACATTGTTAACTTCAAACTTGGAGATGTACCTGTCAACTCCATTAGAAAGCTAAACAATAAAAAAAAGAAAGAGGACATTTACATCAGGATTTGCAGATGATTCAAATACATGGAACTGCAGATAACTGACACAATTTGAACTGGCACTATGTTACTTCTATAGCAAAATCAGTAACTATTTTCAAGGTTCCCAAGATGTACATCTGAGAGACCTTGAGATAACCAAAAAGAGTTTTAATATTATTAATTTGTCAAAGAAATTCCACGCATCCTTGTACAAGTCAAATTCTTCCCATAAGTCAAATTCTGGGTGAATATGGAAATCCCTGCTTATAGTCAACATCTGAGACATTTTCAAGAAAGTTAAAAGAACGTTTTGCAGAATCAAGTCTTCATTACAAGAAATGCACCTTTCTGACTCTATAAAAGATAATGCCTTTTGTGTGTCATTGAAATAAAATTCAGCACCTTATTGATTTATTTACAGGTAAGTGAAGATTCATTCATTCATTCTCTCTGCAGCTCTATTCCTATGGGCAAATGATTTCTGTTAACTGTAATACGTTCTCTAATTCAATAGCTTCAGTGAACTATAGAAACAGCCATTTCAAGCACCAAGCAAAGCTTTCCTACCCTATTAAGGTCTTCAGCATCAGGGGCAAAACCAGTGAGCATAGAAACATCAATTATTGTCATTGTAGCATCAACGTCCCCAAGATACCTAAAATCAAGAACAAAGATGACCAAAGATGGATTTCCTAGTTCAGAAACAGATTCCTGTTCATTGCTATGACAACAGTTCTGCATTTTTCAGAATGATTCCTCCTGAAGGGGAGAAAGCCAATTACTGACAGAGCTTATAGGCTGGCACCTAAGACAGTGTTTCTGCTCACAATTTTCATGGAGGTTTTTACAAGGTTTATGAATTTGGGTGAAAATTGAGACAGAAGCATTAAGGTATAAAACGAAATGTGTTTTGTTTTTTTAAATGTCAAAAACCAAGCTGAAGACCTATCATTAGTCTTACTCTATTACCTATTTCTCTTGAGTCAGGCTCAACTTCTGATGGATTCATGAACATATCTGTGGAATTTTCCTGTCAACCTGGAAGAGATTTGCCATTGCCTTCTCCTAGCATATTTTTCCAACTTCTGGAATCCCCTGGAGGTTTCCCACCCATGTACTGGCCATCCTGCTGTAGCATATTGCAACTTCTAAATCCCTAATCATTCTAAAGGACCTGTGGTGACTTAAATCCTGCTCTTCATTTCATCCTCCAACCCACAAGCTGTTACAAATTAGGACACTTCATAGAAAACAGATGGGAGGCAGGGGGCAAACAGACATAGAGTGTAAACTTGGGAAAAGTGTAAACTGTTTTCTTGAAAAGTAACACAACTGCTTCTCCCAGTTATTACCCTGAATATCCAGTTATGATCCAAAGTTATCTTTAAAATTCAACATTCTCACCTGGTGCAGATTTTGAGCTTGAGTGCTCCCTTGGCTCCCTTTGCCTGGTTTAAGTCTAAAAATTGCAAATGAAAGGGGGGAAAGTCAGGCTCCTTACAAATTCTTGGCAATTTGATTTTTTTTTAAGGTAAAAAGCTTGATTATCCAACTGGCTGTAATGTCTCATTGGGGGGAAAAAGGATTAATCTAATCACTTTTACCCTCTATTTCTCTAACTGATTGGTTCCTTCTTGAAGGAAGTCATGTGAATAGGGAATGTTTAAACAAAGAATAATAAAGCCAAAGCAAATTTCAATCACTGAAGAACTGGATGTGTAGATTCTAAAGTGTATGAGGTAGGAACTTTCAAGCTGGGTGTAAAATGCCACTCCCTCATCCATCATTTTGCAAGAACCAAAGTTAATTTTTTCTTTACTTCTATGTGCTGTAGTCTGTGTGTGTGTGTGTGTGTGTGTGTGTGTATCCTAACCTATTCTATCAAGGTATTGCAAGAATACCAGGTGGTGAGAGCGTTTGGGCTCTTCAAAGGAAAAGTGGGACAAACATGTAATAAATAATACCATGAATTACATCTTGCGGAGTGCCACAGTATGGTGTGCAGATATAAAACCACCAGAAATTTGGATCCTGTTGCAAACCCATCAACACTAATTAAGAGCAGCCAAAAATCTCTGGCGCTAATCTCTCTTTCTTGAGTTTATAAATTTCAGAATGGCATTAAGACATTTCTTTCTTTGGTACCCCTCACCCCAACACAGCTCTTAGATTTGGTGCAACTAGTTAAGTGATAGGAGACTGTGGAGATTTAGTGGACAACAAGAGGCAGGCATTATTTGTGATCCATCAGGCCAACAGCAGCCTTTTGGCCTATGGCTATTTGACCATCTGTCCAAACCCTAATTGGTTTTGCAAGACTCTGATGGGCTGCTAGTTGCTGTCAGTTTGGGGTTAGTTAGGAACGGTAGATAATTGGCAATATGGACCTGATATCCTCTCCCTCAGAAGGCAGAATTTGTATTTCTTGCTAGACATGAGCTAATAGGAATGCTTTGTCTGCCTCTGAAGAAATACAAGGGGAAGAAGCTTGGTTACATTTCAAATATTAGCTTCTTGGAGACAAAACAAATACGAACAGGACTTGGTCATTTTTTTCTCTCATTCCATTACTGAGTGATGTGGGTGGTGGGTCTCACGCCAGTATCAAATAGAAGTACAGATGCATGGAGTGGATCACTCTCATACTACATGTCCAATTTATTTTCAGCCCTGAATTCTTTCAATATGGAGTTGGCTCAGTATTTTTCCTTCAGTATGATCAATCATTCAATTCAGGCAAATAAGCACAGTAAGCTAAAATGAAGGAGGACTTCCTTTGCCCATATATATATATGTATATGTTTTTTGTTGTTCTGGGGAAGGTAAAGTGAATATTGGCTACAACTACAATTCTTGTCCAATCTATATCTTTCAACACCAAAACTTATCTTTCAATGTTTTGAACACCCTCTTGTTCAGGGCAAAAGGAAATAAATTGTTTTGTAGACTGCAGGAACTGGATCTCAACTACATATGAAGTTAATAATATGATTTTCTATCAAGTGAGAGACTTTTTTTTAATGAATAGCTAGTAGAGCAGACTTGTTCCACATTGGGATCCTGACATGGTGAACAGAGAAACTTTAATCTTTTTCCCCACACTGTAGTCCTGAACCGGACCAGGCCTCCAGATCAAATATTCTCATGAGGAGAAAATTCCAGTTACCTTAAATGGGTGTCTTTTTTCAGTGCCAATAAAAGGCACGAGGGACCCAACCCAGGTCATAAAGCCTGAGCCTGCAGTTTATGAAACATAAATCTTACACCCAATGCTAAATGAGATGATTAATATTACATTCAGTTAAACCTGCTCTGTGCTCTTTAGGAAATACATTTTTAAAACAAGGGGAAAATGCTAACTTTTATTTTTAAAACATATTGACTATGTTAATAACTAATAAGTTGTGATCCCACAGGAAGGGAATAGGATCATGGCTTGGTCAGAGTTGTTTTCATGAATCTTCAGAGTAGGTGACATTGAACACAGAAACATACTACATCTACCCAATTTGGTAGATTCACCTATGGACCACTAAGCTGTGCTGACTTGCCTCTGTGACCGATGGCAGTTAGAATTCACTCACTCACTCACTCACCAACTCTAGAACTTGCATGGGATTTGGGAAGCTGAGATCATCAACTGCTAAGACAGTTTTGCAGCATTCCCTCTAGAGCTATGGGGAGGCAGTTTCCCATTTGTAAGGACTCTTGTCTTGTGCTGCCTCTAAGCTCCGGGCATTTCTTCTCTCCCTCCTGTTGCCAAAGTACCATGGAGCCTTTCTACCAGCTCCTGCCTCTCCAGCTGTCACCACGGGTGGCTTTGCCACTTTTTCTGAGTGGCTAGAAGTGGGAGAAGGGTTACCTTTCCTTTTTTGGTGCCACAAAATGTGTCCAAGGAAAAATGGGGGTGGGGTGGGGGGATGGGATGCCAGCTAGCTGCTAATTTTGATACCCTCCAATTGGGCAGCTGAAGGAAATGCTGATTCTCAGACACAGCTGGGGGAAACTGCAGCAAAGGATCTCAGGGGAGAGGCCAAAGATCTGTGGTACTTTGTGTTCTATTGCTTGTCTTTGCAAAAAGAAACTGGTCTGGAATTAAATTCATCTCCTTCTGACCATTGAGTACCCAACCACTTTCATTTTTTGTGCCTTTTCACCTTTTCTTCCCATTCCTAGCTTAGCGTTCCTTTGGTTTTGTATCATTACAGCAAATAGATTGATTCATCTACTTAGCATCATTTTTTCATTTTTCATTTCATTTTTACAAAATGAAAAGGTCCTACACCTTTCATTTCTAAACTGGATCTAGTGTATCAAACTTCATTGCTAATGCAGCAAACATTTTTAACTCCCCCCACCCCTGAAACTTCTAGCCCATAATTCATCATGGAAGAACATAGATATATTGCATGCCCAGAGTCTTTTGAGGTGGGCCAGCTATAAAAACTGTACTGTACTGTACTGTATTGTATTCTATTACTTATTCATAGCAAAACCAAAAAAAATCAAGTGCTGCTAACCAGAAATAAAACCTAGCCACTTCATTAGAATCTACCATTTCTACCAAGCCAAAGGCCACCAGTCAAACTTACTCAATTGGACGTTTTCAACAGAAACATCAAGAATGAATTTCTTGCAGACATTTGCATCCTCCCGTAATTGTGCATTATAAACTGTCAAAACGGTCATAGTGGCTTTTCCTTCACCTGATGCTGACACAATGAAATCTTCATTGAGCTTGGTCTGAAAAGCAACCAGATTAGCATGATCTTCAACTGGAGTTCCTTGACTAGTTTGATCTTACTTGTTACTAGTACTGATATTTTACTGCATTTGTTATAACCTGATGTGAACTAGAGGTAGAATAGATTTCAAAATGTAATAAAGACCCAGTCACGTATCTGGATGACAGAACAGCAGTATATTAGCAAGTGTCAATCAAATCGAGTGATCAAGAAAACACCCTTTCCTTCTGCTTTCTGAAGACACAATGAATGTAAAACTAACCAAGATTATTGGGCACCAGTCTTACCAATTTCTATACTGATGTACACTCATAGTGATATAATGTAGTAGAATAAATGGATTTAATTTGCTGCAATGGGAGAGTAACCTCACCTTCATAAACTGTGCCATCTGAAGATTACAAATACGTTTCCCTAATAAATTTTAAACCACTTGAAATCTCTTTTAGAGTGCAATGGAGGGCACGGTAGAGTTTTCCCTTCTCCCCAAGAAAGGGAAGGGGAGGGTAAAGCTTCTAATGAAATGGTATTGCTTATATAGGAATTGGCTCTTGGAGGCAGTTGGTGAAAAGTGGAGGAAAATGCGGAGAACCCTGTTTGTGTGTGTTTTTTCATCAAGAATTCCCAGTGAAGGAAAAGTCTGTATGAGGCATCACTATAGAGAAGGTAATAGTTGGGCAGTTGCATTATTATTTTTTCCACATTCATATTGGGGTTTGTTTTATTTAGGTCATCTTTCTAGATGCCTGACTGTGTTGCTCATTGACACCTAAACCTTTTAAGTATCCTGTAGCACCAAGGCCTGGCCATCAGGTTTCATATTTATTTATTTATTTATTTATTTAATTTTATTTATCTATCTAATTTATCCCCACCCATCTCCTCCCATCAGAGGCCTCTGGGCAGTTTACAACAAGTGATTAAAACCATCAGAATAATACAAAAAATAAAATACAGTAAAATACCATAAATAGAAATAAAGAATAAAAAGAATGAATATAGTAATCAGCTTGCCAAGTAACAACATAAAAGATTGTGGAATCGTCGGTGCTCTCTGAGCCTTGTCGTTTTCTTGCAGACATTTCATTGCCAGACTAGGCAACATCTTCAGTGCGAAGAAGGAGTGGGCCTTGCTCTCTGTTTATAAGCTGGACAAACCACGGCATATAAGCAGAGAGCAAGGCCCACTCCCTCTTCGCACTGAAGATGTTGCCTAGTCTGGCAATGAAACGTCTGCAAGAAAACAACCAGGCTCAGAGAGCACCAAGGACTCCACAGTTCAGCCCTGAGCTACAAATATTCGCTTTGATCGGTACATAAAAGATTTCCTGCTTTGCCTAGGAAGGAGGAACCTGCCCCTTGCTAAGACAAGCTCTACTGAAGTAGAATGTTACTGCTATACTAGGAAGTAATGTTTGGCTGCTTTTAGTTGGCATCTGGCTAGGGAAAGGACTAGGATTCCCAGGCAGCCTACAGAATGCCTAGGTGTGCGTCGAGTTTTCTTCGCCTAACTACTGTATATATGTATTTATGTCCAAGTGTGTATTATTTCACTTTGTGCCAGCTGCGAATGTAAAGTCAAGCATAATAGTAATAGTAACGATAATAATTTATTAAACTTGTAGGCCACCCAACTCTCAGCAATTTGGGGCGGCTCATAATAATGTAGAAATGTGCAGCGCTGAGAAGAAGAGAAAATCAGTAATCCATTTACAAGAAATGAGGTCCAGATATATTTTTATCCCACCCTTTTTACCTATAACTCAAGACAGAGAATATATCTAATTCTCCTGCCTCCTTTTTTCCCCACAACCACCACCCTATGAGGTGGGTTGAGCTGAGAGAGGGACTGGCCCAAAGTCACCTGCCTAAGGTGGGACTAGAACTCACCATCTCCTGATTTCCAGGCCAGCACCTTCACTACTACACCAAACTGGCCCTCAAGATATAGCATATAACAGAAATGTGATGACGTCCTCCCCTGGCTTTCTTGGAGGAATACTATCAACTATCAATTCTCTTTCAAATTGTTTTTCAGATTACGGTGTGGATATGTTCCAAAGGCGCATCTCTAGGCTGGCTCTTGAGTCTTCTGGCTCTTAAATTCTGCCACCTACAGCATCCGCTCTGCTCCGTGGCAGGCTTGATGCTGGTAGAGGAGCTGTTCCTCTGGGATGTCGAAGAGCTACGGTTGGGACAATCCGAAGCTCTTCTCATCAAGCCACCTTAAATATGAATCTCGATAGGGGCCCAATCAATCTTGAAGGAGATTAGGACCACATCAGCAGGTCAGACTGGTGCACAAAGTCTAGATGCAAATGATTAGTACATGCAGGGCTTTTTCCATCTAAGTTTTATCTTGTAGGGTTCCAGATCATATATACAGACCTGAGCTGGAGTGGAGCTCCACGCAAAGAGCAAAAGAGGGAGATATATGGAAAGATGAAGTAATCCCTGCCATAGTTTACCTTCCTTCGTGTATTTTTCCTTCCACAAATACTCTTTCCACAAAAATTTCTATGTTCTTTTTACTTGACTGTACCAGATCCATACTGAAACATACAACTCTATTAGACTCCACTTTTATCTACTTTGGCCCCAAATTCCTTGTGCAATATCAGAAATAGCAACAAATTGTCTTCATGACTCTGCCTTCATGTACTAAGCCCTGAAATGCTCCAGAAGTCCCCCAAAGCCATCAAGATCTCTTTCCTATCAAAGATGGAATAATTCTTGAAAGTGCAGACATAGTTTTGGAATCTTATTTTAAGTAACGGGGCGTGGCCTTTTACAGCTCTGTGTGAGGAAAGGGAAGTCACTTAAGATGACATGGTAAAAGAAGACAGTAGTCCTAAGCCAGTCTCCCCCAGTCTGATGCGTGAACATGGGCTGTACTCCAATGACCACAATTCCAGTAAGGAGAACTGATTCAGCTTTTCTTAGTTGTTTCACTAAATTCTATGTAGTTTTCCCCAGTTCTTGCAAAAAGTTGGATTTGAATTCTAAACTCCAGAGTAATAAGCATTTCCAAAGAAGGCAGTAAGAAATACACTTGCGGAAAACTGTACCTCTGCTGTCCGGGCTATGATAGCATTGGCAAAATCAATTCTGTAGTTTAGTGGCGCTTCTCGTTCTGGCAGCTTAATAGCAATATCCAAGTTGAGGTTCTTATGGGTAGGCATGTCAATCTCATACGTAGCAAGAGCGTTGAACACCATGATTGTGGCCTGGAATGGGAGAAGCAAAAAATAAGATCATTTGCCCTGGAGTATCTCACAAAGGACCTTAGCACATAGGAACTGAGAATCCAGTGATATGCTTTACCAGAGACAAGAAGTGCTCTTCGAGCAACTCCGTGTTTCAGACAGTCGGGATGTTCAACACACAGGGAAGAGCATGGTGATGGGGCTGGTTGCAGTAAATATGCCAAATACCTTTCTAAACTTTACAATGGTCTGTTAGTTCATTTGAGCACACTAGGGATGAGACGATGGGCTACAAACCGAATGAATAAACAAGCAGAGGAGGGATGCCTCGTATACATGTGCATGCATCTTTAAAGAACCTTCTATCTGTAGGACTAAATGACCTAGGACAATAGGAAGTCTGTGAATGAGATTTCCCTTAGTTCCCTTAACTCCAGCACTAACGAAGGACATAAACCCTAGATTATCTTCAAATAAAACGTCCTCTCAAAAGCTATTCCTTGTCCTGCACATCAAAAGGTGCATGTACCTGCATGCTGACCAAGAAGGGGCAAATGATTCCCTCTCCACCCATGTACCCATACACCCTGATCTTTCTCAGCACAGCACAGCACATTCCCTCCTACGGATATTTTGTGCCAAGAAAGCTCACAGATGACTGAAGTGTAAGCTGTAGTGTCTTTCAGTCTATCAGAGTTAGTCAAGTCCTAAAGTAGCTATCCTATGCCTTGTTCTACCAGCTGAGTGGGAATCATGTTAATATCATTGCATCTTGATATGTAAACTCTCTGCAGGTAGAAAACCAGCACTAGGATGTCAAAAATACAACAGTAGGATCCTTTTCCTTGACATAGTCTTCATGAAATCACCTTCTTTGGAGGCTAAGCACTCTATCATTTTTATTCCCCCAATAGGAAACTGAAAGAGAACCAGTAGGAGGTTTACTACTACTACTACATCTTCAAGACCAACCTAGTGCCCAGGGCAGGAATCCTTATCATACCCCCAGTACATGGTGTCCGTCTTTTGTTCAAAAGCCTCCTGATGGAGCACCATATGCTTGAGAGCGCTCACAGTCAGAAACGTCCTCCTTATTCCTCATTTTGGATCTCTCTCTGTAAAGCTTCCATTCACTGGTTCCTGTCTTATCCTTAGGCAGTATGGAGAATAAATCCACAACTTCTTCCCTGTGACAGCCCTTCGAGTATTAGAAGACTGCTCTCATGTCTCCCCTTTGCCTTCTCTTCTTTAGGCTAAACATGCAACAATTCAGACTACTGTTTTGTTTTAAGCAGACCAAGATAGAATATAGCTCAGACGTTTATAGTTTGACAATGAAGCAAGGGCTCACTTGGGTTTGCCCATATGTTCCCCCATAATATTTCTGATCTGTCAGCCATCTGGCTATGGGACCGGTCTCATCAAATTTCTTCATTTTCAGCAGGGCCATCAAGGCGTAGGAGGTGGCTTCAATGTTGTAAGTGTGAGCATTATATTCTTCCCAACGATTCCTTCCTAAAAAACAGCACAGAAACGCAATTTCACTAAACAGTTAAGAATATTGGTCACGTACCTTGAAGATGACTTTTGGCTGGAGTGAAAAGAATGGGAGACTTAACAATTGATTAAGTCTCCCACTCTTCAAGAAGGCAGATGCTACATGTGCATTGTTGGGTGAGGTCATTCAATGGCATGGGGTTGCTGATGATAGCCAGTTATTGTCAGCCCCAATAGACCAAACCAAGAATCAAGTCCACAGAAAGGCTAAGGCTGCTTATATTGAGAATGGTGTCTGTCTGAGCTGCTTATGCATACTTTCTGTTTGTTTTGGACTCAAGCTATGTTTTTCCCCTCATTGCTTTGGTAACAGGTCTGGCCTACCTCTGTCAAGGGCATCTTCTGTACTCTCTACAGTTATACAACTCCACCCCTGGCTAGGCAGATAATGCTGTTCTGGTGCTGACCCAGTGCTTGGAGGCTGTGAGGGTCTAGGTGGGGAGGAACCGGTTTCTGGCCCCCCTAGGTCTGGTGATGTTATCGCTGACTCTCAGTGGGGTAGCACTTCCCTGGACAGAGATGGTGCGCAATTTGGGGCTCCTCCTGAATATGTGGCTCCTGCTTGAGGAGCAGGTGGCAGCGGTGGCTAGAGGGCCTTTGCTCTGATCCACCTTGTGCACCAATTGCGCCCATTCCTGGCCAGGGAGGTTCTGCTGATGGCCACTCATGCCTTGGTCATCCATATCACACTGTTGTTGTGTGAGTTGCACTGGCTCCCATTTTCTTTCTGGGTGCAGTACAAGGTGCTGGTTATCACCTTTAAAGCCCTGCATGGCACACGGACGGCTTATTTGCAGGACTGCCTTTCCCTGAGGGTATCTGCTGTTCCACCCGGTTGGATAGGGTGACCATGCTCCAGGTCCCTTCCCTTAAATATTGCCATCTAGTTGGACCTGGGAAGCGTGTCTCTTCCACAGCAGCCCCTGCCCTGTAGAACACCCGTCCCTCTGGGATCTGGCAAGCCCCCACCCTTCTAGACTTTCTGAAAGCTGCAAAGGCTTGGCTTTTCCCTCAGCACTGCAATAGGATTTCAGTGGGAGCCCGGGGAAGTGCCAGATTTTTGTTTTACTGTTTCTTAGTTTTTATTATTGTTGTGAACTGCCCGGAGTTGTGTTTCATTGATGGGTGGCCATTTAAGCCTTACAAACAAACAAACAAACAAGCAAGGCACTTGTAATCTGTCTCACACATCACCTGCATCTGCATAACCAACCTGCCTTCCCCTCCCTTCTCCTCCGCCCCCGCCCTTTAAATCCTACATCCCTTTAGCCACTCCATGCATCTGATGAAATGAGCTGTAGCTCGTGACAGCTTACGCCTTTTAATGAAAGCTGTTGCTTGGAAAACGTGCTACCGGTCCCCTGATCTTTTGCCATCATAGACTAACATGGCTTTCCTCCTACAGGGGAGAATCTGGAAACTAAAACAGTAAACGATTTCTGAAGCTGGACTAGCCTCTGGTGATTACGTCGACACAATCGTATAGTTTTCCTGGTAAAAATATGAAATGGTTTGCCACGGCCTTCTTCTGGGAAGTTTTTTCACTTCCCAGGTTTGCCTACAGCTCTGGAATTTTAGAGGAATCCCATCCAAGGGCTAACCAAGGTTCACCATCTGTTACATGCAGTAGAAGAGAAATAACTACACAAAAAGGTCATCAGAGATGGTATGACTCTATGAGAACCACTAAAAATGCAATATAAGTATAAGTATTTCCTAGATAAATAAATTGCACATATTTAAATTGCATACACATTGATAAAGATCAGGGCAAAATGTCTTAAAATAATAAACTATTATTTTAGATATCATAATAAAAATCATGGCCACTTTCCCCCCTTTTTTTCTCTAGTCTCCTTTGCTAATACTAAAAAAGTGGTAAATGCAAATAAACGCCAATCCTCTGTACTTTCAAAAGATCAAGAACTCTAATTCAACAAATAAACCACGGTGCCTGTACAACTGGCAGCCTATGTGAAGAAGAGCTTTGCATCTATTATTTCTGACGATTTTTTTTTCCTGGACAAGGCAGCTGGAAGCAAAGAGGTGCCCCCTTGCGTGTGGCTCTTGGTTGTTGTTGTTATTATTATTATTATTATTATTATTATTATTATTATTATTATTATTATTTTGGTCACTGCAATATCTCAGGCATATGTCCATTGTGCTTTGTGTTCCCAGCTTAATCCTTAATCTTAATTAATTAATTAATTAATCAGTCTTAATCCTCCATTCCGCTTCTTGCAGGAATTGGCTGTTTTCCAAACCAACCGCACCTGTTTTCTTCTATCTAAAGTAAACCCGCAGATGTACCTGTTGATGCTGCCATGAGTATCCTGTCGTCCTGCAGGCGGTCTGCAGCAGCCAAAGCGTAGGCTGTGAGAGCCGTAGTGTAAGGCCTTTGCAGCGTTGGGTACTTTTTCTCCAAATAAGCTGCAGCCTTGTTGATGCTGTTGTCTAGAACCTAAAAGTGAGGGCAGAGGGAAGAGAAGAGATTCATCAGGAATGTCTGGAGAACTGTTTTTAGACCTACTTATGAGCTGCCCACTTCCTGCTTGCATGCTTTCAAGCTAATAATGCAAATTTAACCACAATATGCGTTATTTTAGGCTTTTTATCCAGGAAGAGATGTTGAAAAAAAATTCATTAGGAATGTCTTAAATAGAGGCTCCACTGGAGAATTTCTGTAAAACCTGCAATATAGCAAGATGTAGGCTGAAAATTCAGTGGCTGCTGAACCACATGGAGAAGCTCTTTCTGCATAGAACTTTCTAAATCTGCCTTTGAGGAATGCTGATGATAGAGAATTACATTGCAGCGGTGAAAAGGCGCTTCGATATTTACAGATCATTAACTGATTTAAATACCTTGCTGGCCTGAAAGTATATATGTAATTTCCCAATACTGTCCTTATTGCATTTATTATTTATTTGATTTGGTTTGATTTGATTTGATTTGAAATTAATGAAATATAAACCACAGCAATGCTGCATAGGCTACTTTGAGATCCTGAAGGGTTCTAATACTGAACTTGGGTTTATAGCTCGGCCAAGAAGGAGTACAAATGGAACACTGTGATCAAAAACCCCCTAAGAGATGTGGCCCTCTCATACCATTTCCCATCACTTACATTGATATGATCACTGCAGATTGGTTTCGATTCCAACAATGCAATCAGGATGAAAGCTGTTAAAGATATTTCTGGTTCAGCACCCTCAGCTCCTCCCTAGAATAAATAGTGGGGGGAGACAAAAAAGCAACTGAAGGTAATGTTAATAAATAAATACTTCTATGTAATTCCAGCTGCCCTCCCCAAAGGTCTCCCTTGCCCCTTCGATAAAAACTAGCCTAGTTTCACCATTCTAGTCTCACGCTGAAAGCTCTTAACATTCTCTACTGCATGTCTTCTCTCATTTCCCCTAGGGACGCCTAAGCCACACGCTCACGACTGCTTTGGCAGGTTTCCCTCCCACTCTGGCGCTGGCGGGAAATCACGTCCCCCTAAAACTCACTGTCCCCACAGTGTGCCCTTTCTGTGGACACAGAGCAGGTGCTTGCTGTGCTGCAGTCCATACAGCTTTCATGTGCAACGTTCTAAGGCCCATGACTGGTCACTCCCTTGGAAGAAATTCAAACCGTGACCAACATCAACCGGCATATGATACGCCTCTTCCAATTGGTATGCATAATCCTCTGCTTAGACCAGGCCCTGCATCTTTTATCTTTTATCTTTTTTCTTTCCCATCCTAACATCAATTGACTGAACTACTTTTTAAATTCCTTGTAAGTATGGCCGACCAACTGACTATTCGACTTATCAAACTGGGGGGGGGGCAGCAAAGAGTTAAGGTTTCTTGTAACTCTTCGCTGCAACTTGATGTAGGATATTAGGAAGAGCAATGTTGTTGGGGTGGCTCAGCTATGGAGACACTAAGTTACAGATGGAGGCACGAAGACATGTGCTCAGGAAATGGTGAACGGACCATCCTCATGCCAGAGCAAGGAGGCTGCGTAAATCTGCTCCTAAATTTCTTCTGTAGAGCCTCACTTGCTCTTGTTCCTACTGCTCATATCCCAGTCCTGAGAAGAAGCTAGCAATGAACCACCTCATCAGTGCAATCTTCTCTTTAATACCTAGCCTTGGGTTTTTGAGTTAAGACAAGAAAATCCCTGGATTTATTTAAATCAAGTAGTCTTAATAGGAAGGGAAGGGAAGGAAGGAAACCATACTTTCATTGCTCCATGGATTACAGGGGCGTTTTCTTTGAACACTCCATCTGGTTCTTGCCTGTTCAGAATCAGCCACTTCACACCTCCACAAATGATATCATTGTTAATGTTCTTTACAACTTTGGTGGCCGTGGCAAAGACTTTTACAACATACGCTGTTAGCCTGTAAAGAATATAATGCATTAACCAACCATCTCAACGAAGATCTTAATACAAGTAGTTGCTTGCTTGGTTTTGTAAGCCAAATATGGCTAGGCTACTGCTAGCTAGGAGGGAGCGGGGAAGAGTGGCTTGTTCCGGAGTCACCACACCAGTAGACTGTGGCACAACAAGAGCAGAACCTGCACATGCCTCTAGGCCAATGTTGTTGTTATGATGGGAGACCATCAAGATTCAAATGGGTCATCCTCATCTCTCCTTCAACCAAGGAAGGAAAGAAAGTTCAGCTAGCCAAGGACTCAAAGGCCAGTGTCAAGAGAAATGGTGCGCTGAGTCAGTTTAAGAGGAATGACAAGTGTTGTTATCTCACAACAGTACATAGGAATGAGAGCTCTGGAACAAATGCAGGATAATAGTTAAGAGAATGAGAATTCTTTGATTCAGTTCTTCTGATGATCAGAGATGAACTCTTAGCATGTGCCCTATAGGGGTTAGTGATAGTCAAGGTAACTGAGTGCTTTCAGAGGGCAGCTCCCCACTGAGGTATCTATTCAGAGAGCCACTTTGGTGTAGTGGTGAAGGTGCTGGGCTAGAAACCAGGAGACTGTGCATTCTAGGCCTCCCTTAGGCATGAAAGCCGGCTGGGTGGCTTTGGCCAGTTGCTCTCTCTCAGCCCAATCCACCTCACAGGCTTGCTATTGTGGGGAAAATAGAAGGCAGGACTATTAAGTATGTTTGCCATCTTGAGTTCACCAAAAACAAAAAAGGTGGGATAAGAATCTAGTAGTAATAATAGTAATAATAATAATAATAATAATAGCAATAACAACAGCAGCAGCAGCAACCACAACAACTGAATCCCAGGGAACCAGCGTTTTCAAGTGCTTCCTCCACCTTGTAGCAGGAGCACATTCCCATTCTTACTTTAATGAAAAAACAATGAAACTGATTGATACGACATGCTAGACATGGGAAGACCAGAGGAAAAAGAGGGAGGCATACAATATGGGTAAGCCATTATTAGAAAAGGAACTTTTGTCAAGGACCAAAGCACAGCCAGGGAAGGAGCCACGAGGAAGAAGGGAATGAAGAAAGCAAGAAAGGAAATGCAAAGACAGAGAGTTGGACACACCAACAGAAGTTAGACAATGAAAATATATGGAAGTTTATAGGACGTTAGAGGACAGCCGTCCATGATCTGAAAGGTATTGCTGCAGTTGCTCTGTCCATACCAAGTACTAGCTGGGCGTTCTTTAAATGCTGCATAGGAGTGGTCTGGTTTCTTATACACCAACTGCTGGGTGTAACCTGAAAAGGGGAAAGGTAGAAAGAGCTGTGAAATTCTCCTCCAGCCGTACAGAAGCACACTTGCATCCAGACTGCCAGCCCCAGCAGTTCTGCATTCCTCTTTCTTTGCTGTGACTCTCACTGGAGCAGCTTTTTCTTTCCACAGTTGTTTTGTTTGGTGTTCTGGTCTCAGTGTAAAACTATCCCACGCTGCAGTTGAGATTCTGAAAGGAAGCAACCTTAACAGCAGCCACCAAAAAAAAAAAAGAGCTGAGAGAGACTATCAGAACATGTAGTGCTGTCCTGAGACTTGATTCCTACAACTGAGAAACAGACATTTGATATCAGATTAAAGGGTCCAAAATCACCACAAAAGAGATGAAACTGTCTTTTTAATAGAATATTGTGACAATTCCATGAGCCCACATTTAAATATTTCTCAGCAATTACTACAACTGCCCCCACCCCCAGGCCAAAGCAGTAATACCCTTAGCTAGGCTGACAGAAGCCTACTTTGTGAAAAAAAAAGAAGAACCCCTCCATCCATTTAAGAACACTTGGCTTCTTGACTTCTGTGGGTCTCACATTGTTCACTTTAGGGATGAATGAATCTGACATTTCCATCAGCCGAAGAAAACATATCTGGAGACAACTGGCCTTACCGGTCATGATCTGTTTGACTGCTTCTGTCCTGCGATCCACGCCAATCGTCTCCCACTGCCCAGTTGCGTCCAGGTAGTAGGTGGCAATAACCGATGGAGTCATGGTGACCATATTTTGCTCCCCACAGCCAGAAGGGGTGATAATGAGATGATTTAGTTTACTTCCATCAATTGAGTTTTCAAGAATCTGAGCCACAGGGTCACCTGAATGTGAAAAAATTACCAAGCGTGTGTAGAAGTTGGGGGGGGTTGTGACCTTGCTTTAAGCTTCAATAGCTTTATGGCAAATGATTTCCCTACTGTTGCTTCCATCCCCACTACCCTTCCTTTAGAGCATTGAGAGTGGGGGTAATTAGGTTCCAGGACTAATCAGAAAGTTTATGTATTTAATTCAAATTTAAGTCTGCCTGGCTCCTTAGCAACTCTGGGTGGCTTACACTTAAAAATAAGAAACAGTACATGCAGAAAAAGACATAGCTGACTCCAGAAGCACCCTATCCCAAGGCCTGGGAGAACCACCAATTTTAAAAATGATTTTCTGAATGTCACTAGGGTTGGAGCTGTGTGGCTCTTGGGGAGAATGCCATTCCAGAGAGCAGGCACTGCAACAGAGAAAGTTCGCTTCCTAAGTCCTACAAGATTACACTGTTTGAACAACAGGACCTGGAGCATCCACTCTGTCTGATGTCACCAGGTGGGCAGAAGTAATAAGGTTAAATGTCAAAAGTGGGATAGGTCCACTGTACCTGGGCACCCAGTAAGGCAGGCTCTGATCTATGTTCCGTCTACTCAGGAATGGAAGCACAGGGAGAACTTGTCCTTTCAAGGTGTCCATCTCCAGTGCCAGTGGATTCTAGCAAGAACTGGGCTGGTGGCTATTTCAACTTCTCTATTCAAGAGATATAGGAGCCTGGATTTCAAATAACTAGTTCTTACCCTGGACAGTAATCTTGGTTTCAGTTTCTGTGTCAGGCACCTTGTCATCTAACTTATCGGCTATGACCGTTTGTTCCTGGGTTCCACCTGACAAATGGAAAAGAAAATGAGGAAAATTACAAGGAAAGAAAAATGCCAGTTACTTCCGCATTAAGTGCCTCTTTGGCATTGTTTCTAATACTCAATTGTAAATGGAATTCAGCACAATTACCACACAAGCACTTAATAGGGAGGGACATAATTCTCTGTGAGCACATAAGCTTTGTAAAATAAAATAACTTCTATTTGAAATGTTCATGGTAAAAAGATCCTCCCTTTTCCCTGGAAACAGTAAAGCAAGCAGGTGAAAGGACCGTGCAATAGGAAGACACCATCCCCAGGACTTAGTTGAAAGTAAAACGGGAATTAATGAGTAAGAAAGACCTTACCTACTCCTTTTGTATTTGGGTCCAATTCAATAACCTTCACAATATTTCTCCGTACCCCTTCAGGCTGTTACAGGAAAAGACACCAGAACAATCCCTTATGAGAGCCCCGTTACAAGTAAACATATCATGCATGACAGCAACAGGTATCTCAAAATGGCAATTACAGAACACAAAGGATCCCCTGCAGCATCTCTTCCAATGTGAGAGATATTCAGCAATAGAGTTTGTGCTTGAACGCGCAATGCGAAAAGGCATAGGCCAGCCCCACGTCTTCTCCGTAGCCAAGTCAACATCGCCCTCTATTAAGGATGAATTTCTATTTATCCACCACTCCACCATCTGCTCCTACTGGCTCCTTCCCCTCCTATAGCTGGATATTCTGGAAGCTCTGAGCTTTCATATCTCAGATTAGCGGGGGGGGGGGGGGGCAGGAGGGAAGGATGTCTGTGTCACAGCAGCTGTGGTCACCTACAATTGTTCTTACTGTCTTCCCCTTTTTCGTTGCCCTTTTTTTCATTCCCCTCCTATGCTTTCCTCCTCCCGCAAAACAGCCACCATACGTTGTGTGGGTAGCCTGCCTCTGGCTTCTGTCTTTTGCTGCGGAAGACTAACACGCCTCCTCCTCTGGAAACAGTTTAACAATTAGGCCAGCCCTGGTGCTATTCTGGCCTACCCCAACTTCGGTAACTTCCAGATAAGTTAGCCTTGCCTTTGGTGACTGAATTCTGGGATCTGTTTTGGGATCTATAACCCCAGCACATCCAGAGAGTAGAGGATTGGGGAAAGTTGTGTTAGGCAATCCATGTTTTAGCAAACTTTTAATTCCCAGGGTCATTGGCACAAAGTCTCCTCTGCTGTTAAGACCCTTTTTAAGGCTGTGGTGAGGGTCCCAAAGGGCTCCCCCCCACATACACGTGCCCAGAAAATTCTAAGTGACAGGAAGCACCATCCAAAAGGATTTTTCTCCAAAGCTTGTCAAGAGGCACTGAAATTCTTGGGGGTTCTGATTTTCTGCTATTTCCCTTTTTAAATTAATAAATTAAATTAAATTATTATTTATTATTAATATTATTACTTACTGTTTTGATAGGAAATACAATCCTATGCCATCCCATTCATCGATCTATACTACTGTGTAACTTCGTATACCACTTGCATTCCTGGATATTAAATAGTGCTGCTATCCCTCAATAATATTCTTGGGGGATAAGATTCATTTCATTGTTTTATTACATAGTGTTTACTGACTGGACATTTTAATGCTTAAAGGGTTTTTTTTAAGTTGCTGGACTTCGGGCATAACAAAGAATGTATTCACACATGCTTTCATAATCTAAAATGCAGCACTGCTACTGTTCATCTATTTATTCAGTCTTTCCCGACTTGATACCTTCCAGATACGTTGGATTATATTCCCATTACCCCCAACTAGCCTAACAATCTCCACATATACCCTTCCAAAATCTGCTTTAGATAATTTGCCAAGTCTCTGAAGCTGGTTGTGATGATCCAAAGGGCCAAGGGGTCAGGAAGGAAGGGTTATGCAGATGCCATCCATTGAGTTGCCTGTTCTCTACTTACAGTCAACTTGAGTTGAGCAAATCTGCCAAACTTCCTTGGATAAAGAAATGCAAGAATGCCTTCCTGTGGTCCAAGAGCAGATTGCAAGTACCAGAAACTAGCAGATCGCTACTTGCAATACTAATGCCAGCTAGCCTTGTATTGCATTTTTATTATACTCAGTCTTCAGTATGAATTATTATTTTTTGAAGGGGACCATCTGCACTCGCTTCCTATTCTTTGGCAATTATTTTCACATCTATTTTTAACCACTGATCTCCAATCTTCTGCTCCCCAAACTTCATTTTGAAAAGTCAAGCTGCAAAGCAGCCCGCCCACACATTTTTGTTAGCCGTGTCCTCATTAGCCGAGGCCTATCCAAGATGACTAAATACAGAGCCTTCAAAACAGGAGGGGCAATTAGGGCCCCCACCTGGGTTGTTGTGCATGGATGTGTTTGAATGGTTTCCACTGCTGTGATTTTGAAATGGCTGGTTTGATATTTCTCTCTTCAGAATTCAACAGTGTTATCAAATTCGTTAGAATTTGTGGTGGGCAAGCATTTTATGGGCTAAGACAAAAGATGCCATCCTATCCCGGTCCAAGAATAAGAGGGGAAATGCATGCCTATCCTGGCAATATCACAGTGCCTTGCCCTGCGCCCAGGAGGGCAGACTAGCCTAGGGAACTCCCTGGCACAGCTTTTTTCTTTTGGGCAATACTGCTGCTGTTGACCACTCTCGGTGACTGTCTCCTGAGGTGATGGGTCTTGCTCTGGCTAATGCAGGGCTGGGCAATCCTGGCCCCCTGCCCAAGTCCACCACACCCACGCACCAAATCACACCACTGAAATGTAAAGACTAATTGTTTCAGTGTGGCAGGGATTTTTTTTTTTTTTTTTTTTTGCAGCTGGGGAGGGATGGGGGAAGAAAGATTGGACTAAAAGAAGCACATTGCTGGCTGCAACCCTGAGCATATTTACTTTCCATGAAAAAACTCCCAAAATGTTCAGCTCTAACCCTTTTCTCCCATTTTCAAACCAGCAACATTTTGCTATGGAAAGGTCCTAGGAGTTTTCAAAGGACAATCAGAACAACAGCGTAGTCCAAGGTGGAGAAGAGACTAGACCATTTTAGCCACAGTGGTAGACATGCCATTTTGTGCTGTTACCGAGAAGTTGTTACTTACCACAACTTTCAGCTTCTTCTTCACACCATCAGACACCAACTCTCCCTGGACGCTTGCTTTGACCTCAATGTCATGCAATCCTTGCTGTAATGGGACTATCACAAATGGTACTGCCCTGGAGGACAGGCCTCTAACTCTGAAATACTCTCGGTATCTTTTGTTTTCTGTGGAAGCACTGCAGAAGGCTGGGTTGTATAACAGTTCCACTCGCACCTATGATGCGGGATGAGAAAAGGAGATGAGCCACCATGCCGCTTTGGCCATGAGAAGCATTAAAGATCCAGCTTTCCCACAGGTGGTGCAAACATATACACCAGCAGATCCTCTCCTGAACCAACAAGGGAGTCAGTCATTGTGATACATGGAAGGAAACACAGAGAAGGAGGGGTATACATAGAGCACACACACACACATCACACAAATACAAATTTATCCTTCCCTTCCCTTCCCTTCTTGATGGACTGGTAGGAAATAGGAATGTGTGCATAATTCAGTGCATCAGAATATTTACGCAAATAAGGCCCCGCAAATACAAGAGCCCAAGATGTGCACTGCTCAGTAGACAAACAAATGGAGCGTAGATGACGATCTAAAACACTGTTTCTTAAAGTGTGATCCGAGGACCCCACGAAATCAAAATTATTCGCAGGTATTAAAGGTACTTGCAAACATATAAGACAACGTTACTCTTTTGGAAGCTGTCCAGTCCAAATTTAGAAGAGCAATACTCGCAGTTCCGAGATGCATCAAGGATGCTGTTTCGCGGTCAGAGACAGGTTTGGTTTCTGTGAGCGCCGGAGCCTGGTGCTAGCTCCTTAATTTCTGGTTGCAACTGATTTTTTTTCCTCTGGGTCTGGCTCCACTGGTTCTCAGGGACAGTTGTAAATCAACCTGGCTAGCAAAAGCTAATGGCAAGCTCCAGCCCTTAGGACTTTCTCTGGAAAGTCGCTGTCCATTAGGGCTTGAAAATGCCAGGAGTCATCTTAAACAACGTATCTGGGATACTGATTTTCAAGCCGTTTAAGCCTAGTAGCCAGCCCTACAGTTCATGGATTTCTCTAATGGGCATGTGCCATCGTCGTATTTCTCTTCAGTTCTAATTCTGAAATTTGGTTGGGCTTTCGCCTTGGCCAGGTTGGATCCTCTGCCCTCTGCAGTTCTGCGGGGACGGTATAAAAACATCCCTTTTCATCCGTGCTTACATACGTCCGTGTGGAGATGGCTCTGGGGAATCCCTGAGCCATCTGCTCTTTGTTGCTCTCCATAGGGAATCAAGGAAGATACATATTCATCCCATTTTAAAGAACCACCCCGGTAGAGAGCACAATGTCCATCTGTCTCTGCTTTACCTGCCCAGGACCCCGACAGATCTTTCCAGGTTGCCCGATTTTGTGCTATCGTTTGTTGTATCCGTCCTACCTACGGTTGAGGTTTAGCACAAACAGCCACTGCTGTTTGTACTGCCGTTACCGTAATAATGTATTTTATGTCATTTTATTGCAATTTTTGAAGTTTGATTAATAACTACAAATCTGTGTATTTTACTGTTGTGCTTTCTGGCCCATAAGCCGTAATAAGGGTTTGATTTTGATTTTGATTTGATCTGAATGTTACTGTTCTCATTATTATTGTTATTTGTTAAAAAAATAGGGTTTCTTCACAAAATATATTTTATTTGTTAATACCTAATGGGTTTAATATTGTTATTTTTACATGATTCAATAACTATTCTACAAATGCATCCATTTTAATTTTTAATCCCCCGTTGGGGGGACATGGGCAGTGATATAAATCTAAATAAATAAATAAATTAAAAATACGGTAAATATCAATAAATATAACTCATACAAATAAAAGCCCTTTTGCAGCCCTCCACAATTTTTAAAAGGAGGATGTCATGAGTAAGGATGGCGAGCAGGGGGCTCCCACCCAGACTGTCAAGCGCATGCGTAGCACTGATGAATTGTTCAGCCATTCAAAGAGACACAGATCGGGACCGCCTTAACCTTTGGGGTTTATATGGCTGGGTTTTTCCCACGCTTCCTCAGTTTGTTAGGATTCTTGTTAAGTACTAGTAATAAATATTAGAGACCAGTTCATTGTCTCAGTGTGTTTCCTGGTAGTTAGGACAGAGGAAGAGCAAAACGTTTAAGAAACTCTGATCTAAACAGCCTTAGCCAAATGTGCCCACCAATTCCCTTCATTGCTGGCACTTTTTTATTGGTCAGAAAATGCTGTGGCTTAGCATACATACAACTATGGCTGTCAAAGGAGGGACAGCAACACAAGTCGTGCAACTTTCCTAACTTTAAACCCACACCCGTGGCCAACTCCCAAAGCTTACCATAATATCGTGGTCGACATAGTTGTACAGAATAGCCCGAACCTCCACCTGTTCATTCCTCATTACTGAATATGGCAGCCGTAGTTCAAGGAAGAAGTTTTTCATGACTTTTATTTCATAAGGTTCAGCCACACAGATCCCTGCAAGGAAGGACAATGGCAAAACCCCAAACTGTCATGTCTCCCATTTCAATGTTCTGTTAACATTGTAACGTTTCACATGTCAAGTTCTTTCCCGTGTTCCTTCGCCCTCCAGGGTTTTTCCATTCCTCCGCCCTCCGTTATTTAGAAGCCTTGGAATGTGTGTTTGGGTTTGCGCTCCTGTTCAAGGTTACTTTCCCAGGTCCGTGTAACGGTTGCTAGCACCTGGGAGGGGGTGCGCACTGACGGGTGCTTGGGGCGGGACTGGCTCCCAGGCAAAGCTTTTAAGTTTGTATTTGGCGCGCTTTTGCTCATTCTCAGCTTTCTCTGTATTTGCATACTATTCCTTTAATAAATCAGTTATCTTTAAGCCCGAGACTGAGACTGAGTATTTGGGATTAGGCAACCACTACATAAAGCTGAGAATCAATTCAATCATCTTCCGCTAGCCTCATCCAAACGTTGGATAAGAGGGAGTGCTAGCGATGGCCGACCATCAGCTTCGCGCGAGTGAAGGGAGCGAGGAAGAGCAGGAGTCGGCAAGGACTCGACCCGTTCTAACTTCGAGAGCGCAAAGAGCAGCATGTCGGGAGCTGCGGGAAGTCCAATTAGATGAGTTGCTGCTATCCATGCAGGAGAGCCTCAGGAGTGAACACAAAACCATAGTGGAAAGGGCAACGGGGAGGGGGTCCCCACAACTATCATGGGAACCCGAAATCCCCTTGTCACCGAGGGTGGTGGTAACCAACCAACCTATGGAAGAGCCGGTCACTCCTGCTCGTATGAAAGCAATCGAGGACAAAATGAATCTGATAGTGACAATCCTTAAGGATCTCCCCAAGGGTGCAGAGCCAACTCAGGAAGATTGGGAGGAAGAGCCGTCACAGCTGGCTTACCCAAGACACAGCACCCTGCCACCCAGGGGAAGAAGCAAGACTCGAGCGTCCCGCCAGTTGGGGGGACGAGAGGCAAGACTGCCCAGGGATCGACCACCCATGGGGGCTCGGCGTACCTTGACGTTCACGGAGCCGCCACAGCCAGCTGAGCCGGTAAGAAACTTCCCACCGTTTGGGGTGAAGTTTGATGGGGATCCCACTACACTCTCCTTCTTTATCACTAATGCTAAGCATTATATGGAGGATTGGGGCCGAAGCTTTCGTTCGGAACATGGCAAGATCAATTTTATTGCCAACAAACTGAGAGGGAGGGCAGCTGATTGGTATGTGCAACTGTGCCAAACCGAGGCAACAGAGTTAGAGGACTTCGATGACTTTTTGTGGGCACTTAAACAGCACTTCGAAGACCCTTTAGCCCAAGAGACAGCAAAAAACGCCCTGAGGAAACTCTATCAAGGGTCCCTCTCCGTGGCCAATTACGCGCTTGAATTTAAAGCCTTATCCGGGAAGGTGGAAGATTGGTCCGAACCAACTTTAATCGAAATGTTCAAGCAAGGGCTAGAACCAGAAATCCTCCGTTGGGCACTAGGAAGAGACGATCCTAAGACGCTATACAGATGGATTCAGTTGGCGGGCAGCGCAGAAAATGCCCTGCAGACCTATGCCCATACTAAAGAGCTTAGACAATCCCGACTTGCCAGAGGAGCGCGCACGACTGGACTTGCCAGCTGCCCCAAACCAAAAGCCTGGGAAGAGGAAAGGGAACGACGGTTTTCCAAAGGTCAATGCCTGAGATGTGGAAAAGAAGGGCATCGCGCCACTTCGTGCCCTAGACGCCGTCCAGAAGAACGGCAGGTGAAACCTGCAGTGAAGTCGCCTGCTCTGCCGCGGAAACTGAAAGCTGCCGTCGCAGAATTGGACCCACCAGAACTATCATTCGGGGAAGAGGAAGAGGAATTGCAATTTGAACAGCCAGCGGGAAAAGGCTACCACCTGCCCTGAAGGGCGCCCTGGGGCAGATGGAAGAAACCGGGCGTGACCACGATTCGGTGAGTGGAAACTTCCCTACACTGACTGTAAAAGTTAAACTGGGATCAAAAACCAAAACTGTGGAAGTTTGGGCCATGCTCGACTCGGGCTGCTCCCATTCCCTTATGCACCCTGATGTCGTAGCGGCTCTGGAACTGCCCACGTTTCCTTTGCCAAGACCTATGATCTTCACCCAATTGGATGGAACTATGGCGGGGGGGAAAGCAGTCACTCATTCCACGGGACTGGTTGCCTTACAAATGGGTTCCCATCGGGAAAAACTTCCATTTGTTGTAGCTCCAGTGGGGGGTCCTCTGGTTATTTTAGGTATGCCCTGGTTTGTACAACAAAATCCTTTCATCAACTGGCTACATAGAACTGTGACTTTTGCGGATGGATTTTACAAAGTACCTGAAAAAGATCTTCTAGACGACATGGAGGGTGGAGGGATAGCGTACACTACTGTACAAATGCTTCAACCTCTTGAGGGATTACCCAGTCAATATCAGGATCTAGCTGATGTGTTTGGGGAAAAGGAAGCAGATCGCTTGCCACCCCACCGAAAAACAGACTGTGCCATTGAATTCTTACCTAATGTAAAGTTACCTCACCCAAAAATATACCCCATGTCTCCCAAAGAGCTCACTACGCTAAGGGAGTTCATTGACAAAAACCTGGCTAGGGGTTTCATTGAGCCTGCTAACTCCCTGGTAGGAGCTCCTGTCCTATTCAGACCAAAAAAGGATGGGTCATTGAGGCTTTGTACCGATTTTCGCGGGCTCAATGCGGTCTCAATATTAAATAAATATCCTTTGCCCCTGATCAAAGATATGTTATCACATCTGGCCAGAGGCAAAATCTTCTCAAAACTGGATTTGAGAGAAGCCTATTTTCGTATTCGCATAAGGGAAGGGGATGAGTGGAAAACGGCATTTAACTGTCCTCTCAGAGCGTTTCAATACAAAGTTTTACCCTTTGGTTTGTCAGGGGCGCCTGGGGTTTTTATGCAATTAATCAATGAGGTCTTGCATGACCACCTATTCAAGGGAGTATTGGTGTATTTAGATGATGTATTAATTTATACAGAAACCATGTCAGAACATATTCAATTAGTGCGTCAGGTGCTGACTAAATTGAAAAAAGCAGAGTTGTATGCTAAACTGTCTAAATGTGCCTTCCATCAATCACAAATTGATTATCTGGGATATAGAATTTCCGCTAAGGGCATTGAAATGAACCCTGCCAAAGTGGAAGCTATTGTGGCATGGGAGCCTCCCCGTACCAGGAGACAATTACAAAGTTTCCTTGGATTCGCCAATTTCTATCGGGCATTTGCCCAAAATTTTGCTGAAATCGCCCTCCCCCTCACTGAACTGTTGAAAACCAAAGCGCAGGGGGATACGCGACGTTCAAAAAACCCAGGAGCGCTCCTTAAATGGACTCCGACCTGTCAACAGGCGTTCAAAGCGCTCAAATTTTCACCACTGAGCCAATTTTACAGCATCCAGACCCCTCCAAACCATTTGTTGTACAAGTGGATGCTTCTGATTTCTCAATCGGAGCACTTTTGCTACAATCCGACCACTCTGGCGCCTTAAAACCCTGTGCTTACCTCTCACGCAAATTCACCGAAACCGAGAGGCGATGGCATGTGTGGGAGAAAGAGGCTTTTGCTGTGAAAACTGCTTTAGAAGCATGGCGACACTTATTGGAAGGGACTTCCAACCCTTTTGAAGTCTGGACTGACCATAAGAACCTGGAGGCTCTAAGCACCAGCCGTAAACTCAGCCCCAAACAGCTTCGCTGGGCTGAGTTTTTCAGCCGCTTTGACTTCACCCTTAAATTCATACCAGGCAAGAAAAACTTTTTAGCTGATGCGCTTTCCCGCAGACCCCAAGATGCTGGCCCAGGGCCAACGGTCCAAGGTACCGTCTGGACCGAAAAACAATTAAGTTTGGCAGCGGTGACGTGCAGTCAGACGCGAGTGCATCAAACGCAAACTCCAGCCGCCCCGCCTCCCAGCCGCTCGCCGCGCTTGCCAATTTCATCGGATTTGCAACAACAGTTGCTCCTCCACCAAAAAACTGACACTTGGTTACAAGCAAATCAAAACATTGTAACTTTCACCGACGGTTTTGCCTGGCGCAACGATCGTCTCTATGTGCCTGATGCTTTGCGAAAGACAATCCTCCAGCGCTGCCACAATGACAAGCTGGCTGGGCATTTTGGATACTTAAAAACACTTCACCTCGTTCGGCGGCAATTCTGGTGGCCAACGTTACTTAAAGACCTTAAAGCTTATGTCACATCATGCCCTGTTTGTGCAGCAACGAAGCGCAAAACAGGCAAACCTCAGGGTCTCCTTCAACCCGTGGCCACCCCATCCGTCCCCTGGCAAGACATATCCATGGACTTTATCGTTGATCTACCCCCCAGTCAACGCAAAACCGTCATTTGGGTGGTCAAAGATTTTTTCTCGAAACAAGCCCATTTCATCCCATGCGCTTCTATCCCCACCGCGCAACAGCTGGCATGCCTCTTCCTCGTTCACGTGTACCGCCTTCACGGTATCCCCGCCCGTTTGGTGAGTGACAGAGGCACACAATTTACCTCGCAATTTTGGCGGGCATTTTTAAAACTTCTAGGTACCAAGCAAGCCCTCTCCACCGCGTGGCATCCGGAGACGGACGGCTCTACAGAGGCGGTCAACTCTACTCTGGAACAATATCTGAGAGCTTTTGTCAATTACCAACAAGACAACTGGGTCAACTTACTCCCCTTTGCAGAAGTCGCTTATAACAATGCCGTTCATCAGAGCACTGGCCAAGTTCCCTTTAAAACTGTCTTTGGCCAAGACTTCGTTCCTATTCCTGAACTTCCCCATCCACAACCCCTGCCAGCCTCACTCACCGACTGGGCTGACTCTCTCAAACACTCATGGCTCAACATTCAACAAGCTCTCCTCCATTCCCAGGCCACTTACAAACGCCATGCTGATGCAAAGCGCTCGCCTGAACCTGCTTTCACTGTAGGGGATAAAGTGTACTTATCAACCAAATTTATCAAGTCACCACAACCTTCCAAGAAACTTGGCCCTAAGTTTGTGGGTCCTTTTCCTATTGTGGCACAAATTAACCCTGTTACTTTTAAACTTGCTTTGCCTCACAACCTCAAATGTTTACATCCTGTTTTCCATTGTAGTTTACTCAAGCCCTACCTGCCTTCGGACCGTTGGCATCCCCAACCCGTGCCACCACCTCCTCTCATGATTGATAACCAGCAACACTTCGAGGTGACAGATGTCCTGGACTCTCACCGCCTGCGCTCAACTTTGCAGTACCTCGTTCGTTGGAAACATTTCCCTCATCCTGAATGGGTCGCTGCCCCTGACGTACACTCCCCTTGTCTAGTGGCACACTTTCACTCTGCCTACCCTGACAAACCAGCTCCATAGCATTTTTTGGGGGGGGGCAATATGTCATGTCTCCCATTTCAATGTTCTGTTAACATTGTAACGTTTCACATGTCAAGTTCTTTCCCGTGTTCCTTCGCCCTCCAGGGTTTTTCCATTCCTCCGCCCTCCGTTGTTTGGAAGCCTTGGAATGTGTGTTTGGGTTTGCGCTCCTGTTCAAGGTTACTTTCCCAGGCGCATGTAACGGTTCCTAGCACCTGGGAGGGGGTGCACACTGACGGGTGATTGGGGCGGGACTGGCTCACAGGCAAAGCTTTTAAGTTTGTATTTGGCGCGCTTTTGCTCATTCTCAGCTTTCTCTGTATTTGCATACTATTCCTTTAATAAATCAGTTATCTTTAAGCCCGAGCTTGTGAGACTGAGTATTTGGGATTAGGCAACCACTACACAAACCATTAATTCTACTTTGATTCTCAGGTGCCTTTCACACTGCTATCTTTAGCTCCATCATTCCTAATTCCTTACCTTTCATGGGTGAAATGCTCACAGCCAGCACCTCCCAGGTTGTGATGGAATCCTTCAGATAAAAAGACACTATCTTGCTTGAAATCCTAGGGACAAAATGAAAGGTGTTGTGTCATTCCTGCACACAGCTATTACAGTGTGCACTTGGAAGTTGATACCAGATAGACAACTCCTAGAGCTGCCAATCATACAGCACCTCCCTCCCTACCAAAAGATCTGAGAATCAGTGGGAAACACAAAAGGGTTCTGAATGGAAGTTGTCGTCAGCTACTTCCCCCATTAAATTCTACATTTGTAACAGTGGTTTCATAATAAAATGCTCACTTTGAAAGCACTCTAATATGGGAAATCGACGTGACAATGCAATTTGATTGCTGCTGGATATATAATTCCCCTCTACCTATTCATAACATCAAAATCAACTTATTGATGACTCAATGTCGCATTTCCTTTCTCTGCACTTCCTTTAGATTCTACCAATAGCTTCCAAAGTTGTTCTGCGACGGGAGACAATGCACAACCAACCAGTCTAGTCCAGGGGGCAACAACTATAACGCAGCGTTCTCCACAACTACCATTTCCTGCTCCTTCTGCTACACTCCATTTAGTAGAATCAAAGAGGAAGGAGGCATCTTTGCTGCTAATGAGGTCCTTCAGCGTGAAGTGGTGTGATTAGAGTAGAAACCAGCATATCCCAATGTAGATTCCCATTTTGGCTGAAACCACTGTTTTTTCCTGTGGACCTACAGTAGGTCCTTTGATCCTGGCTGATAACTTTGAGTCAACTTGACTAAGGTTAATTTATCAGAAGCTGCAGAGTTATGGCTTTTCACAGGATGTATTACTGATGATGGGCTATAAGCAGGGGATATCAAGCCTTAAACAACGTCTTATGGATGTAGAAGGGCAATTATATTTGTCAGCCCCCTAGAGATGTTTTTTTCTTAAGTAGCCAGTTTCTCTTTTTTAGACCAGCAAGATATTAAAACTAAATATCCATCCCTAAATTTAGGAGACCCTAAACTTCACCACATTTTAGCACACTTCCAACAGCCATTCTTATAAAAAACAAATGCCCATGTTTTATATTCCCCTTATTACTGTAATTAAATTTCTGGCCCATTCGGATTTATTTTATGGACAGTTGTAAGGATTCAGTTTCATTACAACTGACCAACATGATTCAGTTTCTTTGAATGTGGCAAAATGTTGTTTTATTATTTGTAAAACCCACTGTAAACAATCACATTGATTATTTAGTTGTAGTTGCTTATTTTTATTTTTTTAATGTTGTAAATTTTAATTTCTACTTTTTTGAAGTGGCATGCTGGTCATTGACCATAATAAAGGACAGACTGACTGACAAGTTGCTGCCTCAGAAATGAGCAAAAGCTTCCCCCTTCTAAGGGAGGCGAAAAACAAACCCTGAGTTTCACTCAGGACCTTTTCTGATCCTTTCCTCTTGGAGGAGAAACCATCCCCCTTGCTGTGTGAATTCCGCAGCCACTAAATGTGCCTTTTGACTCAAAAGTGGGCTAACACAGACAGCAGAACTCTGATACCCTTGACTGTTGGGAGGGTCGGTCAGTAGCTCCGTTTGCCACAACCAACTCTCAGGAAACTCAGTCCTTGAGACGATGTTCTCATCTTTCATGAATTCATCTTCAAAATCACCTGGACAATAGAAAGCAAGCTGGCATAAGCTATTGTTTCTTTAACAATCCTTTATTAAATAAGCCAAGTGAGCAGATTCACATATTGCAGTAAACTATAAACCGTTCTTTACAACACCCAAAATACTAAGCCAAAGCCAAAGCGTTATGCACAAGCGTTAACCCAACCAATCTGTGAATGACCTTTTACTCCGAAGTTGCTTCAAGAAGTGGGAAAACTGACTCAGACTAGCTGGCCTAGAAAAAAGAAACGTTAAAAGGCCATTTTACCTTGTCTGAGAGGTTAATATTTACGGGGCTGATAGAGTCAGTAGCATTTGACACCATAAGGCTGATATGGAAGCATCTTAATGAAGGACCCACTTTATATTACATAGATCACTGATCAGGCATTTCCACTGCTCTGGGTCAACACAGTGATCTCATCAATCTACACTCTAAAAGGTGGGTTTATTAGCATCAATTCAACCTATGCATTTTCAGATCTATTTGGGAAAATGCTTGTTCATGGGAACACTGGCTGAACGGGATAATTCTATTTGATATAGATACATAGAGGTCGATAGCCAGATATTTTCCAAGTAGCAAAATAGGAGGCATCTCTGCATTTTGGTTAGTCAAGGAATACTCTTCCTCTCTTGTTACTCTGACAGATGTACTGAACACACAAACTGGTACAATGCTGCAACATTGCTTTGTGGAAAGCTAAGACCAGTACAGAATGTAACGTAATGTAATGGGGACTGTTTCCATCACACACAGTTTCTTATGAATTTGATGTAGTAGCAAGGACATGATAGGAATAAATAAGTAATTATTTCATGCTCAATAGCAACCTGTTTCTCCCATTCCTATCTTACATTCTCTATTAGATTAACATGTATTTATAAAATGAAACTAAGAAACTACAAATTTTCAATCAGACAGAGAAGACAAAAGCCCGAAAGAGGATTTTGACTCCAGCCATTATTCCCACGATATGACGTACAGACCTCATCCATACATGGACAGAATTATTGTCCCTTGATGTTGGAATGGACTCAAGGTCTTAATTTATAGCCCATCCTTCCAACTGGAATAAAGTACAACTGAAGATAGATCCATACAGCCACCTTTTCACTCAAGTCCTCTGAATCATTTTTCACCAACAGCATCCTTGAACTGCTGAGACCTCCCCAAAAGCTGCTGGTGCATTAGCTGAACCATAAGGTCTTTTCTCAGCAATGTTTTAAAAAACGTGATGGGTTGCTTTGAGAGGGAGCAGCAGACTCCTGGGTCTGCTCAATTAAAAACAGTGACCTGGTGGGAGTATGGCTCTATGCTACGCTGACGCAACCTTGATAGGGATTGAGAGAGCCCAGGTACTGGGAGGCCCATATTCCAAATGGGTTTTCAAGCCTTGGTGATGCTGTTATGTGCTGTTTTCCATGGCCCAGCTACTGTACGTTGAATGTTTCTTTTTTAAAGAAACCCAGAACATGCTACTTACTTCTTGCCAGATACAACTCATGATCCCGTTTCTTTTCATCTCGGATCCCTTTGATGTAGTGACAGCATTCGAGGAAGGCAGCCTTACACGCGTCTCCCTCCTGGATGTATTTTGCACGCCTTTCGCAACTGTGCCCCATGGGATTCTCATACATGCCGTCTTCACAGCATTTCTGCAGGGCTCGATCCTGAAACTGTGCCGCTACAATGGGCAAAATTTGTGAAACATTAGAAAATGCCTATTTCTCATAGTCATACCCATAAAAGGAAATAGGAGACAATGTAAATCCAAATAAGTTAGTCATTTATCCTATCCCAGCCAGCTTCTAGGAACAGCTGAACATCCTTTGACTTTTCACTAATTACTATGGATTGCCATTTTTGTAAGATTGCTTTAGGGCTTATTGCTGCAGTATTGCCTGATACTCATGTTCTATGCTTGAGAATCAATCAAACGTTGCAGTGTATCTAGAGGGTTAATGCATTTATCCTTAGTTTTCTACTGAAACAAAGGACACCATGCTTCAGATTTTGGAGTTCTACTGTTGCTTTTTCTGGGCCATGTTCCTGGTGATTCAGGAGTTGCAAAAAAGGCTTTGGGGCAGGGATGTCCATAGGAAGGGGGATGACTGAAGCCCCATGGATATAAAACGGGGCAGAGCTTTGACTGTACAGTTGCAGCTGCCATCTTGACACACACGCATCCCCACAGAGGCTCCTGGTTTGGGGGCTGCTTGTAGCTCACTGCCCATTGGTTGCTTCCTCCTCACCAAGAGCAACTCTTGATCAGTGCTGCTATCCGAGAACGCTTGAAGAGCAATGCTTAGAACTTTTGCGTGTACAATGTGACCTCCTTAGCTGGAACCACTTACGTTCTACTTTAAACTAGTGGGCCATTTAATTACTCCTTCTCTGTTACACTCAGAACTCAAAACCCCAGGGATGTTCATAAGATAAGAACGTTCCTCTTTAACAGAAACTATTTTTCTTCTGCCCTCTTGCTTGAGAAAGAAGGGAAAGAGGGAACCACCTAAGAGTGCCGACAATTACTTTCTAATACTTGCATTCCCCAGCAAAGTTGAATAGGGGTAATATTCTTCTATTCCTTTGTCCATTTCCTGATCAGTGCAAATGGACTACAGTACAGCTGTATCCTGTTAGCTCAGAGTAAACAGCAACTTTGTCATTTGTCACATACCTTTGCTTGTCTTGCTGTCAAGCAGCAGGACAGAGCGGCGATTCCTCCGATTTTCAGGCTGAGGACACTTCACATCTGAACGAGGCAGGGGAGAGGAGGCAGGAACAAACTATTATTCTTTCAGGTAAGAAGATAACATTCAGCCCTAATTCCTGTGGAGATTAATCTTACAATGGGTTTACTGAAAAGTCAGTTCGGCTGCCTTCTGTGGGACTTCCTCCCATCTAAGACTCGAGATGCAATCTGAAGCTTTAATTATGTGTCACCTGGATCCATATCTAATCTGTTTCCAGTGACCAGCATTGCCAAGGGAAAGCAGTGGGCTTTGGAGCTGGGAAGCTGCAGTATGTTGGGAGGCATAGCTCAACTCCTCACGGGGTCCGAGTTGAAGAAAAAGCATCTCCAGCTATTTCATGTTTTGCTGGATTTTTTTCTAGAAATAAGAATGATGGAAGTAGTCGGAAAAGACTAGTGGAGGATTACAGGGTCTGGACGCCTCCTAACCTCCTAGGAATAAAGTAGGATGCCTGCACAACAGCACCCTCCCCCCTTAGAAACAGCGCTCTGGAATTTGTCCTACATGTTTGAATAATTGCTTAGTGGAAGATGTTGCAGCAGTGGCATGCAGTTCAAGAACCCAAATGCCAATAGTCTCTGCTTCAGATGCTGAAACGTACTTTTCAGGTCATATGGTACCAGGAGCATTTGGTGGAGCATTTGCCCAACTGGATTTTTCCCATCAAAACCTCTGCCATCTCCCAGACAGTAGCATCCATCCCCCAAATACCTGATCTTTGTTTGGTGGTGAGCTTAATGCTGGTTGCCAGGGCCAGTCCAGCATCTTCAAACACACCCAGCTGATTCACGCCACTGCCAGCTGTACAGCCAATGTCACTCTTTTCCACTGTGTCCCATATCTAGTGCACATAACAGAAAAAAATGTTCCTGTCTAGTAATTTGCAGGTTGGAAAACTCCTGAAAGCTGGTTGAAAGATTGGGTGACTTTGATAAACAGGAAGTTATTGGAATTAGAAGGACACGATTTGAGATTTGGGTGGGATGGATATTTATGGTATGATAAAGTTAAGGTTAATGTAGATTTTAAAAATCATTTTATTAGACATGCCATATTGACGGTATGGAATAAATATAAAGCTAGATTGTCTCCAAAAACTCCTTTATGGTTGTTACCGCAAGAAGCATAAATGGTTAACTTATGGTGACCCTACATTTTTTTTCCTCTGGGGAATTTCAAGATAAAAAAGAGAGGATTTGGTATCAGAAGGTTATATATGTCAATGGTATTCATACATATGATTATTAGATAGATTTAAGGTATATAAAAGGACTTTTGATTCTGAACATGGTAAAACTGAATTTGAAGTTGAACTTTGTCCAAACTTTGTACATTCAACAATCTGAAGTTTAACTTTGTACGAATGATGAGCATGTTATTGCTAAGATGTATGAACTTTTATTGAAAGTAGAAACAGAAGATGAACAAGTTAAAGATTGTATGATAAAATAGGCTAAATTTTTGGGTATAAGATACAAATGGCACAATGGGAGAATGTATGGATAAAAGGACTGAAATTTACATTGTATTATAATCTTAAAGAGAATTTTTATAAAATGATGTACCATTGGTATTTGTCACCAGGTAAATTGTCTAAAATATATAAAGGTACTTCAAATGTATGTTGGAAATGTGAACAGCAAGAGGGGACTTTCTATCGCCTTTGGTGGACACGCAAAAAAGCTAAAAAATTTTGGGATCAAATACATATTTTAATTCAGAAGATCTTAAAGATTAATATACAATCGAAATCAGAGACTTTTCTTTTCGGACTGATGGATAAACAGTTGGAAAGAGCCCATAGAACGTTTTTATATGTGATAACAGCAGCTCTTAAATGCACAAAGGTGGAAAGATTTGGCATTACCTACAATGGAAGAATGGATGGTGAAGTTGGTGTAGATGGCGAAACCAACAGCTTTGATTAGAGAAAAGACATTGAGTAATCTTAACGCTACCTGGAAGCCCCTTTTGGACTTCTTCCGTGAAACACACAAAAAATAAAATTATGATATATGGATCTGATGATTAGAAATAATAATGGACAATAGAAGTAATGGAAGCTATGTTGTAAACTTAGAGTAAGAGTTCAGTGTAAATTTATACTTATATCTGTTGCAAAGAAAGTCGGAAGTCATTCTTTTCTGTATTTTCCTTTCAGAACATTTAAAACTTTATTGAATTTTCAACATATAAATAAAAATTAATAAGCATAAAACAAAACAAGCATAAAAGCATAAAACAAAAAACCTACAGAGAGAGGAAAATAAACTAAAAAGGTGTGAAACTGCAAAAAAGAATACTAGAGTGACTTCTGACTTTCTACAGCAAAGATATACATAAATCAATATCAATCTCTTACTCCAATTTAAACTATGATAAACATTATTTCTATAAACCATTTCAATTCTTAATGCAACATTCCCCTCTAAAACAAATTTTCCTTCCCACTTAAAGAACATTTTAAAAAAACCCTTCAAACATGCTTTTTCACCTAAAAAAAAAGCCACAGTTAAATGTTATCCTTCTTCACTATAATTCTATAATATCCTCTCTACTAACTAAACTAACAAAAATAACCTGCCTATGTCTTGTTACTATTACATATATATAAGAGTCACTTTGTTAATATTCTTTTACCAAAAATAAGAGTGTTATCCAAAAAGCAAAAGTATCCATCTAAACCTTAAAAAGCCATCCTGATAAACATATTTAAACAATTATCCCACTTCAAAATAAACCAAAGCATTTACTTACAGTATCTCAACATTATACACAGAGGTTTCCCCATATAAATCTCCAATTTTGCAGCCTGCCTTGAAAAGTCCAAATATTCTTCAAGAACCTTCCAGCATTTGAAGCCTAATTCTCTTTCTTGGTCTTGATGTTTCAATGGCATAGACTTTCCCAGCTCTCTTCTTAAACCCAAATCTCTTTCTTTTTCAGATCTCAACAGTTCAATTCCCACCCCCTTCCCTTTTTAATTCCAAATTGCTAATCCTCATCTTCTTTGGAGAAGCAGCTTTGTATTTAGGGTAATTCTCGACCTTATCAGCTTCCTCCAATTGTTGGCACAATTTGGACTCCACAAATTCTGAGAGATGGTCCAGAACTTCAGTGATTTCAAGATAAAATTCAGTAAAAATCACTTTAATTTCCTTCATGTCTCTCCACAGTAGATTATGGCTTCCTCTAGTGACTCAAGAAAGTAAAGTCCATTAAGGCACTTGTATTGAAAATATCCTCCAACTCGTTATCCTCCAAAGTAACCAATCAGCATAGTAGAAAGTGAAAACAAAGACCGTTCCCACAGGAAAATAAAAACAAATATGTCGAAATTCAACTCTGCAGGTTCATCAAAGTAGGAAAAATCTTTTATAATTCTCAAAGTTTAGTTTATTAAAAAAGATGGCAATAGAAAAACAAAAATCTTTAATCCTCAGCGTTACACTTTGTAAAAAAAAAAAAAGCCAAATATCCAAATTAATCAATCCCCAAAATAATGAAAATTGCCAAGAGATTCTGCATTTCTTTGCTGTAAAAAGCCTCTTTTAGGTAACAAATATACAAAAAAAAAACCCCTTGGTGTTTTAAAAATGGGGTGGTCGGTTTTAGAGTCTGTTTTTGGCTACAGTGCAGCTTGGGAAAGGATCACAACCCTACCTCCCAGCTGATCACTCACCAGTCAAATGTGAAACTCCATTTTGTGATCTTCTAGCTATGGCCAGCTGTCCGGAGAACATGTGGGATGATTCCTGGGGCTCTCATTGTCCAGAGAACACTTCTGGGCTCCAAGGAAACCTGCCTGAGCCCGAAAAACATGCTGCTGTCATGATCGCCGTTGCGATGTTTGCGACATCGTAACGGCTCGCATGACAAAGCGCGGATGCGTGTCAATGGCTGGAGAGGTGCGGGCGATAAACCGGACAAAGAAGGTAATGGGGTTGGGAGATCTACTGAACAAACAAGGTCCCATCGCCCGGTAATCGGCCATTGACGCCCCTGATAAAGAAAGGATCAGGGCGAGGTTCAGAAAAGGCACACCCGGGCTTTCAAGGAATATCGAGGTCTAATCGCCCGGTAATGGACCATTACCTCACAGGAAGATAAACAGGGCGACGCCCAGGGTGAATGGGGCTGGATGACCTCTCACCTATCAAGTCTTGATGGCCTGTCACTCTGTGGAACTCGTGGGGCACACCTGAGGAGTGTAGGGGTGGAGCGCTGTTTGGCGTGAGACTATTTAATTCAACTTTTGGCGCGCTTCCCTCACTCTCAGCTTTTTACTGGTGTGCATTCTATTCTAAATAAAAGCCAGAGCTTAAACTTGATTTAGAGTCTGAGTCTTTTATTTGGTCTTAGGCATTCCTTACATAAAGCTGAGAGTGTTTTAAGAACGAACCTCGCTAGCCTCTACCAGGAAATTATTTTTTTGCGAGAGAAGCAACTAGCGATGACTGAACCGGGGACGATCCTGGAGTCGGCGCTTCAGAGTGGAGACGCGAAGGACTCAACGTGAGCGGGGGAGGCGACCAGACAGCTTCTGGAATCGGCACTCCTGAGATGGGACACGAGCCCCCTCCCTACCTACACCGCACCCCAGTTTGGAGCCTGGAGCCCCAGCCCGGAGTGGAGGGCCCTGATGGAAGAGGGAGTCATGAGTCAACAACACTTCAGGTGGGACGGCGTAGCGGACCCCCGGCCGGGGACATCCCACACCACTTGGAGACTCCAATACCCCCAGACGCCCAAGAGGGAATTCGCAGGACTGCCAATCGGGCAACAACCAGCAGCACCGAGGATGGACTATCCCATCACACCGGACAGGATCAGGGCTCTGGAGTCCAAGGTGCAATCATTAGAACACATGCTGCGATCCATGTCAACTGTGGTGAGTGAGCTCACGAAAAGTGTTGCTGTGCAGGGCACAGGGAGGGGTCTTGGCATCCCACCCACCCTATCGCTGGCCCCAAGAGGAAGGGGCCAGGCGCAGGACTTTTTCCCAGGGCCCCGTGGTTTTATTCCGGTGGGGGTTACCCCTACTCACTCACAGGTTGGGGTTTCTCCAGTTGGTGGGATCACTAAAGACTTTTCAGCAAAATTTGATGGCGACCCCATGAACCTGTCATTTTTTTTAACCAACGCAACAAATTACGTACAGCAATACGGACATTGTTTTGCATCGGAAGGGGCTAAAATCTCGGCTATTGCCACAAAACTTAAGGGCAGAGCTGCGGACTGGTACGTACAAATGTCAGAGTCCGGAGCCCCTTCTGGCTACCTTCCACACCTTCCTGGCCACCTTGAAGTGGTACTTTGAAGACCCCCTGGCGAAGGAGAGGGCTAAAGGTGCTCTTAAAGAACTCAATCAGGGGCAGAAATCGGTCACAGATTCTGCCCTAGAATTTAAGGTCTTGGCAGGGAAGGTCCCTGAATGGTCGGAGGCTACCCTGATCGATATGTTTAAGGATGGCCTCAATCGAGAGGTGTTGCAATGGGCTCTGTACAGAGACGATCCGGACTCACTGCATGAATGGATCTGTCTTGCTGGGAAGGCTGAACACGCCCAGCACACCTTCATGCTGGCAACTAAGAGAGACAGGCGTCCTCCCAGTGGGAAAGGGCCAGTGCCACAGTCGGGCCCGACATGGGACGCCGAAAGACAACGTCGCTTTGCCCGTGGGCAATGCATCAAGTGCGGTAAGGCAGGTCACCATGCGGCAGAATGCCACAAGGCTAGGACGGCGGATCGCCCACCTAGACTGACGCAGAAGGCTCTGCAGAAACCACCCAACCCTCCCCGACGGCTGACAGGGGCACTAGCGACCCCAGATGAAGAAGAGACGTCTACCTCGTGGAGGATGGGTTGGCCGCCCCGGAGCAGCTGGCGGAAAACTCCTTCCACCTGTCCTAAATAGCGCCGCTGGGCAGGTGGTGGAGAATGGGCGCGATACCACCAGGGTGAGTGCGGACTGTCCCATCCTGGCCGTAAAAATTGAACTGAGCTACTGCTCCAAGACCATCGAAGTCGGGGCTTTGGTGGACTCCGGGTGTTCCAGATGCCTTATCCACCCCAACCTAGTCGCTGCGCTAAATTTACCCTGTTTCCCTCTCCCGAAGCCGCTGATCTTCCAGCAACTCGATGGTTCCACAGCAGGGGGGGGAGGGGTGCACCCAGGGTACAGGGAATGTTACCCTACAAATAGGCACGCACAGGGAAACCATAGAATTCGTGATCACCCCGGTGGGCAAGCCTATAGTGGTTCTGGGAATCCCCTGGCTAACTTGCCACAATCCCTACATTAACTGGAGGACCCGTACGATAACGTTTGAGGATGGGTTCTACCAGGCGCCTGCTAAGGGGAAATCCCTCACTTTGACTGTGGGGAGGGCTGAGATTGTCAACCCTCAAATTCACGCTTCCTCCATGGAGGGGTTGCCGGAACAATACGCAGACTTCACTGATGTCTTCGGGGAGGAGGAGGCGGACCAGTTACCCCCCCATCGCAAGACGGACTGTGCCATTGAACTGCTCCCTCATGTCCCATTGCCTAAGCCAAAAATTTACCCAATGACACAAAAGGAATTGGCGGCGTTGCAGAACTTCCTCGATAAAAACCTCACTCGGGGCTTCATCGAACCGGCAAACTCGCCGGTTGGAGCGCCTGTCCTGTTCCGTGAGAAGGACAGTACCCTAAGACTGTGTACAGACTATCGCGGGTTAAATTCAGCCTCCTTGTCAAACAAGTACCCCCTCCCCCTCGTGAAAGATATGTTGGCACACTTGTCGACTGGAAAGGTTTTTTCCAAACTTGACCTCCGTGAGGCATATTACCGCATTCGCATCAGGGAGGGGGATGAATGGAAAACAGCTTTTAACTGTCCCTTGGGCTCCTTCCAGTATAAGGAACTGTCTTTTGATCTTGCAGGGGCACCGGGGTTTTTCATGCAACTAATTAATGAGGTTCTGCATGACCATTTGTTTAAAGGAGTACTGGTTTATCTGGACGATGTCCTGATATACTCCAAAACTGAGAGAGAACACGAAAGATTGGTAAGACAGGTTCTCACCAAGCTTCGGCATGCTAAACTTTATGCTAAGCTTTCCAAGTGCGAATTCCATAAGTCGCGCCTGGATTACTTAGGTTACAGGATTTCAGATAAGGGCATTGAAATGGATCCTGCAAAGGTTCAGGCTGTTTTGAGCTGGGAGTGCCCGCACACCCGGCGCCAGCTCCAAAGTTTCCTGGGATTCGCAAATTTCTACAGATCCTTCGCAAAAGGGTTCGCGGAGATTGCCCTGCCCTTGACTGATTTGTTGCGGACCAAAGGCATCGGGGAAACGCGCAAGGTAAAAAACCCAGGGGCCGTGCTCAATTGGACTCCCGCCTGTCAGTCTGCTTTCAACCGGTTGAAAGCTCTCTTTACAGCGGAGCCAATTTTATCCCATCCCGACCCTGAACGGCCTTTTGTCGTTCAGGCTGATGCCTCTGATTTTTCAATTGGGGCTATCCTATTACAAAAGGATTCTGCCGGACTCTTGAAGCCTTGTGCCTATCTCTCCTGGAAATTTTCCGAGATGGAAAGGTGCTGGCATGTCTGGGAAAAAGAGGGATTTGCAGTAAAAGCGGCACTGGAGGCTTGGCGTCACCTTTTAGAAAGGGTGACTTGCCCTTTTGAGGTCTGGACAGACCACCGCAACCTTGAGGCACTCCACACACCCAGGTGCCTCAGCCCTAAGCAGATTCACTGGGCTCAATTTTTCAGCTGTTTTAACTTTCAGCTGAAATTTATTCCGGGGAAGAAGAATTTTTTGGCAGATGCACTTTCCCGACTGCCCCAGGACGCGGAGCCTGTCTCTGATATCGTGGGGACTGTGCTCTCTGAGTCTCAATTGGGTTTGGCCGCTGTCACCCGGAGCCGCGCTCGGGAACAGCCTCCCCCCCCCCGCGAACGACTCCGGCGCAGCCCGCTCTGGGCCGCAGGCAACCACAGATGCCAGGTGGGTTGCGTGCAGATTTTACCCTCGCATTAAAGTCTGATCCCTGGCTCCTTGCTAACCCTGACAAGGTTTCCATGGAACAAGATCTCGCCTGGGTGGAGGGACGTTTATACATCCCTGACTCGCAATGATCAACTATCCTCAGCTGGTCTCATGACAGCAAACAGGCTGGTCATTTCGGGTTTCTCAAATCCCTCCACTTGACCCGACGTCAATTTTGGTGGCCCTTGCTGAGGAAGGATGTCAAAACGTATGTGGCATCCTGCCCTGTTTGCGCAATGTCTAAGCGACCGTCCGGTAAACCCCAGGGGCTGCTGCAGCCCGCAGCTAACCCTTCACACCCTTGGGATGAAATCTTTATGGATTTCATCGTGGATTTACCACCCAGTCAAAAGAAAACAGTCATTTGGGTAGTCAAAGACTATTTTTCCAAACAGGCTCATTTTGTCCCCTGTGCCTCTATTCCGTCGGCGCAACAGCTGGCAAAGCTCTTTTTGGTGCACATGTACTGCCTTCACAGCTGCCCCTCTTGCTTGGTGACCGATAGGGGCACACAATTTACCTCACGGTTTTGGCAGGCTTTTCTGAAATTAATTGGCACCGAGCAAGCATTGTCAACCTCCTGGCATCCCCAGACTGACGGATCTACTGAGATCCTCAATGCCACCCTTGAATAATTCCTCCGCTCCTACATCAACTACAACCAGGAAGACTGGGTGGATTTGCTTCCTTTCGCGGAGGTTGCATACAATAACGCTGTGCATCAAAGCACGGGACAAACCCCCTTCAGGGTGGTATCGGGTCGGAACTTCGTCCCCATTCCTGAGCTCCCACAGCCCCCATCTCTGGTAGTGGTGGCCTGTGATTGGGGTTCCAAACTTGCAGACTCCTGGCCCGTCATTAAGGACGCCCTCAATGAGGCACAGACCTCATACAAACTTCAGGCTGACAAGCAGAGTTGCCAACAGCCACCTTTTCGAGTAGGGGACCTGGTTTATCTCTCCACTAAATTTATCAAGTCACCTCAGCCTTCCAAGAAACTGGCCTCCAAATTTATTGGCCCCTTTCAGGTTACAAAAATTGTGAACCTGGTCACGGCGCGTTTGGATCTACCTCATAATTTGAAGCGGCTGCACCCTGTGTTCCACTGCAGCTAACTCAAGCTGGCCAGTGACCCCTCCCGGTGGCATCCACGCACTCCCCCCCCTCCACCCGTCATGATCGACGGACAGCAGCACTTCGAAGTCAAGGAGGTTCTCGACTCCCGCAAGCTTCATGGCTCTTTCCAATACTTAGTGCGCTGGAAACACTTTCCCCACCCTGAGTGGGTCGCTGCCCGCAACATTCAGGCCCCCGAGCTAGTCCGCAACTTCCACGTTGCATATCCCTCCAAGCCCTCGGCTTGATTTTCTTCAGGGGGGCGGTATGTCATGATTGCCGTTGCAATGTTTGCGACATCGTAACGGCTCGCATGACAAAGCGCGGATGCGTGTCAATGGCTGGAGAGGTGCGGGCAATAAACCGGACAAAGAAGGTAATGGGGTTGGGAGATCTACTGAACAAACAAGGTCCCATCGCCCGGTAATCGGCCATTGACGCCCCTGATAAAGAAAGGATCAGGGCGAGGTTCGTAAAAGGCGCGTCCGGGCTTTCAAGGAATATCGAGGTCTAATTGCCCGGTAATGGTCCATTACCTCGCAGGAAGATAAACAGGGTGACGCCCAGGGCGAATGGGGCTGGACGACCTCTCACCTATCAAGTCTTGATGGCCTGTCACTCTGTGGAACTCGTGGGGCACACCTGGGGAGTGTGGGGGTGGAGCGCTGTTTGGCGCGAGACTATTTAATTCAACTTTTGGCGCGCTTCCCTCACTCTCAGCTTTTTACTGGTGTGCATTCTATTCTAAATAAAAGCCAGAGCTTAAACTTGATTTAGAGTCTGAGTCTTTTATTTGGTCTTAGGCATTCCTTACAGCCGCGCTGTCAGGTCAGCCCACGGAGCTTGCGGGAAAACCTGTTCCAGCTGCCATTGTCCCCATCCTGTATTTCTTTTTCTTTCTTTTTCTCTACCCTTCTTCTCTTTTTTACTTTCTATCTTAATCATTACTTGAAAATCTATTTAATAAAGGTCAATAAAAAGAAAAAAGAAAACTCCTGAAAGCTAAGTGTTCTTAGATCAAGAAATCTCTGGCCTTACCTTAGTTTGGCTAATCTTATGCTTTTTATTGAGAACATATACTGCTTTATCCACAGCCACAAGACCGACCCGAGCATTTGGATTCCCTTCCAATTTGATTTTCATTGCAGCTCCTGGCACATGTATTTGATCGTCTCTTTCAGATGCTCCTTTCACAATCAGCTGTTTAAACAAAGCAAAGAATACCTCAGATCTCAAACAGACAGGAAAAATGCCTGTCCAGACACTGCCAGAGGGGAAAAATAGTAGGCTTTTTGTATCTGAACTGAAAGAAATGTTTTGGGGAAAATGCCATTCAAATCCTGTAAAATGACCACATCTGGTTTATGCACTTCTAAGGCAGCTATAACAAGGGGCTTCCCAGCATTGCTAAGGAAACCGGTGGAAAGATTGACCTACCGTTCCCATACAGGTATCCTTCACATCCACCCAGACAGAGTCAGCCACAATTTCGTTGTTCCCCACTTGGTAGTAAGCCACACACCGGAAGGAAGGGACGAGGTCTGGAGTGATACGCAGAGTCATGGTCACCAGATTCTGTCCAGGTGCCCAGGGTTGCCTGCCAACCTTGAATATCTTCCCTTTAGTCAAGATCTGAGCGTGAACAAATACTGATTAATGGAAAGGTTAGTAATGATAGCTTAGGCCAATAGCTTCAAGGCTACAAGATGAATTGAAATGTAGCCCCTGGATTTCCTCCAGGTCTGTAATACTTACTATGTATGTGACATTGTCGATCCTGTTCAGTGAGTGTGCATTGCCCCTTACATTGAAACTGATTGGTAAGTTATCTCCAGGCTTAATCTCTGTAGATATAATAGCTAAATGAAGGTAGTTTCCAGATCCTCCCTGGGTTTGGTAGGCTGTGGCTGACATGGATTTTGATGCCTGGCGATCTTTTGGCAGCTCTGCATGGTTGGTTTTAACCTAGACAGGGTAAGTATGAAGGATTAACCCAATCATGAAGCAACTCCGAACAGTCACTCATGCCCTTGTCATCTCCCACATAGACTATTGCAATGCGCTCTACATGGGGCTACCCTTGAAGAGTATCCGGAAGCGTCCAGAATGCAGTGGCATGGACAGTTATTGGTGCTGTGAAATCGGCACATGTAACACCACTGTTACGCGAGCTGCATTGGGTGCCAGTTTGCTTCCGGGTCCAATTCAAGGTGTTGGTTATCACTTTTAAAGCATGGGACCAGGCTACCTGAGAGACCGTCTCATCCCCATGACATTAACCCACCCCACCTGGTCAGGCAGGGAGGGCATGCTATGGACCCCATCAACAAAGGAATTACATCTGGCGGGGTCCAGGAGGCAGGCCTTCTCTGCAGCGGCGCCCACCCTTTGGAATATCATGCCCCTGGAGTTGAGATGGGTTTCCTCACTCCTGCCCTTCAGGAAGAAACTGAAGACCTGGTTCTGCCTCCTTGTGTTGGATGGGGGTGGGGGGGTAACAGCTCCACCTGGGTGTGGTTGGTGCCATAGCACCCCCTATTGATTGGGATTCTATCTCCTCTTGGATTTTGTATTTATTATCTTATTTATGTTTTTAAAGTGTGATTGAAGCTTAGATGTTTTTATTATTGCTTTTATTGTAAACCACCCAGAGTCCCCCATCGGGGGAGATGGGCAGTAATATAAATGTAATAAATAAATAAACAAACAAACAATGAATCCTTTTAAAGCTAACACTCAGGGATGTCCACAGGAAGACTGCTGAAAGAAGACAGTAATGGCTAAAGAGGAACTGGTTAGCATCCTTTTTTTTTAATAAGAACTTCATTAGAATTTCAAAGTAAAGTTAAAATGCAAAATACAGAATGCAGAAAAGATTGAGTACAGAATTAAAGAAAAAAGAAAAACTAAGAAAGTGCAGATATAGCAAGAAAATATAAGAGGAAGGTGACTTCCGACCTTCTCCAACATAGATATAAATGCTTATTATACTAATTCAATCTCTTACCATTAGTTAAGCCTTGGCTAACATTATTTCCATAAAAACAAACAATTTAATCATCAAAGCCCAAAATCAAAACTTCGTTTTTTTCCGTTAGAAGCAAAAAGTTCAAAAGCATTCTCCAAGTAGAAACAAATCCAGTCACGCTATTTTCTTTTATCGGTGCTGTCAGTTTTGCCATTTGTGCCAACGCGATAGGAACTGGCTAGCATGCTATATTCATAAAAGATCTGAGATCCCTTTTATGTGATCTGCATCTTCAGGGAAAAAAAAACCCTCCACGGTACTATGGGTGTTGCAAATGCTATCCTGTAATTGGGTCTTTGTTGCATCTTCTTTCAGAAGCAGAATATTGCAGTTGTTCAGAAAATACAAACAAACGGATTTTATCACGGTCAAAGACCACCATAAGGAGGGAGGGGTACAGTCAGTTAAAACATAGAAGGTACATTAAAATCTAATATAAGAAATTAAAAGACAGAAATACATTAAGATCTGATATAAAAAGCTAAAACACAGAAATAGAAAATACATTAAAATCTAATATAAAAAGCTAAAACACAAAAGTCTAGAGGAAAAGGAAAAGGAAAGGAAAAAAATCTAGGGGAGGGGTAGGAGCATTAGATGAATGTGGGGGAGCATAAAGGTTAGTATATCTGGAAATACAGCGCTCTAATAAGTTAAGATTAAATGCTAGTTTGTGGCACCGGCCATCATCTGGCAAATTTTAAGCGCTGCTGCGCAGAACCTGGCAACATTGTATGTTGCAGCAGGGTTGGTATCTGACAGCAGCAGGGAGGTGTACAATCATCCCGAGAGCCCTGGGTATTTATGCAATAATGGTACGATGAGGCTAGTTTGACTGTCTCTGTAATACAGGCACCGGAGGAGCACGTGCTCTGTTGTCTCTATGTGAGGAGAGTCACAGGGGCGTTGTCTCTCTGGGGAAGGAGCCTTCCTGTATCGACCTTCAAGGACAGCTGAAGGGAGGGCGTGACATCGTGCCAGAGTGAAGGCCCTCCGATGGTTGGGTACCTCGAGTTTAGTTAAGTATGTCATAGGGGAGGCAGAATACCTGCTGGATTCACTGGCAATTAAGGTTGGGGACCTGGCTAAATCCAGCTGGTGCTCTGTGTCTGCTACACGCTGCTTGATGAGGGTGCTCAGAAAGCAAAGGATCTGTTGCATCCTGTTACCAGGCTTAACATACTCAGGTTCAGTTCTGCAATAAATGCTTTCACTCTCCGTCAATGGAGAAGCTGATAAGAAGGATGTTTGGGGGGGCACATCTGGTTAAAACAAGACAATTGCAAAGTGAGTTGCAGCCTGAAGACCAGATGGGATGATGAACTGGATACAAAAAGGCAAATTGGATATTTAATGCCAAGCCAAATCAGGGACTCAGCATTTGTAGGAACCATTGCTCCTGTGAAAAAAAAATCTGTATTTCTTAATACTGAGAAAAGGGGAGAAATCATTTTATTTTGAGTGGTATTTCTGCAGGGGGTCTGTTTTCTGTTTCTTTACCCTTAAAAAAAAAACCCAGTGCACTAGAAGCTGCACAAGGACATTTATTTCCCCAGCTTCCTTTCTTTTTATAAATGTCACCAGACCACACAATATATCCTGATCAGCTGACTTTTGCATCGTCTGGTGATCCTTGTCAAAAGAAAAGAAGATGAAGGAGGATTGTCATTATATTACATTCAACTCAACAGAAACAGACCCAAATATACAGCTACCAACCAATGTAAAATGATCCCCCTTACACTAGCACACACACATAAAGTATAGGTGTCCATTCCTAGCCAGGATGACTCTACGATGGCAAAATTTGCATAATGACATCACAGTGCAAACTTCCTTGCTTTGCCTTTCACACTCGCTTGCACTGTCCTACAAAAGTGCAGAAAGAACAGAGTTTGCATCACAACGTCAGGATGCACAATTCATCACTTGTTCCCCCATGAGCAACAGCAGGGCTGCTCCTGGCATCCAAGGTGCCCTTCTGCAGAATTCCACTTAGCACCCCCCAAAAACATAGTTAATATTCCAAATTTATGAAATATAATTGTATAGCAAAAACCATGCATGGGCTTGCTGGGACGCGAGTATAGGTCCTGTCGCTGGTCTCAGCGGCTGACTGTGCATGGGCAAAGAGGGCGAGCCAATGTTATTGATACTGTATCCCCCTCACTTCCTTTTCAACTTGCAACCGACACCCCTCCCTCATGCGGCACCATTGGGCAGCGCACAATTCGCACACCAGGTTGTGGTGGCCCTGAAGAGCAGCAGCTATGGGGGAGGTAAATGGGCTAGACAACAGCAGCATTGCACTCTTGTGATACAAGCGTTTCTCCTTTTGTATATGCAGAGTGACATCACACTCATATCCAAAGGGGCAGAGCTGCGTTTATCGTTTTGAATGGTTGTGGTATAGCACAGCAGATTGGATGATACCAGAGTTATGAAATCGGGTGTGAGGAAAATAAGCTTTCAGATGAGTGGTCCCGTTTAAACCAAATTGAAACATAAAGGAATGTGGCAGACAACCTTGGAACTATCTCACACCAGCTTCTGCAGCTTCTGCTGATTTTTATCAGGACATTCCCAAAGCAACCAGTGAATCTCTGTACTCAGGAAGTTTGCTCCCTCCCTTCTTCCCACTAAGACAATGGCTTTCTTCAAAGTAGATAAGCAGGACAGAAAGTAACTTGAGATCTATTGCTTATGAGTATATATGTATGCCTGCGTCATCGTTGTGCCTGCATATGTATGTATGCTTACATCGTTTCCTTTTCTGTAATGTATAAACCTCAGTGCATTTCTTTTGTCTGCAGGGGGAGGCATCCACCATCTTGGTGAGGACCCCTCCAGTGCACCCTGTTTAATAAACACTGCAGTTCAGCCTTGATTATTTGCTCTGGGTCCTGCATTTGATTCCACACTATCCTACTGCAAAGTAGAGTTAGGGCACACAAAATGGTAATAAGTGGTTTCAGTCTGAACTTTATTCATAGAAACACAGGCCTTACACCAAATCGTAAAAAACGAGGGGTGCCAACCTGGAAGATCACTAGGATTCCAGTCAACGGCTGTTTTGGTTCTGTTCAAACATAGTACCTGAATGGAATTTAATAGAATGTCAGAGTGACTTACAGTGATCTGTAGCGTTTGAATGTCCAGTGGTATGTTCAGGATGAGCTTAGCAGTCCCATCGTTCAAAGTAGTTGCCTCAGCATGAATGCGCTCTGATACCACCGGTACATTGGCAGCTGGCGAGCCATCAGGGTTGGTGACATACACCTAAAACAATCCAGAAGAGGTGATTCAGCATGGAACATAGCCATTTCCTCTGAATCTAAATCCGTTTACTGATTTACTAAGGCTTTTTTTGTCACTAAACTCCTGTAAGTTCTATGCAGATACACTATACCAAAACTTCTACAGTAGTGTACAAACATCAATCAGTCAGTGAATCAATCAATCTGCAGTGGCAGCGCCAACCCTGTGGTAAGCTAAACTTCCACATCCCCAAATGTATCCTGAACAGCCAAGTCTGTACAGCTCTTCAGAAACCCAGTAAGGTGGAGGAAGGTATTGCCAATGTGTTTGCTGTGATTTTTTGACAGGACATTTCTATTACCGTCAGTTCATATGGCATTCCTGGCTTGAAATATTTGGGGGTTTTTGTGAAGTGGATCTGATAGGGAGAGGTCACAATCTGAATGCCACTTTGCTCAGTCACCACCATATCACTGCCTACAAAACGAAAAGAAGGAATGCAAGTTAAAATAGGAAATCAAATTCAGAAGTGCAAGAGAAAAATCCGGCAAAGATTTTGAAGCAGGGGCGGTGTCACTATTTGCTCCAAACCTAATAAATCCAGTACACAAACAGTTTGAAAGTTCTCTCTCTCTCTCTCTCTCCTTCCCCACCCCCCAGAAAACCCCTTTGCATCATATTATCTGCTGATCCTAAGCTTTATTATCCTGGCCATGTAAGTGGTACTAATAAGAACTTAAGAAGTAAGAAAAAGTAATGTAGCAAATTACTCCTGGCAATCAAAAGTGAAATGAAACCAAAACCATATTGCCAGAGTTTACTATACCTAGTATATCAATTTAAGTTCATAATACATTACAACATGAATTTTCAAACTTTTTCAGACCAAGGAACCTGTTAGTTAAAAAAACAAAAACAACCAAAGGATGTCTCGTTTTCTCGTTTTCTTTCTCGCTCTCCTTTTTTGCCCTTAGCATCTCACTGAACCCCCATCAAATTTTCATAGATCCACAGGGTTTCAAGGAACAGTTTGAAACCCCTTGTCTTAAATGATGGCACATAAAACCTATATATCTGAGGGAAAACCGCATCCTCAAAAATGATTATACAACCTAAATTATTATATATTTTTCAACATTATCTCTCTCCATATCTAGGAAACCTCCAACTTCACAGCAAAAAACATTCACAAAATTTGTACTCAAAATAAGGCCACATATAAAGAGAAAATTAGTGTCATGAGTACTGATGGTGAGCAGGAGGAAGCCCCTATCCAGGGGGGAAAAGGCATGCGTAGTTTAGAGACTTTGAACCTTCCTTCAAAGAAACTCAGAGCAGACCTGCCTTGATTTTTGGGTTTAGTCTGTGTGGGTTTCCCACGGCCTTTCAGTTTGGCAGGATTTTCTGTCCAGTAGAGTAGAACAAACACTAGAGACTCAAGCTACCATCTCAGCGTGGTTCTTTGCTCTAAGATAGGACAATTAGTGTATCTTAAAACTTCAGAAGAGGTGAAGTGGGGATTTCTTAATATATTGTTTTATTTTATGGCTTCCCAACTAGACATACTGTTTCCATTAAAATGCTTCAGAAAGCATGTGTATACAACAAAGCCTGGATGTAACCCTAAACAAGAGTATAGATTTAAACCTGCATGAAGAAAATTGACAAAATCCCTTTTTGGACTCTATTATTGAAATTTGGCAAAAGGGATGTGAAATATTAGCACCATAACCTTCCCCACTAATGCCACTAACAGGACATCAATCTCTTCCAGAGAATTTAAAAGCAGCTCAAATAGATGGGCAAAGGCAAGTTTATAGACATTATAGGACTGTTTTATAAATGGAGAAACAAACCATTATGATCTATCTCTGGAAGGATTAGGAAATTCATATCATTCTACAATTTTTTAACAAAAATTTGAGGACTATATAATTGGCACAAACTGACACATCTGGTGGCATTGTCCAAAGATCCAACATTTTGAGAAATGGTTAGGGACATACATAAGATCTGCATACCATCTGTTCTAGCAATGAAGTATTTTATTAATGTTTCAACAAGAAAATGAAAATATTAGAAACAAAGACAAGATCGGATTTATGCTGGTGGCAGCAGGAATATTTATAGCACAGAAATGGAAGGACGCTAATATTCCAAATTTAGACCCAACACTCCAAATGATAGAAACAGTTTTAATGGAAAAGCTAATGGATACAATACATAAAATGCAGGATTTGGGGTATAACATCTCTTTTAATCTATTTGGAAATATTCCATTCACTTTACTAAACATTCAGAACCAATTAAGATGCATTTGTTATGCCCACAACAGTGTTATGGATTTTGTGGATAAAGATGAATAATCATCGTGAAAGGGAGGATTTAAAAATGGTATCACAAATCAGTCATGTATTGTGGTGATGGTATGTTTTCTTTTATTTAGTTATTTGAAGTCCCTGATTTTTAAAATTCTCATCTGTTAATTTTTAAAGGTGTAGCATGCTTGTATTCAAATAAACAATCAACCCCTCTCGTCTCCCACCTCTGCTCACCTGATTCTGTCATCACCGTTACAGAGACGTACAGAGAATGCCCAACAAGCTCAGTGAGATTTTGAAATCGGGAACGCAGCGTATGTCTTGCTAGTACTGCTTCCCCATCTCCATCAACAATCTGAAAATAAAAGAAAAACAAATAAAAATAAGGATGGAAATCAAGTGGTCTGTCACAATGTAGAGAGTAGGGAAGATGATCTTGATGGAGATATGCAAGCTCTGTTGCCAAGGCGGCAAGGGGTAAAATATGGTTCAAGTCCAGAACTTCCGGATAACATTCGGAAGGGGCTCAGGCAGGCACTCCCTTATTCACTGAATTATATGAAGGAGAGGGAACTACAGCACAATCAGACTTGCAAGATTCTGTTGCTATAGCCAATGTCAGTAAAAGTAGTTTTAGCCTCCTTGGGGAATTGAGTCTGTGGTCTGGTCTACCTAGTGGGGCTGACACGCAAATCCACAAACACACTGCTACACACAAACACCCCTGTTACGTTTTACCGGAATTCTCTTGAGTGAGTCCGGAATACTCATTTTCTCATTATCTATTTTCACTCCAAAGAGGACAAAGGCCACACCTTCTACTCTCTTCCCATACAGGTACCTGTAATGACAGCATGAAAGTAAAGGTCAAATTATACACGCTTGCTTTTCATATTGGTCTTCCCTGACACAAGAGGTGTGCAAATGGAGGGGCACATCAGTGAGGGAGCTGACCTATTTCTCACGGCTACCTTATTTCCTCTGTTCTGTTGATTCAGGCACTTTTCTCCAAGCCCTTGCCACTTCTGTTGGGCAGGAGAAAACAGGACTTGAGGGGGGAAATGGTGAAGTCAGTCCCTTCACCCACCTGCCCATTTTATTTTCTTATTTCCAAATTTATACCTCACCTTTCTGTTCATTCCAACACTCAAGGTGGCTTGCAAGAATAAAAAGTACAAAGTAGAAAACATACCACAATTAAAACCTTAATTCAATTAAAATCAACCATTAAAATACCTAAGAGTTAAAGTTTGCTGAATGATATATATTTTTAACTTCCTAAATAATGGGAGAGTGGGATTGGGGGCATTTTTTGTTTGGATTGTAACTTCCCCGAAAAAAGGGTTTGACCGCTCTCCCTCGCTATCATGATCACTGTTACGACTGAGTACCCAGAATTCTAAAAAGATGCAGTGTCAAAGCTATAAGAGATCCTCGGGCTTAGTATCACAAGTAATCAGCCTTCAAAAGCTAAATAAAGTCTACTGAGGTGGTCAGCAGAATGTTCCTATTTTGCACTCCTAAGAGCATGAAGTTAATCAATGTGCTGAAGATAAATTTACAACATCACTTAAGCAGAGACAGACGGGGGACCAAAAATAAAGTCGAAGCAGCATGATAGAGACTGATCGCAGAAGCAAGCAATATTAGCACTACCTGCCCTGCAAAGGTAGGATTCGCATAATGGTATTATCTCAAGAGGCGCTGTCTTGATTAATAGTGAAATAAAATTATTCCTGCCTAAGATTTTAAACTGACCTTCCCTTCATTACTGGGGGCTGGGGGGCATGCTGACTGGTATTTTACAATTTGATAAATAAGGGATTTGATAAACAAGTTTCAAGTAAATGTGTTCAAATCGGAACCAATCTCCAAATCATATTTTTCTGACTATTATGACCCAAAGAAAAATTACTTTCATGCAGATGATACCCAGTGTCAAAATAACTTTCTTTAGCTACTCATAGTTGTAACTACACATACCTTGCAGTGATAGACACTTGGAAATCTTTGTTGCCATCAATGTAAAGAAACTTCTCTGACGTTTGCATACTGACTTCAAAGCTTGGCAACACTACACAAAAAGAAATGGAGGAAAGGGTAGAAGACAAACACCGATAGGAGATGGATCTGCTGAATTACTATTTAATATAACTTTCCAGGAGAGACCATAGCAGCTATTTCTACAAATAACAGAAGTGGGTTTTTCATAGGCAAAATGGAAAGGGTTGAAGCTCAGGATCTGTCATGAGTGCCGTTGAGCTGAAGTCATCAGCGCAATGGCACACATGACAATAGCAAGGAAACAGGGGAAGGGGCTCAAGATAAGTAGCCATCAACCCACAACGACTAACGGTCAAGAAACAATAGCTAAACGGATCACGGAGCACACCCAAGCCATCAGCGCTAATACAACGGAGATCGCCCAGCTGAAAGCAATCACCGGAGGAATAGAGAAACCGATGATGGGCGATCCCGGAACGCCAGCGGGGCCTTGCAACCTCTCACCCACCGGCAGGTCAACGTAATGGACAAAGGGGGGTGACGTGACCGCGAGTGAGGGGGCGCTGACCGGCGCGGGGTATTTAAACCCCGCACCGGCGCGCTCCTGTCACTCTCAGCTTTTTTCCCGATGCTGTACCTACGCTATGAATAAACCAGAGCCTGTTCCACCGAGCCAGTGTCTGAGCATTATTCAGAGGTAGGCAGCGCATGACATAAAGCTGAGAGTCATAAACTCAGCCTCGCCGAGCCCCACCGGACGACAACGAGCCGCGGGAGGAATAGACGGCGAGAAGACCAGAAAGATGAAGCTGGAGCGACGCGGACAAGGAGGGCGAGCCGCACGGCAAGAAACAGAGGAGGACCGACCGAGGCCAGAGGCACCGCGGACTCCCGGAGCCATGGACGCCCACCCGACCCGACCCGAGCCTCAGCTCCAACCCCAAGGGGAGATGGCGACAGAGGCAACCCGACCGCGGGAGGGAGCACCATACCTTCCGAAACCAGCGGAGGACCCCGCGCCCCACATCGCACCCCAGCAACGGGCGTGGAGCGACAGCCCAACGGAGGAGGACGACAGAAACACCCAGCAGACGGCGGAGGAAGCAGACCAACGGCAGAGGGAGGCTGAACCCCGCCGGCAACCCACCCCCGCCGACACACCGACGGAACCGGCCCCAGCGGCGGCGCGGACCGTGGACGAGGAAGCACGAGCCGAACTCGCGGCCATGCGGGCCCAACTGGAGGAACTCCGGACCATGCTTCAGTCGCTCATGCCCCCCATGCCGCCCAACGACGTCCCCGCACAGGCCCACACCCCGAGCGAAGCACCGAACCCCCACGGGCCAGATGAAGGTCAGCAGACGGCCCAGGCGGACGACACCACAGGCCAGGAAGCGAGAGGAAGGGCCGCGCAAAACGCCCGGGCCCCAAAGGACTTCCCCATCTTCTTTGATGGGAACCCCACGAAACTGTCGTTCTTTATAACGAACGCCAGGGAGTTCATGGGGAGGCACGGACACTCCTACGACTCCGAAGCGGACTGCCGTGGCGATCAAATTACAAGACAGGGCGGCGGACTGGTACGTCCAACTGTACGAGTCCAGCTCCCCCGCCCTCGCCAACTTCCCCGCCTTCATCAATGAGATGAAAAACTACTTCGAAGACCCCCTAGCCAAAGTGAGGGCGAAAAGCGCACTCCAAAGACTTAAACAGGGCACACGCACTGTCCCAGACTACACCCTGGAGTTCAAAGCCCTCGCGGGGAAGGTCAGCGACTGGTCCAAGACCACCCTGCTGGAAATGTTCAAAAGGGGGCTCAACCGCGACGTACTCCAATGGGCCCTCTACCGCGACGACCCAGAAACGCTACACGGGTGGATCCACCTCGCGGGGAAAGCCGAACACGTGCACCGCACCTTCCTCATGACAACCACGGAAGACACAAACTATACCTGCAAAAAGGTACCCGCACCACACGTGGGGACGGCCGGCCCTATACCCAAAGAAGAAATTCAATCGGGAGCCCTGCGGGAAGTGTGGCAAACTAGGGCACAAGACGGCGGATTGCTTCGCCAACCGACCGCCGACCAGTGCGCCTAAACCCACCCCGAAAATTAGCCCCAAACCACCTAACCCGGGGCCGCCCCCTCACCGCCGAATGACCGTGGCCACAGCGACACCAGAGGAAGGCTGGGACGCCTACTGGGGGGAAGAGGATAACGTAGACCCCGACCAGCCGGCGGGAAAAGCTCCCCGCCTGCCCTGAAACGCGTTGCGAGGCAGGCGGTGGGACAGCAGCGCGGACCACCTCGACGGAACGGCGAAAGCCCCGTAATAATGGCGGCAATTAAACTCTCTGCCGGCAACGGAGCCACCACGGCCGCGGCACTAGTGGACCCGGGGTGTTCAAAAAACCTCATCCACCCCGACCTAGTCGCCAAACTCGACCTCCGTTGCTTCCCCCTCCCCACGCCGTTGGCATTCCACCAGCTGGACGGCTCTACAGCGGGAGGGAAACCAGCTACGCTGCAAACCGAGCCGGTCACCCTGCAAATGGGCACTCACACCGAACGCACATCGTTCGTCGTCACTCACATCGGACGGCCCATTGCAGTCCTGGGGATGCCATGGCTCGCGACAAACAACCCGCGCATCAACTGGGAGACCCGCACCTTCACATTCGGCGACGGCGAGTATCGGGCACCAGTTCCAGCGGGCAGAACCAACCCCACTGTGGGACGAGCGGAGGCGACTACACAGGACAACGCCGCTACCATAGCAGACCTACCGGAACAATACGCCGACTTCTCCGAGGTCTTCGGAGAGGCGGAAGCTGACCAACTACCCCCCCACCGCAAGACGGATTGCCGGATCGACCTGCTGCCCGACGTCCCCTTACCTAGACCAAAGATCTACTCGATGACCCCGAAGGAGATGGCAACCCTCCGGGAGTTCATCGATAAAAACCTAGACAGGGGATTCATAGAGCCAGCATGCTCACCGGTCGGAGCCCCCGTCTTATTCCGGGAGAAGAAAGACGGCACCCTACGGCTCTGCACCGACTACCGGGGCCTAAACGCGGCTTCCCTGTCCAATAAATACCCCTTACCCCTGGTGAAGGACATGCTCGCCCACCTGTCCACGGGCAAAGTCTTTTCCAAATTGGACCTTCGCGAGGCGTACTATCGCATCCGAATCAGGGAGGGGGACGAATGGAAGACTGCGTTCAACTGCCCCCTAGGCGCCTTCCAGTACAAAGTGCTGCCGTTCGGACACGCGGGGGCCCCTGGGGTGTTTATGCAGCTCATCAATGAGGTACTGCATGAACACCTGTTCAAAGGGGTCCTTGTCTACATCGACGACGTCCTTATCTACACAAAAACGCACGAGGAACATGTGACCCTAGTCAGGCAAGTCCTCGACAAGCTCAGAAGGGCGCAGCTCTATGCCAAGCCTACAAAGTGCAAATTTCATAAAGCGCGCCTAGACTACCTGGGGTACCGAATCTCCGGGGACGGCATAGAAATGGACCCCGCAAAAGTCGAGGCGGTGCTAAACTGGGAGCGCCCCCGCAACAGACGCCAACTCCAGAGCTTCCTCGGCTTCGCGAATTTTTACAGGTCATTCGCCCGGGGGTTCGCAGAGATAGCCCTCCCCCTAACGGACCTCCTCAAAACCAAAGGGGTGGGGGACACCCGACGCGCCAAGAACCCGGGCACAGTGTTGAATTGGACTCCCGCGTGCCAGACCTCATTCAACAAGCTGAAAGCGCTGTTCACCACGGAGCCAATCCTCGCGCACCCGGACCCAGAACGGCCGTTCGTGGTCCAAGCCGACGCCTCAGACTTCTCCCTGGGGGCCATCCTACTCCAAAAGGACCCCACGGGACTCCTGAAACCATGCGCCTACCTGTCAAGGAAGTTTTCCGAGACAGAAAGGCGATGGCACGTCTGGGAGAAAGAAGCCTTCGCGGTAAAATCGGCGCTAGAAACATGGCGACACCTACTCGAGGGAGCCACCCAACCATTCGAGGTCTGGACTGACCACCGGAACCTCGAGGCCCTACGAACGCCCAGACGCCTTAGCCCAAAACAGGTCCGATGGGCCCAATTCTTCAGCCGCTTTAATTTCCAGCTGAAGTTCATGCCGGGCAAAAAGAACTTCCTGGCCGACGCCCTCTCCCGACTGCCCCAAGACGAAGAGCCCGCCCCAGACACCATTGGGACGGTCCTATCCGCCTCGCAACTGGGGATGGCCGTGACCACCCGAAGCGGCGCCCGGAGACAGCTCGACGCTACGGCGCAACCGACGGCGGGACAACCTGCGACCAGACGAAGCCAACCGCAACTACCAGGGGGAATACGCACGGACATCGCCGCCGCCCTCAAAACCGACCCCTGGTTCCTGGCAAACCCCGACAAGGTAACGATGGCACAGGACCTGGCATGGGGGGAAGGCAGAATCTATGTCCCGGACTCGCAACGCCAAGCGATCTTGCATAGGTCACACGACGCCAAGCAAGCGGGACACTTTGGGTTCCTCAAGACCCTACACCTAACACGGCGTCAATTCTGGTGGCCCGCGCTCAGGCGAGACGTGAAAGCATACGTAGCGTCCTGCCCAACGTGCGCTAGGGCCAAACGGGCACCAGGCAAACCCGGGGGGGTATTACAACGGGTGGCAGAACCCTCCCGCCCATGGGAGGAAATCTCTATGGATTTTATAGTGGACCTCCCACCCAGCCAGAAGAAAACGGCCATTTGGGTGGTGAAGGATTACTTCTCAAAACAGGCCCACTTCATCCCCTGCACGTCGGTCCCGTCCGCACAACAACTAGCCAAACTCTTCCTCATCCACGTGTACAGGCTACACGGATGTCCCGCACGTGTGGTGACTGACAGGGGCACACAGTTCACCTCTAAATTCTGGCGGGCCTTCCTAAAGCTGACGGGGACCCAACAGGCCCTATCCACTGCCTGGCACCCCCAGACGGACGGAGCCACAGAGGTCCTCAATGCCACCCTAGAGCAATTCATACGCTCATATACAAACTATCACCAAGACGACTGGGCTGAACTGCTCCCGTTCGCCGAAGTCGCATACAACAACGCCGTCCACATGAGCACGGGGAAAACTCCGTTCGAGGTAGTCTCGGGGCGCGACTTTGTCCCCATACCGGAGCTACCTCAACCCCCGGAACCCCAGGTGGACGCTAGCGACTGGGGACGGAAGATCGCGGAATCATGGCCAATAATCACGGCGGCGCTGAAGGATGCACAGGCAGCCTACAAAGAGCAGGCCGACAAGCACCGGCGCCAACAACCGACGTTCCAGGCGGGGGATATGGTCTACCTATCCACCAAATTCCTAAAGTCACCCCAACCCTCAAAAAAACTGGGGCCTAAGTACATCGGGCCGTTCCGAGTCACGCAAATAGTGAACCCGGTGGCAATACGCTTGGACCTGCCACACAACCTACAGAGACTCCACCCGGTGTTCCACACCAGCCTCCTGAAACCGGCAACCACCTCTCGATGGCACCCAAGCACGCCACAGCCCTCACCGGTGATGATCGACGGGCAACATCACTTCGACGTAAGGGACATACTCGACTCCCGCAAGCAACGAGGAACTCTACACTATTTGGTCAGGTGGAAACACTTCCCCCACCCGGAATGGGTGGCGGCGCACAACGTTAACGCGCCTGGCCTGACCCGGGCTTTTCACCGGGCATACCCCGACAAGCCAAAAGCAAGGTTAGCAAGCCGTCCCCTGCAAAACCCCTCCCCCACGGGCCCCCCCGCCTACCGTGCCCCAAGGGAAAGGGCCCCCCCAAGCCTGCGACTTGGGTGGACCTCCCCCCCCCGGGACTCACTCCCCCCGCCCCGGGCCCACGAGGCAGTAACAAGCGTTCGCCAGCACCCTCCCCCCGCCCCGGGCCCACGGGGGAGTGGCAAGCAAGTCAACAGGGCAACCTGGGGGCAACGCCCAGGAGCACAAATAACAAAGGCGACGCACTTTAATAAAAAAGAAGGGCCTTACCTGGAGCTGATAAGCACCCGACCAGCCACGCCTCTCTCCTCGCCGAACTGAGCCAAACAAACAGGGTGTGGCCGGAGCATGCGCACGCCAGGGCGTGACCTGGGCATGCGTACTAGGACACACCCTGGGAAGGCACGTGGTAGAGGGAGGAGCAAAGGGAGGGGCGAAAACTACTCCGGCGGGAATTTCAAAAAAAAAAAAAAAAAGTGCCGTTTGACAGCTCCACGAAAAAGAAAAAAAGAAAAAAAAAACCAGAAAACCGGGGGGGGAGCACTATTCGGACAGGGGGCAGTATGTCATGAGTGCCATTGAGCTGAAGTCATCAGCGCAATGGCACACATGACAATAGCAAGGAAACAGGGGAAGGGGCTCAAGATAAGTAGCCATCAACCCACAACGACTAACGGTCAAGAAACAATAGCTAAACGGATCACAGAGCACACCCAAGCCATCAGCGCTAATACAATGGAGATCGCCCAGCTGAAAGCAATCACCGGAGGAATAGAGAAACCGATGATGGGCGATCCCGGAACGCCAGCGGGGCCTCGCAACCTCTCACCCACCGGCAGGTCAACGTAATGGACAAAGGGGGGTGACGTGACCGCGAGTGAGGGGGCGCTGACCGGCGCGGGGTATTTAAACCCCGCACCGGCGCGCTCCTGTCACTCTCAGCTTTTTTCCCGATGCTGTACCTACGCTATGAATAAACCAGAGCCTGTTCCACCGAGCCAGTGTCTGAGCATTATTCAGAGGTAGGCAGCGCATGACAGGATCAGGGAGTGGATTTGTTGAACAGAAATGGCCCTTCTTCTTACCATATTCCTTGACATCAAAATATGCGGTATAGCTCTCCTGTGGGGAATGTTCGTACCTGGCCACAGCCTTCCAGGTCCCAAAGCTACCAAAGGAAAATGAAGAGATTTTTCATTGCAGAAGCTTTATAATTGTTTTATGACAATAAATATGATGTGAACAATGGATCCAAGGCCTCTTCCTGACATTAATAGGTCTACTTGGCCTATGGAGAATAAATGTAAAAGAGGAAGAGAATGCCTGATCCAGAAATCTTCAGACTTAAATATCCAGAAGCTGAAATCTGACTCTTGCTTCTGCAGCAAATTCCCTCTTACTCTGAGAGCTTAAATGGTGCTGATGAGATTGTACCTATTCTTCGTCCACTCTATTTCACAGACTTGCCATAAAAATAACATTATAACCCCATGTGTGTTGCTCCAGGCTCTCCAGAAAAAAAGAAGATAGAGAAATGTGATGGACAAATGCATAAAATCAAGCTTGGACTTTTCTTACTTGAGTAATAGATCAGGGAAGCAGGCTAAAGGGAAACATACTGTACAGGGTTCCCCACCAGAGTTTCAGTTCAGTTTCAGAACAGGTTGCCTTATGACAACATCCATGTTAAATTACCTCACAAGCTCTGGTAAGTTGTAAGGCCGGATCAAGGCTGAAGATGGGTTGACTGGAGTAGAACTGACAACAATGCCTTCTGGTGTCTGGGCACGAGGAAATAAGTTACAGGTGTGTTGAAAGAATGTAAAATGTTGCTCATTATTTCCTATGCATTGTATATTATCAGAATCCAGGTGGAATACTAGATTTAGCATGTGATCACATAATATAGAGATCAAATGCAACCCACCATATTCAGGTGGGGCACTGAATATAACGTGCAAGGCCATTATTTGGATTTTCACCTAGATGCAAACTTCAGTTGATAGCCCTGAGCCGAGCACTCAGCCTAATTTGCCTTGAGAATAGAACATTTGCCACCCTAAGCCCCTTTTTGCAAGAAAAACATGGTACAGATGAAAAAACAAATGGCTTGTGCTTACAAAACAGAAAGTAAACAACTAGCTCCCATCCCCACCATATACATGCACCCGCACCCGCACCCGCACACAAACACACACATTCAACTTCAGTATTTTTTTTTCATTTCATAGTGAAACTGTTTTAATCTTTGATACAGCTGAATCTTTAGCACAGAGCTTAAAATTTAACATTTAAGAAAAAAATGCATATGTAAAACGTTGGCCACCCAAAGATTCACAGAGGGGTTGGGTCTACCTGCCATGATTACATGGCAAACTTCAATGAAGTACCAACAATCACTGCTTGTTCAGGGGACTATGTTAACCCCACAGAACTGCAGACACGATTCTCACCTGAAACTCGACAATCACAGTTTTGTCCATCATGTGCATGTTGTGATCCATGGAAAAGACCCGATAGCGCACTAAGAAAAAAGAGAGTAACTGTTGTTTGTGATAAAATTCAGAAGACAGGTGCTTGCATCCTGAAAAATAAGTTTGCCATACGTTGTCTGATATTCTGTGGCTGTCTGCCAGGCTCATTGCGAATCTGAAAATGCGGATGTGAAACAGTTTCTAGAGAAACAGCTGGTTGGTCTATTCTGCCAAAACAGCAGAATCTTAGGGCACTTTAAAGACCAGTGCGTTTATTACAACATAAATGTTTCTAGATTACTTCAGCCTGGATCTTCTGGATCTGAAACAAAAGCAACACCTAATTCTTCAGAGAAAAGCCACTGAGGCCTTCAGGATGACTAATTTTCCTCTTCTCTTAAAGAAGCATAATAAGAAATTTTTTTTTTAAAGGGTCCCTCATATAACCCTCAAGGCTTTCCCCCCTTCGTAGCTCGCAATTAGTCGGGGTGACATCTTCTTGGACCTCTTCATTCCCTTCCTAATCTGTGATGTGCATTCCAATGGGACATCTATAAAGATATTTCTTAAATCTTTTCTGAACATCCCAAGTTTGACTTTGAGGACTCACAGACAGATTTCTCAATGTCACCAATGCCGCCAACACTTCCAAGAGATACATTCTTCCATTCCCCCACTCTCTGTTAGCCCGCTCACAGGCAATTAATGCCTACAGTCCTCGGGCCTGACAACCACGCAAAATATAGTCACTGCCTCTCTCTCTGCTCTCATGTATTCAGTCTCCTCCTATCTTAAGAGCTCACCTATCCACAGAAGCATATCGTATACATGATGGGATATTCTTTCTTCACTTAAGAAATGTTCCCTTTTAAAATGTTTTATTCTCCTCTTACTTAGGATGATGCCTCCTGTCCAAAGAGCCTAACTGACTGCACACTGGTCCCCCAAAGAACCTTCCAGGCTGAGAACTTTCCATGAGAGATGTCTACATCTTCCCCAAGAGAAGGGTAGTAAGACTGATTTCTTGACTGAGGGCTATGAAGGCTAAAAGCTCTGGGAAAAAAAAATAAATATCTGGTACACACCCTTTATTCAAGAAGCTTTCTTTCCAACCAACTTCACATTCTCAGGACAAATGGGGAAATGATCAATTTTACTTGCAAAGGAGGTACCTCAAATCAAAGACAAATCCCAGGAATGGACTTGTTTACAGTATTATTCATCACATACCTGCACTGGGATCCCAGGTGAGTGAAGGAAGAGAGACGGAAAAAGCGTTTACCTGGAGAGCTAGGCGTATAGATGGTTTTATCCGTCTGGAGGAACAGAAAGCCACTCTGGAACGACACTAAAACCACCTTTTCCAAGAACACTTGAGGACCATTTACTTGCACAACCACATACTGATTTTGCTTGGAGTCCTTATTCAGTTCTTTTGCAGGAATCTGTGTGAGAAGATGAGGTAGAGCAGAGGTCTCAAACGCAAATCATCACTAAGGGCCACTTGAGGCCTCCTTCCTTAGCCCTAGGCCACATCACGGAAACCTTTTCCGACTGAGCCAAAAATCTCTGCTGAGTCAAAAATGAAAAAAAGAGGATCACAGAATGCTATGAAACATAGATGTACTGAATTTTAAAAACTTGCTGCTTGCTTCCCCTAAGGCAGTGTCTGATCTTTCCTGTGGAAAGACCCTGCAGGGTCCAGCTAAAGCAGCCCAGCCACTGAAACTAATGCAGAACATACAGTATCCCTGAGATCTCGCCTTGCTGCTCTCCTCTACAAGCCACGTTCGTTGCCCTTTGTCCACTCCGGTGTGCCCACAAAGCCCACCTGCTTTACCCACCAAGAAAACTCAGCAAGCTCAAAACAAGGGCCAGGAAGGGTGAGGGAACCACCACTACAAATCAACGTTCCTGGTTTCAACCATCTCACTTCCTGGAGAATCATGAATCCAAACCCATCGAAGCTGCCTTCTGGGCTGCCCATTTGTAGCTCTACAATCTCATGAGAGCTGCTCTCTTTTCCCCTTCTCATTTTCCATTGGGCAATTATTGGATTATCCAACTATATATCATATCATATCGATCACATCACAGTGCACCTAGCTGGTAGAGGCTGCTCTGAACCTTACAGAGCTTATTTAGTGAGAGTTTCTCTAAGATTTGAACTTAATGTATTTCATTAAAGATGATTACATCTTAAACAATAAGTAATTAAAGTAATCAAAATAGGAATGATGTACAAGCACACTCATTCAGGGAGAAATAATGAAAATGAATACAATAATCTTATTTAACTAGTCTCAGTCAAATCAAATCAACTTTATTTAAGTATGGTCAATGACCAGCAAGATAAAAACATAGCAGCAATGACCAAATATAGGAAAAGCAGGGTATCAGTCAAACCTAAAAGTTAAGACTTAAATAATGGAAAAAAGGAAAAAATGAGTGAGATGCAATAAAGCAAGATAAAATAGAGATGGAATAAACAAGAAAAGAACTAGAAAAAATGTGTAATGTCATCATCACTGCAAGATTAGGACATCTAATGTGCCTTCTCACGGAAATCGCTGCATATAGAAACTCAGTAACTCTGTTAGTGAGATTATGGTCCAATTTGCAGAACCGTTCTCAGTCTAACTGTCCCACCAGATGGCGGCACCTGTTTGACATTCTTTGGGCTCAGGCACTTAGCAGAGCTGGACCTGGTTAGGACTTGGATGGGATCTGGTCAGGGAATAACATTCCAACGCTGAATCTGGAAAATCCAGGACTGCTAGCAACAGACTGGCCCGGGAGATATAGCATTCAGCATTCTCTTTTTTTTTTCTTTTCTTCTTATCATTGCTCACATTGAGAGTGAACATTCTGCTCTTTGGCCCACTGACATCCCATATTTACTAATCACTAAACTTTGACTGCTTCAGAATCTCTAGCAATCTGGTTCTAAACACCAGCTTAGCATTTTTTTTAAATCAATCACCTTACTTTTGCCATACTTTGTGGGTGCCTGTCGGATTTTATTTTGATTTCTTCCTGTGGTTTTTGGTTTCGATACTGATTTTGATCTCAGTATTTATTATATTTTACTTTCTCTTTGTTTGCTGTGGTATGCTGCCCAGAGTCTTTCAGGACTGGGATGTGGTAATAAGTACTGTAAAATGCATACATATATATCCCATAACTGTGTTTAATTTCCTCCCTAAGGTTATATGCGCAATTTCTCACAACATCTGACAGTCTAGGCATGTTCTACTAGGGTTATTGGTATATTGTTTTCTACTACAGATAGAGGTAACTATAGTAACTAATCATTTTGGCCAGGTGAAGAGGTTGGATTTAATTGTCCTCTTTTTAGGTGTTAATAGTTGCATAGCCTGAAGTGAGGGCAGTTTGCTTGTTACTTAGTTCCTTCTTTTTAGACTTGCAGCCAGTAAGCAGCTCTCTGAGAACCTGAGAGTATGCAGCTGAGAGAGATCTCTCCTCTCAGCAAAAAGCTTGTAAATATGTTTTTGTGTTTTCTGTAAATAAATTTATTTTTATAGAAATGCCTGGTGTGTGACTTTTCTGATCTCTCCTGGGCCAAATGTTTTCTAGCGCTCTGCCAACAGGTTATGGGCCCAGTAAGCAGCCCAGTAAACCCAGTAAGCAGCCCAGTAAAACCCCAGAGAGAATAGAGAAATCAGCTCCACACCTCATGCACAACTTAAAGGCAGGTAGCAAAGACCTGTGAAGATTTTCTTTGGAGCCGCCTGGAGATTTTCCAGCAACTGCCGGTCTACAGGACAAAGAAGCCAGCTGAGGTGAATTGCAAAAGAAGGAAGAAGCCATGGCTACCTCCCAGCCCTCAGCGATGCCTCTGGAGCGCCTATCAGAGACCAACTATTTGAATTGGGCCCTGAAGATGGAGATGTATCTTCGCAGAGAGAATCTTTGGATGCCAATTGGTGAGCAAATCCCCCAAAATCCCAGTGCTGAATGGCTTAGGCAGGATGAGCGGGCTAGAGCCACCATTATCCTGGGAGTTGAGGACAATCAGCTAGTCCATGTGCGAGGTATGCAGTCTGCAAAGCAACTTTGGGACACTTTGAGAGACTTGTATGTAAAGGCAACAGCAGGGAGTAAAGTTACCCTGACAAAAAAGCTGTACAAAGGCTACCTTGCAGAAGGAGATAGCTTTCCTGAGCACCTGCATTATATTCAGCAGCTGTTTGTTGAGTTGCAGGAGAGAGGAATGGAATTTACACCTCTCACAAAATCCTATATCCTGCTGTCCTCATTGAATGAAACGTGGGACATGCTGATTTGTACCCTGGAGGCTATGCCTGAAGCAGACCTCACCCCATCGTATGTTACACAGCGCTTACTCGCTGAATGGGAGAAGAGAGAGGAAAGATTCCCCCCCATCTCTTCTGGAAAGCTGCAGTACCAGAAAGCAAGGGAAAGGAAGGAAAATGAAGCTGAAGGAACAGCACTAGCCAGCCAGCAATGCTTCAATTGTGGTTCAGCTAGACATTTACAGAAAGACTGTGCCTTGCTACCCAAAAATAGGAAGACAGAGAAAAAGAACACAGAATAAGGCTCTTTAGACAACCCAAATTGCACAGGTTGCTGAGAAGGGTAATTCTGATGTATGGGTGTTAGATTCTGGGGCCAAATGTCATTTATGTAATTGTAAAAGCTCTTTTGTGTCACTGCCCAAAACTGAAAGACAAAGTGTATCTTTGGCTGATGGGTCTGTGACCAAAATTATGGGACAAGGTGACTTGTATTTATCCTGCTTGGGAGAAACTGTAAAAGGTGTGTTGTATGTGCCAAATTTACAATCAAACCTTTTATCTGTGGCACAATTGGCTGCAACAGGGTATGTCATAACATTTAAGAAAAATGGTTGTGAGATACGTAAAAATGGGAAATTGTGTGCTACTGGTATATTAAAAGACTCCTTGTACATTGTGCAAAATGCAAGGAAGCCAAGCTGCAAGGCTGCAGTTGGCAACACTCCATATCATGACCAATGTGTACACCTGATGCATAGAAGATTTGGTCATGCTAATTTCAGGTATATAGCACAAATGCCACAAATGCCTGTGTGCTGACCTAAAGATAAAACCCTGTGACAAAGATTGTGTAGTTTGTAAAGAATGCAAAACACTAAAAGCTCCTGTGAGTAAGCACAGTGACAGAGTTACAACTAGACCTTTGGAAATTGTACACTCTGACATTATTGGTCCTTTTGCTCCAAGTCTTGGACAAGCAAGGTATGCAATGACCATCACTGATGATTTCTCAAGATACACATTTATCTACATCTTAAAAGATAAAGATGAGGCATTTGAGAAATTTAAAGGGTTTGTGATATGGGCAAATGGAAAATTCCCTAGGCCTGTATCTGCACTCCAATGTGATAGAGGAGGAGAGTACCTTTCTCACAAATTCAAAAGGTTCCTAGCAGAAAAGGGGATAGAACAAATTCTTTCTAACCTTACACCCCTCAGCAAAATGGTGTTGCTGAAAGAAAGGGCAGAACCTTGCAAAATGCGATGGAATGCATGCTTAAAGATTCACATTTATCTTTTAAGTATTCGGCAGAGTCAATATCTACTGCCTGTTATGTGCAAAACAGACTGTATAACTCTGTGATTCAGGACACTCCATTCCATTTGCTTTATGGTGTGAAACCAAAGCTAAACCATCTTAGAGTGTTTGGTAGCACTGCATGGGTTCATATTCTGAAATAACAGAGAAGGAAAGGAGGCCCCACAACAAAGAAAGCCATCTTTGTTCGCTATGAACAAAGCCAAAGGAGCTACAGGTTCATAATGGGAGAGAAATTAATAATTAGCAAAAGCGCTTCTTTTGCTGTACAAAACTGGGGGAGATTAAATTCTAGCTCTCCAGTTGATCCAACTACAAGGGAACAGCAAGGACTTGCTGATAGTGATCTTTTGCCTGATGAGGACATTAAACCAGAAAAGCAAACTGAAGATCTGTCTGATGAGACAGATGCTTCCCAGGAAATTTATAGGAGTCCAAACTTAAGCCCTGTATTACCTCGCAGATCTCAGAGAAGTAATAAAGGTGTTCCTCCATCATGTTTTCAGGCTGAAACAGTAAAGGCTTTTCACATATTCACAGAACCTGAGTCTTTAGAACAAGTGAATGCTTTACCACCTGAGATTGCACAAAATTGGCATTCTGCCATGCAACAGGAGTTAGCGTCCTTGAAAGAAAATAAAACATGGAAACTGGTAAATCTACCTCCCAATGAATGCTGTCTAGGTTGTAGGTGGGTTTTCAAACTGAAAAGGGATGCTGATGGCAAAATCCAAAAATATAAAGCAAGGTTAGTTGCAAAAGGGTTCACTCAAAGGAAAGATTTAGACTGTGACAAGACTTTTGCACCAGTTACTAAAGGTGAATCAATTAGATTACTGTTAAAAACTGCTGCACTCAAAGGAATGTCAGTTCACCACTATGACATTCAAACTGCATTTCTCTATGGTGATTTAGGCCACAAATTATACATGCAGCAACCCCCTGGCTATGAAAAAGGGGAGAATCTGGTCTGTGAACTGCAGAAATCAATCTATGGGTTAAAACAAGCTGCTAGATCCTGGAACCAAAAATTAGATGAAAAACTGCAGAATTTTGGTTTTGAAAAAGGAAAAGCAGATCCATGTGTATATATGAAGAAAGACAAACAAGGCTGTATGTATCTGTGCATTTATGTTGATGATTTGCTGCTGTTCACATCAACACAAAAACAAAGGCTTGATTATGAAGCCTGCATGAAAAGCCATTTCACATTAAAAAGCCTTGGAACAGTAACAAATTACCTAGGCTTGGAAATACACAGGGAGAAGGATGGTAGCTTTCTGTTGAGCCAATGTAGTAAAATTCAAAAGCTCCTAGAAGATTTTAATATGCAAGACTGTAAACCAGTCTCTACTCCGATGATAACAGATTTTCAGAAAGATATAGGAGAAACTCAATGAACTGAGGCAGAGAAATATAGATCTGCAATTGGAAGTTTACTGTACATTGCAAATCACTCTCGCCCAGATATCTCAAATTCTGTGGCCATTTTAAGTAGACAGGTAGAGAAGCCTACATCTACTGGAAAAGCAGCATTGAAGAGGTTAATGAGGTATTTGCAAGGAACAAAGAATTATTGCCTAAAGCTAAATGCCTGTGGAACAGAGAAGTTGCAGGCTTTTGCTGATTCTGACTGGGGAGCAGATCCCAGTGACAGGAAATCCACTTCTGGGATTTTAATTCAATTTGCTGGGTCAAGCTTAGGCTGGCATTCTAGAAAGCAAACATTTGTTGCTCTTTCCACTGCAGAAGCAGAGTTTTATTCTCTAACACAAACCTGTAATGAGGTTATATGGCTTAAACAGTTGTTAAAAGACATAGGCATGGAAGTGAACCAGCCTATAACTGTTTATGAGGATAATCAAGCTTGCATTGCTATGGCAAAATCTGAAGCCTGCAAGAATAGGACAAAACATATCGATATTAGATATCAATATACCAAAGATATGATAGCCAAAGGGGAAATATTAAAATATTGTGAATCAAAAGACATGATTGCTGATATTTTAACCAAACCTCTTGCTGTACCAAGACACAAAGAGTTAACAAAGCAAATTGGTCTGCATCTCATCCTGTAGCATAAAAAGGGGAGTGTTTGGTATATTGTTTTCTGCTACAGATTAAGGTTACTATGGTAACTAATCATTTTGGCCAGGTGAAGAGATTGAATTTAGTTGTCCTCTTTTCAGGTGTTAATAGCCTGAAGTGAGGGCAGTTTGTTAGTTTTTCAGTTCCTTCTCTTTAGACTTGTAGAGAGTAAGCAGGTCTCAGAGAGCCTGTGAGAATGCAGAAGCCTGTAAATAAGTTTTTGTGCTTTCTGTAAATACATTTATTTGTATAGAAATGGCTGGTGTGTGACTTTTCTGATCTCTCCTGGGCCAAATGCTTTCTAGCACTCTGCCAACAAGGGTGCATGGGACTTCCTCTCAGGCCAGGCTGAACAGGATTCTAGCTTGATTTTTTGCAGGGATTCAATTGACTCCACTGCAATGATCACCATACACCCACCTTTATAGTGGGAGTGACAATCGTGCCTTCCGCTGGATTCATATTTGCTTGGGTTTGGTACAAGGTTTTCTGCTTCTGCGGGAAATCGTGAACAGAGATGTCAAGCTGTTTTTGAGCATTTTCTCCGTGGGCCTCCACCACAATTTTCTCATCTGTGTCTGTTCGCAGAACACCAGGGGTGATGAGGGTGTAGCTGTAGAAGAGGAAAAGAACATGCCTGAGTTAGTCTGTTATAGGAGAACTCTGATTTGATGAGGTATCTCCATATTGTCTTGTTTTAGAAAGGTGAAGAAATAAATGGCTTAAGATCACACCTGAATTGCTCTTTTGTGACCCAGAAAGCATCCAAATACAGTTGAAAAATGACTAAACGTATTGCATTTTTATATCAGTTAAAAGAGATTTAGGGGTGTTGTTTTTTGGTTATAAAATGGAACTGACCATTACTGCTACTGTGCTGTAAACTGTACTGTATTGTTATGTGATCAACTTCTGTGCTTTTTTCACTGCTGACATCAAAACCAGATCCCTTATAAATAAAAAAGTGCTATGGACAATGATATAGATAGGGCGGAATGGAATGTACACAGAATAATGAACAATGCAGTGTCCCCTTGCAGCTTAAAAAAGGACAACCTTGTTTCAGAAAGAGTAGGGTTTGAGATCGGCCCCATCTCTCCTGACCTTCCGGAAATTCCTTAAAATGGGGTTGTGTCAACAGGCCTGGGGATCGCAAGGGAATGGTAATTTGATTAGATGGCTCCATTGTTTATAATCCGATGCTCTCTCGTAGCCTTTTAGAATAATAGGAACTTTTGTACTTTTGAAAGTTTTTTAAATTGTTTTTATGGTTGCTTTGTACGCTGCCCAGAGTCACATTGCATGATGCGGGCGGCCATATAAATACCATAGACAGACAGACAGACAGACGTAGAATTGTGCCTTCATCCAAGGTCAGGCACCCCCCAGCCTGCATGCAGTCCTCCAGTAATCCCATCTGCAGACCCAGGCACTTGAAACTATGCTGCTGAAATTTGGCTGCAAAATGGCTGGATTTTGACAAAGTGAGATCAAGCTGTTTTTCAGGATTTAGGGCTCTGGTGGAAATAGTATTGGTTTGCTTCCCACTTCCCACTTCCATTCCCATCTTTAACCCTCCCTTGCCTAACATGAGGTGGAAATGTTGGCCAACTCCTCTCAGTGACATCACTGCAGCACCACATAGCCTCCTGAGACCCCTCACCATTCAGGTGACGTTGCTTCCCCTGCCCTAAGCCACGCATCAGAATGCATTCAATACTGCAGCATTACAGAACAGATGTACTAGAATCAACCTCAGAAACTAAGGACCAGTAAATCATGGCTTTCACACAGGGATCTAGCAAATTCATATCTTTAAATATGGATCTGCCTCAGCCTCCAGGCAGGCAGGCAGGCAGGCAGGCAGGGAGCTCCTAGTTCTACCAATTAGGCCGTGGTGAAATACGTATTGGTAAGACCTGTGTAGCTTTACAATCTAGGGATGGAAAATAGAGCTGGAAAATACGTATTGGTAATGTGCACTCTGACAGTAAGACCTGTGTAGGTTTACAATCTAGGGATGGAAAATAGAGCTGGAAAATACGTATTGGTAAGACCTGTGTAGCTTTACAATCTAGGGATGGAAAATAGAGCTGGAAAATACGGATTGGTAAGACCTGTGTAGCTTTACAATCTAGGGCCTCTGTCATTCAACTGATTGTAGAACAGCTGTTGGAGAAAACTGGAGGAAGGCAAAATGCTGTTTGGGTGCAACTGCTGAACTTGCCTTCCCTGTCTGTCTGCTCTGTTTTCACTCAGCCTCTTCCTTTTCCTTCCCAGTCCCTCCTTCCTTGAGTAAATTCTGAAGCCACCTTTTCCCAGCATGGTGCCCTTTCAATGTGTGGGGCCTCAGAATCCTCCCCAGCAGCTGGGAGTGGGGAAAGCATTGCAGTCTCATCATCTCTCACCTCCCTCTCCATCACTCCTTGCTATCAACATTTGTGTTCAGGCTTCAATTAAATTCTCAGGAGAGGGACCCCGGGTTTGGGCACTTATCGCAAGGGCAGGGCAGCCGAAGGGCATGCATGTGAACGTTCTGCCTCTCTTCATGCCATCACCTCTCCAGGGGCCTCCCCTGCCTCCCTCCCTCCCATCAAGGCCAAGGGAAAACACGAAGAATCGTTTTCCACGGGGGACACATGGGCTGGCAAGAGGAAGCAGGGGGACAGACTGATGGGCAACAGAAAAAGACAACGGCACTCTCTGTCTCCATGGAACAATACTTTCGAGGATAGCATGGAGATAAACGATAAGGACATTCTAAACCTCTCTGAGCTAGCAAACGGAAGTCTGCTTCACGTGGGAAGAAAACTAGGCCGGAACGTGGATGCTTATGGGGCATCAGGCGCAGTCTCTTCCAGGGGGTAGGAAACTACTCCCAGACTGAGGGAAGGACTTTGTCTCTTGGCTTATTTGAACAGAGCTAGCAAGGTTTCTCAACATGTCTTCCACCAATTTGCACGTTCCACCCCATTCAAACTCAGCACCCAACACTTTAGGGATCGGCACGGGAGCCCAGGGCCTTGCTCAAGCCACGCACACGCCTGCTTTTCTCTCGCTAAGAATCCAAGTCTGCGCCCGGCCCATCCCTCACACACCGCGATCAAAGAAGTCTCCTCTGACTGGTGTCGGCCAGGACAGTGCACAGGCAGCAGCAGTTTCTTCCGGGCAGAACAAAGTGCTCCAGTGCGTTTGATGCAATGGTTACTCCCAGGGACAGAGGGTCGTGTTTACTATACGGCATAACTTAGACACCTTCAGAAGCATTTATTATCGGAACAGAAATGGGTAGAAGCCCAGCATCATCTTCTTGCCACCTGAGGTTTAGAGACTATCCAGTAACACAACACTGCCTGCCTCTCCTCTCAGCCCTTGAGTGACTGCATTTGTCTTGCCCACAAAAACGGTTTTATTCTGCAAAAGTAGACTCCTATTCCTTACTTCTAAACGTAATGCTAATTCTAGACTTGCTTCTGTTTCCCTACCTATATTATTCTACTCTCTTCCTATTACTATAAGCTTACAACTATTTCTGTCTTGTTTAACCTATAATTTCTATGTCTATGCTCTGTGTCTACATGCCTATCTCTATGTTTGTAGCACTATGTTTTCCTAGAGTAACTATTCCTTATGTCAGCGGGAAAACCTCCCAAAAGAATTCCAATCCACAAGGTTCGATGATACAGAGAAAAGAGTTTATTTGTAACGCATTTGCAAAGGCGGGTTCCCTCCATGCAGGTGCAGGAAAGAACCAAGAACAAAGCTAGCTCAAAACCTTTATACCCTAACTATCCTCCCCCTCCTTCGAGGGCTCAGCTCACAATCTTCCTGTTTCCCAAGCATTCTTGAGTTAGTTACTAGGTTTATGTATTTATGTGTCCGGGATGATTCTGCCATCCTTATCTCTTCCTCCTTTCAAAGGCTAATCCCACTCAAAACACCTCTTTGTAGACGCCAGCTACTCTACACAATCAGCTATAAATTCCTAACCTAAACGGCTCTATCTAACACGCATATCCTCAGCCCCACGGGTTCAGGGTCCGGTCACCCACCTGTGGCTAACTCCCTTTTTCTTCTCTCATGAGTTTGAGGCACCTTCAGGGGATGCTCTTCACCCCCCCTCTCACAATTCCCCCCTTTTTCTCTTACTTCCTTACTGTCTCAAACTCAAGCAACATCTAACGCTCCGTCCTCCACTTCAAGCTGTCACACAATCCTTTCCCCATCTGAATACATGCAGGGGCACATTGAATACAACAGCATATTAATATGCATAAGCAAACTACAGCTATAATCACAAAGCAAAGCTGTTTTATCCACCCAAACACTGGTAACCAGTCCCATAGCCAGCTCCAATCATCATCTTCTCCCAGGTTCTCATTTCCCCATTGTTGATAATGCCGTTTAACTGAAGCTTCCATCTCTTGGATGGTGTGAGTTATAGGCACCAGCCCATAAGGCTAACAAATCCATACCAGTGGATTAACCGTAGTTCCATACTACAGGTAGGCTGGATTTCAGAACTGTATCCTAATCCCTTTTCATATGGAAATAGAAATTCCCTATTGTGCTAAATTGAGTTTTCAAAGCTTCCCTTGAACCCTGTGACTCTCTTTTCCAGGTTCACGGACTCGTATGGTCATCAAAACTACAAGGTATTAGACAAAAGTTCAGGCGCAATTTTCTTTTTCTTTTTTTTTCTGCACAGTCCAGTGTCCAGCAGTATTTGGCAACACCAGTGTCTTCTTTAGAGTTTCTCCCAACTCAGTTGCTGACTCCCCTCCGCCTGGATATCTTGATTTCCAGACTTAAAAGGATGCGTCTGCTATTCCAACAGTTGGACTCTGTGTTCCTGTAGATAGGGAGACAAGGACAAGACTTGCGCAGATAACTGTTTCAAATACTTGCAGACAAATTTCTTCCCCATGGCATGCATGTCTCCTACTTCTCCACTAAGAATTCCAAGATAGAGTCACCCATCTCAAATGGATTGACTCCTAGTCTTTTCTTAGGAGCAATCCAGAGACTTAGTATTGTTACCACAAAGGCCTGTGTCCATGTTCTAGTCACACAATCCCCCAAAGCGTTTGTCCCATGTGACTAGATTGGTAGGTGTAGTTTTGGATATATTTAAACACTACTTTGGATAAAACTAACTTTCTTGCCAATAACTTCCTTAAAATCAAAACTTGTAAAACAATCACAACAAAAAGAAAGCATTGATATAAGAGCCCATCTAGTGTTTGGACTGTTTCCATAACCAAAATTGTCAAAACAAAAACAAAAACAAAAATTCAGATAGATCATACCAGTCCATGGAAGCTCTACTTAAAACCATACATTGTCCAAAATTTTCCCTCTCTCTCTCTCCTGTTTTTATCATCATGTGCTATGTTGAGGAGTGATTAAAATTTAAGCCATATAAAATTTATAAAAAACACACTTTTCTAAAACTGGAATGCCAGGGGCAGAGCAGAGTGGAGCTGTGAGAGCAAAGGGGTGCCCCCCCCCTCACTCTGAGTCATTGCCTCTCTGAAACTGCCCACATTCCCCCCCCTTTTTCACAAGAGGAGTAATCATTTCCTTCTACAGCAGAACGAGAAATCTCTGAAACTTCTCTGATGTGTGTAAAGGCACTGCAGAAGGAAGAATCCTAAAAAGATGGGGGAGTAAAGGACCTTCTGTAAAAACATTGCCCCTCCCCTCTGTCACCCTTCTGTCCCCTCATCTGGATCCTCAGGCCTGTAACAAGCAGGCAAGAGGCAGACTGAAGGGGGGAGTTTGGGTGAGACTGGGCAAATAATGAAACATACATACTCCTCAAACAATTAAAACAAACAAAACAAATGGGAAAGGATTGACAAAAACCTTTCAACTTCCCATCATATGCATTCAAATTACATAAATCACGACACACATACACAAAACCTAAGGAATAGACTCACACAATCTCTCAACTCTCCTTTCACAACTCAAAACAGTTTCTCAACCTTACATATACGCACACATTCAGACAAACAAATGCTCTCTAAAAGAAAACTGCACACCAATGCCTCAACAGGCTGTTGCCACATGCAATCCATCACAGCCCTGCAGGAACACAGAAGCTCTTCCTCCCTGCCTCTCAGCCAGGAGAAAGGAATGCTTTATTAAAAGGGCGATAGCTCCCATCAAGATGAATCTAGCCGCTCCCAGGCCTATTGGAGACAATCCACACTCAACTGCCCTATTGTGATTTAACTCAACTCCCCTCCCCAGAGAGCCTGCGTCTCTCCAGGTCGTTTTTGTGCCTGCCTGTTTCCCGAGCTCTCCATTCCATGGGATACCTCCTCGACCCAATCTTCCGAGAACTCCCCCTGCCTCCCCCTCTTTGGGGCCGCAAACCTTGAGCTACAAACAAGGCATGTCATCTTTCTTTTTCTTTCTTTCTTTCTTCCTGGGGTTGCCCTGTAAACACCCTGTTCATTTATGGGCTCCGCCAGCACCCCCCTTTTTCTGGCAGCTCAGTATAGTCTACCTGTGCCCTTTGAAACGGCCAGGAGGCTAACGGTCGCCCTCCAGCTTCCCTTGTTCTTGATGCCTTTTTATTCACTTTTAAACAGATTGAGCATTTTCAGCACACACTATGAGCAATTGTCCACATATTCAAACTCCAATATGTTTGTTTTACAGCCTTTACCAAAGCATCGGTTCCCCAATGTCCTCTTTCATGTACCTTCTCCAAAATTCCCCTCATAACCTCGGGAGATACCACTTCTACCCCTCCTTCCGTTTGCCATCCTTTCTCTGTTTCTCTGCAACCCCCCTCTCTTAACTTTTTCTTTCTTGCTCAGTGGGTTTCCAGACCGGGCTCTCTGGAGGGTCCAAAACTGGCACCGCCACCATCTGTAATTCCAATTGGCCAGCGGCCTCCTTCGCCCATTTATATGCCCACCGATTTCCCACCACCCCTGGGCTATGGCCTCTCTGATGAGCTGGTATATTGCTGCGCCGACCAACTCGGAGGCGAAGCTCCCTCTCTATCACTTCCCCATTCCCTTCAACAATCGCAAAACCCAACTTCCTCTTTCCCTCTTCTACTTTGTTTGACCCATCCACAAACCATCTTTCTCCGGTGCTTAATTGTGGTGTTATTACAGGGAAAAACTTCTTTCCCTTTAGTCCCCTCTCTAACCATATTTTTCCAAAATTGTGTACCACCCCATAGGCATTCTTTCTCTCAAGTCATCTCAACATCACAAGTTCATTCTTATTTCTCCTTCACTTTATTTAATTCACTTTTACCCAATTCCCTTCCACACAAATCAAAGTGGTCACCTACTCACAGCACTGAACACATGGCACAATCAAATCCCATGTCCTTCCATTCACAGCAAAGCCAAAAATTTGGAAGACCCGCAGCCTGGCCAGGGCTATGGATTCCAAAAACCTGAAGCATTCCCCCCTTTACTGTGGAGGAGTTCAGTTCCTCTAAAGGGACAGGCTCACGTTTAACTCCTTAAGGGACAAGCTCACATAGTTTTTTCTCTCCCTTCCTTCCCTCTTCAGACTTTCTCTCCTCAGCTCAGGACAGATGCCCATGCCACACACACACATGAGCACACACACCCACTCTGCACCATTTCCCTCAACAAATATACATACCAATACACAGGCAACTACCTACAAACGGAAAACATTTTCACATACTCATACAAATTCTGACAGTCCTGAAGGACTCCCAGGATTGATTTCTACCAGTTCTCTTCTTCCCCGCCATTTCCACACCGATACTTTCCTCATCTCTGAGTGGCGGCATCCTGCTGTGTTCCCTTTGTTCCATAACCTCCCTTATTGTTGCTACCCTGATCCTGCCCTCCTGCTTATGTTTTTCTGTTTCTTTTGAGAGATCCTCTATACTCTCCTCAGCCCATCTTGGTTACTGCCTTCTCTCACCCTGATCCTTGATCAGCACTAGCCCCTCTCAACCCTCTGATTGTTTTACACCCAAGGTAGAGTACTCCAGCCCACGCTGGATTTGCTTTCCAGCAATTTCAAGCCTCTGACTGTCGGGGGCAAAACCGGGCCGGCCTCCCAGCAAGCGCTGGCTAGTTTTAAAGTCCGACCTCAACCTATGGCATCGAGACGAGTTTAAAAAGGCATTCCTCATCGCTGCTGTCCTCTTTACTTACAAAAATGCCTGTGGGCGGGTCTGGCCCTTCCCAAGACACATGTTACCAGATTTCTACATAAGGGACCTGGTCCATAAGACCATGTTCCACAATATAGTTCTTTAATTGAGTGATCCAATACCCATCGGACATCCCATTGGGATCCCAAAAATAGGGACGTTCGGGATCGACCAATGGGTATTTTGGCCACTGTTTTGTGCACAGCTTAATCATCATCACCTTCTCTAATCCTCTGGTATACCTTTTCAGCCATGGCATGCTCCACTGGTTTATAACCAGTCCTAAGGGCACATCCGGATCTGGCCCTCTGCTCGGGGCTCCAACCCCGGCCTCCAGTCTCCTAGGTAGTTTGCTCTGTGCCTTCCCCATGACTGACCGGTCTCTTCCTGATCTCGCCCCAAATAGGAGGACTCCAGCCCACACTGGATACGAATTTTAAGCCCTCTCTTTCGCAGCGAGATCCTATCAGACTCCCAGCAGACGCTGGCTATTTTTAAAGTCTGACTCCTTCTAAACCCGTCCCCAAGGGAACACTACAGCCGACCTGAGGCACCGGACTCTCACGGCTACCTGCAGGAACTGCGACTGTTTAACCACCCACACATGGGCCCCACGGTCAGTCACGACTCCCCGAGCCTTACAACTCACCTATTCCGACCCTCGTCAGGGTCCACGACTGGTCCCACCAACTGATCTCCAAATCAGCTGGACTTCTCCACCCCCGGCTCCAACCGCTGGGTGCCTCTCCACCCGCTGCTCCAACAGTCGGGCTTCGCTTCTTTTCTCTGGATCGTCGCTCTATATAGGAACCTGGGCAGGCGGTCCCGAGGGGTCTCGAACAGGGACACTTCAACAACGGGAAGTGGTGGCCACTTACCCTCTCATAGCAACCCCTCTGGATCGGTCCTGAACCTCAGGCTCCTGGCTGGCTCGCCAAATTGTCAGCGGGAAAACCTCCCAAAAGAATTCCAATCCACAAGGTTCGATGATACAGAGAAAAGAGTTTATTTGTAACGCATTTGCAAAGGCGGGTTCCCTCCATGCAGGTGCAGGAAAGAACCAAGAACAAAGCTAGCTCAAAACCTTTATACCCTAACTATCCTCCCCCTCCTTCGAGGGCTCAGCTCACAATCTTCCTGTTTCCCAAGCATTCTTGAGTTAGTTACTAGGTTTATGTGTTTATGTGTCCGGGATGATTCTGCCATCCTTATCTCTTCCTCCTTTCAAAGGCTAATCCCACTCAAAACACCTCTTTGTAGACGCCAGCTACTCTACACAATCAGCTATAAATTCCTAACCTAAACGGCTCTATCTAACACGCATATCCTCAGCCCCACGGGTTCAGGGTCCGGTCACCCACCTGTGGCTAACTCCCTTTTTCTTCTCTCATGAGTTTGAGGCACCTTCAGGGGATGCTCTTCACCCCCCCTCTCACACTTAGCTCCTTAAATCTTTCCTTTTCCCCCAGGTCTTCAGGTCTTGTAGCCAATAACAGCCTATTTGCATGTGAGAACCCTTGTCACTCCTCTAGAGACTCGCAAATGGGCTTTTCTTCCCCCCTCACCCCCCCCCCCAGCTCTCACAGGCCTCTGTTTCTGGAGCTGGTTTGTAGTTTTCTGCACCTGGCCCCCTGCACCCAGCGGGCTTGTTTGGATTTGTGGTTCACTCTTCCACAGAGAGCCTTAAATTATGTTTATCATTATTACATTTATATCCTGCCTTTGTTTTGTACAACTCACCACAGCATATATAAGGTTCCTGCCTTCTGTCTTCCCCACAACCACCACACTGTGAGGTGGGTTGGGCTGAGAGAAAGACCAGCTCACTTCCCTGCCTAGGGCGGGACTAGAAGTTACCATCTCCTGGTTTCCAGGCCGGGACATTAACTGCCACACCAAACTAGCTATGCTGGTGTTCAAGCAAGAAAGACAGGAAAGTTAAATTAGAGGCACCTTTGCTTATAGCAGCAATCAGAGGGGATCAGAGAAGCTGAAAGCATTTGAAGCAAAGAGAGACATCCCGATTGATGGGAATGAATGCGAGTGATTTAGAAAAGGAGGCTGGGGGACCACAACAATTCCTGTTTTCCCTCTGAGTCCCTAGTTAAAATGGGAGAGAGGACTTTTTGATCTGTTGTTTTAAACGTTCCTTGGAGAATGGATTGTGTTTTGGGAGAGAGACGTTAACTCGACAGTTTGCGAATGTGCCTGAATATCCACTCCCATTGCATGGGAGAACGCTAAGCTTCGCGGTGCCTGACTTTGCAATAATGCGAGCAGTGGACAGGCCAGGGAGAGGTTTCTTTATGTAAGTATTTGTAACGGTTTTCTGTTTGTATTTGTCTGTGTACATTTGTCTCTGTATTTGTTGAGGGAAATGGCAACCCCGACTGGGCTCCACTTGTGTGTGGGTAAGTTTGTATAAATCTGCTCTTTGCTAATCAGGGCTGTTTGTCGGATTTCCTAGTTGCAAGTAAGGAACTGAAGACTGTATGTGCCTCAGTAGCGTGTGCTTGATGGGATTTGGGAGAAGGAGTGTGTTTTGACTGACCTGGGATTTTATCTTTTCCTTTTCTTTTATTATTAGAATACAAAGGGAAACAGTGAGTAAAACATGTTAGCGTTGAATTGAAACTGATGGGTGACATAGGGAAAGGCTTGTGTGTGCCCTGTTTTTGTGTTGTGTGGTGCTTGGGAAAGCTTGAGAACTAATTGGTTGCAAGCTCTCTCTCACTCAGCTTGGAAAGCCTTTCTGCTGACTTGGCTGAAAAGAGAGGGAAGTGTATTCCATCATGAGTAAGTGGCTGGCTGGCTGCTACCTCTCCAGAAAAGTTTGGTGGTGAGCATTTTGAAAGAGAGGAGTTCCTGCAAGGACAGCCATCTGTATCTGGCTTCAGTCGTTCTCCTGTTGTTTCTTTTGTGTGTCTACTCTCCTCCTAAGCTTAAGCCCCCTTGGACTCTGCAAAGTTTGCCTGTTTCCTGCCTGCTGGTTGCAAGACCCGGACCAGAGGAGGAGGATGGAGTGGTTCCAAAGAACACCAATGGATTGATGTGAAGAATATAACGTAATATATATATGGCTACAACAGTCAGCCCATTACAATAACACAATCAACCACCATGCAATAAGGAGTGTGAACACCGCACAAGAAGCAAGCAGCGTTTGTAAGGGATATGTGCATTATCCAACCATTCATCCAGTGTAATTTGCCTCAGGGAGGAGATAAAGTCCCTCTTTACTATTAAACAAACAAAACCAACAAAATCCTTCCTGAGTTTCTTCTTATTGAAACCCGAACATGGAACCAGCCATTAATGCTCAAATTCTGGAGGGAAAAGGTGGGGAGAGGCCTTCCAAAAATCACAAACCTCACCCTTCGCAATACCACTCCCCTCCTCAATCCTGCCCCTCCAATTGCCTTCCTAAAGTGAAAAGGAAGCAGGGCCCTATGGTAAAGGGCTCAAACATTGCCCTCTATTTCTAGATATAATGTTTAGGTTTCTGTTCCTTTAAAAGCAATAAATGGATTTGGATTCCACTTCAGGTCCCTCACAAAAGCCCTGTCTAGCACAGTGTTGAGATTTGCTCATCTCTCGTCCAGTGAGGACATGGAAGACTGAACAGCTGTGCCCGCGAGCTCCACAGACAGAACTGGCATCATGGCAGTTTTTTCAGGCTCAGGCTGGTTCCTCCCGAAGCCCAGGAACATTTTTCTGGATCAAGGAAAATGCTCGGAATTGACCCATTTGTCCTCCGGATGGCAAATTGCAGCCAGGAGATTGTAAACAGCATTTGCGCTTGACAGGTAAGGGTTTGCCAGGAGGCTGGGATGTCACCATTTCCAAGCCGTGCTGCGGCCTTAAAGGGACATTAAGTCCAGCCACCCCTTTTCTAAAGCACCCATTTTTTTTTTTAAGTATTTGTACCCTAAGAGAGGCTTTCTACATTAAAGAGAAATGATCTCTCTTGGTGCTTATCATTATTTTTGTGATTAATTTTTTTAAAAAAATCAAGCTTTGGATTTTGCTCTCCATCCAGTACTAAGGAGGGTTGAGAATATATTATTGTCTCTCTCTTTATTGTGAGTATATTATTGTTGCTAATTTGAAGATTTTAGCATTTTTCCTACCCATTGAATCTGCCATTCTGAACTTTCACTTTCCTGCCACTGTTTTCTCTGGGGAACTGTCTGTTATCTTAACTCAGTTCTGAAATGTTCCATTACTTTTGCAGGTTAAGTACCTAGGGGGCACCATAATTTACTGCATGAGACATGGAGGATCTTAGCCAGGCTCTCTCTGACTTCCATTGAGATATTAAAGCAGATATTAAGCTGATTTTTTTCTGATTCCTACCAAGGCACTATGCAAGATATTCAGAGCATTGTGGAAAATATGTGGGGGTCGGGGAAGTTGTTGATGAAACTGAAGAATTTAACAGCAATGGAAATGTCTCTTCTAAGAGTGAGATTGAGACCTCTGTTGAAATGCTGGATGAAATTGACAATGCTGAATTGAAGTTTAATGGAGAAATTGAGTTGCAAGACCTGAGTGATTTGACTTTCTGATGGAATGTTATGGAAAAGAAGGGGTTATTGACATGTTCACTGATTCAATGTAGTTTATACATTGTAACATTTCACATGCCATGGCGCTGACGCGCGCGCTTCTGTTTGGGAGGGAGCTGCTGTGAGACCTTGTACCAAGCTCTGTATGCAAAATCAGTACAATGGAATGTGTTTGGGTTATTTTCTCTGTTCAAGGCCTTTTCCCGCAGACCATCAGAAACCGTTAGCAGCACCTGGGATTGTGAACTTGAGAAGATTCTACAGGGGGAGGGATTTCATTTGCACCGAGGGTTTTTAGTTTGAATTTGATGCGCTTTCATCATTCTCAGCTTTCTCTGTGATCCTGCATACTATTCTTTAATAAATCAGATATCTTTGAATTCCTGCTCATGAATCTGATGGTGTTTTAGAATAGGCAACCATTACAGTTATTACATAGGGGGGGTTGTAATAAATTTTATTAAGTTTAAGAAGAAAAGTAAAAACTACGAGAAAACAACAAACTACAAAAAAGAAAAAAACCTACAAAAAGTGCAAAACCACAAAAAGATTTTTTTTTTCAATTTTACAAAAATATATGGCTTCCGACTTTAAACAGTAAGGATATACAGCAATTTCAACTATCAGTCTCTTACTCTATATTAAATTCAAAACACCACATTTCTATAATCCACTTTAACACTTAATAAAAATCGCTAAGTACAGTTACTCCTCCCCCTTATATTAAAATAAAAAGAGAAAATTTCAAATAAACTTTAACCCTCTTTCTCCCATCCAAAAAATAAACATATATAATTAAACCATTCCTACCACTTTTCTATACGTTTCTGACTACTATAATAAGAATCAAACTAAAAAGCTTAAGTTGTCCACTATTATACTTAATTTGTTGTTTATTCGTTTAGTCGCTTCCGACTCTTCGTGACTTCATGGACCAGCCCATGCCAGAGCTTCCTGTCGGTCGTCAACACCCCCAGCTCCCCCAGGGACAAGTCCGTCACCTCTAGAATATCATCCATCCATCTTGCCCTTGGTCGGCCCCTCTTCCTTTTACCCTCCACTCTCCCTAGCATCAGCATCTTCTCCAGGCTGACCTGTCTTCTCATTATGTGGCCAAAGTATTTCAGTTTTGCCTTTAATATCATTCCCTCAAGTGAGCAGTCTGGCTTTATTTCCTGGAGGATGGACTGGTTTGATCTTCTTGCAGTCCAAGGCGCACTCAGAATTTTCCTCCAACACCACAGTTCAAAAGCATCGATCTTCCTTCGCTCAGCCTTCCTTATGGTCCAGCTCTCGCAGCCATATGTTACTACGGGGAACACCATTGCTTTAACTATGCGGGCCTTTGTTGTCAGTGTGATGTCTCTGCTCTTAACTATTTTATCGAGATTTGTCATTGCTCTTCTCCCAAGGATTAAGCATCTTCTGATTTCCTGACTGCAGTCAGCATCTGCAGTAATCTTTGCACCTAGGAATACAAAGTCTTTCACTGCTTCTACATTTTCTCCCTCTATTTGCCAGTTATCAATCAAGCTGGTTGCCATAATCTTGGTTTTTTTGAGGTTTAGCTGCAAGCCAGCTTTTGCACTTTCTTCTTTCACCTTCATCATAAGGCTCCTCAGTTCCTCTTTGCTTTCAGCCATCAAAGTGGTATCATCTGCATATCTGAGATTGTTAATGTTTCTTCCAGAGATTTTAACTCCAGCCTTGGATTCCTCAAGCCCAGCTTGTCGCATGATGTGTTCTGCATACAAGTTGAATAGGTAGGGTGAGAGGATACAGCCCTGCCGTACTCCTTTCCCAATCTTAAACCAGTCCGTTGTTCCGTGGTCTGTTCTTACTGTTGCTACTTGGTCGTTATACAGATTCTTCAGGAGGCATACAAGATGACTTGGTATCCCCATACCACTAAGAACTTGCCACAATTTGTTATGGTCCACACAGTCAAAGGCTTTAGAATAGTCAATAAAACAGAAATAGATGTTTTTCTGAAACTCCCTGGCTTTTTCCATTATCCAGCGGATATTGGCAATTTGGTCTCTAGTTCCTCTGCCTTTTCTAAACCCAGCTTGTACATCTGGCAATTCTTGCTCCATGAACTGCTGAAGTCTACCTTGCAGGATCTTGAGCATTACCTTACTGGCATGTGAAATGAGTGCCACTGTTCGATAGTTTGAACATTCTTTAGTGTTTCCCTTTTTGGGTATGGGGATATAAGTTGATTTTTTCCAATCTGATGGCCATTCTTGTGTTTTCCAAATTTGCTGGCATATAGTGTGCATTACCTTGACAGCATCATCTTGCAAGATTTTGAACAGTTCAGCTGGGATGCCGTTGTCTCCTGCTGCCTTGTTATTAGCAATGCTTCTTAAGGCCCACTCAACCTCACTCTTCAGGATGTCTGGCTCTAGCTCACTGACCACACCGTCAAAGCTATCCCCGATATTGTTATCCTTCCTATACAGGTCTTCTGTATATTCTTGCCACCTTTTCTTGATCTCTTCTTCTTCTGTTAGGTCCTTGCCATCTTTGTTTTTGATCATACCCATTTTTGCCTGGAATTTACCTCCAATGTTTCTAATTTTCTGGAAGAGGTCTCTTGTCCTTCCTATTCTATTGTCTTCTTCCACTTCCGCGCATTGCTTGTTTAAAAATAATTCCTTATCTCTTCTGGCTAACCTCTGGAATTTTGCATTTAATTGGGCATATCTCCCCCTATCACTGTTGCCTTTTGCTTTCCTTCTTTCTTGGGCTGCTTCTAGTGTCTCAGCAGACAGCCATTTTGCCTTCTTGGTTTTCTCTTTCTTTGGGATGTATTTTGTTGCCGCCTCCTGAACAATGCTGCGAACTTCTGTCCAGAGTTCTTCCGGGACCCTATCTACTAAGTCCAGTCCCTTAAATCTATTCTTCACCTCCACTGCATATTCCTTAGGAATATTAGTGAGCTCATATCTAGCTGATCTGTGGGTCTTCCCTAATCTCTTGAGTCTGATCCTAAATTGTGCAAGAAGAAGTTCGTGATCTGAACTACAGTCAGCTCCAGGTCTTGTTTTTACCGACTGTACAGATGTCCGCCACCTTTGGCTGCAAAGGATGTAGTCAATCTGATTTCGGTGTTGTCCATCTGGTGAAGTCCATGTATAAAGCCGTCTCTTAGGTTGTTGGAAGAGAGTGTTTGTTATGCAGAGTGAGTTGTCTTGGCAAAATTCTATCAGCCTCTGTCCTGCTATGTTTTGTTCTCCCAGGCCATACTTACCTGTAATTCCAGGTGTCATTTGACTGCCCACCTTAGCATTCCAGTCTCCTGTGATGAAAATAACATCTCTTTTAGGCGTGTTGTCCAGTAGGTGCTGCAGATCCTCATAGAACTGCTCTACTTCAGCTTCTTCAGCATTTGTGGTTGGGGCGTATATTTGGATCACTGTGATGTTAGATGGCTTGCCCTGAATTCGAATTGAGATCATTCTGTCATTTTTTGGATTGTGTCCAAGCACTGCTTTAGCCACTTTACGATTAATTATGAAGGCTACTCCATTTCTTCTGTGGTCCTCTTGTCCACAGTAGTAGATCTGGTGGTCATTTGATGTGAAGTGGCCCATTCCAGTCCATTTCAGTTCACTGACGCCCAAAATGTCTATCTTGAATCTTGACATCTCACCAATAACCACATCCAATTTGCCCTGGCTCATAGATCTTACATTCCAGGTTCCAATGGTGTGTTGATCCTTAGAACATCGGATTCGCCGTTCACCACCAGCACCGTCGGCCGCTAGCCGTCCTTTCGGCTTTGAGCTAGCTGCATCATCACATCTGGGGCTAGTTGAACTCATCCTCTGTTCCTCCCCAGTAGCATTTTGACCATCGTCCGACCTGGGAGTCTCATCTTCTGATGGTATACCGACATATCTCTGGTTGTACTGATCCATTTAGTTTTCACAGCAAGAATACTGGGGTGGGTTGCCATTACCTTCCCCAGGGATTGCATTTAGTCTGACCTCTCTGTCATGACCTTCCCGTCTTGGGTGGCCCTTCACGGTTTAGCTCATGGCATCATTGAGGTGCTCAAGCTCCAGCACCACGACAAGGTAACAATCCTTTGCTGAAGATACTTAATACTACAACAATTTTAATGATGATAATCTGACCAACATTCTTTAACCCTAATACAACATTTTTAATAACTTAACATTAAATCCAGATCTTTAAAGGCAAATAACATCAGTCAAATCCTTAAAGCAAACCAGATAAAAAATTTCCAACCCTTATCCCACTTCATAATAAACCAAAGCAATTAAATATCTCCACAGTATGCTCAGAGCTTCCCTTTTAGAAAAATCAGCCAGTCCAACTGCTCCCCAGCCCTCAAAGATTCCAGATTCTTTTCCTGGCATTCCACCAGGAGATCAATTGCTTGCAGGTCACTCTCTCCCTTGGTTTTCTCCAAGCTCTTTCTGTAATTCTCCTCCAGCATCTTGCAAATAATTCCACTCTCAGTCTTGGAAAAGTCATTTCTGTCACTCTTAAATTCTTCAGTTTCATCCACCACATCCCCAGCCTGAAGACACATTTTAGATCTTACAATGTCCCATATGTCTTGCATAAAAGCACAATAAAAATCAGAGGAAATCTGCTTGAAATCCTGGTGAAGTTCAGAAAAGATCTGTCTAAAATCCTTCATGTCTCACACAGTAAATTCCCTTAGAAGCTTAATCAATGAAAAGTGAAAGTCGGCAGTTTGTTTATGTGAAGTGAGAGTGAGATAGCAGACAGTTCTCAAGGGAAAGTGAACAGGAAACTGATTAGCTGATTCAATATGGGAAAAAGGTTGGTATCTTCGAATTTAACACAAAAGTACTAACAGGAGAACAATTGTTTAGTCTCAATCTTAATTTCCTTTAGAAGGAAAACAAATTCCAAAACTTAAAAATAATTGTTTTTTTTCTTAAGAAGTGATCCCAGAAATAACTTTAGGCACCAAAAGAACCAGCTTCTCCTCACTGTTGAAAGCCTCTCTTGGGGTACATATACTTAAAAAAAACCCTGAAAATTGGTGATTAAGAAGTGGGGTGGCTGGACTTAGTGTCAAGGTTACAGCGTGGCTTGGAAAATGGTGAAATTCTGTGCCTCCCAGCTGATCGTACCAGGTGAATGTGAAGCTCAGTTTGCAATCTTCTGGCTACAATCAGCCTTTCGGAGAACAAATGGGGTGATTTCTGGAATTCTCCTTGATCCGGAGAACATTTTCGAGCTTCAGGAAGACCTGTTTGAGCTGGAAAATCCACCTTGCTGTCAGTTTCGCCCGCCGAACCAGCGGGCCCATCCATTCAGTCCACCATTCCCACAGGAAGCCCATGTATGGGAGGTTTTTTGAAGAGAAGACTGTGTTTGTGAGGAGAGCAGTTGGGCTGTTTGATTTTTTTAAGAAAATAGCTCTGTGTTTATTATGGGGATATGTAAATGCTTTGGTCTATTTTGAAGTGGGGTAAGGGGCTAAAAATATTGATCTAGATGGTATTTTGGATCATTTTACTTATTGTTAATGATTGGGATTAAGACTACTAAGGTTTTTAAAAAAAATATTCATGATTTTTGTATTAATTATAATGGCAGACAATTTACACACTTTTTATTTTTGATCTTTATTACAGTAGACAGGAATGTATAGTAGTAGGAAAAGCATAATTAAGTAATTGTTATCTTGGGGTAGGGAGGTTGGTTAGGTGATTTATACTTTTTCTTTTCTTTTTTTTAATATAAGGTGAGGGAGAATTGGTATTTAGTGATTTTTATAATGTGCTAAGGGGTTGGCTTATAGAAATGTGATTTTGGTTTAATATCGAGTAAGGGATTGATTATGAAAAATTGCTGTATATCCTTGATGTTTAAAGTCAGAAGTCATTTCTTTTTGTAATCTATTTTAAAAAAATTCTCTTGTTTTTTCACACTTCTTTAGTTCTTTTTCTTTTCTTTTGTAGTTTTTTGTTTTTCTGTATCTTTTATCTTTTTCTGAAATTTAATAAAATTCTTTTTTAAAAAAATTCATTCATCTCTCTTGGATGGCCCTCCTTTTGATTTACACCTATAGAGAATGTGTTTGCATTCTCAAGTGGGACTCGTTTATCTTTCTTTCCTGCAATAAGAGTTACTAAGTATGTTGACAAAGCACTTTCCCTACCTCCTCCTCCTCTATTTTTTTCAGTAGCTGGTTCTCCATATTGGGACCCGAGAAATATAGTCAGCCTCACTGCTGTTATCACTCATACGTCATTTAGATGTACATACTGTACACCTGTTGGAAAGTCACACCTGGTTTCCCAGTATAGGTGCGCACAGCAAAACAATACATTTTCAAAACAGGCAGGTAGGCCAATCTCTATGTCAGAGATTCTAGCCATGATGGTTAAAGTTTACTTGAACATATCAGAAACAAACAATGAGGGTTGACTGTTCTCTAGATGTCCAGCTTGATTGTTTCCTGGAAGTTGGTGGCTCTTCAAAAATAGTATGCTAAGCAATGGTGGTAATTTAGATGGTCCCCAGCCGTAACTGCGTACGACAGGACTTTATGTTTGTCCAGAGAATCTTCACTTCAAGGACAGTTCTTCAGGTCAGAGCTACCACCAGACAGCCAAGTGCTCAACTTTTTAAGCCAGAAGCTTAGGAGCCTATCTGAAAAGCAGCCAGTGGAGAATAGTTTCACTCATTGATTATCCTAATACTTTGACTCCTGTCATGGGAGGATGCTGAATTTTCTGAGAAAGCTCCAAAACAATTGGGGCCACCTGCAAGGAAATTCATCACCCTGAAGCATCCACAAAGGAGCACAGCCTTGGACCTGACGGTTCTGCTTAGCACCGAACACCACGGAAGAGAAGTCTCCCAAGGCTCTCCAAGCACTGCTTTGCTCCCGCTGCTGAAATGCCTAAGATACTTACAGACTGCTGTGGGAAGATGCCGGAAAAACGATCAGTAGGGCAGCCGCCAGATAGAGAGCCATCCCCTCCATGGTAGTCCCGAGGGGCAGGAGGGGTGGCGACAACTCCAGTATTTATCCAGAGAGCCTGCTTCGAAGCCAAGCCCCTTTGCAACTGCTGAAGGTTTAATCAGTGCACGGGGAGGGGGAGGAGCTTGAGCAACCAGGGAATTTCAGAGGAAATTAACCAGTGTCTTAAAACTCACAGTGGTTTATTTGTCTTCTCTCTGTGTGTTCAGTGCAATTGCTAAATAGCATTTTTGTGCAATCTGTTCTTGATATTCGGCTAGCAGGTGATACGATCTGCAAATATCCCTTTATCTTGGGATCTGGAACTCACTCATCTTGCCTCCCTCCCTCATGCACGCATTTGGAAGGGGCTTTACGCTAGTCCAGTTCTGGGGTACAGCTACTCACCCAAAGTCTGTCCCTAAACAGATCATAGGAAGGCTGTTAAGGCAGTGTTGCTGCTGCTGTTGTTTCCACAGGTTTTTGGAACAGGAAGTGCCACTTATTTGGAGGCACCTGCTTGGGGGTTTGGTGGAATGGGACTTGGATGAAGATTTTTGGATGTGGTTCTAATCATATGTTTAACTATTTTTTATAGATGTAAACAGGCTGGAGTGTCTCGTGAAGCAGACAATGCACAGTGAGGAAAGAAATGAATGACTCAACAGATAAATAAATAAGCAAGCAAGCAGTAAAGGAATGTGCTTCACTGCAGTTACCTTTTTACTCTTTTTATGGCTGGGAACATCTTGGGTGACTGTTCTTCTAAGACAGTACCACTCAGACAGTAACAATATTCCCCTTTCTCTCTAGTGGATTGCTGTCAGTGCCAGCAAGGGCAGTTTTTGAGAGCTAGAGGTTTCTGAATCTCTTTGCAGTCATCTTGTAGTTACCTGGAAGTTTATGACCAAATATGGTTGCCCTCGGTCTTCCCATTTTCCTTTTCCCAACCACTACCCTTGAAGCTACTGCAGTGTCCCATTTCAAGTTACTCCCCTACCTATCTCTGCACGTATGTACAATATTTACAGCATTCAGACTCAAGTAAGGACAATTAAAATCAGCAAACTACAAGAATGCATTTGTGAACATTTTATTTCAAACGAATGGGAATGTGTGCATAACTATAAACAAAATCAGCATGATTAGGATGAAAGTATTTTCCAGAAAAACAAGCTTGCTATTCCTGAGGGCTGGTCAGGGACAACAAAAGGACAGAAAATTCCTGGCTTAAGCTAAACTGAAATCAATCTTAACCAAGCACAGGGATGAGAAAGCTTGCATCTGATATTCCATAATCCCAAAGTTAAAGTTGCATTGGCATTTTGAAGATACTTGTTTCTTTTGAAGTGATATATGAAAAGATTTGGTTTACAAAATTAGGTAAGCGTTTCAGGCATGGAATATTTTATAATCTTCACTTGAGGAACAATTGCATGTGGGTATTCAGTAGGGCCCTGGGCAGATACTATTTTTGACTCCTCCCAAATTTGGGTCATGTAGAAATTGGTCTATCCCCTCGGTCCCTCCTGAGCCATACCTCAAAAACCATACATCTCAAGATTTGAGGAAAAGAAAGTTTCTAAGATGGAACTAGACGTCTCATGAAAATCTATATAGGAAACGTCCATATGGCTTTGGGAGGGGCCGAATGCAGAGCAGAGAAGAGGAAGTGACTGTGGTGGATTCCCGTGCCTCCGCTAGTTCTCAGGAAGGAGGGAGCACATTCCAAGGAGATAAGAGGACTCGCAATCTGGAGAGTGTTGATGGGAAAGCAAAGAGATTCAGGATAGCTCCACCCTAGAGTCTCCCAGGTTATTTCCCCTTAGCTCAGGTAGAGTAGCTTTCATCTGGCAAGATTCTGTCCGTACGGTGAGAGCAGATAAAGAACCAGAGTTGGAATGGACTGACTCCTCATCGTTCTTGGGCTGGGACTGACAGTGACTAAAGCAACTAAATCTGATCCACAACAACTCTATGCCTCTCAAGTGCCCTCTATAAATCCAGACATTGTGAATAAACACCCACTTGGAATTCCACAGGAGGAAAGGGAGCATGCTTGAAGTGGAGAAGCAACAGATGGGTCAAACATCCTTTGCAAGCTGCTTTTCTGCTCCCAACTGGGTCCTCCTAAATGTACTTTTATTAAATAAGGAGAGCTTTCGGGGTTTGGTATGCACACTCATGTGCAGATGTGCTTCACCCATTGCCTTCAATCATAATATGGTTTGTGTGGTTTTGACTGAGTGTGGTGTGAACCAAGACTTTGTATTTTGCACTTCATGGATTATGGCTTAGTGTATTATTTGAATATAATCAATTCTAATTTATTTAATAAAATGTAAAGTGTAGTATGTGAACCAAAGCCTACATTTATCTGTAGGAACAACTGCTCCTTTAATTAAATCTTTCGAGAATACAGTTGAATCTTGCAAGGTCAGCACATTATTAGCATCAACATTATTATTAATAATAATAATAATAGTAAATTATATTCCACCTGACTCTCAATGTCAGTGTGCGTGAGTGAGTGAGGGGTCTGCTCCCTGTTTATATACAGTAGCGTGCCCTGCCAGTGTTGGTGGGGGTGTGGTTTTCTCCTGGTAGTTCCTTGATTAGGGTGTTCTTTTCTGCTTGATTGATTGTCTGGTGTTAATCCATGCTTGTCTGGGTGTTGACAGCTGGAGAGGATATATTCTGGTCTTTTTGTTCCCTTTGTAGCTTTTTTATTGTCTCTTTTGAATGGTGTGTAAATGTGGTTTATCTCTATGTGTCTGTTGTTGGCTGATTTGATGCCAAGCTTCTGGAATTCTCTAGCGTTTTTGGATTTAGCTTGGTCTAGGATGCTCAGTTTCCTAGTTAAAACTATGGATGAGTCTGTCCATGTGTCATGAGATTAAGGAGTTTTCATCCTTAACTACACCCTTAAGGGAGCAAATCACACCTCCACCAACACTGGCAGGGCAAGCTACTGTATATAAACAGGGAACAAACCCCACACTCACTCGCACTGATGATGTTAGCTAGATGGGAATGAAACGTCTGCAAGCAAACAACCAAGCTCAGAGAGCATTAAGGACTCCACAGTTCAACCCTGAGCTACAGATACCCTCTTCTATTAGAGCATAGTGAGCTCTTGAATTTTCCCCAAGTAAACCCTCACATGGAAAACTATGCCTGCCCTCCCACTGAAAAAGCAGGTCTAATTACCCAAGAGTGTCCAAAGATACCTTTGCATCTTAAGCGTATTTTGTCTTACATGCTATAGTTCTCAGTAGGATTATGCGCAAGTTACAAAAACTGGCATTTTCTGGCATGGTCTAACTATGTGTTTAATTAGAATGCACATTGGAAGTCAAATGGGCTACAATTATTGCCAGATAAAGTGTATCAACAAGTCAGTTAAGAAGCATTTTATAAGTTACATTTCCTTCTGCACATCAGTAAACAGTTAATCAGAAAATATCCTTCATCCGGTGGTTTCCAGTAAGAGGTTTTCTTGGCAAGATAACGGGACAGCAAGGGAGCCTGGACAGTCTCCAAAGACAATCAATTGCACCATATCTACCTGTTTACTTTGACTTGCTGAAAAGTATGTTTCGGGAGAGGAAAGTGTTCTGTGACCTCTACACATGTGTAACTGCAAAGGTAGGTTGGGAGGTGGAAAAGGAGAGGCAGGGCCCCCCAAAGTGATTTGAATACTCAAAAGGAGACTCAGCATCCCACTGAGCCAGGAGAGTTTACTTCCATCCTCCTGAGCTTGTGGCAATTCTTAATTAGCTTGCTGTCATCATTCAGCAATAAAATAGCTATATTAAAGCTGACTGGTGTTCACAATGTCATAGAAGAATTTTCAGCATGTACTAGACTACCCTCCAGGTTGAAAGAAAATACTTTAAAGGGAAGATGAGTCCCTCTGGACAATTCCTGTGAATTACATTCTAAATTAGAACAATACATTTCCTTCATTTTGTAGGAAGCTTTGTAGCCAAAGGGTAAGACCACTTCACATTGTAGCATCTGTTGTTCACATGAACCAGAGTTTATCTCAGCTATGACCACCTGGGTATTCAGTGCAGCATCAACGTAGACTTGATGCTCACAGTTAGTATGCCATGTTTATCCTGTCTCTGACTAGGCTCCTTCTTGGGATGCATTCCAGCTTGGCGATGGGGCAGCCGGAACCCAGTAGAGGTTATTCCAGTATATGAATAATCACCGGGCTGGGTAAACTGGTGAAAGTATTGTTGCAAATCCCTGGATTACTGTTCTGGAAGATTTGTCTTGGGCCACTTCTATAGATTTTGCTTCAACATGTCCTTCCCACAAGACATATAGCAGAGGACATCTAGTGCTGTCATGGATGTTTGAATATGTATTAGTCCAGGAGTCCCCAACCCCTGGGCCATGGACCGGTACCAGTCCGTGGCCTGTTAGGAACCAGGCCACACAGCAGGAGGTGAGCAGTGGGCGAGCAAGTGAATTTACAGCCTGAGTATTTACCCATTGCTCCCCATTGCTCACATTACTGCCTGAGCTCCACCTCCTGTCAGAGAAAGCAAGCCCATTGGCTGCTATCTCCAAACGGCATGAAGAAAAAAGAATAAAAGGTCGGGAAAAAGAGGAAGCGCTTGAATCATCCCAAAACCATCCCCCCCCCCACTCCGTGGAAAAATTGTCTCCCACGAAACCGGTCCCTGGTGCCAAAAAGGTTGGGAACTGCTGTATTAGTCTATTTCATTCCTGTATGTTTTCACCTCAACTTTTTGGGTAGTAGTGAAGCTCATTCCCATCCAGCTAGATGGCAGCTCCTAACTTGGTTGATCTGCCCCCTCCTCAAGAAACCATCGCTGGACCCTATATACTGGATAATTTTCGTCTAGTCTTCCGCTTCCCCTTCATGGGGAAGGTGGTTGAGAAGGTGGGGGCACTGCAGCTCCAGAGGATCCTGGAGGAAGCGGATTATCTAGACCCCTTTCAGTCAGGTTTCAGGCCCGGATATGGAACAGAAACAGTATTGGTAGCAGTTATGGATGATCTCTGGCAGGAGCAGGATGGTGGCAGTGCATCCATCCTTGCTCTTCTTGATCTCTCAGCGGCTTTTGATACCATTAACCATGGTATCCTTTTGGGGCGGCTCAGGGAATTGGGGGTGGGCGGCGTGGTTTTGCGCTGGTTCACCTCCTTCCTCCAGGGCCAGTCCCAGTCAGTGGTGATAGGGGAGAAGAGGTCGGGCCCACAGCCCCTCCTCTGTGGGTTGCCGCAGGATTCAGTATTCTCTCCCCTCCTATTTAACATCTACATGAAACCGCTGGGTGAGATCATCTGTCTCCATGGGATGAGGTATCATCAGTATGCTGATGATACTCAGTTATAAATCTCCATCCCAGGAGAAGTAAGTGATGCTGTGGCTGCCCTTTCCAGGTGCCTGGGGGCTGTTGGGGTCTGGATGAGGAACAACAGGCTTAAGCTGAACCCTGGTAAGACGGAGTGGCTGTGGGTTAACGGCCCCTCAGCTCCTAGGAATTTGCCATCTTTAGTTCTGGATGGGGTTGCACTGCCCCAGACAGTCTCAGTGCATAACTTGGGGGTCCTCTTGGACTCATGACTCCTGCTCAAAGTGCAGGTGGCAGTCATGGCCAGAAGGGCCTTTGCACAACTTCGTGTTGTGTGCCAGTTACGCCCCTTCCTGGAGCGAGAGGCCCTTCGAATGGTCATTCACACCCTGGTCATCTCCCATATAGACTACTGTAATGCGGTCTACATGGGGCTACCCTTGAAGAGTATCTGGAAGCTAGAGCTGGTCCAAAATGCAGTCATGCGGGCAATTTTAGGTGCTTCAAGATCAGCACATATAACTCTTTTGCTTCGTGAGTTGCATTGGTTGCCAGTTTGCTTCCGGGTCCAATTCAAGGTGTTTATCACCTCTGATAAACCTTGAAAGCCCTATATGGCATGGGTCCAGGTTACCTATGGGACAGTCTCACCCCCGCTACATCTACCCGTCCCACCCCTATCATGCAGAGAGGGCATGTTGCAGACCCCATCTGTAAGAGAAGTCCATCTGGCGGGGTCCAGGAGGCGGGCCTTCTCTGCAACAGCTCCCACCCTTTGTAACATCCTTCCCCCAGAAGTGAGGTTAGCCCCCTCCCTCCTCGACTTCAGAAAACAGCTGAAGACCTGGTTTTGTTGCCTTGCCTGGAATAGGGAGGGGAAGAGCCATTCTTGGGGCTGGTTGCTTCCCTAGTTCTGCCGGGACCAGTTTTATTCCTTCATGGTTTGAATTAGATCCGCTGTGGCTTGGACTTTATTACATTTTATGCTAATTGATTATTGGTAGTATTTATGATTTTATTGAAATTTTAAGTTGTTTTTACTGTGAACTGCCCAGGGTCCCCCGTGTGGGGGAGATGGGCGGTGATAAAAATCTGATAAATAAATAAATAAATAAAATCTTGAAATGCTATGCTGGGTCATATGGCAATCACACACACACACACACACAAATTCCTTTCTCAGTCCTATGGGTGGTATGTGTCTTCCTCATCTTTGGTTCTTCTACCAGAGGCTTGGGAGTCTGAGGGTTCTGCACAGTATCTTAGCTGTTTCTAGCACTGTACTTTTCTTGACAGAGAGGTCTGATGTTGTCCCTGGGATCTGTTGGAGCCATTCTCCCAGCTTAGGAGCCACACCTCTGGGTCCTCCTACCACCACTGGGACCACTTTGGCCTTCACTTTCCACAACCCCTCTAGTTCCTCTTTCAAGCCCTGATACTTCTCCAACTTCTCATACTCCTTCCTGATGTTGCTGTCCCTTGACACTGCTACATCTATCACCACTGCTGTCTTCTGGCCCGTCTGGATCTGGAAGTCCCACAGGATCTTAGCCCTGCCTACATCTTACACCCTGCCACGATGTTTTGGACTGTCTCTGAGGCCTTTCTGCACAGTCTGCACCTTGGGTCCTGTCTAGTCTAGTGGACCCCTGCTTCTGTGGATCTGGTGCTTAGTGCCTGTTCTTGTGCTGCTATGATCAGTGCCTCAGTGCTGTCTTACAGTCCAGCTCTTTCCAGCCACTGGTAGGATTTCCCAATGTTAGCCACCTCAGCTATCTGTTGATGGTACATCCCATGTAGGGTTTTGTCTTGCCATGGCACTTCCTTGGCTTGATCTTCCTCCCATGTCTGCTGCTGCCTCAGGCATTCTCTCAGCAGCTCATTTTTGGGTGCCATCTGTTATAATGCTGGAAAGCGTTTGGCCTGAGAGATCAGAAAAAACATACACCAGGCATTTCTATAAAAATAAATGTATTTACAGAAAGCATAAAAACATAAACAGTTTCATATCCAGATATCCTGGATAGGCACAGAAGCTTTATAAGCTCATACATGCACACATGCTCTGAGTAGGACTGAAAGGAAGGCTGTGTAAAAGGAAACTAAACAAGTCCAGGCAAACTCCCCTCCAGGCAATTTCCTTATATGGTCATTTTTTTCACACCCAACCTGAGGATACTTAAGTCTGATCTGTTCACCCTGCCAGAGTGATTTGTTACCATAGTAACTTAGTGGCTTGGTCCTTGCAAAACAACCAAATGCCAACACCATCTTACTGATGTACTCCTGGATGCTCTGGCTTTCATCCAGGACAGTGGCTTTGACACTTACCAGACCCCACCCACCCTCTTTTCAGCTGGTGTACAGTCTCTGGGTGTTGGACTTGGGGTGGAAACCTCCGTACATTGTGAGAAGCTTCTAGGTCTTCACATTGGCAACCTCCATGTCCTCCTTTGGCCAGCTCACTATACCAGCATGGTATCTGGTGACTGGCAGGGCATCCCCTAACTCAGGAAGCAGGACTGTTGCCTCAGGATGTGTGTGTCTCCTCTTGGGAATGTCAGATGTTATACATCAAACAGGTGGTTAACACATGTTTCTTAGCAGGGCTGAAGAGGCATCCTCTGAACCCTTATGCTGTTTTGCTCATCGGATGCTTCAGGAGGGTGCAGCATATTTTCCGAGAATGGTCTCTTCCCACTGGAAGGAATGGGTTGTCCCTGCTTCCTTCCCAGAGAGATCCCGGCTCCTGGAAAGAGGAAGGGTGCTTCTAGGGGACTGGCAGAGGTTTTCCCCAGGACTGGACCTCACCAGAGCAAAGCAGAAAAATGGCCTCTGCACCACCACTGCTGCCTGGAAGATGCCCACTGCAACATCCTTATTTTATTAAAGGTGACATTTCTTGCTCTGCTGAACACAAGGCAGTACACAGAGTTTTCTCTCCAATTTATTTTCACAATGGTTGGAGTTGGAGTGGGCCAAGGGTCAGTGATTGATGAGAAAACCTCATCCAGTGAGATTCATGGTTGCCTGTAGGTTTTTGCTTTCCTTTTTAAAAATCTGAATGTCCCAAGTCCTCAGAGAAGGTGGATCTTCTCATTTGAACTGTTCCATTGGCATCCCACCCCCCCAAAAAAGGCTACCACATCTGGAAACGGTTTGAAGAGCCAGGCAAGCCTTGGCCCTGTTTGCCCAGCTTGCAACAGACTGCACCAGCACCAGCACCACCACCTTTCCTCTCTGTTTCGGGAACCAGCTGGGATCTGGGAGCATTCACCTCCCCCTCCTGAGCCTCGCTGAGATTGGGAAAGAAAGCAAAACAGAGCAGAGGATCCACAGTCCAAATTTATGGGCAGGCTGATAAACACGATTAAGGGGCCCAGAACTTTGATCATTTTGCTCTTTGCTTTGGAGAAATGACAGTGGGCAAGAGCCTCCCCTCTAACAATTTACAGTAAGTGTTCAAAAGGAGCACTCGGCTCTGAACTTTAGGGGGAAAGCTGATTCTGTTGTCAAAGAGAGAAGCAGCAGCCATGTTATCAGCCTTCAAGATCGGTGGTATTTGTTTATGCTTTAATAAATTACAGGTGCTTACATCGACTGACTTGATGTTCTGCCCAGCTCTCTCCGGTTTGTATTGCCTGCAAATTAACTTACAGCCACCCCATTCCTTTTATTGCCCTTCTTATAACAAGGCTAAGGAGACTTTCAACCAAGATCTAAAGTGTAGTCAAATGATGAGGAAGGAGAACCTTCAGAGCTTACAGGGGAATCCCCTTTGGTGATGTGACTGACCTGCAAAGAACAGGAATTTCCATTTTTCTACCTTGGCAAGAAGAGCCATTGCGGCATGCCTGATGGCACAAGGGAATGCATGATTGTAGGACGGAAGGAAAAGTTGTTCCCTCTCTCACACGCACACCCACATAAACACACAGGGATCTGGTGATCCCTGTGAATCTGAGTTTTTTCCTATCTCCTCCACCCAACCGTGCATAGTTCTTCATTCACCATCTCTCCTGAATTTGGATGTAAGAAAGGTCAGTAGGTAATAACTTGTTAGGACCAAAAAATGTTTCCCAAATTCTTCCACAAGCTCTGGAGGAGAAATAAAAACACATTGCTGTCCCAAGGAAACTCTTTATAAGAAGAAGTGAAAGTATTATGCAGATATCTCCAGCTGTGGAGTGCAAGTTAACTTAAACCATGCCATCCTGGGTGAGAAACTGGGTACGTTTGCACAAAGCCAGCTGTCAGAAGAAGGATGGCTGAAAGGTTTATGGGAAATAAGAATAACTGCATACACATTGGTCATTATTTTGTTAATAAAAATCCCCCCCCCCCCGTTTTACCCAAAGAATCAATGTCTGCATTTTTAAAATTGTATTTAAAACTGTATTTTCTAGGCTGAGGTGAATAATGAAACTTTAATGATAAGGCTGCGGTGTGGGGATCATGTACATGGACTGCAACATCCAAGCCTTATCTTGCCCTCCCCGCCCCCTTTTTCTTCTATCCCTATGCATTCTCTGAAAAGAAGCAGGACTTACATACCCATTTTACAGACGTAGAATTGGGCTCTCTTTAAAACGTCATATAGAATGCTTCTAGAAAACGACAGCATCAGGAGCTTTGCCTCAGAAACTAAAATATCTGCAGAAATATCTCTTTCACACCTAATTTGATTTTAAAAAGGTTTTTTTAGTTTTAAAAAGGGGGAAGAGGGTTCTGCTCCTAAGCTCAATGTTGGTCTTCAGTGTCATCTTTTTTCCCCAAGAATGTTTCTGGGCCCACATGGGCCCCAATTTTAACCAATAAAATAGTGAATGACTGTAACCCAGAGCTGTCTTTGGAAGTACGTCCATTTTCCAAATGGGATGGCACAGCAAATTCTGGGAGGGATAGCAATCTTAAATGTGATTTTGGTACATGGATGTCCTCTGACTAGACCCCTGCACCCTGAGAATCGTTTTGTGAATGTAGATCACTATAGCCATTTAATCAGATAACCCATAATATTACCTCAAAATTCTAAATGGACCCTCCAGCCCGAAATATCAGTGACTATAAAAGTTAAGATGACTGCATCACAAACAGCACAAAAATCTTTGGAGAATGCGAAGAAGGCAGGATGATATAATTTCTTTGCTGGATAATACCAAGAGTCATTTAATCCAACATTTCTTTTCCAATACAAACCCACTTGATATCTCTCTTAGTTCAAATAACCATTCTGTCTTCCTTGTAATTAGAACCTAGCATTCAGAACCACCCTGAATCAATGTAATGGTCTGTGGGAATGACCTTGGGAGACCGGAGGAAGAGCCACAGACTAGGCAACGATCAGGGAAGAGGCAGCTGAGCCCACAGAAAGAATGGGGGCATGGGAGATGTCGCAGAATGGTCTGTCCCTAGTTTCTTGGACTGTAAAGGTGAGGGGGGGGAGAGATGTACTTTCAGACTTGCAAGGTTCTGTTTATGTAACCTTACAATAAAAATAGTACTAGTACTCCTGGGTGTGCTTCTTGTCTGGACTACTTTGCAAGGCTGACAGTCTGTATGTATAAGTTGCAGATAACAACCCTGGCTAATCAATAGTGATGTATTTGTTTTCCGTGAAACTCTTGTCTGATTTATCTAAAAAAAATGTGCAAGCTAGTGATCATCAACAATACTTACACCATCCGTTATCTCTGCATTGTGCACTGATGCACTTCCTACTGCCAGTGAATTTTATGAGATGATCACAATGCTACTATTATAGGAAGGGTGAAATATGGGAATGAACAACATGGCAAGAAAGAAGATAAAAATAATATATAAGATCATTTAAATGTTTTTCCTTGTTGCAGACGAAGGCTCCAGGTTTTGGACAAGTTGAAGATAGCAGACCTTAGAAAAACAGAGTTATTCTTACAAAATTGCTCTATTATTGAAAAGTCTGTCACAGAGCCTGAAGAGAGAAGCAAGAAGTAAGTACCATTACTGATCTCCATCTTGTCATTCCAAGCTGCATTTTGCCAGCCAAGTAATCCTTACTGTTTTTAATTTTGGTTCTCACCTTATTCATTAATTTTAAATGGAGTTTATAAATACTTATAGATAAGTATTAATAATTGATTTTAATTCTCACCTTGCCCATCCACCCAGAAGACACTCCTGAATGAATCAGCATGCACGTTGGAAGTATGGCAGCTTACCCAATTAGTAAGTAATTTATGAAAACTAGCCAATGTTTAATTATGATCCCAGGCCTATGAGCTTAGGTTTTGCCAGTAAATCAGATGGCTCTTATTACCTTTCTCCCTGCCAAAAGATTTTTGCCCACTAATTAGTTTTATGCACGAATATGTCCACTTACTTGGCTGTTTTGTGCTTTTTCCCCCACCAAATGGATTTGGGTTATCGATCAATGGTCGATAGTTACCCCTGTGAATTTATGTAGATGCATCTCCACAGCATGTCCCTGGTCCACTAATTTAGTCACTTTATCAAAGAAAGCAATGAGATTTATTTGGCATGACCTGTTCTTAACAAACCCATGCTGGTTTCTAGTAATCACTGACTCAAGAGCACACCCGCACACACACATACACAAGTTACGATAACTCCCTTGTCAGCAGCAGAACTGGGAAGCCAATTAATTTCCTTTAGTTCACTGAAGTCCGCCTGACATCCCAACAGATGAGGAAGGGAGTGAATGATAGCTTGCTTGGAATGCCCTCTTTGTTGTTGTTTATTCGTTTAGTCGCTTCCGACTCTTCGTGACTTCATGGACCAGCCCACGCCAGAGCTTCCTGTCGGTCGTCAACACCCCCAGCTCCCCCAGGGACAAGTCCGTCACCTCTAGAATATCATCCATCCATCTTGCCCTTGGTCGGCCCCTCTTCCTTTTACCCTCCACTCTCCCTAGCATCAGCATCTTCTCCAGGCTGACCTGTCTTCTCATTATGTGGCCAAAGTATTTCAGTTTTGCCTTTAATATCATTCCCTCAAGTGAGCAGTCTGGCTTTATTTCCTGGAGGATGGACTGGTTTGATCTTCTTGCAGTCCAAGGCGCACTCAGAATTTTCCTCCAACACCACAGTTCAAAAGCATCAATCTTCCTTCTCTCAGCCTTCCTTATGGTCCAGCTCTCGCAGCCATATGTTACTACGGGGAACACCATTGCTTTAACTATGCGGGCCTTTGTTGTCAGTGTGATGTCTCTGCTCTTAACTATTTTATCGAGATTTGTCATTGCTCTTCTCCCAAGGATTAAGCATCTTCTGATTTCCTGACTGCAGTCAGCATCTGCAGTAATCTTTGCACCTAGGAATACAAAGTCTTTCACTGCTTCTACATTTTCTCCCTCTATTTGCCAGTTATCAATCAAGCTGGTTGCCATAATCTTGGTTTTTTTGAGGTTTAGCTGCAAGCCAGCTTTTGCACTTTCTTCTTTCACCTTCATCATAAGGCTCCTCAGTTCCTCTTTGCTTTCAGCCATCAAAGTGGTATCATCTGCATATCTGAGATTGTTAATGTTTCTTCCAGAGATTTTAACTCCAGCCTTGGATTCCTCAAGCCCAGCTTGTCGCATGATGTGTTCTGCATACAAGTTGAATAGGTAGGGTGAGAGGATACAGCCCTGCCGTACTCCTTTCCCAATCTTAAACCAGTCCGTTGTTCCGTGGTCTGTTCTTACTGTTGCTACTTGGTCGTTATACAGATTCTTCAGGAGGCATACAAGATGACTTGGTATCCCCATACCACTAAGAACTTGCCACAATTTGTTATGGTCCACACAGTCAAAGGCTTTAGAATAGTCAATAAAACAGAAATAGATGTTTTTCTGAAACTCCCTGGCTTTTTCCATTATCCAGCGGATATTGGCAATTTGGTCTCTAGTTCCTCTGCCTTTTCTAAACCCAGCTTGTACATCTGGCAATTCTCGCTCCATGAATTGCTGAAGTCTACCTTGCAGGATCTTGAGCATTACCTTACTGGCATGTGAAATGAGTGCCACTGTTCGATAGTTTGAACATTCTTTAGTGTTTCCCTTTTTTGGTATGGGGATATAAGTTGATTTTTTCCAATCTGATGGCCATTCTTGGGTTTTCCAAATTTGCTGGCATATAGCATGCATTACCTTGACAGCATCATCTTGCAAGATTTTGAACAGTTCAGCTGGGATGCCGTCGTCTCCTGCTGCCTTGTTATTAGCAATGCTTCTTAAGGCCCACTCAACCTCACTCTTCAGGATGTCTGGCTCTAGCTCACTGACCACACCGTCAAAGCTATCCCCGATATTGTTATCCTTCCTATACAGGTCTTCTGTATATTCTTGCCACCTTTTCTTGATCTCTTCTTCTTCTGTTAGGTCCTTGCCATCTTTGTTTTTGATCATACCCATTTTTGCCTGGAATTTACCTCCAATGTTTCTAATTTTCTGGAAGAGGTCTCTTGTCCTTCCTATTCTATTGTCTTCTTCCACTTCCGCGCATTGCTTGTTTAAAAATAATTCCTTATCTCTTCTGGCTAACCTCTGGAATTTTGCATTTAATTGGGCATATCTCCCCCTATCACTGTTGCCTTTTGCTTTCCTTCTTTCTTGGGCTACTTCTAATGTCTCAGCAGACAGCCATTTTGCCTTCTTGGTTTTCTCTTTCTTTGGGATGTATTTTGTTGCCGCCTCCTGAACAATGCTGCCAACTTCTGTCCATAATTCTTCTGGGACCCTATCTACTAAGTCCAGTCCCTTAAATCGATTCCTCACCTCCACTGCATATTCCTTAGGAATATTAGTGAGCTCATATCTAGCTGATCTGTGGGTCTTCCGTAATCTCTTTAGTCTGATCCTAAATTGTGCAAGAAGAAGTTTGTGATCTGAACTACAGTCAGCTCCAGGCCTTGTTTTTACCGACTGTACAGATGTCCGCCACCTTTGGCTGCAAAGGATGTAATCAATCTGATTTCGGTGTTGTCCATCTGGTGAAGTCCATGTATAAAGCCGTCTCTTAGGTTGTTGGAAGAGAGTGTTTGTTATGCAGAGTGAGTTGTCTTGGCAAAATTCTATCAGCCTATGTCCTGCTTCATTTTGTTCTCCCAGGCCATACTTACCTGTAATTCGAGGTGTCATTTGACTGCCCACCTTAGCATTCCAGTCTCCTGTGATGAAAATAACATCTCTTTTAGGCATGTTGTCCAGTAGGTGCTGCAGATCCTCATAGAACTGCTCTACTTCAGCTTCTTCAGCATTTGTGGTTGGGGCGTATATTTGGATCACTGTGATGTTAGATGGCTTGCCCTGAATTCGAATTGAGATCATTCTGTCGTTTTTTGGGTTGTATCCAAGCACTGCTTTAGCCACTTTACTATTAATTATGAAGGCTACTCCATTTCTTCTGTGGTCCTCTTGTCCACAGTAGTAGATCTGGTGGTCATTTGATGTGAAGTGGCCCATTCCAGTCCATTTCAGTTCAGTGACGCCCAGGATGTCTATCTTTAATCTTGACATCTCACCAATAACCACATCCAATTTGCCCTGGCTCATAGATCTTACATTCCAGGTTCCAATGGTGTGTTGATCCTTAGAACATCAGATTCGCCGTTCACCACCAGCACCGTCAGCCGCTAGCCGTCCTTTCGGCTTTGAGCTAGCTGCGTCATCACGTCTGGGGCTAGTTGAGCTTATCCTCTGTTCCTCCCCAGTAGCATTTTGACCATCTTCCGACCTGGGGGTCTCATCTTCCGATGGTATACCGACATATCTCTGGTTGTACTGATCCATTTAGTTTTCACGGCAAGGATACTGGGGTGGGTTGCCATTACCTTCCCCAGGGATCGCATTTGGTCTGACCTCTCTGTCATGACCTTCCCGTCTTGGGTGGCCCTTCACGGTTTAGCTCATGGCATCATTGAGGTGCTCAAGCTCCAGCACCACGACAAGGTAACGATCCTTTGCTGAAGGGAATGCGCTCTATTTGCATTAAAATTGTTATTAGCCCCAAGCAGTATAATTTGATGCAGTTGTAAGATATGTGAATTTCTATTATCTGGAACAGTTTGGGTCCTAAGACTCAGCCCCCCCCCCCCCCAGTATCGAAGCTGAGGGTTTGCTCTCCTGGGTTACATTGCTGAGGGTGGCCTGTCTGCTCTTTAATATCCTTTTCTTAGGACATCCTTCTCTCAGTTTCAGTTTCTGCCGTTCCAAGCGCTATGTTTTAATTCCTCTAACTTAGTATTAGCTGGCAGAAATTGCTCAAAAATGGCAATTACTGTATGTGCTGTCAGCAACTCGGTTTTGCTATTAAATCCATACCAGACTCAGGGCAAGGCGTTTTTGATCTAATATCCTTCCCGGCTACTAAGATCATCTCTCCTCCAGGACAATCAGTTCTTCACCCTCCCTATCTAATATAGGAGGGACTAGAATTATTAGAAACACTAAGATTCAGCTCACTCAGTGACACATTTTGACTGTTCCCGTATAAGTTGTTTAGAATCAGAACAGGTATCCTGCCTCCTCTCAGTATATTTTGTCAACACTTCCTGGTTTTCAGCTTGTTTTTCTCTTAATCTTTTCCTTTTCAAGGTGCTAACTGTATTTCTGTTAGCGTTCCCCATCTTAGAACTGAAAATAATAGTATTGTCATCCATGGGACCCCCAAAAAATCAATCGGGTAAAATCTTAATAGAGCATTACACTTATAAGTCACCATTTTCTCTGTGTTTGTGTGTGCCTTAAAATTAATGGACAGCTATCTGGTAGTTGTGGAGATCACAATCTCAACGTATTTGAAGGGCACCAAATTAAAGCAGCGCATTGATCTTGTAGAAGTTCCATTCGTTTCAAAAAGTATTTTGTGCAGGAAAAGCTCTTCCCACTTAATGTCTATTTTTTGTATGCTCCATCCACGGGAAGATGCAGGCGTATGAAGCCACCCCACCCTCTGGCATTTCTTTAAAATTTCTGATGGAAATAAGGTGTGCACTTCCTTTGGAAACTTAAAAACGTTGTCACTTTTGGTACATTTTAGCCAGAATGCCCAAGTGCACCCAAAGCCCACTTTTATCTAAAGTCTGCTCAGGCTGTTCTCTGCGAGCGATGATCTGTAATCTGCCCAGTAAGCCAACATATTCTTGCCCACATCCCACCAACAAGAAGGTCCATGCAACATACTGACTCAGCTTGTGCTTCATGCCTTTAATTTCTTGGTTTACTATTTCTTGCTGTAATGGTTGCCTATTCTAAAACACTATCAGACTCATGAGCAGGAATTCAAAGATATCTGATTTATTAAAGAATAGTATGCAGGATCACAGAGAAAGCTGAGAATGATAAAAACATGCCAAACGCAAACTAAAAACCCTTGGTGCAAATGAAATCCCTCCCCCCCATAGAATCTTCCCAAATTCACAATCCCAGGTGCTCCTAACGGTTTCTGATGGTCTGCGGGAAAAGTCCTTGAACAGAGAACATAACCCAAACACATTCCATTGTAATGAACACAGATACAGAGCTTGGTACAAGGTTTCACAGCAGCTCCCTCCCAAACAGAAACGCGCATCAGCGCCATGGCATGTGAAACGTTACGATGTATACTGTACATTGAAACAGTGAACATGACATACTGCCCCCCCAAAAGAAAGAAAAGACTAAGCAGCAGGCTTCAAAGGGTAAGCAAGGTGGAAACGGTGAACTAAATCAGGAGCATTAACATGGCGGGCAGACACCCATTCAGGATGAGGAAAGTGTTTCCATCGGACCAGATACTGGAGGGTGCCTCGAAGCTTGCAAGAATCAATGACCTCCTTGACCTCAAAGTGCTGTTGGCCATCAATCATGATCGGAGCAGGAGGAGGAGATTGAGGATGCCAGTGTGAGGAGTGGTGGACAGGCCTGAGCAAGCTGCAATGGAAAACAGGGTGCAAGCGTTTCAAATTGTGAGGCAGGTCCAATTTAACAGTAACTGGATTGATAAGACCAACAATAGGGAAAGGACCAATGAACTTGGGAGCAAGTTTTTTAGAGGGTTGTGGTGACTTGATAAATTTGGTAGATAGATACACCTGATCCCCAATCTTGAAGTCGTGTTGCAAGGAATGATGCTTATTGGCTTGAAACTTGTAAGCAGCTTGGGCATCAGCCAAAGCTTGTTGAATCACCGGCCAGGAATCAGACAGCTTAACAGCCCAGTCCGATGCAGGACATGTTTGGGAAGGGGGTTGTGGCAGTTCAGGGATGGGAACAAAGTCGTGACCAGAAACCACACAAAAAGGGGTTGCCCGGTACTTTGATGGACAGCATTGTTGTAAGCCACTTCAGCAAAAGGTAGTAACTCCACCCAATCATCCTGATGGTAGTTAATGTATGCTCTAAGAAACTGTTCAAGAGTGGAGTTTAAAATCTCAGTAGAACCGTCAGTCTCAGGATGGGAAGACGTGGACAGCGCTTATTTGGTGCCAATCAACTTTAAAAATGATTTCCAAAACTGGGAAGTAAACTGTGTCCCATGGTCACTGACCAAACAGGAGGGGCTACCGTGGAGGCGGTAGATGCGGATGAGAAATAGGCGCGCCAACTGCGGGGCTGACGGGATGGATGCACATGGAATGAAATGTGCTTGTTTGGAAAAAAAATCTTTTACAACCCAAATGACAGTTTTCTTCTGACTGGGAGGAAGATCCACAATAAAATCCATAGAAATCTCGTCCCAAGGATGGGACGGGCTGGCCACTGGCTGTAGAAGCCCCTGTGGTTTCCCCCCTTTTCGTTTTGATATGGCACAAACAGGACAGGAAGCAACGTAGTCTTTTACATCACGTCTCAAGGTAGGCCACCAGAATTGACGACGAACCAAATGCAATGTTTTGACAAAACCAAAGTGTCCAGCAAGTTTATCATCATGGGAATGCTGTAAAATCTCAGCTCTTAAAGTTTCGGGCACATAAAGGCGGTGTTCCACCCACGCCAGACCGTGACACTTGCACCTTTTCTGTGCTCTTTGTAGCTCAAGCTCAATTCTCATAACTTCTGTTTAAGGGCTGATTGCATGGAACCTCTTTCTTTCATGGGTTTACAACAGTCAGGTCACACCTGTTAGAAACGTATAGCAAATTGCTCTCCAGGAATTATCTCCATAAGTTTATTTCAAAGAGCATCCCATGCAGGTGTTTAAAGCAGAAGTCAGCAGTGTGGCCCTACCACTGCAGCAGCACTTCAGTGGTGAATTGTGTTCTCTCCCTTTCTTGCATCCGCTATTTGACATTCAAAACAGCACATGACAATGACATTCCTGCATTCCAATTAATTACTTTTTTGTAGTTTCTTCCAGATAACAAACTATGCAATGAACTTAATTCAGCTGGCCAACTGAACTAATTCCTTCTTTTCCCCCCACCTCTAATCTTTCATTTGTATTTTTAGGACTCATTGATGCCATCTTGTTTCATTGGCTGTGGCTGCTACATAGCCACATGTGCCACCTTCCTGAGGTGTCCACAGGATCCACTGCATCTCACCATTGCAACACACATTTTTCCTCATTGGGGCATGTGAGTGATGTCCTGACACATGTACTTACATGGGAGGAGCTTGCACCACAATGTCATTTGCCCCCTTGCCATCCCCTGTGGCTGATGATGTGCTGCCTTCCCTCATCAGAATTCAAGGCAGTTCAGAGGAAAACTTCAATAAATGTGAGAACTGCAGCAGTGTTGTAATGTCTAAAGATTTTCTTCAGTGCTGCAATCAGCTATGCCAACCCCCAGAATATTCTATTCTAATCCATAAGTTGAGCTCAGTGACTAGACTGGCATAAACTTTGCTGCCACCACCAGCAATCTCAAACCTTCCCTGGGCTGATGTGCTGTCCCTATTTATGGTGTATAAGGGGAGTTGAGGACAGGGACTGATGGATACCAACAGCCTTCCTGCTTGCCTGCCTGCCTGCCTTCCTGTCAACAGCCAATGAGAAATCAACTATTAGGGAAGAGGCGAGTTTTGACAGATGGCTCAGCCAGCAGATTTAGCCATCTGCCAAAACACACTCTGATGTATTGCAATGTTTTCTGTGGGTGCATTCAATGAACATTTTGTAATGATTAAATTGCATCACATCATTTCTATCTGCAAGGATAGAAGGATGATTCTGCTTTCTTCAGCCTTTCTGCTCTGGGGTACTGGAAGAATACTTCCTCTAAGTGGATTTGGGACATGCCAGGATGGTGCTGGGGAAGATTGGAAGGGAAACTCCCATTGTGCAAGCAGAAATCACTCAGGAAGTGCCAGATGTAGCCCAATAATTGTACAGTTATTCCACTCTTCCGTTAAAGAGCTCCCGAATCCCAAAGGAAGTTTTGGGTTACTTCTTATTCAAGCCCTGCTTACAATTAAATGCTCCAAGATCAGTCATTAATCTATTAGGAGTTAAGATCGTATCCAAGCCTAAGCACATGGAACTGAAACCTCTGCCTTCAAAGCAACCCATTAGAACTTAGATTGTATGTTTTGTTGGGTACAGATTTATCCTCACGCAGTTTGTAAAGGGCCAGGTAATATCCATCCATCCATCACTAAAACAGTTCTTCAGAATCTGCCAGAGAACTTCAATTATTGGATCGATCAGAAGAAGAAAAAATAATAATCCTGAAACGTCATTGCTTATTAACAATGCACAGGACACCAAAGTAAGAAATCAATTCTTTATTTTATATATAAACAATTCAGAGGGAAAGTAGGTGAGCAAAATGATAGAAAACTAAACATTCAAGAGGGAAAGTAACATATATGTATTGGCTCAAAAATCTATCTTCTGAGAATTTCCTTCCTGTCCTTGATTCTTCTGTACCTTAAGTATCACAGCCAAACATACTCAGTGTGTTGGACAGCTGGGCGAAGTCATTGCACAAACTCTGGAATTCTTCATCCTGACATTCATCATCATCTGGCCATCTCTCAATCCAGGTGTTCCTTGTAATGATGTAGGACATTCTGGAAACAGGAAACGGGATAGCTTAAAACTTAGCCCTGCAAGGAAATCAGTTAAACCGACTCCTGTGGGAGCAACTTGCTAGGCGTGGACTGAATCCAAATATATTTCTCAATCATTTCATCCTCTTAAATATGGCCACTGAATTTTGATTTTGACTTTAGGGTGAGAGAAGAAACTTTTCTTTTTCCTTAAAAGCCCTATTCTGAAACAATTGAATTCTGGGAAATTAAAATGGCTGCTGCCATAAAACATGATTGTCACAACAATGGAAAAATACACCCTCATGAGTTGCAAGATTTGGCAGTATACAAATGTGACAAAATAATGAATGAATCCAGTGATAAATCAGTTTTGTCTGATAGATTGCTTTTCCCCAGTCCTAGAAGTTAGACATTTCAGTTGAGATGCATAGTAGAATATTGGATCTGAATGCTACACGTGTATACTATCAACAAAAATTAGTATGTCTGTTTGTGAACCCCAAATGGAATGAAAAACCCCTCCAATGCGCCACAGCTAGAACTTCGCAAAGTCAACCAGGCAAGGAGAATAAGAGAGGCATCGGGCTTGTGGTAGCTCTAGGCAATCCTAAATTCAGGAAGACTTTTAAGAAGTGTTAGGTGAAAAATGAGAAAATTCTTATTTTCCTTTCCTAAACCACCCAAATAGTATCTCAGGAGGATCTTGTCTTCTTGAGGTAAATGAGTATCAACCCTAATGCTTCGAAAGATACCTAAAACAACAGATGCATGTTCCTAAACATACAGTGATCATCTACATCAGCCTTTCTCAACTTTTTGACCCTGGAGGAACCCTTGAAATATTTTTCAGGCCTCGGGGAACGCCTCCACATTCAGGCTCAAATATAGGCCAGAAGTTACAAAATTATTATATGCATTTCATGTATAGGGCTATATATATGCAGTAACCGTGTTCTTAAACTAAAAATAAAGAATGAAACATACCTCTTTAATGTGAAGTTGCCTGATTTTGGAATAATTTTTAAAATAAATTCTGATCTCCCAGGGAACCCCTTAGTGACCTCTCGCGGAACCCTAGGGTTCCATGGAACCCTGGTTGAGAAACCCTGATCTACACGGTCTCCTTCATGTATTTGATTGCTTAGAGAGGAACAGCTAGATACAGCCCTTCCTTTATTCATCTGACTGTATTATAGAAACAATGGTGGAAATAATTCAGAACAAAGTGAAAGGAATGGGTTAGACTAGTAGGTCTGGGTTGCAAAACTTTGGACAACCACTAGGCAGATTTGGACAACCACCAATAAACTCAAAACCACTATGCAAAGAGATACAGAAAACTTGCACTCTTTTCTGCCATCACGTGCAGGTCTTTGCAGCCCAGATCTGGAGGCGCTGGGAGACTTGAGGCAGTGGTAGAAAAGACCCCTCCAGGCAAGTGCAGCTCTTCAGCATGACACAGAGCATACAGACTGTGTGGCTTGAAGCATCTGGGTGAAAGCTTTATATGTTCCCAGAAAGATGTTGGTTGGGAAGATGGTGCTACCCATACACACAGGAATCTAAACATCGTGGTTAAGCTTATCCCACAGTCTTCCCCAAAATGTCCTCTGTAACCTACAGAAGTTTTCTGTGGCGTCCGATAAATCTGAGGAAGAATGGCTACCATTATATTAACAGATGCAGATTACAGCTGCTTTTGAAGTTGTTATGCAACGTTCTGTGGCATTGTAGGTCAGGTGTTCTGTGGATTTGGTAGCAGAAAAGCAAAGTCTGTAACATTTTAGAAAGTTAAAAAATTAGTGAAATACATACTCATCTTTCATGGGCCACAGGTCACTGCTGAGACCCCAGATCAGATAGTTATTGTTCACCTTCAGATTCAGAGCCTCCTTGCATTTCATCTGACTTATATACTGGCGGGGCTTTGCTTGTGGATTTCGGTCAGTGCCTGCAGAAATCAGATAAAATCTGAATAAATATTTCAATAGGGGTATGGTCTTTCACTGGCTTGTTTAATACATATCTCTATTGCATAACTAATGGCAAGCAACCAGAGAAGAGGGAGTGGCTGTATTTAGAGGGAAGGAGATTAAAGGACAGTTGCATTTGCCCTTTCTCAAACTGCTATTGATCCGTATTGATCACGCTGGGGAAACAAAGCATCTTCTCAGCTCTACTTTTTTCCCCAGAGAGGCCAGCTTTATACAACATTGATACTGCAACAACGTGTAGATTCTAAGCCAGTTCCCTATCTCATTACTGGAGCACTTTTCATGCTTTACAAAAGTAGCAGTCCAACAACACCCCTCGGTGGATGATCCAGAGGAGATTCTATCAACAGAACTAAAAGGGAGGCAATCTTTGCAAAGGGAAGGGAGGCCACTGGCACCCCCCACAACAGATCCTTCCCATGCTCTTTTGGAGGTTCCTCCAACTCACTGGAGCAGATGGATCAGGATACAGACAAACGGTACAATTGATAAAAATGGCCCCTCCCCGTGCTTCAGATGGAACTCATCCCTAGATCCAAAAGCCTCCCAACGGACAAAATCCGGAGTCTTTATTTAAAACAGAAACATTCACTTTAGAAAAACCCTGCTGTGAGTTTGAGTGACAGTGATAACGAGGAATAAGATACTCGCTTTGCTTAAAGCACAGAAAAAAGAGTGAAGAGATCCATTTAAAGCCACACAGATCACACAAGCAGAAAAATACACCAGACAGACCTGCATCTGTTTCTGCACCTTTACTGTAACTAGAAGCATTAAAAGGGGGACTTTATTTTAAGCAACGTTGATTTATTAAGTTGTACGCTACTCCATATTCCTTTTGATAATTATCAAAGGTACGAATAGGGGAAGTTTGAAGGAATTCCTGAAAGACATCTGTGAGGATGATGAATCCCCAAGTGTTACAAAAGATTCTGGGAAATACCCAATCGTGCACATTTTGAGAGAACTCCTATCTGACCGCCAGTGGGACATACTTCACTGTTCTATGGAAACCTGAGCTTCTGGGCCATAAAATATGTCCGACTGGCACTCGAGATACAGGTTTTCAATGGCTGCCTCTTTGTCCTTTTGAGAGAGCGATGGCACTGTTTCTCAAGGGAAATTCTGGGAAGCATTGAGGTTTCTGATCGTACAGATGAAAACTCAGTAAGTAAGTGAACTTCCCCCTGAAATCTGGGTGGCTCCCTGTTGGCCTTCCAGAAAGCCTTCAAGGCCTTGGGTTAGGGTGGCTGGGGCCCCTGTCAGATACGTTTGGGGGTGTGGATGTTGTCAGCTGGACTCACCCTCTGTTCCTTATTCCTTTGTGCTTTTCTCTTTATAACGTTATTATATTGCATTTTCTATTTTGTTTGATTTTATTTTACACTGCCCAGAGTCAGCTTGGAGTTGGGTGGCACTTAAATTAAATTAAATTAAATTAAATTAAATTAAATTAAATTAAATTAAATTAAATTGACTAATGTGAACTTTAAAATGAGGTTCAAAGGAACTGTCAGATTTAAAGAAAATGTTTCTATTATCTAATATATGCTTTATTTTAGGGGGAAATTCTTACCTGCTTTAATGATTTCTAAGACTTCCATCAAATAGATATCATTACCATCTTTTTCTTTGGTTTGAAGCAGCTTGGTTTTGTAGACTTTTAAAAACAAAGACAAAAACAATGCTCATTAAGACAGCTGATTATTTTTCACCGTGAATGACTTAATCGGGGAGGCATTGGTATGCTAAAGTTTCCACCTAGGCTGGGCACTTCCAGCATGGGTCTTTGGGGCAGCCTAGAATCCACCAAGCGAGGCCTCCGAGTCCTACCTCCGCTGGGGGATGCATGCAATTGAGGGAAATTGTGTATTTCCTCTTGAGGTGCTGTGGTTCTCTGAGTGTGATGGTACTGTTAGCCTTGCAAGGTAGCCCAGACAGGAAGCATGCCCAGATGGACTAATTCTACTTTACCGCAAGTCTAAAAGTACATTTCTCCCTCGTCACCTTGACAGCCCAAGAAACTAGGGAAGGTCCCTTCTGAGACGTTTGGCACGCCTCCATTCCCCCACCCCCCGCCCCAGGGGGGAAAGCACAAGAAGCCTTTCAGAAGGGACCCTCCCTAGTTTTCCGGAGACTAAGAAGCGAGGAGGGGAGAAATACTTTCAGTCTTGCAAAATTCTGTGTAATGTAACCTTATAATAAAGGTAGTGCTGATGCTACTGGTTGCTCTTCTTGTCTGGGCTACCTTGAAGGGTTAACAGTGAGCTTCAGAGCAGTCCCTTCCCCATCTGTGAGAACTTCCACCTCGCCCCACTTCTCAGCGCTGTAGTGTGTAACCTCTCTGTTTTGAGGTTGGGGCCATGAAGAAGATCGCAGTTTGGCTTCATGCGGCCTTTTGAAGGATTGGAAAGTTAGAACAGTGGGAGTGTGGAGTGTGGAAATGCTCTCAGAATCTCATGTTTTGGCTCTACTAAATCAAGAGCTTACTCATTGATCCAGATCCATTGCTAGGAGCCATGACCTACCATGCTGCACTGGAGGGCCAATCGCTCCCCAACAAGCAGCACCATGTTAACTAGAAAAACATCACTGCAGGATGAGGATGTGTAGCGACAGCTCAGCATTCTGAGGGTGAAAGCCCATCTTATTATGAATACGTTCAAAACAGCTGCTCCACATCTTGACTTTATAACAATTAGATGTTGATCATTAACAGTGAAAGACTCCTCTGCCTTCTTAATAAGATTCTGCAGTATAAATACCGTAATCCACATTTGTTGCGCAGGCTAATGCAAGTCGTTTCTGCAGATCAATCTCGTCCTGCTGCTTGAGCAAGGAACAGGTTTCTTGGAGAGGAGAGAAGAGAAGACAGCATGTTGGATTGATTGTTGAAGGTACCTTGTTCCCATTTAAAAACATTGCTAGGGCAAAAAGTAGCCAGCACAGAAGCAGGTAACATCTCGTTTTCAGATGACATCTCTGTCTGATAATATGCAGAAATCAGCATCACTAATTTAAATGAGACTCCCTACCACCTAGATTTAATCTATAAATACCGTTACTTGATAATGTGGTATTTTAGATGCTTGCACTTTCTTATTTTCTCTGAAGAGAAACTCAGATAAGATTTGTACTGTATTTAAGAAACAAAGAAAGCATTGGGAATTTCCAAGGCAATTCTAACAGCTCTGACATTTGGTTTATTATGCACTGAAATAACAATTCAGTAATTGCAATGAATGTTTTGGTTGTCTCTGTACTAGCAATCTTTTGTATCTTCTTTTTCATGTATGTCTAAATCAATGCTTTTCAGAAAGGATGTTGTGCAAATTGCACTTCAAGAAGAGGTTTATTAATAATAAATTACCTGGAAAATTATCAATCACTCATAAGGGATATATTAACAGCTTCACCGTTTATTGGTTGGTGGTTGCAGATTAGTTTCAGATTGCAAATTCTTTTATTCTACATGAATATCAGATCTTATCCCAGCTTTCTATATTATTTTCATGGCAATAATAGATGAAATAGGGAGTGATTAGTCTGAAATCAACAGATACACTTTGTGGATAAGCAGGATTTAAATCTGGATCCTGGAACACAATATTCTGACAACCTCCAACTCCACCCTGACTGTCTAATCTTCATTTTTGTCACCCATGTCCTACCCAGGTGCACAGCAGAGAAACTGCTGAAAGCTTGCCTGCCTGTTTCCCAACCTGTTTCCCTTTCCCTCTTCTCTGAGAGGGAGAGAGGCAGACCTACTGGGAGGCAAGAAAGCATATGCTCTGAGTTTATGGAGATAAATGGTTTGAGGATCTATAGAAGTGTACCAACTGCAATGCTTAACTCAAAATATCCAGCATCCTCCATTGTCATCTTCCCTGCAGTTGCATGCTCACTTGCTGACTGCCTCTCAGGGGAATGAGGAACAGGCAAATGGAAGAAAATTGGCCATGGTCATCAGACAGGGGCATGCCCCACAGGATAAGGATATTTGTTAAATATTTATACTCTATGTGGACATTTTGTTTGTTTTACCTTTTTTTAGTTAGTATTAACTGCTTTGGTCATACTGCAGTATTAGATGTAAAAACAGGGCATCACATAAAGAAATAAAAATAGAAATGCATAAAGAAACAGTGGATCTTCAATCATATGTAAACTCTTCAGGAATCATTTTACGAAGTCTTGCAATTACTAAGATCAGCAATTCTCTCCTCGTATTATTTTACAGAGCACAGAGTCCAAAGCTTCTGGATAGACTCAGACTGAGAAAAATTACCATTCACTTTGAATTAAATTGTATAAGTCAGAGATTCCATACTGTCTCCTCCCCAAATCTTGCATTTCGGTGCTGAGACACAACATCTTCCTTATTAATCCCAACTTACCTTCTGCACACCGGCAAATGTTATCATGACATATCTTATTGAGAAGGCCAGTTTCTTTATCTGGATGGTAGAACTTGGTACACTGTTCATCTAAAGGAAGAATGAAAGGTTGTATCCATACATCACATCAACAAATCTATGATGATTATAGATTTAATTACTGAGAAGGACAAAGAGTAACTCATTTTTCTCAAGGAGACTTCGGATTTGGGACACATCAGACCTGACAGTGCAATGGAAACTTATCAAAAGCTGACTGAGTTTTGTTAAGCATTTACCTGAGAAACAGAGAGTGGCACAATGCAATAAGAAAGGTAAGAGAGAGTATTTCATATCTAATGGAGTTAGGAAGTTGGAACATGGGTGTCTGCAGGGTTCTGCTCCTTTTGTCAAGAAAGATGAAAATGGCATTGTGTTGCAAGTTTGGGGCAAGCATATAATGCCCCAATGAACATACAAAAGGGGTGGGGCTTGTGGTGTGACAACACAATGTTGACTTTTGTCATTCTAGCCCCCCTTGATGCCTCCTCCTTTGGTAGTATACAATGGACTATTCATGATTCTTTCAGTCTGCTGTACAACCATGCCTTCTAGAATTAAAGGACTCCGTTTGGGGGAGGTTCTGTGCGACATTACTTATGATACCCGGACTCTGGTGTTAGCGATACCAATATCAAGACAGAATATCATTGCAGTTAGTCCTTATTTGGCGACCACAATTGGGACTGGCAACTTGGTTGCTAAGCGACTGAGTTGCTAAGCAGAAAATCATGTGACCGCGACTGAGCTTACAATCTTACTTTCCCCTCGGTTGTTAAGATGCAGTCACTAAGTGAAAAATCACATGACCGCAACTTACGATCTTACTTCTGCCTTCCATACCGTACAGTATCAACCCTGCTTATTGCAAGGGAAAATGCGTGCTGGTTGCAAAGTACACAAATGGTGATCACGTGACTGAGGGACACTGAGACGGTCGTAAATGCGAGGATTGGTCGCAAAGTTAATTTTAGCACCGTCGTAACTTCAAACAGTCGCTGCACAAGGCAGCTGGTAAGTGAGGACTACAGATGCCTTATAAGGGAGACTACAGGCCAACAATCTCACATTTTCACTGAAGTTAACAAGACCTAGCGAGAGTGAGATCAAAATGGGGACAAACTGATCTTCCAGGCAAATTAGCTAGCCTGCCCTAGCCCTGTGACATTGCAAGGGATCTTGGGGTTGCATCTAGATGCTCAATCAGTGCAAGTGCTTTGAGCAGCAAAATGTCTTGGGTGGGCACATCCTTCCCTGAAACTGAAGCACCATCCATTGTCCTGCGCTGCAACAAAACTGAATTAGAACTAGGCATGGGTTACTGTCTGTTCTGGCTTCTCATCAGTTTTCAATTTTGCAAATATCTCAGGTCTGATTAGTGGGACTGGAGATGTTTTAAACAGTTATTTTACATTAACATTTTGTAAAATGTGTATGCATTTTGGGACACCTTTCTCCAAACAAATGCCTTTTTGAAAAAACTCATGGAACTTTGTTTTTGTATATGACAACTGCAGCAAGACTACTATACGCTCAAAGGTGGAAAGGTTCGACAACACCCCCAACAGAGGAATGGTTGGTGAAGATGATGGCACTTGCGGAGATGACTAAATTAACTTATTTGATCAGAGGAAAAACAGTATCTATATTTATGGCTGACTGGAAACCCCTCATAGACTTTTTGCATGAAACGTAAAAAGTGCACTTATGATTTGTGGTTTTGATGATTAGAAAAAATTGGATAATAGAACAAAGTGAGCCTTTTTTGTAATCACAGAGTCAGAGGTAATTTTATAATTGTTCTTATATTTGCTGCAAAGGAAACCAGAAGCTTCTTTCTATTTCTTTTTATTCTTTCTGCACTTTTTCTTTTTTCTTTCTCTGCTCCTTCTTTGTTAGTTTGTGTTAGTTTTTAAGTTCTTTGTAATAATAATACACACACACACACATAAAGTGTGTGTGTGTGTGTGTGTGTATGAAAAAAGAAAAGCTGTTTTTGCCATTACCTAGATTGTAGTAGCTGTACACTTTGACTGATCCTGGCTGAATGAAACCAACTTCATAATACTTGTAAAGCTTAAATTGCAGGCATTCATCCTCAGAGTGGGAGACCTGGCATGGAGAGAGAAGATAATTTTGTGGGTGCCAGTTTTCCAACAGAGATGATAATGACTTTTTTTAATAAACTCCATCAGTATAGCCTCAAGGAAATTGCTTATTCCAAGTTGGGTGCTCAGGTTTGTCATAGAGATTGAGGGAATAAACTCTGCAAGGCTGTCTAAATTCCCAGAATCCAGGGCTATGCAGTGGAAAAGGTACCAGCATGGAGAGGAACAGCAGGTTGAAATGGTGTGTCAGAAAATACTGGTCAGCAGTTACAATACTAACATATTACTCTGTCATATCTTCTTTTCAGTTTTTTTCACTACCAAAAGGGCATTAGGTGACCTAGAATCTTTCCCCGCCACCCAGTGGGGAAGTGCTGTCTTCCCAGCCTTGAGTCAGCAGAAAACTGCTCTGGCATGAAATTGGCTAAGCCCATTGCCAATCCCCCATTGCCCTGCCCCTATTGCCTCTCTATTAAGTCAGTCCGGTCACTGGGCGTCCCTCCAAGGCAATGGGGTGATAAAGGCTAACAGAGGTCACCTGCCTTCAAGATCCTCTTGGGCAGGGATGGCATGGAGGGAAAAATACTGTTTCAGCATGGGTTCAAGTAAGTTCATCCCTTCAGCCGGTCTTAATCAGAGACTGGGAACAAGATACAGGCAACAATATGGAGGTAGAGCAGAAAATAAGTACTGGCCAAGGTGTGCTTGTACTGGGGCTAAGGGCAAGTGGGGAAAGGTCCAGAATCTCTGACTATCGATGCGAGACATTTTGATCGGGATTACCGTTATAATTGCATGCAGTAACGATTCCACAACTCTGATAGCCTGTTGTAGCGTGCACGTTCTCCATGGCTGTGCCCTGGTTCCTTCAGGTGCTACAGGCCTCGAGGTCAGAACTAGATCCCTTCGGCATTTGCCTGGATGCCATTCTTACTTGGGCACCATCATTCCCTTGCAGCACTGGTCAGGGATGTAGCTCCTTCATGATTAATTACTCCTTCCTATTTCAACCTGCACCCCCCTCATGCCCTTAACCTGTGAGCCAGGCTGTTCGTAGACTATGTTGCTCTCTTTCAGAAAAGTGCTAGAGCTGTGTTCTGAAACAGCTGAACTGACATATAGCAGGGCAGGCTTGGGATTTCAAGAGGGACTGGGCATACTGGTTCACCCAGTGCCTCCCCCTTAGCACCTGTCTGCCATTTGCAAGTCAGGCCACCTGACAAGGGACTAGATATGCTGTTCCAAGCATCCATTAAATGTTAAGGGGAGTCACTGAGGTTTTTTCCCAATGGCAGATGATGCCTGGGGGAAGGGAAAACAAAGCTGAAGGAATCTACCAATCTACCGAGGACGGCACCATTCACCATCCTCGTTATTGTGGCAGAATATGGACTGGTAGCACAATTTAGGCCAGCATACTTTTTACTGGCTCAAGGACTGGTGGCTAGCACTTCAGTGCAATTATGGAGGACAGTCTTTCTTTAAATAGAATGTAGATAAAGTCTTTAAATATAATGTATCCCATAATGCAGGAGATCATTATATCTCTTTCTTAATTTATATACGATCTGTGGCAGTTAATGATGGATTATGCAGATTTATTTTGCTGAGTATACCTTCTATCTTTTTCATTATAACACATACCAATGTTTGCCTAATGATGGTCATTTCCAACCATGCCACTACTCAAAGGAATTAATTCTATAAGTGTTTACCTTGTCTAAGTAAATGATAACATTCCCTTTCTCAGCCATAACATTGTTAACTTCAAACTTGGAGATGTACCTGTCAACTCCATTAGAAAGCTAAACAATAAAAAAAAGAAAGAGGACATTTACATCAGGATTTGCAGATGATTCAAATACATGGAACTGCAGATGACTGACACAATTTGAACTGGCACTATGTTACTTCTATAGCAAAATCAGTAACTATTTTCAAGGTTCCCAAGATGTACATCTGAGAGACCTTGAGATAACCAAAAAGAGTTTTAATATTATTAATTTGTCAAAGAAATTCCACGCATCCTTGTACAAGTCAAATTCTTCCCATAAGTCAAATTCTGGGTGAATATGGAAATCCCTGCTTATAGTCAACATCTGAGACATTTTCAAGAAAGTTAAAAGAACGTTTTGCAGAATCAAGTCTTCATTACAAGAAATGCACCTTTCTGACTATAAAAGATAATGCCTTTTATGTGTCATTGAAATAAAATTCAGCACCTTATTGATTTATTTACAGGTAAGTGAAGATTCATTCATTCATTCTCTCTGCAGCTCTATTCCTATGGGCAAATGATTTCTGTTAACTGTAATACGTTCTCTAATTCAATAGCTTCAGTGAACTATAGAAACAGCCATTTCAAGCACCAAGCAAAGCTTTCCTACCCTATTAAGGTCTTCAGCATCAGGGGCAAAACCAGTGAGCATAGAAACATCAATTATTGTCATTGTAGCATCAACGTCCCCAAGATACCTAAAATCAAGAACAAAGATGACCAAAGATGGATTTCCTAGTTCAGAAACAGATTCCTGTTCATTGCTATGACAACAGTTCTGCATTTTTCAGAATGATTCCTCCTGAAGGGGAGAAAGCCAATTACTGACAGAGCTTATAGGCTGGCACCTAAGACATCACAGTGTTTCTGCTCACAATTTTCATGGAGGTTTTTACAAGGTTTATGAATTTGGGTGAAAATTGAGACAGAAGCATTAAGGTATAAAACGAAATGTGTTTTGTTTTTTTAAATGTCAAAAACCAAGCTGAAGACCTATCATTAGTCTTACTCTATTACCTATTTCTCTTGAGTCAGGCTCAACTTCTGATGGATTCATGAACATATCTGTGGAATTTTCCTGTCAACCTGGAAGAGATTTGCCATTGCCTTCTCCTAGCATATTTTTCCAACTTCTGGAATCCCCTGGAGGTTTCCCACCCATGTACTGGCCATCCTGCTGTAGCATATTGCAACTTCTAAATCCCTAATCATTCTAAAAGACCTGTGGTGACTTAAATCCTGCTCTTCATTTCATCCTCCAACCCACAAGCTGTTACAAATTAGGACACTTCATAGAAAACAGATGGGAGGCAGGGGGCAAACAGACATAGAGTGTAAACTTGGGAAAAGTGTAAACTGTTTTCTTGAAAAGTAACACAACTGCTTCTCCCAGTTATTACCCTGAATATCCAGTTATGATCCAAAGTTATCTTTAAAATTCAACATTCTCACCTGGTGCAGATTTTGAGCTTGAGTGCTCCCTTGGCTCCCTTTGCCTGGTTTAAGTCTAAAAATTGCAAATGAAAGGGGGGAAAGTCAGGCTCTTTACAAATTCTTGGCAATTTGATTTTTTTTTAAGGTAAAAAGCTTGATTATCCAACTGGCTGTAATGTCTCATTGGGGGGAAAAAGGATTAATCTAATCACTTTTACCCTCTATTTCTCTAACTGATTGGTTCCTTCTTGAAGGAAGTCATGTGAATAGGGAATGTTTAAACAAAGAATAATAAAGCCAAAGCAAATTTCAATCACTGAAGAACTGGATGTGTAGATTCTAAAGTGTATGAGGTAGGAACTTTCAAGCTGGGTGTAAAATGCCACTCCCTCATCCATCATTTTGCAAGAACCAAAGTTAATTTTTTCTTTACTTCTATGTGCTGTAGTCTGTGTGTGTGTGTGTGTGTGTGTGTGTATCCTAACCTATTCTATCAAGGTATTGCAAGAATACCAGGTGGTGAGAGCGTTTGGGCTCTTCAAAGGAAAAGTGGGACAAACATGTAATAAATAATACCATGAATTACATCTTGCGGAGTGCCACAGTATGGTGTGCAGATATAAAACCACCAGAAATTTGGATCCTGTTGCAAACCCATCAACACTAATTAAGAGCAGCCAAAAAGCTCTGGCGTTAATCTCTCTTTCTTGAGTTTATAAATTTCAGAATGGCATTAAGACATTTCTCTCTTTGGTACCCCTCACCCCAACACGGCTCTTAGATTTGGTGCAACTAGTTAAGTGATAGGAGACTGTGGAGATTTAGTGGACAACAAGAGGCAGGCATTATTTGTGATCCATCAGGCCAACAGCAGCCTTTTGGCCTATGGCTATTTGACCATCTGTCCAAACCCTAATTGGTTTTGCAAGACTCTGATGGGCTGCTAGTTGCTGCCAGTTTGGGGTTAGTTAGGAACGGTAGATAATTGGCAATATGGACCTGATATCCTCTCCCTCAGAAGGCAGAATTTGAATTTCTTGCTAGACATGAGCTAATAGGAATGCTTTGTCTGCCTCTGAAGAAATACAAGGGGAAGAAGCTTGGTTACATTTCAAATATTAGCTTCTTGGAGACAAAACAAATACGAACAGGACTTGGTCATTTTTTTCTCTCATTCCATTACTGAGTGATGTGGGTGGTGGGTCTCACGCCAGTATCAAATAGAAGTACAGATGCATGGAGTGGATCACTCTCATACTACATGTCCAATTTATTTCCAGCCCTGAATTCTTTCAATATGGAGTTGGCTCAGTATTTTTCCTTCAGTATGATCAATCATTCAATTCAGGCAAATAAGCACAGTAAGCTAAAATGAAGGAGGACTTCCTTTGCCCATATATATATATGTATATGTTTTTTGTTGTTCTGGGGAAGGTAATGTGAATATTGGCTACAACTACAATTCTTGTCCAATCTATATCTTTCAACACCAAAACTTATCTTTCAATGTTTTCAACACCCTCTTGTTCAGGGCAAAAGGAAATAAATTGTTTTGTAGACTGCAGGAACTGGATCTCAACTACATATGAAGTTAATAATATGATTTTCTATCAAGTGAGAGACTTTTTTTTTTATGAATAGCTAGTAGAGCAGACTTGTTCCACATTGGTATCCTGACATGGTGAACAGAGAAACTTTAATCTTTTTCCCCAAACTGTAGTCCTGAACTGGACCAGGCCTCCAGATCAAATATTCTCATGAGGAGAAAATTCCAGTTACCTTAAATGGGTGTCTTTTTTCAGTGCCAATAAAAGGCACGAGGGACCCAACCCAGGTCATAAAGCCTAGAGCTGTGGGGAGGCAGTTTCCCATTTGTAGGGACTCTTGTCTTGTGCTGCCTCTAAACTCCGGGCATTTCTTCTCTCCCTCCTGTTGCCAAAGTACCATGGAGCCTTTCTACCAGCTCCTGCCTCTCCAGCTGTCACCAGGGGTGGCTTTGCCACTTTTTCTGAGTGGCTAGAAGTGGGAGAAGGGTTACCTTTCCTTTTTTGGTGCCACAAAATGTGTCCAAGGAAAAATGGGGGTGGGGGGTGGGGGGATGGGATGCCAGCTAGCTGCTAATTTTGATACCCTCCAATTGGGCAGCTGAAGGAAATGCTGATTCTCAGACACAGCTGGGGGAAACTGCAGCAAAGGATCTCAGGGGAGAGGCCAAAGATCTGTGGTACTTTGTGTTCTATTGCTTGTCTTTGCAAAAAGAAACTGGTCTGGAATTAAATTCATCTCCTTCTGACCATTGAGTACCCAACCACTTTCATTTTTTGTGCCTTTTCACCTTTTCTTCCCATTCCTAGCTTAGCGTTCCTTTGGTTTTGTATCATTACAGCAAATAGATCTACTTAGCATCATTTTTTCATTTTTCATTTCATTTTTACAAAATGAAAAGGTCCTACACCTTTCATTTCTAAACTGGATCTAGTGTATCAAACTTCATTGCTAATGCAGCAAACATTTTTAACTCCCCCACCCCCGAAACGTCTAGCCCATAATTCATCACGGAAGAACATAGATATATTGCATGCCCAGAGTCTTCTGAGTTGGGCCAGCTATAAAAACTGTACTGTACTGTACTGTATTCTATTACTTATTCATAGCAAAACCAAAAAAAATCAAGTGCTGCTAACCAGAAATAAAACCTAGCCACTTCATTAGAATCTACCATTTCTACCAAGCCAAAGGCCACCAGTCAAACTTACTCAATTGGACGTTTTCAACAGAAACATCAAGAATGAATTTCTTGCAGACATTTGCATCCTCCCGTAATTGTGCATTATAAACTGTCAAAACGGTCATAGTGGCTTTTCCTTCACCTGATGCTGACACAATGAAATCTTCATTGAGCTTGGTCTGAAAAGCAACCAGATTAGCATGATCTTCAACTGGAGTTCCTTGACTAGTTTGATCTTACTTGTTACTAGTACTGATATTTTACTGCATTTGTTATAACCTGATGTGAACTAGAGGTAGAATAGATTTCAAAATGTAATAAAGACCCAGTCACGTATCTGGATGAAGGAACAGCAGCATATTAGCAAGTGTCAATCAAATCGAGTGATCAAGAAAACACCCTTTCCTTCTGCTTTCTGAAGACACAATGAATGTAAAACTAACCAAGATTATTGGGCACCAGTCTTACCAATTTCTATACTGATGTACACTCATAGTGATATAATGTAGTAGAATAAATGGATTTAATTTGCTGCAATGGGAGAGTAACCTCACTTTCATAAACAGTGCCATCTGAAGATTACAAATACGTTTCCCTAATAAATTTTAAACCACTTGAAATCTCTTTTAGGGTGCAATGGAGGACACGGTAGAGTTTTCCCTTCTCCCCAAGAAAGGGAAGGGGAGGGTAAAGCTTCTAATGAAATGGTATTGCTTATATAGGAATTGGCTCTTGGAGGCAGTTGGTGAAAAGTGGAGGAAAAAGCAGAGAACTGTGTTTGTGTGTGTTTTTTCATCAAGAATTCCCAGTGAAGGAAAAGTCTGTACGAGGCATCACTATAGAGAAGGTAATAGTTGGGCAGTTGCATTATTATTTTTTCCACATTCATATTGGGGTTTGTTTTATTTAGGTCATCTTTCTAGATGCCTGACTGTGTTGCTCATTGACACCTAAACCTTTTAAGTATCCTGTAGCACCAAGGCCTGGCCATCAGGTTTCATATTTATTTATTCATTCATTCATTCATTTTATTTATTTATTTTATTTATCTATCTATCTAATTTATCCCCGCCCATCTCCTCCCGTTGGAGGCCTCTGGGCGGTTTACAACAAGTGATTAAAACCATCAGAATAATACAAAAAATAAAATACAGTAAAATACCATAAATAGAAATAAAGAATAAAAAGAATGAATATAGTAATCAGCTTGCCAAGTAACAACATAAAAGATTGTGGAGTCGTCGGTGCTCTCTGAGCCTTGTCGTTTTCTTGCAGACATTTCATTGCCAGACTAGGCAACATCTTCAGTGCGAAGAAGGAGTGGGCCTTGCTCTCTGTTTATAAGCTGGACAAACCACGGCATATAAGCAGAGAGCAAGGCCCACTCCCTCTTCGCACTGAAGATGTTGCCTAGTCTGGCAATGAAACGTCTGCAAGAAAACAACCAGGCTCAGAGAGCACCAAGGACTCCAGAGTTCAGCCCTGAGCTACAAATATTCGCTTTGATCGGTACATAAAAGATTTCCTGCTTTGCCTAGGAAGAAGGAACCTGCCCCTTGCTAAGACAAGCTCTACTGAAGTAGAATGTTACTGCTATACTAGGAAGTAATGTTTGGCTGCTTTTAGTTGGCATCTGGCTAGGGAAAGGACTAGGATTCCCAGGCAGCCTACAGAATGCCTAGGTGTGCGTCGAGTTTGCTTCGCCTAACTACTGTATATATGTATTTATGTCCAAGTGTGTATTATTTCACTTTGTGCCAGCTGCGAATGTAAAGTCAAGCATAATAATAATAGTAATAGTAATAGTAACGATAATAATTTATTAAACTTGTAGGCCACCCAACTCTCAGCAATTCGGGGCGGCTCATAATAATGTAGAAATGTGCAGTGCTGAGAAGAAGAGAAAATCAGTAATCCATTTACAAGAAATGAGGTCCAGATATATTTTTATCCCACCCTTTTTACCTATAACTCAAGACAGAGAATATATCTAATTCTCCTGCCTCCTTTTTTCCCCACAACCACCACCCTATGAGGTGGGTTGAGCTGAGAGAGGGACTGGCCCAAAGTCACCTGCCTAAGGAGGGACTAGAACTCACCATCTCCTGATTTCCAGGCCAGCACCTTCACTACTACACCAAACTGGCCCTCAAGATATAGCATATAACAGAAATGTGATGACGTCCTCCCCTGGCTTTCTTGGAGGAATACTATCAACTATCAATTCTCTTTCAAACTGTTTTTCAGATTACGGTGTGGATGTGTTCCAAAGGCGCATCTCTAGGCTGGCTCTTGAGTCTTCTGGCTCTTAAATTCTGCCACCTACAGCATCCGCTCTGCTCCGTGGCAGGCTTGATGCTGGTAGAGGAGCTGTTCCTCTGGGATGTCGAAGAGCTACGGTTGGGACAATCCGAAGCTCTTCTCATCAAGCCACCTTAAATATGAATCTCGATAGGGGCCCAATCAATCTTGAAGGAGATTAGGACCACATCAGCAGGTCAGACTGGTGCACAAAGTCTAGATGCAAATGATTAGTACATGCAGGGCTTTTTCCATCTAAGTTTTATCTTGTAGGGTTCCAGATCATATATACAGACCTGAGCTGGAGTGGAGCTCCACGGAAAGAGCAAAAGAGGGAGATATATGGAAAGATGAAGTAATCCCTGCCATAGTTTACCTTCCTTCGTGTATTTTTCCTTCCACAAATACTCTTTCCACAAAAATTTCTATGTTCTTTTTACTTGACTGTACCAGATCCATACTGAAACATACAACTCTATTAGACTCCACTTTTATCTACTTTGGCCCCAAATTCCTTGTGCAATATCAGAAATAGCAACAAATTGTCTTCATGACTCTGCCTTCATGTACTAAGCCCTGAAATGCTCCAGAAGTCCCCCAAAGCCATCAAGATCTCTTTCCTATCAAAGATGGAATAATTCTTGAAAGTGCAGACATAGTTTTGGAATCTTATTTTAAGTAACGGGGCGTGGCCTTTTACAGCTCTGTGTGAGGAAAGGGAAGTCACTTAAGATGACATGGTAAAAGAAGACAGTAGTCCTAAGCCAGTCTCCCCCAGTCTGATGCGTGAACATGGGCTGTACTCCAATGACCACAATTCCAGTAAGGAGAACTGATTCAGCTTTTCTTAGTTGTTTCACTAAATTCTATGTAGTTTTCCCCAGTTCTTGCAAAAAGTTGGATTTGAATTCTAAACTCCAGAGTAATAAGCATTTCCAAAGAAGGCAGTAAGAAATACACTTGCGGAAAACTGTACCTCTGCTGTCCGGGCTATGATAGCATTGGCAAAATCAATTCTGTAGTTTAGTGGCGCTTCTCGTTCTGGCAGCTTAATAGCAATATCCAAGTTGAGGTTCTTATGGGTAGGCATGTCAATCTCATACGTAGCAAGAGCGTTGAACACCATGATTGTGGCCTGGAATGGGAGAAGCAAAAAATAAGATCATTTGCCCTGGAGTATCTCACAAAGGACCTTAGCACATAGGAACTGAGAATCCAGTGATATGCTTTACCAGAGACAAGAAGTGCTCTTCGAGCAACTCCGTGTTTCAGACAGTCGGGATGTTCAACACACAGGGAAGAGCATGGTGATGGGGCTGGTTGCAGTAAATATGCCAAATACCTTTCTAAACTTTACAATGGTCTGTTAGTTCATTTGAGCACACTAGGGATGAGACGATGGGCTACAAACTGAATGAATAAACAAGCAGAGGAGGGATGCCTCGTATACATGTGCATGCATCTTTAAAGAACCTTCTATCTGTAGGACTAAATGACCTAGGACAATAGGAAGTCTGTGAATGAGATTTCCCTTAGTTCCCTTAACTCCAGCACTAACGAAGGACATAAACCCTAGATTATCTTCAAATAAAACGTCCTCTCAAAAGCTATTCCTTGTCCTGCACATCAAAAGGTGCATGTACCTGCATGCTGACCAAGAAGGGGCAAATGATTCCCTCTCCACCCATGTACCCATACACCCTGATCTTTCTCAGCACAGAACATTCCCTCCTACGGATATTTTGTGCCAAGAAAGCTCACAGATGACTGAAGTGTAAGCTGTAGTGTCTTTCAGTCTATCAGAGTTAGTCAAGTCCTAAAGTAGCTATCCTATGCCTTGTTCTACCAGCTGAGTGGGAATCATGTTAATATCATTGCATCTTGATATGTAAACTCTCTGCAGGTAGAAAACCAGCACTAGGATGTCAAAAATACAACAGTAGGATCCTTTTCCTTGACATAGTCTTCATGAAATCACCTTCTTTGGAGGCTAAGCACTCTATCATTTTTATTCCCCCAATGGGAAACTGAAAGAGAACCAGTAGGAGGTTTACTACTACTACTACATCTTCAAGACCAACCTAGTGCCCAGGGCAGGAATCCTTATCACACCCCCAGTACATGGTGTCCGTCTTTTGTTCAAAAGCCTCCTGATGGAGCACCATATGCTTGAGAGCGCTCACAGTCAGAAACGTCCTCCTTATTCCTCATTTTGGATCTCTCTCTGTAAAGCTTCCATTCACTGGTTCCTGTCTTATCCTTAGGCAGTATGGAGAATAAATCCACAACTTCTTCCCTGTGACAGCCCTTCGAGTATTAGAAGACTGCTCTCATGTCTTCCCTTTGCCTTCTCTTCTTTAGGCTAAACATGCAACAATTCAGACTACTGTTTTGTTTTAAGCAGACCAAGATAGAATATAGCTCAGACGTTTATAGTTTGACAATGAAGCAAGGGCTCACTTGGGTTTGCCCATATGTTCCCCCATAATATTTCTGATCTGTCAGCCATCTGGCTATGGGACCGGTCTCATCAAATTTCTTCATTTTCAGCAGGGCCATCAAGGCGTAGGAGGTGGCTTCAATGTTGTAAGTGTGAGCATTATATTCTTCCCAACGATTCCTTCCTAAAAAACAGCACAGAAACGCAATTTCACTAAACAGTTAAGAATATTGGTCACGTACCTTGAAGATGACTTTTGGCTGGAGTGAAAAGAATGGGAGACTTAACAATTGATTAAGTCTCCCACTCTTCAAGAAGGCAGATGCTACATGTGCATTGTTGGGTGAGGTCATTCAATGGCATGGGGTTGCTGATGATAGCCAGTTATTGTCAGCCCCAATAGACCAAACCAAGAATCAAGTCCACAGAAAGGCTAAGGCTGCTTATATTGAGAATGGTATCTGTCTGAGCTGCTTATGCATACTTTCTGTTTGTTTTGGACTCAAGCTATGTTTTTCCCTTCATTGCTTTGGTGACAGGTCTGGCCTACCTCTGTCAAGGGCATCTTCCGTACTCTCTACAGTTATACAACTCCACCCCTGGCTAGGCAGATAATGCTGTTCTGGTGCTGACCCAGTGCTTGGAGGCTGTGAGGGTCTAGGTGGGGAGGAACCGGTTTCTGGCCCCCCTAGGTCTGGTGATGTTATCGCTGACTCTCAGTGGGGTAGCACTTCCCTGGACAGAGATGGTGCGCAATTTGGGGGTTCCTCCTGAATATGTGGCTCCTGCTTGAGGAGCAGGTGGCAGCGGTGGCTAGAGGGCCTTTGCTCTGATCCACCTTGTGCACCAATTGTGCCCATTCCTGGCCAGGGAGGTTCTGCTGATGGCCACTCATGCCTTGGTCATCCATATCACACTGTTGTTGTGTGAGTTGCACTGGCTCCCATTTTCTTTCTGGGTGCAGTACAAGGTGCTGGTTATCACCTTTAAAGCCCTGCATGGCACACGGACGGCTTATTTGCAGGACTGCCTTTCCCTGAGGGTATCTGCTGTTCCACCCGGTTGGATAGGGTGGCCATGCTCCAGGACCCTTCCCTTAAATATTGCCATCTAGCGGGACCTGGGAAGCGTGTCTCTTCCACAGCAGCCCCTGCCCTGTAGAACACCCATCCCTCTGGCATCTGGCAAGCCCCCACCCTTCTAGCCTTTCTGAAAGCTGCAAAGGCTTGGCTTTTCCCTCAGCACTGCAATAGGATTTCAGTGGGAGCCCGGGGAAGTGCCAGATATTTGTTTTACTGTTTCTTAGTTTTTATTATTGTTGTGAACTGCCCAGAGTTGTGTTTCATTGATGGGTGGCCATTTAAGCCTTACAAACAAACAAACAAGCAAGGCACTTGTAATCTGTCTCACACATCACCTGCATCTGCATAACCAACCTGTCTTCCCCTCCCTTCTCCTCCGCCCCCGCCCTTTAAATCCTACATCCCTTTAGCCACTCCATGCATCTGATGAAACGAGCTGTAGCTCGTGACAGCTTACGCCTTTTAATGAAAGCTGTTGCTTGGAAAACGTGCTACCAGTCCCCTGATCTTTTGCCATCATAGACTAACATGGCTTTCCTCCTACAGGGGAGAATCTGGAAACTAAAACAGTAAACGATTTCTGAAGCTGGACTAGCCTCTGGTGATTACGTCGACACAATCCTATAGTTTTCCTGGTAAAAATATGAAATGGTTTGCCACGGCCTTCTTCTGGGAAGTTTTTTCACTTCCCAGGTTTGCCTACAGCTCTGGAATTTCCTAGAGGAATCCCATCCAAGGGCTAACCAAGGTTCACCATCTGTTACATGCAGTAGAAGAGAAATAACTACACAAAAAGGTCATCAGAGATGGTATGACTCTATGAGAACCACTAAAAATGCAATATAAGTATAAGTATTTCCTAGATAAATAAATTGCACATATTTAAATTGCATACACATTGATAAAGATCAGGGCAAAATGTCTTAAAATAATAAACTATTATTTTAGATATCATAATAAAAATCATGGCCACTTTTCCCCCTTTTTTTCTCTAGTCTCCTTTGCTAATACTAAAAAAGTGGTAAATGCAAATAAACGCCAATCCTCTGTACTTTCAAGAGATCAAGAACTCTAATTCAACAAATAAACCACGGTGCCTGTACAACTGGCAGCCTATGTGAAGAAGAGCTTTGCATCTATTATTTCTGACGATTTTTTTTTCCTGGACAAGGCAGCTGGAAGCAAAGAGGTGCCCCCTTGCGTGTGGCTCTTGGTTGTTGTTGTTGTTGTTATTATTATTATTATTATTATTTTGGTCACTGCAATATCTCAGGCATATGTCCATTGTGCTTTGTGTTCCCAGCTTAATTCTTAATCTTAATTAATTAATTAATTAATCAGTCTTAATCCTCCATTCCGCTTCTTGCAGGAATTGGCTGTTTTCCAAACCAACCGCACCTGTTTTCTTCTATCTAAAGTAAACCCGCAGATGTACCTGTTGATGCTGCCATGAGTATCCTGCCGTCCTGCAGGCGGTCTGCAGCAGCCAAAGCGTAGGCTGTGAGAGCCGTAGTGTAAGGCCTTTGCAGCGTTGGGTACTTTTTCTCCAAATAAGCTGCAGCCTTGTTGATGCTGTTGTCTAGAACCTAAAGGTGAGGGCAGAGGGAAGAGAAGAGATTCATCAGGAATGTCTGGAGAACAGTTTTTAGACCTACTTATGAGCTGCCCACTTCCTGCTTGCATGCTTTCAAGCTAATAATGCAAATTTAACCACAATATGCGTTATTTTAGGCTTTTTATCCAGGAAGAGATGTGGAAAAAAAATTCATTAGGAATGTCTTAAATAGAGGCTCCACTGGAGAATTTCTGTAAAACCTGCAATATAGCAAGATGTAGGCTGAAAATTCAGTGGCTGCTGAACCACATGGAGAAGCTCTTTCTGCATAGAACTTTCTAAATCTGCCTTTGAGGAATGCTGATGATAGAGAATTACATTGCAGCGGTGAAAAGGCGCTTCGATATTTACAGATCATTAACTGATTTAAATACCTTGCTGGCCTGAAAGTATATATGTAATTTCCCAATACTGTCCTTATTGCATTTATTATTTATTTGATTTGGTTTGATTTGATTTGATTTGAAATTAATGAAATATAAACCACAGCAATGCTGCATAGGCTACTTTGAGATCCTGAAGGGTTCTAATACTGAACTTGGGTTTATAGCTCGGCCAAGAAGGAGTACAAATGGAACACTGTGATCAAAAACCCCCTAAGAGATGTGGCCCTCTCATACCATTTCCCATCACTTACATTGATATGATCACTGCAGATTGGTTTCGATTCCAACAATGCAATCAGGATGAAAGCTGTTAAAGATACATCTGGTTCAGCACCCTTAGTTCCTCCCTAAATAGTGGGGGGAGACAAAAAAGCAACTGAAGGTAATGTTAATAAATAAATACTTCTATGTAATTCCAGCTGCCCTCCCCAAAGGTCTCCCTTGCCCATTCGATAAAAACTAGCCTAGTTTCACCATTCTAGTCTCACGCTGAAAGCTCTTAACATTCTCTACTGCATGTCTTCTCTCATTTCCCCTAGGGACGCCTAAGCCACACGCTCACGACTGCTTTGGCAGGTTTCCCTCCCACTCTGGCGCTGGCGGGAAATCACGTCCCCCTAAAACTCACTGTCCCCACAGTGTGCCCTTTCTGTGGACACAGAGAAGGTGCTTGCTGTGCTGCAGTCCATACAGCTTTCATGTGCAACGTTCTAAGGCCCATGACTGGTCACTCCCTTGGAAGAAATTCAAACCGTGACCAACATCAACCGGCATATGATACGCCTCTTCCAATTGGTATGCATAACCCTCTGCTTAGACCAGGCCCTGCATCTTTTATCTTTTATCTTTTTTCTTTCCCATCCTAACATCAATTGACTGAACTACTTTTTAAATTCCTTGTAAGTATGGCTGACCAACTGACTATTCGACTTATCAAACAGGGGGGGCAGCAAAGAGTTAAGGTTTTTTGTAACTCTTCGCTGCAACTTGATGTAGGATATTAGGAAGGCCGATGTTGTTGGGGTGGCTCAGCTATGGAGACACTAAGTTACAGATGGAGGCACGAAGACACGTGCTCAGGAAATGATGAACGGACCATCCTCATGCCAGAGCAAGGAGGCTGCGTAAATCTGCTCCTAAATTTCTTCTGTAGAGCCTCACTTGCTCTTGTTCCTATGTTGTTTCTTCTCTGCTGTAGGCTTTCTTATCTTTGAAGCAGCTTCTATCTTCAAATTCCTCCATGAGATCTATTCTCTCCTTAAGTCAAATCTTACCAAGGCTATCCTCTCTGCCATTCATCTTGCTCCTACCGCTCATATCCCAGTCCTGAGAAGAAGCTAGCAATGAACCACCTCATCAGTGCAATCTTCTCTTTAATACCTAGCCTTGGGTTTTTGAGTTAAGACAAGAAAATCCCTGGATTTATTTAAATCAAGTAGTCTAGGAAGGACGGAAGGAAGGAAACAAACCATACCAGCATTTCTCCATGGATTACAGGGGCGTTTTCTTTGAACACTCCATCTGGTTCTTGCCTGTTCAGAATCAGCCACTTCACACCTCCACAAATGATATCATTGTTAATGTTCTTTACAAGTTTGGCGGCCAAGGCAAAGACTTTTACAACATACGCTGTTAGCCTGTAAAGAATATAATGCATTAACCAACCATCTCAACGAAGATCTTAATACAAGTAGTTGCTTGCTTGGTTTTGTAAGCCAAATATGGCTAGGCTACTGCTAGCTAGGAGGGAGCGGGGAAGAGTGGCTTGTTCCAGAGTCACCACACCAGTAGACCAACAAGAGCAGAACCTGCACATGCCTCTAGGCCAATGTTGTTGTTATGATGGGAGACCATCAAGATTCAAATGGGTCATCCTCATCTCTCCTTCAACCAAGGAAGGAAAGAAAGTTCAGCTAGCCAAGGACTCAAAGGCCAGTGTCAAGAGAAATGGTGCGCTGAGTCAGTTTAAGAGGAATGACAAGTGTTGTTATCTCACAACAGTACATAGGAATGAGAGCTCTGGAACAAATGCAGGATAATAGTTAAGAGAATGAGAATTCTTTGATTCAGTTCAGTTTCTGATTATCAGAGATGAACTCTTAGCATGTGCCCTATAGGGGTTAGTGATAGTCAAGGTAACTGAGTGCTTTCAGAGGGCAGCTCCCCACTGAGGTATCTATTCAGAGAGCCACTTTGGTGTAGTGGTGAAGGTGCTGGGCTAGAAACCAGGAGACTGTGCATTCTAGGCCTCCCTTAGGCATGAAAGCCAGCTGGGTGGCTTTGGCCAGTCGCTCTCTCTCAGCCCAATCCACCTCACAGGCTTGCTATTGTGGGGAAAATAGAAGGCAGGACTATTAAGTATGTTTGCCATCTTGAGTTCACCAAAAACAAAAAAGGTGGGATAAGAATCTAGTAGTAATAATAGTAATAATAATAATAATAATAGCAATAACAACAGCAGCAGCAGCAACCACAACAACTGAATCCCAGGGAACCAGCGTTTTCAAGTGCTTCCTCCACCTTGTAGCAGGAGCACATTCCCATTCTTACTTTAATGAAAAAACAATGAAACTGATTGATACGACATGCTAGACATGGGAAGACCAGAGGAAAAAGAGGGAGGCATACAATATGGGTAAGCCATTATTAGAAAAGGAACTTTTGTCAAGGACCAAAGCACAGCCAGGGAAGGAGCCACGAGGAAGAAGGGAATGAAGAAAGCAAGAAAGGAAATGCAAAGACAGAGAGTTGGACACACCAACAGAAGTTAGACAATGAAAATATATGGAAGTTTATAGGACGTTAGAGGACAGCCGTCCATGATCTGAAAGGTATTGCTGCAGTTGCTCTGTCCATACCAAGTACTAGCTGGGCGTTCTTTAAATGCTGCATAGGAGTGGTCTGGTTTCTTATACACCAACTGCTGGGTGTAACCTGAAAAGGGGAAAGGTAGAAAGAGCTGTGAAATTCTCCTCCAGCCGTACAGAAGCACACTTGCATCCAGACTGCCAGCCCCAGCAGTTCTGCATTCCTCTTTCTTTGCTGTGACTCTCACTGGAGCAGCTTTTTCTTTCCACAGTTGTTTTGTTTGGTGTTCTGGTCTCAGTGTAAAACTATCCCACGCTGCAGTTGAGATTCTGAAAGGAAGCAACCTTAACAGCAGCCACCAAAAAAAAAAAAGAGCTGAGAGAGACTATCAGAACATGTAGTGCTGTCCTGAGACTTGATTCCTACAACTGAGAAACAGACATTTGATATCAGATTAAAGGGTCCAAAATCATCACAAAAGAGATGAAACTGTCTTTCTTTTTAACAGAATATTGTGACAATTCCATGAGCCCACATTTAAATATTTCTCAACAATTACTATGACTGCCCCCACCCCCAGGCCAAAGCAGTAATACCCTTAGCTAGGTTGGCAGAAGCCTACTTTGTGAAAAAAAAAGAAGAACCCCTCCATCCATTTAAGAACACTTGGCTTCTTGACTTCTGTGGGTCTCACATTGTTCACTTTAGGGATGAATGAATCTGACATTTCCATCAGCCGAAGAAAACATATCTGGAGACAACTGGCCTTACCGGTCATGATCTGTTTGACTGCTTCTGTCCTGCGATCCACGCCAATCGTCTCCCACTGCCCAGTTGCGTCCAGGTAGTAGGTGGCAATAACCGATGGAGTCATGGTGATCATATTTTGCTCCCCACAGCCAGAAGGGGTGATAATGAGATGATTTAGTTTACTTCCATCAATTGAGTCTTCAAGAATCTGAGCCACAGGGTCACCTGAATGTGAAAAAATTACCAAGTGTGTGTAGAAGTTGGGGGGGTTGTGACCTTGCTTTAAGCTTCAATAGCTTTATGGCAAATGATTTCCCTACTGTTGCTTCCATCCCCACTACCCTTCCTTTAGAGCATTGAGAGTGGGGGTAATTAGGTTCCAGGACTAATCAGAAAGTTTATGTATTTAATTCAAATTTAAGTCTGCCTGGCTCCTTAGCAACTCTGGGTGGCTTACACTTAAAAATAAGAAACAGTACATGCAGAAAAAGACATAGCTGACTCCAGAAGCACCCTATCCCAAGGCCTGGGAGAACCACCAATTTTAAAAATGATTTTCTGAATGTCACTAGGGTTGGAGCTGTGTGGCTCTTGGGGAGAATGCCATTCCAGAGAGCAGGCACTGCAACAGAGAAAGTTCGCTTCCTAAGTCCTACAAGATTACACTGTTTGAACAACAGGACCTGGAGCATCCACTCTGTCTGATGTCACCAGGTGGGCAGAAGTAATAAGGTTAAATGTCAAAAGTGGGATAGGTCCACTGTACCTGGGCACCCAGTAAGGCAGGCTCTGATCTATGTTCCGTCTACTCAGGAATGGAAGCACAGGGAGAACTTGTCCTTTCAAGGTGTCCATCTCCAGTGCCAGTGGATTCTAGCAAGAACTGGGCTGGTGGCTATTTCAACTTCTCTATTCAAGAGATGTAGGAGCCTGGATTTCAAATAACTAGTTCTTACCCTGGACAGTAATCTTGGTTTCAGTTTCTGTGTCAGGCACCTTGTCATCTAACTTATCGGCTATGACCGTTTGTTCCTGGGTTCCACCTGACAAATGGAAAAGAAAATGAGGAAAATTACAAGGAAAGAAAAATGCCAGTTACTTCCGCATTAAGTGCCTCTTTGGCATTGTTTCTAATACTCAATTGTAAATGGAATTCAGCACAATTACCACACAAGCACTTAATAGGGAGGGACATAATTCTCTGTGAGCACATAAGCTTTGTAAAATAAAATAACTTCTATTTGAAATGTTCATGGTAAAAAGATCCTCCCTTTTCCCTGGAAACAGTAAAGCAAGCAGGTGAAAGGACCGTGCAATAGGAAGACACCATCCCCAGGACTTAGTTGAAAGTAAAACGGGAATTAATGAGTAAGAAAGACCTTACCTACTCCTTTTGTATTTGGGTCCAATTCAATAACCTTCACAATATTTCTCCGTACCCCTTCAGGCTGTTACAGGAAAAGACACCAGAACAATCCCTTATGAGAGCCCCGTTACAAGTAAACATATCATGCATGACAGCAACAGGTATCTCAAAATGGCAATTACAGAACACAAAGGATCCCCTGTAGCATCTCTTCCAATGTGAGAGATATTCAGCAATAGAGTTTGTGCTTGAACGCGCAATGCGAAAAGGCATAGGCCAGCCCCACGTCTTCTCCGTAGCCAAGTCAACATCGCCCTCTATTAAGGATGAATTTCTATTTATCCACCACTCCACCATCTGCTCCTACTGGCTCCTTCCCCTCCTATAGCTGGATATTCTGGAAGCTCTGAGCTTTCGTATCTCAGATTAGCGGGGGGGGGGGGGGGGCAGGAGGGAAGGATGTCTGTGTCACAGCAGCTGTGGTCACCTACAATTGTTCTTACTGTCTTCCCCTTTTTCGTTGCCCTTTTTTTCATTCCCCTCCTATGCTTTCCTCCTCCCGCAAAACAGCCACCGTACGTTGTGTGGGTAGCCTGCCTCTGGCTTCTGTCTTTTGCTGCGGAAGACTAACACGCTTCCTCCTCTGGAAACAGTTTAACAATTAGGCCAGCCCTGGTGCTATTCTGGCCTACCCCAACTTCGGTAACTTCCAGATAAGTTAGCCTTGCCTTTGGTGACTGAATTCTGGGATCTGTTTTGGGATCTATAACCCCAGCACATCCAGAGAGTAGAGGATTGGGGAAAGTTGTGTTAGGCAATCCATGTTTTAGCAAACTTTTAATTCCCAGGGTCATTGGCACAAAGTCTCCTCTACTGTTAAGACCCTTTTTAAGGCTGTGGTGAGGGTCCCAAAGGGCTCCCCCCCACATACAAGTGCCCAGAAAATTCTAAGTGACAGGAAGCACCATCCAAAAGGATTTTTCTCCAAAGCTTGTCAAGAGGCACTGAAATTCTTGGGGGTTCTGATTTTCTGCTATTTCCCTTTTTAAATTAATAAATTAAATTAAATTAAATTAAATTATTATTTATTATTAATATTATTACTTACTGTTTTTATAGGAAATACAATCCTATGCCATCCCATTCATCGATCTATACTACTGTGTAACTTCGTATACCACTTGCATTCCTGGATATTAAATAGTGCTGCTATCCCTCAATAATATTCTTGGGGGATAAGATTCATTTCATTGTTTTATTACATAGTGTTTACTGACTGGACATTTTAATGCTTAAAGGGTTTTTTTTAAGTTGCTGGACTTTGGGCATAACAAAGAATGTATTCACACATGCTTTCATAATCTAAAATGCAGCACTGCTACTGTTCATCTATTTATTCAGTCTTTCCCGACTTGATACCTTCCAGATACGTTGGATTATATTCCCGTTACCCCCAACTAGCCTAACAATCTCCACATACACCCTTCCAAAATCTGCTTTAGATAATTTGCCAAGTCTCTGAAGCTGGTTGTGATGATCCAAAGGGCCAAGGGGTCAGGAAGGAAGGGTTATGCAGATGCCATCCATTGAGTTGCCTGTTCTCTACTTACAGTCAACTTGAGTTGAGCAAATCTGCCAAACTTCCTTGGATAAAGAAATGCAAGAATGCCTTCCTGTGGTCCAAGAGCAGATTGCAAGTACCAGAAACTAGCAGATCGCTACTTGCAATACTAATGCCAGCTAGCCTTGTATTGCATTTTTATTATACTCAGTCTTCAGTATGAATTATTATTTTTTGAAGGGGACCATCTGCACTCGCTTCCTATTCTTTGGCAATTATTTTCACATCTATTTTTAACCACTGATCTCCAATCTTCTGCTCCCCAAACTTCATTTTGAAAAGTCAAGCTGCAAAGCAGCCCGCCCACACATTTTTGTTAGCCGTGTCCTCATTAGCCGAGGCCTATCCAAGATGACTAAATACAGAGCCTTCAAAACAGGAGGGGCAATTAGGGCCCCAGCCTGGGTTGTTGTGCATGGATGTGTTTGAATGGTTTCCACTGCTGTGATTTTGAAATGGCTGGTTTGATATTTCTCTCTTCAGAATTCAACAGTGTTATCAAATTCGCTAGAAGTTGTGGTGGGCAAGCATTTTATGGGCTAAGACAAAAGATGCCATCCTATCCCGGTCCAAGAATAAGAGGGGAAATGCATGCCTATCCTGGCAATATCACAGTGCCTTGCCCTGCGCCCAGGAGGGCAGACTAGCCTAGGGAACTCCCTGGCACACCTTTTTTCTTTTGGGCAATACTGCTGCTGTTGACCACTCTCGGTGACTGTCTCCTGAGGTGATGGGTCTTGCTCTGGCTAATGCAGGGCTGGGCAATCCTGGCCCCCTGCCCAAGTCCACCACACCCACGCACCAAATCACACCACTGAAATGTAAAGACTAATTGTTTCAGTGTGGCAGGGATTTTTTTTTTTTTTTTTTTTTTGCAGCTGGGGAGGGATGGGGGAAGAAAGATTGGACTAAAAGAAGCACATTGCTGGCTGCAACCCTGAGCATATTTACTTTCCATGAAAAAACTCCCAAAATGTTCAGCTCTGACCCTTTTCTCCCATTTTCAAACCAGCAACATTTTGCTATGGAAAGGTCCTAGGAGTTTTCAAAGGACAATCAGAACAACAGCGTAGTCCAAGGTGGAGAAGAGACTAGACCATTTTAGCCACAGTGGTAGACATGCCATTTTGTGCTGTTACCGAGAAGTTGTTACTTACCACAACTTTCAGCTTCTTCTTCACACCATCAGACACCAACTCTCCCTGGACGCTTGCTTTGACCTCAATGTCATGCAATCCTTGCTGTAATGGGACTACCACAATTGGTACTGCCCTGGAGGACAGGCCTCTAACTCTGAAATACTCTCGGTATCTTTTGTTTTCTGTGGAAGCACTGCAGAAGGCTGGGTTGTATAACAGTTCCACTCGCACCTATGATGCGGGATGAGAAAAGGAGATGAGCCACCATGCCGCTTTGGTCATGAGAATCATTAAAGATCCAGCTTTCCCACAGGTGGTGCAAACATATACACCAGCAGATCCTCTCCTGAACCAACAAGGGAGTCAGACATTGTGATACATGGACACAGAGAAGGAGGGGTATACATAGAGCACACACACACACATCACACAAATACAAATTTATCCTTCCCTTCCCTTCTTGATGGACTGGTAGGAAATAGGAATGTGTGCATAATTCAGTGCATCAGAATATTTACGCAAATAAGGCCCCCCAAATACAAGAGCCCAAGATGTGCACTGCTCAGTAGACAAACAAATGGAGCGTAGATGACGATCTAAAACACTGTTTCTTAAAGTGTGATCCGAGGACCCCACGAAATGAAAATTATTCGCAGGTATTAAAGGTACTTGGTGGCGCTGCGGGTTAAACCGCTGAGCTGCCGATCGGAAGGTCGGCGGTTCGAAACCGCGCGGCGGGGTGAGCTCCCGTTGCTAGTCCCAGCTCCTGCTCACCTAGCAGTTCGAAAACATGCAAATGTGAGTAGATCAATAGGTACCGCTTCGGCGGGAAGGTAACGGCGTTCCGTGTCGTCATGACCCGGAAGTGTCTATGGACAACGCCGTCTCTAAGGCTTAGAAACGGAGATGAGCACCGCCCCCTAGAGTCAGACACGACTGGACTTTACGTCAAGGGAAACCTTTACCTTTACCTTTACTCTTCTGGAAGCTGTCCAGTCCAAATTTAGAAGAGCAATACTCGCAGTTCTGAGATGCATCAAGGATGCTGTTTCGCGGTCAGAGACAGGTTTGGTTTCTGTGAGCGCCGGAGCCTGGTGCTAGCTCCTTAATTTCTGGTTGCAACTGATTTTTTTTCCTCTGGGTCTAGCTCCACTGGTTCTCAGGGACAGTTGTAAATCAACCTGGCTAGCAAAAGCTAATGGCAAGCTCCAACCCTTAAGACTTTCTCTGGAAAGTCGCTGTCCATTAGGGCTTGAAAATGCCAGGAGTCATCTTAAACAACGTATCTGGGATACTGATTTTCAAGCCGTTTAAGCCTAGTAGCCAGCCCTACAGTTCATGGATTTCTCTAATGGGCATGTGCCATCGTCGTATTTCTCTTCAGTTCTAATTCTGAAATTTGGTTGGGCTTTCGCCTTGGCCAGGTTGGATCCTCTGCCCTCTGCAGTTCTGCGGGGACGGTATAAAAACATCCCTTTTCATCCGTGCTTACATACGTCCGTGTGGAGATGGCTCTGGGGAATCCCTGAGCCATCTGCTCTTTGTTGCTCTCCATAGGGAATCAAGGAAGATACATATTCATCCCATTTTAAAGAACCACCCCGGTAGAGAGCACAATGTCCATCTGTCTCTGCTTTACCTGCCCAGGACCCCGACAGATCTTTCCAGGTTGCCCGATTTTGTGCTATCGTTTGTTGTATCCGTCCTACCTACGGTTGAGGTTTAGCACAAACAGCCACTGCTGTTTGTACTGCAGTTACCGTAATAATGTATTTTATGTCATTTTATTGCAATTTTTGAAGTTTGATTAATAACTACAAATCTGTGTATTTTACTGTTGTGCTTTCTGGCCCATAAGCCGTAATAAGGGTTTGATTTTGATTTTGATTTGATCTGAATGTTACTGTTCTCATTATTATTGTTATTTGTTAAAACAATAGGGTTTCTTCACAAAATATATTTTATTTGTTAATACCTAATGGGTTTAATATTGTTATTTTTACATGATTCAATAACTATTCTACAAATGCATCCATTTTAATTTTTAATCCCCCGTTGGGGGGACATGGGCAGTGATATAAATTTAAATAAACAAATAAATTAAAAATACGGTAAATATCAATAAATATAACTCATACAAATAAAAGCCCTTTTGCAGCCCTCCACAATTTTTAAAAGGAGGAAGGGCAAAACGTTTAAGAAACGCTGGTCTAAACAGCCTTAGCCAAATGTGCCCACCAATTCCCTTCATTGCTGGCACTTTTTTATTGGTCAGAAAATGCTGTGGCTTAGATTTGGAAATACATACAACTATGGCTGTCAAAGGAGGGACAGCAACACAAGTCGTGCAACTTTCCTAATTTTAAACCCACACCCGTGGCCAAATCCCAAAGCTTACCATAATATCATGTTCGACATAGTTGTACAGAATAGCCCGAACCTCCACCTGTTCATTCCTCACTACTGAATACGGCAGCCGTAGTTCAAGGAAGAAATTTTTCATGACTGTTATTTCATAAGGTTCAGCCACACAGATCCCTGCAAGGAAGGACAATGGCAAAACCGCAAACCATTAATTCTACTTTGATTCTCAGGTGCCTTTCACACTGCTACCTTTAGCTCCATCATCCCTAATTCCTTACCCTTCGTGGGTGAAATGCTCACAGCCAGCACCTCCCAGGTTGTGATGGAATCCTTCAGATAAAAAGACACTATCTTGCTTGAAATCCTAGGGACAAAATGAAAGGCGCTGTGTCATTCCTGCACACAGCTATTACAGTGTGCACTTGGAAGTTGATACCAGATAGACAACTCCTAGAGCTGCCAATCATACAGCACCTCCCTCCCTACCAAAAGATCTGAGAATCAGTGGGAAACACAAAAGGGTTCTGGATGGAAGTTGTCATCAGCTACTTCCCCCATTAAATTCTACATTTGTAACAGTGGTTTCATAATAAAATGCTCACTTTGAAAGCACTCTAATATGGGAAATCGACGTGACAATATGGGAAATCGACGTGACAATGCAATTTGATTGCTGCTGGATATATAATTCCCCTCTACCTATTCATAACATCAAAATCAACTTATTGATGACTCAATGTCGCATTTCCTTTCTCTGCACTTCCTTTAGATTCTACCAATAGCTTCCAAAGTTGTTCTGCGACGGGAGACAATGCACAACCAACCAGTCTAGTCCAGGGGGCAACAACTATAACGCAGCGTTCTCCACAACTACCATTTCCTGCTCCTTCTGCTACACTCCATTTAGTAGAATCAAAGAGGAAGGAGGCATCTTTGCTGCTAATGAGGTCCTTCAGCGTGAAGTGGTGTGATTAGAGTAGAAACCAGCATATCCCAATGTAGATTCCCATTTTGGTTGAAACCACTGTTTTTTCCTGTGGACCTACAGTAGGTCCTTTGATCCTGGCTGATAACTTTGAGTCAACTTGACTAAGGTTAATTTATCAGAAGCTGTAGAGTTATGGCTTTTCACAGGATGTATTACTGATGATGGGCTATAAGCAGGGGATATCAAGCCTTAAACAACGTCTTATGGATGTAGAAGGGCAATTATATTTGTCAGCCCCCTAGAGATGTTTTTTTCTTAAGTAGCCAGTTTCTCTTTTTCAGACCAGCAAGATATTAAAACTAAATATCCATCCCTAAATTTAGGAGACCCTAAACTTCACCACATTTTAGCACACTTCCAACAGCCATTCTTATAAAAAACAAATGCCCATGTTTTATATTTCCCTTATTACTGTAATTAAATTTCTGGCCCATTCGGATTTATTTTATGGACAGTTGTAAGGATTCAGTTTCATTACAACTGACCAACATGATTCAGTTTCTTTGAATGTGGCAAAATGTTGTTTTATTATTTGTAAAACCCACTGTAAACAATCACATTGATTATTTAGTTGTAGTTGCTTATTTTTATTTTTTTAATGTTGTAAATTTTAATTTCTACTTTTTTTGAAGTGGCATGCTGGTCATTGACCATAATAAAGGACAGACTGACTGACAAGTTGCTGCCTTAGAAATGAGCAAAAGCTTTCCCCTTCTAAGGGAGGCGAAAAACAAACCCTGAGTTTCACTCAGGACCTTTTCTGATCCTTTCCTCTTGGAGGAGAAACCATCCCCCTTGCTGTGTGAATTCCGCAGCCACTAAATGTGCCTTTTGACTCAAAAGTGGGCTAACACAGAGAGCAGAGCTCTGATACCCTTGACTGTTGGGAGGGTCGGTCAGTAGCTCCGTTTGCCACAACCAACTCTCAGGAAACTCAGTCCTTGAGACGATGTTCTCATCTTTCATGAATTCATCTTCAAAATCACCTGGACAATAGAAAGCAAGCTGGCATAAGCTATTGTTTCTTTAACAATCCTTTATTAAATAAGCCAAGTGAGCAGATTCACATATTGCAGTAAACTATAAACCGTTCTTTACAACACCCAAAATACTAAGCCAAAGCCAAAGCGTTATGCACAAGCGTTAACCCAACCAATCTGTGAATGACCTTTTACTCCGAAGTTGCTTCAAGAAGTGGGAAAACTGACTCAGACTAGCTGGCCTAGAAAAAAGAAACTTTAAAAGGCCATTTTACCTTGTCTGAGAGGTTAATATTTACGGGGCTGATAGAGTCAGTAGCATTTGACACCATAAGGCTGATATGGAAGCATCTTAATGAAGGACCCACTTTATATTACATAGATCACTGATCAGGCATTTCCACTGCTCTGGGTCAACACAGTGATCTCATCAATCTACACTCTAAAAGGTGGGTTTATTAGCATCAATTCAACCTATGCATTTTCAGATCTATTTGGGAAAATGCTTGTTCATGGGAACACTGGCTGAACGGGATAATTCTATTTGATATAGATACATAGAGGTCGATAGCCAGATATTTTCCAAGTAGCAAAATAGGAGGCATCTCTGCATTTTGGTTAATCAAGGAATACTCTCCCTCTCTTGTTACTCTGACAGATGTACTGAACACACAAACTGGTACAATGCTGCAACATTGCTTTGTGGAAAGCTAAGACCAGTACAGAATGTAACGTAATGTAATGTAATGGGGACTGTTTCCATCACACACAGTTTCTTATGAATTTGATGTAGTAGCAAGGACATGATAGGAATAAGTAAGTAATTATTTCATGCTCAATAGCAACCTGTTTCTCCCATTCCTATCTTACATTCTCTATTAGATTAACATGTATTTATAAAATGAAACTAAGAAACTACAAATTTTCAATCAGACAGAGAAGACAAAAGCCCGAAAGAGGATTTTGACTCCAGCCATTATTCCCACGATATGACGTACAGACCTCATTCATACATGGACAGAATTATTGTCCCTTGATGTTGGAATGGACTCAAGGTCTTAATTTATAGCCCATCCTTCCAACTAGAATAAAGTACAACTGAAGATAGATCCATACAGCCACCTTTTCACTCAAGTCCTCTGAATCATTTTTCACCAACAGCATCCTTGAACTGCTGAGACCTCCCCAAAAGCTGCTGGTGCATTAGCTGAACCATAAGGTCTTTTCTCGGCAATGTTTTAAAAAACGTGACGGGTTGCTTTGAGAGGGAGCAGCAGACTCCTGGGTCTGCTCAATTAAAAACAGTGACCTGGTGGGAGTATGGCTCTATGCTACGCTGACGCAACCTTGATGGGGATTGAGAGAGCCCAGGTACTGGGAGGCCCATATTCCAAATGGGTTTTCAAGCCTTGGTGATGCTGTTATGTGCTGTTTTCCATGGCCCAGCTACTGTACGTTGAATGTTTCTTTTTTAAAGAAACCCAGAACGTGCTACTTACTTCTTGCCAGATACAACTCATGATCCCGTTTCTTTTCATCTCGGATCCCTTTGATGTAGTGACAGCATTCGAGGAAGGCAGCCTTACACGCGTCTCCCTCCTGGATGTATTTTGCACGCCTTTCGCAACTGTGCCCCATGGGATTCTCATACATGCCGTCTTCACAGCATTTCTGCAGGGCTCGATCCTGAAACTGTGCCGCTACAATGGGCAAAATTTGTGAAACATTAGAAAATGCCTATTTCTCATAGTCATACCCATAAAAGGAAATAGGAGACAATGTAAGTTAGTCATTTATCCTATCCCAGCCAGCTTCTAGGAACAGCTGAACATCCTTTGACTTTTCACTAATTACTATGGATTGCCATTTTTGTAAGATTGCTTTAGGGCTTATTGCTGCAGTATTGCCTGATACTCATGTTCTATGCTTGAGAATCAATCAAACGTTGCAGTGTATCTAGAGGGTTAATGCATTTATCCTTAGTTTTCTACTGAAACAAAGGACACCATGCTTCAGATTTTGGAGTTCTACTGTTGCTTTTTCTGGGCCATGTTCCTGGTGATTCAGGAGTTGCAAAAAAGGCTTTGGGGCAGGGATGTCCATAGGAAGGGGGATGACTGAAGCCCCATGGATATAAAACGGGGCAGAGCTTTGACTGTACAGTTGCAGCTGCCATCTTGACACACACGCATCCCCACAGAGGCTCCTGGTTTGGGGGCTGCTTGTAGCTCACTGCCCATTGGTTGCTTCCTCCTCACCAAGAGCAACTCTTGATCAGTGCTGCTATCCGAGAACGCTTGAAGAGCAATGCTTAGAACTTTTGCGTGTACAATGTGACCTCCTTAGCTGGAACCACTTATGTTCTACTTTAAACTAGTGGGCCATTTAATTACTCCTTCTCTGTTACACTCAGAACTCAAAACCCCAGGGATGTTCATAAGATAAGAACGTTCCTCTTTAACAGAAACTATTTTTCTTCTGCCCTCTTGCTTGAGAAAGAAGGGAAAGAGGGAACCACCTAAGAGTGCCGACAATTACTTTCTAATACTTGCATTCCCCAGCAAAGTTGAATAGGGGTAATATTCTTCTATTCCTTTGTCCATTTCCTGATCAGTGCAAATGGACTACAGTACAGCTGTATCCTGTTAGCTCAGAGTAAACCGCAACTTTGTCATTTGTCACATACCTTTGCTTGTCTTGCTGTCAAGCAGCAGGACAGAGCGGCGATTCCTCCGATTTTCAGGCTGAGGACACTTCGCATCTCAACGAGGCAAGGGAGAGGAGGCAGGAACAAACTATTATTCTTTCAGGTAAGAAGATAACATTCAGCCCTAATTCCTGTGGAGATTAATCTTACAATGGGTTTACTGAAAAGTCAGTTCGGCTGCCTTCTGTGGGACTTCCTCCCATCTAAGACTCGAGATGCAATCTGAAGCTTTAATTATGTGTCACCTGGATCCATATCTAATCTGTTTCCAGTGACCAGCATTGCCAAGGGAAAGCAGTGGGCTTTGGAGCTGGGAAGCTGCAGTATGTTGGGAGGCGTAGCTCAACTCCTCACGGGGTCCGAGTTGAAGAAAAAGCATCTCCAGCTATTTCATGTTTTGCTGGATTTTTTTCTAGAAATAAGAATGATGGAAGTAGTCGGAAAATGCTAGCGGAGGATTACAGGGCCTGGACGCCTCCTAACCTCCTAGGAATAAAGTAGGATGCCTGCACAACAGCACCCTCCCCCCTTAGAAACAGTGCTCTGGAATTTGTCCTACATGTTTGAATAATTGCTTAGTGGAAGATGTTGCAGCAGTGGCATGCAGTTCAAGAACCCAAATGCCAATAGTCTCTGCTTCAGATGCTGAAACGTACTTTTCAGGTCATATGGTACCAGGAGCATTTGGTGGAGCATTTGCCCAACTGGATTTTTCCCATCAAAACCTCTGCCATCTCCCAGACAGTAGCATCCATCCCCCAAATACCTGATCTTTGTTTGGTGGTGAGCTTAATGCTGGTTGCCAGGGCCAGTCCAGCATCTTCAAACACACCCAGCTGATTCACGCCACTGCCAGCTGTACAGCCAATGTCACTCTTTTCCACTGTGTCCCATATCTAGTGCACATAACAGGAAAAAATGTTCCTGTCTAGTAATTTGCAGGTTGGAAAACTCCTGAAAGCTAAGTGTTCCTAGATCAAGACATCTCTGGCCTTACCTTAGTTTGGCTAATCTTATGCTTTTTATTGAGAACATATACTGCTTTATCCACAGCCACAAGACCGACCCGAGCATTTGGATCCCCTTCCAATTTGATTTTCATTGAATCTCCTGGCTCATGTATTCGGTTGTCTCTTGCAGATGCCCCTTTCACAACCAGCTGTTTAAACAAAGCAAAGAATACCTCAAGTCTCAAACAGACAGGAAAAATGCCTGTTCAGATGTTGCCAGAGGGGAAAAATAGTAGGCTTTTTGTATCTGAACTGAAAGAAATGTTTTGGGGAAAATGCCATTCAAATCCTGTAAAATGACCACATCTGGTTTATGCACTTCTAAGGCAGCTATAACAAGGGGCTTCCCAGCATTGCTAAGGAAACCAGTGGAAAGATCGACCTACCGTTCCCATACAGGTATCCTTCACATCCACCCAGACAGAGTCAGCCACAATTTCGTTGTTCCCCACTTCGTAGTAAGCCACAAATCGGAAGGCAGGGATGAGTTCTGGAGTGACGCGCAGAGTCATGGTCACCAGATTCTGTCCAGCTATCCTGGGTTGCCTGCCAATCCTGGATATCTTCCCTTTGGTCAAAATCTGAGGGTGAACAAATACTGATTAATGGAAAGGTTAGCAATGATAGCTTAGGCCAATAGCTTCAAGGCTACAAGATGAATTGAAATGCAGCCCCCGGATTTCCTCAGCAGGAAGTCTATAATACTTACTATGTATGTGAAATACTTGATCGTGTTCAGTGACTGTGCATTGCCCCTCAAATTGAAATTGATAGGTAAATTATCTCCAGGCTTAATCTCTGTAGATGTAATGGCTAAATGAAGGTAGTTTCCAGATCCTCCCTGGGTTTGGTAGGCTGTGGCTGACATGGATTTTGATGCCTGGCGATCTCTTGGCAGCTCTGCATGGTTGGTTTTAACCTAGACAGGGTAAGTGTGAAGGATTAACCCAATCATGAAGCAACTATGAATCCTTTTAAGGCTATCACTCAGGGATGTCCACAGGAAGACTGCTGAAAGAAGACAGTAATGGCTAAAGAGGAACTGGTTAGCATCCTTTTTTTTTAATAAGAACTTCATTAGAATTTCAAAGTAAAGTTAAAATGCAAAATACAGAATGCAGAAAAGATTGAGTACAGAATTAAAGAAAAAAGAAAAACTAAGAAAGTGCAGATATAGCAAGAAAATATAAGAGGAAGGTGACTTCCGACCTTCTCCAACATAGATATAAATGCTTATTATACTAATTCAATCTCTTACCATTAGTTAAGCCTTGGCTAACATTATTTCCATAAAAACAAACAATTTAATCATCAAAGCCCAAAATCAAAACTTCGTTTTTTTCCGTTAGAAGCAAAAAGTTCAAAAGCATTCTCCAAGTAGAAACAAATCCAGTCACGCTATTTTCTTTTATCGGTGCTGTCAGTTTTGCCATTTGTGCCAACGCGATAGGAACTGGCTAGCATGCTATATTCATAAAAGATCTGAGATCCCTTTTATGTGATCTGCATCTTCGGGGAAAAAAAAACCCTCCACGGTACTATGGGTGTTGCAAATGCTATCCTGTAATTGGGTCTTTGTTGCATCTTCTTTCAGAAGCAGAATATTGCAGTTGTTCAGAAAATACAAACAAACGGATTTTATCACGGTCAAAGACCACCATAAGGAAGGAGGGGTACAGTCAGTTAAAACATAGAAGGTACATTAAAATCTAATATAAGAAATTAAAAGACAGAAATACATTAAGATCTGATATAAAAAGCTAAAACACAGAAATAGAAAATACATTAAAATCTAATATAAAAAGCTAAAACACAAAAGTCTAGAGGAAAAGGAAAAGGAAAAGGAAAGGAAAAAAATCTAGGGGAGGGGTAGGAGCATTAGATGAATGTGGGGGAGCATAAAGGTTAGTATATCTGGAAATACAGCGCTCTAATAAGTTAAGATTAAATGCTAGTTTGTGGCACCGGCCATCATCTGGCAAATTTTAAGCGCTGCTGCGCAGAACCTGGCAACATTGTATGTTGCAGCAGGGTTGGTATCTGACAGCAGCAGGGAGATGTACAATCATCCCGAGAGCCCTGGGTATTTATGCAATAATGGTACGATGAGGCTAGTTTGACTGTCTCTGTAATACAGGCACCGGAGGAGCACGTGCTCTGTTGTCTCTATGTGAGGAGAGTCACAGGGGCGTTGTCTCTCTGGGGAAGGAGCCTTCCTGTATCGACCTTCAAGGACAGCTGAGGGGAGGGCGTGACATCGTGCCAGAGTGAAGGCCCTCCGATGGTTGGGTACCTCGAGTTTAGTTAAGTATGTCATAGGGGAGGCAGAATAACTGCTGGATTCACTGGCAATTAAGGTTGGGGACCTGGCTAAATCCAGCTGGCGCTCTGTGTCTGCTACACGCTGCTTGATGAGGGTGCTCAGAAAGCAAAGGATCTGTTGCATTCTGTTACCAGGCTTAACATACTCGGGTTCAGTTCTGCAATAAATGCTTTCACTCTCCGTCAATGGAGAAGCTGATAAGAAGGATGTTTGGGGGGGCACATCTGGTTAAAACAAGACAATTGCAAAGTGAGTTGCAGCCTGAAGACCAGATGGGATGATGAACTGGATACAAAAAGGCAAATTGGATATTTAATGCCAAGCCAAATCAGGGACTCAGCATTTGTAGGAACCATTGCTCCTGTGAAAAAAAAATCTGTATTTCTTAATACTGAGAAAAGGGGAGAAATCATTTTATTTTGAGTGGTATTTCTGCAGGGGGTCTGTTTTCTGTTTCTTTACCCTTAAAAAAAAAACCCAGTGCACTAGAAGCTGCACAAGGACATTTATTTCCCCAGCTTCCTTTCTTTTTATAAATGTCACCAGACCACACAATATATCCTGATCAGCTAACTTTTGCATCGTCTGGTGATCCTTGTCAAAAGAAAAGAAGATGAAGGAGGATTGTCATTATATTACATTCAACTCAACAGAAACAGACCCAAATATACAGCTACCAACCAATGTAAAATGATCCCCCTTACACTAGCACACACACATAAAGTATAGGCGTCCATTCCTAGCCAGGATGACTCTACGATGGCAAAATTTGCATAATGACATCACAGTGCAAACTTCCTTGCTTTGCCTTTCACACTCGCTTGCACTGTCCTACAAAAGTGCAGAAAGAACAGAGTTTGCATCACAACGTCAGGATGCACAATTCATCACTTGTTCCCCCATGAGCAACAGCAGGGCTGCTCCTGGCATCCAAGGTGCCCTTCTGCAGAATTCCACTTAGCACCCCCCAAAAACATAGTTAATATTCCAAATTTATGAAATATAATTGTATAGCAAAAACCATGCATGGGCTTGCTGGGACGCGAGTATAGGTCCTGTCGCTGGTCTCAGCGGCTGACTGTGCATGGGCAAAGAGGGCGAGCCAATGTTATTGATACTGTATCCCCCTCGCTTCCTTTTCAACTTGCAACCGACACCCCTCCCTCATGCGGCACCATTGGGCAGCGCACAATTCGCACACCAGGTTGTGGTGGCCCTGAAGAGCAGCAGCTATGGGGGAGGTAAATGGGCTAGACAACAGCAGCATTGCACTCTTGTGATACAAGCGTTTCTCCTTTTGTATATGCAGAGTGACATCACACTCATATCCAAAGGGGCAGAGCTGCGTTTATCGTTTTGAATGGTTGTGGTATAGCACAGCAGATTGGATGATACCAGAGTTATGAAATCGGGTGTGAGGAAAATAAGCTTTCAGATGAGTGGTCCCGTTTAAACCAAATTGAAACATAAAGGAATGTGGCAGACAACCTTGGAACTATCTCACACCAGCTTCTGCAGCTTCTGCTAATTTTTATCAGGACATTCCCAAAGCAACCAGTGAATCTCTGTACTCAGGAAGTTTGCTCCCTCCCTTCTTCCCACTGATTGTGTCAGAACCCACAATCAAAGAGTTGTTAGATCTGTTGATTGTGTTCTCTGCCATTGAAGCAACAAATCTCAAGCTCCGGACTGGGGGGGTGGGGGAGTTGTTGAGAGTGAGAAGGAATCCAAGGCCGTACCAGCCAGCCAGGAGTGGAATGCTGGACTGTTAAGGGAAAAGTGGGGGGGGAGTGTGGAGGAGGTTTTGACGTGCCTGCGTGTCTCTTATCAGGTAGCTGTGTGAGAACTTTTTTAGTCATGGCTTTTTGCTTAACATCTGTACACATCACCAATAAATCTGAAATCTGCATTTCAACTGGATGCATGAGTCAGAATTTTATTGAGTCAACTGTGTCAGAACTTTACATAAAGCCACGACTAAAAATCATACAGCTTTACCCGGAGAATTCATCTCTGAGGAAAGCCAACGTTTCCCTGTTCCATTTGGCTGAAGTGGAAAAAACCAAGCGGGCCAAGTCGGAGAGGCCGATGGCAGAGGAGGAAGCAGTGGCCGGGACCTCGATAACTACAAGAGCTCGTGGGAAAGTCAAGGAGAAGGGGGCCAAGCCGAAGGCTCGAAAGCTCCCAGCTGGCCGGCCTCCCTCCCCAGATTCTGAGGAGCACGAGGGAAAGGAGCTCCTGCGTAAATCCAAGCCTGGCTGGACATTTGGGGTGGGAGACGGAATGGAGCGAATGCCAGCGAGATGGAGGTCTACTCAACAGGAAGTAAGGAGCCAAGACCTAATGACCGACTGGAGGCTAACGAGACTAGAGCATGAAATGCAGTCTGTGGCAACTACAATAGCCAGCTTGAAAGAGTTGGTGGACAGCCTAGTGAGTCATCTAACCCGATCAACACCAATCCCAGAAAGTGGTCCGTCGACAGCTGGGTCGGGGGATGAATCAAGAGAGTCAGAGCCTTCCCAAGAGGAGGGAGAGGAAGTGGCAGGGCCAGATCCACCAATAGGTCGGCAGGCAAAGAGGTGAGTTCGGATCCAGCCAGCACCAAGACTGAGGCGACATTCCAGGAGCCCGAAAGCATTCTATGACCTGAAGCTGAAGTTCGGAGGGGACCTGAATGAGTTGATGTGTTTCCTGGTGCATGTGAGTGGGTTTATGGAGGAATTTGGGGACACTTTTCATTCTGAGGGAGCAAAAGTTAGATACGTGTCCACGCATCTGGAAGCAGAAGCCTCCAAATGGTTTGTAGCTTTGCATGACACCAGGGCCCCAGAGCTGAGGAATTTTGATGACCTTATGACAGCTCTAAGAGACCGGTTTGAAGACCCTTTCACACGGATAAAAGCTAAAGCCAGTCTACAGTTCCTGAGGCAAGGGAATTGGTCAGTGATGGAGTATGCTATGGAATTTAGAAGCCTAGCAAGGAATCTAATTGACTGGCCAGAGTCGCTTAAGGTGGAATTTTTCCAGAATGGATTACAGCCTGACATCCTAGACCGATGCCTGGCCAGAGGCGAACCAGAGACCTTAAAAGAATGGATTTGTCTGGCTGGGATGGTGGAGGCTCAGCAAATTCACTTAAAGAAGCAGTGACAGATTCAAGTGCCTATCAAGAAACCAGCCCTGCAGGGGGGCACAGCCCCAAGGGCGTCATTGAGAAGAACTTGGGGTGAGGAAAAGGAACATTGATTGAAGGAAGGATTATGTTTTAAATGTGGGCAAAGAGGCCATCGAGCTGTGGATTGTTCCAGCTGACCCCCCACCCCATCGCCAAAGTCAAAGCCCAAGCCAACCAAGACTCCTGTCGCTAAGGGAAAAGCAGCAGTGGACAGCGAAGCGCTGCAGCTGGCCATCAGTTCAGAGGCCTCTGAAGTGGATTCCTCAGATGAAAACCAGTCACCGGCGGGAAACGACTAAGGCCTGCCTTCACGGGCGCCAGCAGGCAGGCTGGACAGAAGGGGCATGACAGAGCAGTGGTGAGTGGAGATAATGGCATGGTGGGAGGGGGGTACAGTTAAGGACTCTAAAAAAAAATAAGAGTGCAGATTTAAACACGCTGGTGGACTCGGGGTGTGCTAAATGTTTGATTCACCCTGCAATAGTAAGTGGGCTGGGATTGAGAGTCCAGAAATTGAAGGAGCCTATAGTGTTTAACCAACTGGATGGCTCTGAGGCTACTGGGGGCTCTGCAATGTTCTGTACTGAGGAAGTGGAAATGAGAGTGGGCACCCTCTGAGAGATTTTCCAATTTATAATTGCAGCCATAGCTAATTATTCAATAATATTGTGCCTTGGCTGAAGGCTCACAACCCCCAAGTAGATTGGGTGGCCGGAAGCATTCAATTTAAAGATGGACTGTACATGGGATAATTGGAGGAAGAAGCAAGGGAGGCTGTGGGGAAATTGGCTACAATGTCAACAGAGGTGGAGAGGGTTGGAACAATTGATGAGGAATTAATTCTCGAACCCTACCGGGATTCAAAGGAGGTGTTTGGAGAGGCCGAATGTGATCAACTATGCCCCCATTGAAAGACAGACTGTGCAATAGAAATTGAACCAGGAGCGAAGCTCCCCAAACCCAAAATGTATGCTATGTCTTTGAAAGAGCAGAAAGTGCTATAGGAGTTCATAGACAAGAATCTGGAAAGGGGATTTATTCGCCCAGCCAATTCTCCCTTGGCTGCCCCTGTGCGTTTCAGAACAAAGAAAGATGGGTCTTTGAGATTATGCACCGATTACAGAGGCCTGAATGGCATTTGCAGTTCAAACCAGTATCCTTTGCCCCTAATGAAGGACTTATTGTCTCATTTGTCAAAGGGGAAGATCTTCACAAAGTTGGACCTAAGGGACGTGTATTTCAGAGTGTGAATTTGAGAAGGGGATGAGTGGAAGACTGCTTTTAATTGCCCTTTGGGGAGCTATGAGTACCCGGTTCTCCCGTTTGGGTTGAAGTGGGGTCCTGGAGTATTCATGCAGTTGATAAATGAGGTGTTACATTAACATTTGTACAAAGGTTGTTTGATGTGTCTCAATGACATTTTAATCTATAAGAAAGTGAACAAGAGCACATCCAGCTGGTGCGCAAGATGCTGGAAAAATTGAGGGATGCTAAGTTGTATGCTAAACTGTCTAAGTATGAATTCCATAAGAACCAACTGGATTATTTGGGGTGTAGGGTGTCTGAAAAGGGCATCAAGATGGATCCCACTAAAGTCACAGATGTGTTAGAATGGGCGGCCCCTAAAACTAGGAGACAATTACAAAGTTTCCTAGGGTTCACGAATTTCTACCGCCAGTTCATCCCACAATTTGTGCAAATTGCATTACCACTGACTGAATTATTAAAGACGAAAGGGATTGGAGAAGCAAAAAGGACTAAAAGCCCCGGGGTATTGCTAAAGTGGACTCCCAAATGCCAGGCAGCATTTGACAATTTAAAGCAGTTGTTCACTGCTGAACCAATCCTGTATCATTCCAATCCCACTAAACCCTTTGTCATTCAGGCAGATGCATTGGACGTCATAATTGGAGCAGTGTTGTTGCAGGAAAATGTAAAGGGGGAGTTGCAGCCATGTGCCTATTTGTCAAAAAAGTTTAGTGAAACAGAACGCAGGTGGCATGTTTGGGAAAAGGAAGCATTTGCTGTGCGCTGGGCTCTGTTAACTTGGAGACACCTATTGGAGGGGGCTGCACAACCTTTTGAAGTGTGGACTGATCATAAGAATTTGGAAGCTTTAAAAACAAGGCAGCAACTAACTGCCAAGCAAATATGGTGGGCACAGTTTTTCAGCGGATTCAATTTCACTTTGAAGTATCTCCCTGGGGGGAAAAATTTTTTGGCAGATGCACTGTCGCTCCTTCCCCAACATAATAGCCAAAAGGAAGAGGTAATAGACACTGTGTTTCCTAAGCAACAACTGGGCTTGGTAGTTACAAGGAGGCAGGCGAAGAAGACAACAACGAAACAGAAAGTGTCTGGTGACGTAAAACAGAACCTAATTAAGGAACTTCAGAATGATCCCTGGCTGTGCACTAATAAAGATTCCCTTTATTATCAGAAAGAGAGGAACTCTGGTGGTTGGAAAATAAGATTTATGTACCTGCAACCTTTCAAAGGGAGGTATTGTTACGCAGCCACGATGCCAAGTCAGCTGGGCATTTTGGACTGGTAAAGACTTTGCATTTAATTCGCAAACAATTTTGGTGGCCTAACATGAGACAAGATGTAAAGGACTATGTGGCCAGCTGCCCAGTTTGTGCAGCCTCTAAAAAGAAAGGAGGAAAGTCACAAGGGTTGCTGCAGCCAATGGCTAATCCCACCACACCCTGGAAAGAGATTGCAATGGACTTTATAGGGGAGTTGCCAGAAAGCAGAAAGAAAACTGTGATTTGGGTAGTAACTGATCTGTTCTCTAAGCAAGCACATTTTATCTGTTCTCTAAGCAAGCACATGTGCAGGTATGCCAACTGCAAAACAGCTAGCAAAGCTCTTTATTCAGCATGTATACTGCCTGCATGGCATACCCAATAGGATTGTGAGTGATCGGGGTCCCCATATACTTTGGAGATCATTTATAAGAGAGGTGGGGTCTACCCAAGCCTTATCATCTTCGCATCATCCAGAATTGGCTGGAGTTTGTGAATGATTGAACTCTACTTTAGAGCAATTCTTAAGATGTTACATAAGTTACCAACAAGATAACTGGGTGGATTTATTGCCCTTTACTGAGGTTGCTTACAATAATTCTATTCACCAAAGTACAGGACTGTCTCCTTTCCAAGAAGTATATGGCCAAGACTTCGTACCCATCCCCGAACTACCACAGCAACCAACTGTATCCCATGCTGCTAGCGAGTGGATGAAACAGATATGTGCCCAATGGCCAGTAATTCAAATAACCCTTGAAAAGGCCAAGGACACTTACAGAAAATACGCTGACAACAAAAGGCCTCCAGAATGGAAATTTAAGGTGGGAGAGAAAGTATATTTGTCTGCAAAAAATTTAAGATCATTGCAGCAGTCTAGAAAACTAGGCCTGAAGTTTGTGGGACCCTTTGAAATTGAACAAATCATCAACCCAGTAACTGTGAGGCTAAAACTCTCCAAAAATCTGAAAAGGATCCATCCTGTCTTTCATTGCAGCCTTCTGAAACATCTGCATGAAGCTCCTCAGTGGCATCCTGAAACCCCGGCACCAGCTCCCCTCATGATCAGTGGAGAACAGCATTTTGAAGTGAAAGAAATTTTAGAGTCCAGAAAACATCAGGGCAAACTTCAATATCTAATCCAGTGGAAACATTTTCAGGACCAGGAGTGGGTGGATAGCTGTCATGTGAGGGCTCCAGATCTTGTAAACGAGTTTCATGCAAAGTATTCTAGCAAGTCTAAACCTTAATTCTTTTGCTTGATAATTTCTCTGTATTAATCATATTAGATACCTTTTTTTTCAGGACACGCAGTATGTCAGAACCCACAATCAAAGAGTTGTTAGATCTGTTGATTGTGTTCTCTGCCATTGAAGCAACAAATCTCAAGGTCCGGATGGGGGGGGGGGAGTTGTTGAGAGTGAGAAGAAATCCAAGGTCGTATCAGCCAGCCAGGAGTGGAATGCTGGACTGTTAAGGGGAAAGGCGGGGAGTGTGGAGGAGGTTTTGACGTTCCTGTGTCTTTTATCAGGTAGCTGTGTGAGAACTTTTTAGTACACATCAATAAATCTGAAATCTGCATTTCATCTGGATGCATGAGTCAGAATTTTATTGAGTCAGCTGTGTCAGAACATTACAACAATGGCTTTCTTCAAAGTAGATAAGCAGGACAGAAAGTAACTTGAGATCTATTGCTTATGAGTACATATGTATGCCTGCATCATCGTATGAGTATGTATGCTTACATCATTTCCTTTTCTGTAATGTATAAATCTCAGTGCATTTCTTTTGTCTGCAGGGGGAGGCATCCACCATCTTGGTGAGGACCCCTCCAGTGCACCCTGTTTAATAAACACTGCAGTTCAGCCTTGATTATTTGCTCTGGGTCCTGCATTTGATTCCACACTATCCTACTGCAAAGTAGAGTTAGGGCACACAAAATGGTAATAAGTGGTTTCAGTCTGAACTTTATTCATAGAAACACAGGCCTTACACCAAATTGAAAAAAACGAGGGGTGCCAACCTGGAAGATCACTAGGATTCCAGTCAACGGCTGTTTTGGTTCTGTTCAAACATAGTACCTGAATGGAATTTAATAGAATGTCAGAGTGACTTACAGTGATCTGTAGCGTTTGAATGTCCAGTGGTGTGTTCAGGATGAGCTTAGCAGTCCCATCGTTCAAAGTAGTTGCCTCAGCATGAATGCGCTCTGATACCACCGGTACTTTGGCAGCTGGCGAGCCATCAGGGTTGGTGACATACACCTAAAACAATCCAGAAGAGGTGATTCAGCATGGAACATAGCCGTTTCCTCTGAATCTAAATCCGTTTACTGATTTACTAAGGCTTTTTTTGTCACTAAACTCCTGTAAGTTCTATGCAGATACACTATACCAAAACTTCTACAGTAGTATACAAACATCAATCAGTCAGTGAATCAATCAATCTGCAGTGGCAGCGCCAACCCTGTGGTAAGCTAAACTTCCACATCCCCAAATGTATCCTGAACAGCCAAGTCTGTACAGCTCTTCAGAAACCCAGTAAGGTGGAGGAAGGTATTGCCAATGTGTTTGCTGTGATTTTTTGACAGGACATTTCTATTACCGTCAGTTCATATGGCATTCCTGGCTTGAAATATTTGGGGGTTTTTGTGAAGTGGATCTGATAGGGAGAGGTCACAATCTGAATGCCACTTTGCTCAGTCACCACCATATCACTGCCTACAAAACGAAAAGAAGGAATGCAAGTTAAAATAGGAAATCAAATTCAGAAGTGCAAGAGAAAAATCCGGCAAAGATTTTGAAGCAGGGGCGGTGTCACTATTTGCTCCAAACCTAATAAATCCAGTACACAAACAGTTTGAAAGTTCTCTCTCTCTCTCTCTCTCCTTCCCCACCCCCCAGAAAACCCCTTTGCATCATATTATCTGCTGATCCTAAGCTTTATTATCCTGGCCATGTAAGTGGTACTAATAAGAACTTAAGAAGTAAGAAAAAGTAATGTAGCAAATTACTCCTGGCAATCAAAAGTGAAATGAAACCAAAACCATATTGCCAGAGTTTACTATACCTAGTATATCAATTTAAGTTCATAATACATTACAACATGAATTTTCAAACTTTTTCAGACCAAGGAACCTGTTAGTTAAAAAAACAAAAACAACCAAAGGATGTCTCGTTTTCTCGTTTTCTTTCTCGCTCTCCTTTTTTGCCCTTAGCATCTCACTGAACCCCCATCAAATTTTCATAGATCCACAGGGTTTCAAGGAACAGTTTGAAACCCCTTGTCTTAAATGATGGCACATAAAACCTATATATCTGAGGGAAAACCGCATCCTCAAAAATGATTATACAACCTAAATTATTATATATTTTTCAACATTATCTCTCTCCATATCTAGGAAACCTCCAACTTCACAGCAAAAAACATTCACAAAATTTGTACTCAAAATAAGGCCACATATAAAGAGAAAATTAGTGTCATGAGTACTGATGGTGAGCAGGAGGAAGCCCCTATCCAGGGGGGAAAAGGCATGTGTAGTTTAGAGACTTTGAACCTTCCTTCAAAGAAACTCAGAGCAGACCTGCCTTGATTTTTGGGTTTAGTCTGTGTGGGTTTCCCACGGCCTTTCAGTTTGGCAGGATTTTCTGTCCAGTAGAGTAGAACAAGCACTAGAGACTCAAGCTACCATCTCAGCGTGGTTCTTTGCTCTAAGATAGGACAATTAGTGTATCTTAAAACTTCAGAAGAGGTGAAGTGGGGATTTCTTAATATATTGTTTTATTTTATGGCTTCCCAACTAGACATACTGTTTCCATTAAAATGCTTCAGAAAGCATGTGTATACAACAAAGCCTGGATGTAACCCTAAACAAGAGTATAGATTTAAACCTGCATGAAGAAAATTGACAAAATCCCTTTTTGGACTCTATTATTGAAATTTGGCAAAAGGGATGTGAAATATTAGCACCATAACCTTCCCCACTAATGCCCCTAACAGGACATCAATCTCTTCCAGAGAATTTAAAAGCAGCTCAAATAGATGGGCAAAGGCAAGTTTATAGACATTATAGGACTGTTTTATAAATGGAGAAACAATTTCTGATATAGAGATAAGTCAGAGACCTAATGCTCCAGGACTACATTGGCTATAATAGGTACACATTCTATCATTTGTTAAACATGAAAATAAAAAGAAAAAAGGTTGATGCCCCCTCACTGGCTTTGAAACAATAATTTTTGATCTAAAGGAAAATACCAAAGGAGCATGTCAAAAATTTATACAGTATTATTAATGGTTTCCAGAATGCAGTCTCAGGCTATAAAACATCTATAGGAATAAGAGCTTGGAAAAACTATTGAGAATATAAAACAGAATGCTTTATGGAGGCAGAAACCATTATGATCTATCTCTGGAAGGATTAGGAAATTCATATCATTCTACAATTTTTTAACAAAAATTTGAGGACTATATAATTGGCACAAACTGACACATCTGGTGGCATTGTCCAAAGATCCAACATTTTGAGAAATGGTTAGGGACATACATAAGATCTGCATACCATCTGTTCTAGCAATGAAGTATTTTATTAATGTTTCAACGAGAAAATGAAAATATTAGAAACAAAGGCAAGATCGGATTTATGCTGGTGGCAACAGGAATATTTATAGCACAGAAATGGAAGGACGCTAATATTCCAAATTTAGACCCAACACTCCAAATGATAGAAACAGTTTTAATGGAAAAGCTAATGGATACAATACATAAAATGCAGGATTTGGGGTATAACATCTCTTTTAATCTATTTGGAAATATTCCATTCACTTTACTAAACATTCAGAACCAATTAAGATGCATTTGTTATGCCCACAACAGTGTTATGGATTTTGTGGATAAAGATGAATAATCATCGTGAAAGGGAGGATTTAAAAATGGTATCACAAATCAGTCATGTATTGTGGTGATGGTATGTTTTCTTTTATTTAGTTATTTGAAGTCCCTGATTTTTAAAATTCTCATCTGTTAATTTTTAAAGGTGTAGCATGCTTGTATTCAAATAAACAATCAACCCCTCTCGTCTCCCACCTCTGCTCACCTGATTCTGTCATCACTGTTACAGAGACGTACAGAGAATGCCCAACAAGCTCATTGAGATTTTGAAATCGGGAACGCAGCGTATGTCTTGCTAGTACTGCTTCCCCATCTCCATCAACAATCTGAAAATAAAAGAAAAACAAATAAAAATAAGGATGGAAATCAAGTGGTCTGTCACAATGTAGAGAGTAGGGAAGATGATCTTGATGGAGATATGCAAGCTCTGTTGCCAAGGCGGCAAGGGGTAAAATATGGTTCAAGTCCAGAACTTCCGGATAACATTCGGAAGGGGCTCAGGCAGGCACTCCCTTATTCACTGAATTATATGAAGGAGAGGGAACTACAGCACAATCAGACTTGCAAGATTCTGTTGCTATAGCCAATGTCAGTAAAAGTAGTTTTAGCCTCCTTGGGGAATTGAGTCTGTGGTCTGGTCTACCTAGTGGGGCTGACACGCAAATCCACAAACACACTGCTACACACAAACACCCCTGTTACGTTTTACCGGAATTCTCTTGAGTGAGTCCGGAATACTCTTTTTCTCATTATCTATTTTCACTCCAAAGAGGACAAAGGCCACACCTTCTACTCTCTTCCCATACAGGTACCTGTAATGACAGCATGAAAATAAAGGCCAAATTATACACGCTTGCTTTTCATATCGGTCTTCCTTGACACAAGAGGTGTGCAAATGGAGGGGCACATCAGTGAGGGAGCTGACCTATTTCTCACGGCTACCTTATTTCCTCTGTTCTGTTGATTCAGGCACTTTTCTCCAAGCCCTTGCCACTTCTGTTGGGCAGGAGAAAACAGGACTTGAGGGGGGAAATGGTGAAGTCAGTCCCTTCACCCACCTGCCCATTTTATTTTCTTATTTCCAAATTTATACCTCACCTTTCTGTTCATTCCAACACTCAAGGTGGCTTGCAAGAATAAAAAGTACAAAGTAGAAAACATACCACAATTAAAACCTTAATTCAATTAAAATCAACCATTAAAATACCTAAGAGTTAAAGTTTGCTGAATGATATATATTTTTACTTCCTAAATAATGGGAGAGTGGGATTGGGGGCATTTTTTGTTTGGATTGTAACTTCCCCGAATAAAGGGTTTGACCGCTCTCCCTCGCTATCATGATCACTGTTACGACTGAGTACCCAGAATTCTAAAAAGATGCAGTGTCAAAGCTATGAGAGATCCTCGGGCTTAGTATCACAAGTAATCAGCCTTCAAAAGCTAAATAAAGTCTACTGAGGTGGTCAGCAGAATGTTCCTATTTTGTACTCCTAACAGCATGAAGTTAATCAATGTGCTGAAGATAAATTTACAACATCACTTAAGCAGAGACGGACGGGGGACCAAAAATAAAGTCTAAGCAGCATGATAGAGACTGATCGCAGAAGCAAGCAATATTAGCACTACCTGCCCTGCAAAAGTAGGATTCGCATAATGGTATTATCTCAAGAGGCGCTGTCCTGATTAATAGTGAAATAAAATTATTCCTGCCTAAGATTTTAAACTGGCCTTCCCTTCATTACTGGGGGCTGGGGGGCATGCTGACTGGTATTTTACGATTTTATAAATAAGGGATTTGATAAACAAGTTTCAAGTAAATGTGTTCAAATCGGAACCAATCTCCAAATCATATTTTTCTGACTATTATGACCCAAAGAAAAATTACTTTCATGCAGATGATACCCAGTGTCAAAATAACTTTCTTTAGTTACTCATAGTTGTAACTACACATACCTTGCAGTGATAGACACTTTGAAATCTTTGTTGCCATCAACGTAAAGAAACTTCTCTGACGTTTGCATACTGACTTCAAAGCTTGGCAACACTACACAAAAAGAAACAGAGGAAAGGGTAGAAGACAAACACCGATAGGAGATGGATCTGCTGAATTACTATTTAATATAACTTTCCAGGAGAGACCATAGCAGCTATTTCTACAAATAACAGAAGTGGGTTTTTCATAGGCAAAATGGAAAGGGTTGAAGCTCAGGATCAGGGAGTGGATTTGTTGAACAGAAATGGCCCTTCTTCTTACCATATTCCTTGACATCAAAATATGCGGTATAGCTCTCCTGTGGGGAATGTTCGTACCTGGCCACAGCCTTCCAGGTCCCAAAGCTACCAAAGGAAAATGAAGAGATTTTTCATTGCAGAAGCTTTATAATTGTCTTATGACAATAAATATGATGTGAACAAGGGATCCAAGGCCTCTTCCTGACATTAATAGGTCTACTTGGCCTATGGAGAATAAATGTAAAAGAGGAAGAGAATGCCTGATCCAGAAATCTTCAGACTTAAATATCCAGAAGCTGAAATCTGACTCTTGCTTCTGCAGCAAATTCCCTCTTACTCTGGGAGCTTAAATGGTGCTGATGAGATTGTACCTATTCTTCGTCCACTCTATTTCACAGACTTGCCATAAAAATAACATTATAACCCCATGTGTGTTGCTCCAGGCTCTCCAGAAAAAAAGAAGATAGAGAAATGTGATGGACAAATGCATAAAATCAAGCTTGGACTTTTCTTACTTGAGTAATAGATCAGGGAAGCAGGCTAAAGGGAAACATACTGTACAGGGTTCCCCACCAGAGTTTCAGTTCAGTTTCAGAACAGGTTGCCTTATGACAACATCCATGTTAAATTACCTCACAAGCTCTGGTAAGTTGTAAGGCCGGATCAAGGCTGAAGATGGGTTGACTGGAGTAGAACTGACAACAACGCCTTCTGGTGTCTGGGCACAAGGAAATAAGTTACAGGTGTGTTGAAAGAATGTAAAATGTTGCTCATTATTTCCTATGCATTCTATATTATCAGAATCCAGGTGGAATACTAGATTTAGCATGTGATCACATAATATAGAGATCAAATGCAACCCACCATATTCAGGTGGGGCACTGAATATAACGTGCAAGGCCATTATTTGGATTTTCACCTAGATGCAAACTTCAGTTGATAGCCCTGAGCCGAGCACTCAGCCTAATTTGCCTTGAGAATAGAACATTTGCCACCCTAAGCCCCTTTTTGCAAGAAAAACATGGTACAGATGAAAAAACAAATGGCTTGTGCTTACAAAACAGAAAGTAAACAACTAGCTCCCATCCCCACCATATACATGCACCTGCACCCGCACTCGCACACAAACACACACATTCAACTTCAGTATTTTTTTTTCATTTCATAGTGAAACTGTTTTAATCTTTGATACAGCTGAATCTTTAGCACAGAGCTTAAAATTTAACATTTTAATTTTAGTCTGCTTGTTCAGGGGACTATGTTAACCCCACAGAACTGCAGACACGATTCTCACCTGAAACTCGACAATCACAGTTTTGTCCATCATGTGCATGTTGTGATCCATGGAAAAGACCCGATAGCGCACTAAGAAAAAAGAGAGTAACTGTTGTTTGTGATAAAATTCAGAAGACAGGTGCTTGCATCCTGAAAAATAAGTTTGCCATACGTTGTCTGATATTCTGTGGCTGTCTGCCAGGCTCATTGCGAATCTCAAAATGCGGATGTGGAACAGTTTCTAGAGAAACAGCTGGTTGGTCTATTCTGCCAAAACAGCAGAATCTTAGGGCACTTTAAAGACCAATGCGTTTATTACAACATAAATGTTTCTAGATTACTTCAGCCTGGATCTTCTGGATCTGAAACAAAAGCAACACCTAATTCTTCAGAGAAAAGCCACTGAGGCCTTCAGGATGACTAATTTTCCTCTTCTCTTAAAGAAGCATAATAAGAATTTTTTTTTTAAAGGGTCCCTCATATAACCCTCAAGGCTTTCCCCCCTTCGTAGCTCGCAATTAGTCGGGGTGACATCTTCTTGGACCTCTTCATTCCCTTCCTAATCTGTGATGTGCATTCCAATGGGACATCTATAAAGATATTTCTTAAATCTTTTCTGAACATCCCAAGTTTGACTTTGAGGACTCACAGACAGATTTCTCAATGTCACCAATGCCGCCAACACTCCCAAGAGATACATTCTTCCATTCCCCCACTCTCTGTTAGCCCGCTCACAGGCAATTAATGCCTACAGTCCTCGGGCCTGACAACCACGCAAAATATAGTCACTGCCTCTCTCTCTGCTCTCATGTATTCAGTCTCCTCCTATCTTAAGAGCTCACCTATCCACAGAAGCATATCGTATACATGATGGGATATTCTTTCTTCACTTAAGAAATGTTCCCTTTTAAAATGTTTTATTCTCCTCTTACTTAGGATGATGCCTCCTGTCCAAAGAGCCTAACTGACTGCACACTGGTCCCCCAAAGAACCTTCCAGGCTGAGAACTTTCCATGAGAGATGTCTACATCTTCCCCAAGAGAAGGGTAGTAAGACTGATTTCTTGACTGGGGGCTATGAAGGCTAAAAGCTCTGGGAAAAAAAAATAAATATCTGGTACACACCCTTTATTCAAGAAGCTTTCTTTCCAACCAACTTCACATTCTCAGGACAAATGGGGAAATGATCAATTTTACTTGCAAAGGAGGTACCTCAAATCAAAGACAAATCCCAGGAATGGACTTGTATTATTACTTGTATTATTCATCACATACCTGCACTGGGATCCCAGGTGAGTGAAGGAAGAGAGACGGAAAAAGCGTTTACCTGGAGAGCTAGGCGTATAGATGGTTTTATCCGTCTGGAGGAACAGAAAGCCACTCTGGAACGACACTAAAACCACCTTTTCCAAGAGCACTTGAGGACCATTTACTTGCACAACCACATACTGATTTTGCTTGGAGTCCTTATTCAGTTCTTTTGCAGGAATCTGTGTGAGAAGATGAGGTAGAGCAGAGGTCTCAAACGCAAATCATCACTAAGGGCCACTTGAGGCCTCCTTCCTTAGCCCTAGGCCACATCACGGAAACCTTTTCCGACTGAGCCAAAAATCTCTGCTGAGTCAAAAATGAAAAAAAGAGGATCACAGAATGCTATGAAACATAGATGTACTGAATTTTAAAAACTTGCTGCTTGCTTCCCCTAAGGCAGTGTCTGATCTTTCCTGTGGAAAGACCCTGCAGGGTCCAGCTAAAGCAGCCCAGCCACTGAAACTAATGCAGAACATACAGTATCCCTGAGATCTCGCCTTGCTGCTCTCCTCTACAAGCCACGTTCGTTGCCCTTTGTCCACTCCGGTGTGCCCACAAAGCCCACCTGCTTTACCCACCAAGAAAACTCAGCAAGCTCAAAACAAGGGCCAGGAAGGGTGAGGGAACCACCACTACAAATCAACGTTCCTGGTTTCAACCATCTCACTTCCTGGAGAATCATGAATCCAAACCCATCGAAGCTGCCTTCTGGGCTGCCCATTTGTAGCTCTACAATCTCATGAGAGCTGCTCTCTTTTCCCCTTCTCATTTTCCATTGGGCAATTATTGGATTATCCAACTATATATCATATCATATCGATCACATCACAGTGCACCTAGCTGGTAGAGGCTGCTCTGAACCTTACAGAGCTTATTTAGTGAGAGTTTCTCTAAGATTTGAACTTAATGTATTTCATTAAAGATGATTACATCTTAAACAATAAGTAATTAAAGTAATCAAAATAGGAATGATGTACAAGCACACTCATTCAGGGAGAAATAATGAAAATGAATACAATAATCTTATTTAACTAGTCTCAGTCAAATCAAATCAACTTTATTTAAGTATGGTCAATGACCAGCAAGATAAAAACATAGCAGCAATGACCAAATATAGGAAAAGCAGGGTATCAGTCAAACCTAAAAGTTAAGACTTAAATAATGGAAAAAAGGAAAAAATGAGTGAGATGCAATAAAACAAGATAAAATAGAGATGGAATAAACAAGAAAAGAACTAGAAAAAATGTGTAATGTCATCATCACTGCAAGATTAGGACATCTAATGTGCCTTCTCACGGAAATCGCTGCATATAGAAACTCAGTAACTCTGTTAGTGAGATTATGGTCCAATTTGCAGAACCGTTCTCAGTCTAACTGTCCCACCAGATGGCGGCACCTGTTTGACATTCTTTGGGCTCAGGCACTTAGCAGAGCTGGACCTGGTTAGGACTTGGATGGGATCTGGTCAGGGAATAACATTCCAACGCTGAATCTGGAAAATCCAGGACTGCTAGCAACAGACTGGCCCGGGAGATATAGCATTCAGCATTCTCTTTTTTTTTTTCTTTTCTTCTTATCATTGCTTACATTGAGAGTAAACATTCTGCTCTTTGGCCCACTGACATCCCATTTTTACTAATCACTAAACTTAGACTGCTTCAGAATCTCTAGCAATCTGGTTCTAAACACCAGCTTAGCATTTTTTTTAAATCAATCACCTTACTTTTGCCATACTTTGTGGGTGCCTGTCGGATTTTATTTTGATTTCTTCCTGTGGTTTTTGGTTTCGATACTGATTTTGATCTCAGTATTTATTATATTTTACTTTCTCTTTGTTTGCTGTGGTATGCTGCCCAGAGTCTTTCAGGACTGGGATGTGGTAATAAGTACCGTAAAATGCATACGTATATATCCCATAACTGTGTTTAATTTCCTCCCTAAGGTTATATGCGCAATTTCTCACAACATCTGACAGTCTAGGCATGTTCTATTAGGGTTATTGGTATATTGTTTTCTACTACAGATAGAGGTAACTATGGTAACTAATCATTTTGGCCAGGTGAAGAGGTTGGATTTAATTGTCCTCTTTTTAGGTGTTAATAGTTGCATAGCCTGAAGTGAGGGCAGTTTGCTTGTTACTTAGTTCCTTCTTTTTAGACTTGCAGCCAGTAAGCAGCTCTCTGAGAACCTGAGAGTATGCAGCTGAGAGAGATCTCTCCTCTCAGCAAAAAGCTTGTAAATATGTTTTTGTGCTTTCTGTAAATAAATTTATTTTTATAGAAATGCCTGGTGTGTGACTTTTCTGATCTCTCCTGGGCCAAATGTTTTCTAGCGCTCTGCCAACAGGTTATGGGCCCAGTAAGCAGCCCAGTAAACCCAGTAAGCAGCCCAGTAAAACCCCAGAGAGAATAGAGAAATCAGCTCCACACCTCATGCACAACTTAAAGGCAGGTAGCAAAGACCTGTGAAGATTTTCTTTGGAGCCGCCTGGAGATTTTCCAGCAACTGCCTGTCTACAGGACAAAGAAGCCAGCTGAGGTGAATTGCAAAAGAAGGAAGAAGCCATGGCTACCTCCCAGCCCTCAGCGATGCCTCTGGAGCGCCTATCAGAGACCAACTATTTGAATTGGGCCCTGAAGATGGAGATGTATCTTCGCAGAGAGAATCTTTGGATGCCAATTGGTGAGCAAACCCCCCAAAATCCCAGTGCTGAATGGCTGAGACAGGATGAGTGGGCTAGAGCCACCATTATCTTGGGAGTTGAGAACAATCAGCTAGTCCACGTGCGAGGTATGCAGTCTGCAAAGCAACTTTGGGACGCTTTGAGAGACTTGTATGTAAAGGCAACAGCAGGGAGTAAAGTTACTCTGACGAAAAAGCTGTACAGAGCCTACCTTGCAGAAGGAGATAGCCTTCCTGAGCACCTGCATTATATTCAGCAGCTGTTTGTTGAGTTGCAGGAGAGAGGAATAGAATTTACACCTCTCACAAAATCCTATACCCTGCTGTCCTCACTGAATGAAACGTGGGACACACTGATTTGTTCCCTGGAGGCTATGCCTGAGGTGGACCTCATCCCATCGTATGTAACACACGCCTACTCGCTGAATGGGAGAATAGAGAGGAAAGATTCCCCCCCATCTCTTCTGGAAAGCTGCAGTACCAGAAAACAAGGGAAAAGAAGGGAAAGGAAGCTGAGGCCACAGCACTAGCCAGCCAGCGATGCTTCACCTGTGGTTCAGCTGGACATTTGCAGAAAGACTGTGCCTTGAGACCCAAGAGTAGAAAGACAGAGAAGAAGAACACAAGGGCAACACAGAAGAAGGCTCTTCAGACAACCCAAATTGCACAGGTTGCTGAGAAGGGTAATTCTGATGTATGGGTGTTAGATTCTGGGGCCAATTGTCATTTATGTAATTGTAAAAGCTCTTTTGTGTCACTGTCTAAAACTGAAAGACAAAGTATATCTTTGGCTGATGGGTCTGTGACCAAAATTATGGGACAAGGTGACCTGTATTTATCCTGCTTGGGAGAAACTGTAAAAGGTGTGTTGTATGTGCCAAATTTACAATCAAACCTTTTATCTGTGGCACAATTGGCTGCAACAGGGTATGTCATAACATTTAAGAAAAATGGTTGTGAGATACGTAAAAATGGGAAATTGTGTGCTACTGGTATATTAAAAGACTCCTTGTACATTGTGCAAAATACAAGGAAGCCAAGCTGCAAGGCTGCAGTTGGCAACACTCCATATCATGACCAATGTGTACACCTGATGCACAGGAGATTTGGTCATGCTAATTTCAAGTATATAGCACAAATGCCACAAATGCCTGTGTGCTGACCTAAAGATAAAACCCTGTGACAAAGATTGTGTAGTTTGTAAAGAATGCAAAACACTAAAAGCTCCTGTGAGTAAGCACAGTGACAGAGTTACAACTAGACCTTTGGAAATTGTACACTCTGACATTATTGGTCCTTTTGCTCCAAGTCTTGGACAAGCAAGGTATGCAATGACCATCACTGATGATTTCTCAAGATACACATTTATCTACATCTTAAAAGATAAAGATGAGGCATTTGAGAAATTTAAAGGGTTTGTGATATGGGCAAATGGAAAATTCCCTAGGCCTGTATCTGCACTCCAATGTGATAGAGGAGGAGAGTACCTTTCTCACAAATTCAAAAGGTTCCTAGCAGAAAAGGGGATAGAACAAATTCTTTCTAACCTTACACCCCTCAGCAAAATGGTGTTGCTGAAAGAAAGGGCAGAACCTTGCAAAATGCGATGGAATGCATGCTTAAAGATTCACATTTATCTTTTAAGTATTCGGCAGAATCAGTATCTACTGCCTGTTATGTGCAAAACAGACTGTATAACTCTGTGATTCAGGACACTCCATTCCATTTGCTTTATGGTGTGAAACCAAAGCTAAACCATCTTAGAGTGTTTGGTAGCACTGCATGGGTTCATATTCTGAAACAACAGAGAAGGAAAGGAGGCCCCACAACAAAGAAAGCCATCTTTGTTGGCTATGAACAAAGCCAAAGGAGCTACAGGTTCATAATGGGAGAGAAATTAATAATTAGCAAAAGTGCTTCTTTTGCTGTACAAAACTGGGGGAGATTAAATTCTAGCTCTCCAGTTGACCTAACTACAAGGGAACAGCAAGGACTTGCTGATAGTGACCTTTTGCCTGATGAGGACATTAAACCAGAAAAGCAAACTGAAGATCTGTCTGATGAGACAGATGCTTCTCAGGAAAGTGATAGGAGTCCAAACCTAAGGCCTGTATTACCTCGCAGATCTCAGAGAAGTAATAAACGCATTCCTCCATCATGTTTTCAGGCTGAAACAGTAAAGGCTTTTCACATATTCACAGAACCTGAGTCTTTAGAACAAGTGAATGCTTTACCACCTGAGATTGCACAAAATTGGCATTCTGCCATGCAACAGGAGTTAGCATCCTTGAAAGAAAATAAAACATGGAAACTGGTAAATCTACCTCCCAATGAATGCTGTCTAGGTTGCAGGTGGGTTTTCAAACTGAAAAGGGATGCTGATGGCAAAATCCAAAAATATAAAGCAAGGTTGGTTGCAAAAGGGTTCACTCAAAGGAAAGATTTAGACTTTGACAAGACTTTTGCACCAGTTACTAAAGGTGAATCAATTAGATTACTGTTAAAAACTGCTGCACTCAAAGGAATGTCAGTTCACCACTATGACATTCAAACTGCATTTCTCTATGGTGATTTAGGCCACAAATTATACATGCAGCAACCCCCTGGCTATGAAAAAGGGGAGAATCTGGTCTGTGAACAGCAGAAATCAATCTATGGGTTAAAACAAGCTGCTAGATCCTGGAACCAAAAATTAGATGAAAAACTGCAGAATTTTGGTTTTGAAAAAGGAAAAGCAGATCCATGTGTATATATGAAGAAAGACAAACAACGCGATATGTATCTATGCATTTGTGTTGATGATTTGCTGCTGTTCACATCAACACAAAAACAAAGGCTTAATTATGAAGCCTGCATGAAAAGCCATTTCACATTAAAAAGCCTTGGAACAGTAACAAATTACCTAGGCTTGGAAATACACAGGGAGAAGGATGGTAGCTTTCTGTTGAGCCAATGTAGTAAAATTCAAAAGCTCCTAGAAGATTTTAATATGTAAGACTGTAAACCAGTCTCTACTCCGATGATAACAGATTTTCAGAAAGATATAGGAGAAACTCAATGAACTGAGGCAGAGAAATATAGATCTGCAATTGGAAGTTTACTGTACATTGCAAATCACTCTCGCCCAGATATCTCAAATTCTGTGGCCATTTTAAGTAGACAGGTAGAGAAGCCTACATCTACTGGAAAAGCAGCATTGAAGAGGTTAATGAGGTATTTGCAAGGAACAAAGAATTATTGCCTGAAGCTAAATGCCTGTGAAACAGAGAAGTTGCAGGCTTTTGCTGATTCTGACTGGGGAGCAGATGCCAGTGACAGGAAATCCACTTCTGGGATTTTAATTCAATTTGCTGGGTCAAGCTTAGGCTGGCATTCTAGAAAGCAAACATTTGTTGCTCTTTCCACTGCAGAAGCAGAGTTTTATTCTCTAACACAAACCTGTAATGAGGTTATATGGCTTAAACAGTTGTTAAAAGACATAGGCATGGAAGTGAACCAGCCTATAACTGTTTATGAGGATAATCAAGCTTGCATTGCTATGGCAAAATCTGAAGCCTGCAAGAATAGGACAAAACATATCGATATTAGATATCAATATACCAAAGATATGATAGCCAAAGGGGAAATATTAAAATATTGTGAATCAAAAGATATGATTGCTGATATTTTAACCAAACCTCTTGCTGTACCAAGACACAAAGAGTTAACAAAGCAAATTGGTCTGCATCTCATCCTATAGCATAAAAAGGGGAGTGTTTGGTATATTGTTTTCTGCTATAGATTAAGGTTACTATGGTAACTAATCATTTTGGCCAGGTGAAGAGATTGAATTTAATTGTCCTCTTTTCAGGTGTTAATAGCCTGAAGTGAGGGCAGTTTGCTTGTTAGTTTTTCAGTTCCTTCTCTTTAGACTTGTAGAGAGTAAGTAGGTCTCAGAGAGCCTGTGAGAATGCAGAAGCCTGTAAATATGTTTTTGTGCTTTCTGTAAATACATTTATTTTTATAGAAATGGCTGGTGTGTGACTTTTCTGATCTCTCCTGGGCCAAATGCTTTCTAGCACTCTGCCAACAAGGGTGCATGGGACTTCCTCTCAGGCCAGGCTGAACAGGATTCTAGCTTGATTTTCTGCAGGGATTCAATTGACTCCACTGCAATGATCACCATACACCCACCTTTATAGTGGGAGTGACAATCATGCCTTCCGCTGGATTCATATTTGCTTGGGTTTGGTACAAGGTTTTCTGCTTCTGCGGGAAATCGTGAACAGAGATGTCAAGCTGTTTTGGAGCATTTTCTCCGTGGGCCTCCACCACAATTTTCTCATCTGTGTCTGTTCGCAGAACACCAGGGGTGATGAGGGTGTAGCTGTAGAAGAGGAAAAGAACATGCCTGAGTTAGTCTGTTATAGGAGAAGTCTGATTTGATGAGGTATCTCCATAACGTCTTGTTTTAGAAAGGTGAAGAAATAAATGGCTTAAGATCACACCTGAATTGCTCTTTTGTGACCCAGAAAGCATCCAAATACAGTTGAAAAATGACTAAACGTATTGCATTTTTATATCAGTTAAAAGAGATTTAGGGATGTTGTTTTTTGGTTATAAAATGGAACTGACCATTACTGTTACTGTGCTGTAAACTGTACTGTATTGTTATGTGATCAACTTCTGTGCTTTTTTCACTGCTGACATCAAAACCAGATCCCTTATAAATAAAAAAGTGCTATGGACAATGATATAGATAGGACGGAATGGAATATACACAGAATAATGAAAAATGCAGTGTCCCCTTGCAGCTTAAAAAAGGACAACCTTGTTTCAGAAAGAGTAGGGTTTGAGATCGGCCCCATCTCTCCTGACCTTCCGGAAATTCCTTAAAATGGGGTTGTGTCAACAGGCCTGGGGATCGCAAGGGAATGGTAATTTGATTAGATGGCTCCATTGTTTATAATCCGATGCTCTCTCGTAGCCTTTTAGAATAGTAGGAACTTTTGTACTTTTGAAAGTTTTTTAAATTGTTTTTATGGTTGCTTTGTACGCTGCCCAGAGTCACATTGCATGATGCGGGCGGCCATATAAATACCATAGACAGACAGACAGACAGACAGACGTAGAATTGTGCCTTCATCCAAGGTCAGGCACCCCCCAGCCTGCATGCAGTCCTCCAGTAATCCCATCTGCAGACCCAGGCACTTGAAACTATGCTGCTGAAATTTGGCTGCAAAATGGCTGGATTTTGACAAAGTGAGATCAAGCTGTTTTTCAGGATTTAGGGCTCTGGTGGAAATAGTATTGGTTTGCTTCCCACTTCCATTCCCATCTTTAACCCTCCCTTGCCTAACATGAGGTGGAAATGTTGGCCAACTCCTCTCAGTGACATCACTGCAGCACCACATAGCCTCCTGAGACCCCTCACCATTCAGGTGACGTTGCTTCCCCTGCCCTAAGCCACGCACCAGAATGCATTCAATACTGCAGCATTACAGAGCAGATGTACTAGAATCAACCTCAGAAACTAAGGGCCAGTAAATCATGGCTTTCACACAGGGATCTAGCAAATTCATATCTTTAAATATGGATCTGCCTCAGCCTCCAGGCAGGCAGGCAGGCAGGCAGGGAGCTCCTAGTTCTACCAATTAGGCCGTGGTGAAATACGTATTGGTAAGACCTGTGTAGCTTTACAATCTAGGGATGGAAAATAGAGCTGGAAAATACGTATTGGTAATGTGCACTCTGACAGTAAGACCTGTGTAGCTTTACAATCTAGGGATGGAAAATAGAGCTGGAAAATACGGATTGGTAAGACCTGTGTAGCTTTACAATCTAGGAATGGAAAATAGAGCTGGAAAATACGGATTGGTAAGACCTGTGTAGCTTTACAATCTAGGGCCTCTGTCATTCAACTGATTGTAGAACAACTGTTGGAGAAAACTGGAGGAAGGCAAAATGCTGTTTGGGTGCTACTGCTGAACTTGCCTTCCCTGTCTGTCTGCTCTGTTTTCACTCAGCCTCTTCCTTTTCCTTCCCAGTCCCTCCTTCCTTGAGTAAATTCTGAAGCCACCTTTTCCCAGCATGGTGCCCTTTCAATGTGTGGGGCCTCAGAATCCTCCCCAGCAGCTGGGAGTGGGGAAAGCATTGCAGTCTCATCATCTCTCACCTCCCTCTCCATCACTCCTTGCTATCAACATTTGTGTTCAGGCTTCAATTAAATTCTCAGGAGAGGGACCCTGGGTTTGGGCACTTATCGCAAGGGCAGGGCAGCCGAAGGGCATGCATGTGAACGTTCTGCCTCTCTTCATGCCATCACCTCTCCAGGGGCCTCCCCTGCCTCCCTCCCTCCCATCAAGGCCAAGGGAAAACACGAAGAATCGTTTTCCACGGGGGACACATGGGCTGGCAAGAGGAAGCAGGGGGACAAACTGATGGGCAACAGAAAAAGACAACGGCACTCTCTGTCTCCATGGAACAATACTTTCGAGGATAGCATGGAGATAAACGATGAGGAAATTCTAAACCTCTCTGAGCTAGCAAACGGAAGTCTGCTTCACGTGGGAAGAAAACTAGGCCGGAACGTGGATGCTTATGGGGCATCAGGCGCAGTCTCTTCCAGGGGGTAGGAAACTACTCCCAGACTGAGGGAAGGACTTTGTCTCTTGGCTTATTTGAACAGAGCTAGCAAGGTTTCTCAACATGTCTTCCACCAATTTGCACGTTCCACCCCATTCAAACTCAGCACCCAACACTTTAGGGATCGGCACGGGAGCCCAGGGCCTTGCTCAAGCCACGCACGCGCCTGCTTTTCTCTCGCTAAGGATCCAAGCCTGCGCCCGGCCCATCCCTCACACACCGCGATCAAAGAAGTCTCCTCTGACTGGTGTCGGCCAGGACAGTGCGCAGGCAGCAGCAGTTTCTTCCGGGCAGAACAAAGTGCTCCAGTGCGTTTGATGCAATGGTTACTCCCAGGGGCAGAGGGTCGTGTTTACTATACGGCATAACTTAGACACCTTCAGAAGCATTTATTATCGGAACAGAAATGGGTAGAAGCCCAGCATCATCTTCTTGCCACCTGAGGTTTAGAGACTATCCAGTAACACAACACTGCCTGCCTCTCCTCTCAGCCCTTGAGTGACTGCATTTGTCTTGCCCACAAAAACGGTTTTATTCTGCAAAAGTAGACTCCTATTCCTTACTTCTAAACGTAATGCTAATTCTAGACTTGCTTCTGTTTCCCTACCTATATTATTCTACTCTCTTCCTATTACTATAAGCTTACAACTATTTCTGTCTTGTTTAACCTATAATTTCTATGTCTATGCTCTGTGTCTACATGCCTATCTCTATGTTTGTAGCACTATGTTTTCCTAGAGTAACTATTCCTTAGCTCCTTAAATCTTTCCTTTTCCCCCAGGTCTTCAGGTCTTGTAGCCAATCGCAGCCTATTTGCATGTGAGAACCCTTGTCACTCCTCTAGAGACTCGCAAATGGGCTTTTCTTCCCCCCTCACCCCCCCCCAGCTCTCACAGGCCTCTGTTTCTGGAGCTGGTTTGTAGTTTTCTGCACCTGGCCCCCTGCACCCAGCGGGCTTGTTTGGATTTGTGGTTCACTCTTCCACAGAGAGCCTTAAATTATGTTTATCATTATTACATTTATATCCTGCCTTTGTTTTGTACAACTCACCACAGCATATATAAGGTTCCTGCCTTCTGTCTTCCCCACAACCACCACCCTGTGAGGTGGGTTGGGCTGAGAGAAAGACTGGCCCAAGGTCACCCAGCTGGCTTCCCTGCCTAGAGTGGGACTAGAACTCACCGTCTTCCAGGCCAGCACGTTAACTGCCACATCAAACTGGCTATGCTGGTGTTAAACCAGTACCTAACCACTTGATCCAGCATTTTCCAAGGGCAGCCTTAGTTTCTACAAAATTGGTTTAGAGTTTGTCAGCCCCAAGTAAGGGCCCCATGAGGACAATGATACCGTACTGCCATTTTGTAATAATGTCAACAGTTGAGGGCCTTTAACAAAGCTTGTAGGGAAAGAAATAGGAGTTTCTGTTGCTACATCATCACCATAGTATGACTACAGGCATATTCATTACAAAACAAAAGCAACACAATGGGAAAAAGAGAAACATTTTTTTAAGATAGCAGATTAATGAGCACATGACCTTGTGTGAATGGGGGATTAAGGCTGTGTAAATCAAATCAATCTCATGTTATATATTGCTAACAAATAGCTTGTTATCATGTTGATTTCTTGAGTCACAGTTTATTGGCTCTCAGTCTGTTTGCATTTAAACACAGCAATTTGAAAGCAAGACTTCCTTCTTGCAATCTGACAAGAGTGCAGCTTTACAGAAATCAATGCAATGTAGATCTGAATTGATTTAATTGGCTTCACAGAGCTATCTGATTACTGTTGCAAAATATCTGGTATATGGACATTTGAGTAACCAACAGCTCTTGCAGGACTGAATCCCCTCATGGACACAATAGATGTGATTGCATTTGTACTAATATATCAGGGTGTATGGATCAAATCATGGTCAGAATTGTTTGTTGCCTTATTTAGATGATGCCCCTGTGTTATCCTGCAGGGAAGTCAGGTGACTGCAGGGACTGGGAAAAGAGGCAATAGAGGTGGGATACAAATCAGCAGTGGGACAGCCAATTTCAAGATGGGTAGATTTGTGTCAACTAAGGTGAGAAAGCAATGTTGTGTCCATGTGCCATGAAGTGGCATTAGAAACTCATGCACCACTCCTGCTATTAAAATTCTCTAACATTGGGGGGGGGGGATTGATTCAAGCAGTATTAGAAATTGTATTTATTTATGTATTTCTTTATTGGCTTTAATCAGAATGGGAAGCAAACTGGCAGCTTCCCATTCTAAAAACATTACAATGCTATTCCAAGTAATATCAGTCCTTTCAATTCCATACAAATTACTGCCATCTAATTAGGGCCCCCATTCCAAAAGCCCTAAAAAAGAGGACTTTTTTCACTGTCCTCCTGAATGATAGAGGTTTGGGGATCAAGCTGTCTAAAGTGAAGAAGTTGCTTCTGAGAAGGCCATCCTAAGGGGGACCTAAGGGGGACTCTCACCCTAAGGGACTTGGATGGCCCTCCTTTTGATTTACACCTATAGAGAATGTGTTTGCATTCTCAAGTGGGACTCGTTTATCTTTCTTTCCTGCAATAAGAGTTACTAAGTATATTGACAAAGCACTTTCCCTACCTCCTCCTCCTCTATTTTTTTCAGTAGCTGGTTCTCCATACTGGGACCCGAGAAATATAGTCAGCCTCACTGCTGTTATCACTCATATGTCATTTAGATGTACATACTGTACACCTGTTGGAAAGTCACACCTGGTTTCCCAGTATAGGTGCGCACAGCAAAACAATACATTTTCAAAACAGGCGGGTAGGCCAATCTCTATGTCAGAGATTCTAGCCATGATGGTTAAAGTTTACTTGAACATATCAGAAACAAACAATGAGGGTTGACTGTTCTCTAGATGTCCAGCTTGATTGTTTCCTGGAAGTTGGTGGCTCTTCAAAAATAGTATGCTAAGCAATGGTGGTAATTTAGATGGTCCCCAGCCGTAACTGCGTACGACAGGACTTTATGTTTCTCCAGAGAATCTTCACTTCAAGGACAGTTCTTCAGGTCAGAGCTACCACCAGACAGCCAAGTGCTCAACTTTTTAAGCCAGAAGCTTAGGAGCCTATCTGAAAAGCAGCCAGTGGAGAATAGTTTCACTCATTGATTATCCTAATACTTTGACTCCTGTCATGGGAGGATGCTGAATTTTCTGAGAAAGCTCCAAAACAATTGGGACCACCTGCAAGGAAATTCATCACCCTGAAGCATCCACAAAGGAGCACAGCCTTGGACCTGACGGTTCTGCTTAGCACCGAACGCCATGGAAGAGAAATAGCCCAAGGCTCTCCAAGCACTGCTTTGCTCCCACTGCTGAAATGCCTAAGATACTTACAGACTGCTGTGGGAAGATGCCGGAAAAACGATCAGTAGGGCAGCCGCCAGATAGAGAGCCATCCCCTCCATGGTAGTCCCGAGGGGCAGGAGGGGTGGCGACAACTCCAGTATTTATCCAGAGAGCCTGCTTCGAAGCCAAGCCCCTTTGCAACTGCTGAAGGTTTAATCAGTGCACGGGGAGGGGGAGGAGCTTGAGCAACCAGGGAATTTCAGAGGAAATTAACCAGTGTCTTAAAACTCACAGTGGTTTATTTGTCTTCTCTCTGTGTGTTCAGTGCAATTGCTAAATAGCATTTTTGTGCAATCTGTTCTTGATATTCAGCTAGCAGGTGATACGATCTGCAAATATCCCTTTATCTTGGGATCTGGAACTCACTCACCTTGCCTCCCTCCCTCATGCACACATTTGGAAGGGGCTTTACGCTAGTCCAGTTCTGGGGTACTCACCCAAAGTCTGTCCCTAAACAGATCATAGGAAGGCTGTTAAGGCAGCGTTGCTGCTGTTGTTCTTTCCACAGGTTTTTGGAACAGGAAGTGCCACTTATTTGGAGGCACCTGCTTGGGGGTTTGGTGGAATGGGACTTGGATGAAGATTTTTGGATGTGGTTCTAATCATATGTTTAACTATTTTTTATAGATGTAAACAGGCTGGAGTGTCTCGTGAAGCAGACAATGCACAGTGAGGAAAGAAATGAATGACTCAACAGATAAATAAATAAGCAAGCAAGCAGTAAAGGAATGTGCTTCACTGCAGTTACCTTTTTACTCTTTTTATGGCTGGGAACATCTTGGGTGACTGTTCTTCTAAGACAGTACCACTCAGACAGTAACAATATTCCCCTTTCTCTCTAGTGGATTGCTGTCAGTGCCAGCAAGGGCAGTTTTTGAGAGCTAGAGGCTTCTGAATCTCTTTGCAGTCATCTTGTAGTTACCTGGAAGTTTATGACCAAATATGGTTGCCCTCGGTCTTCCCATTTTTCTTTTCCCAACCACTACCCTTGAAGCTACTGCAGTGTCCCATTTCAAGTTACTCCCCTACCTATCTCTGCACGTATGTACAATATTTACAGCATTCAGACTCAAGTAAGAAGAACAATTAAAATCATCAAACTACAAGAATGCATTTGTGAGCATTTTATTTCAAACGAATGGGAATGTGTGCATAACTATAAACAAAATCAGCATGATTAGGATGGAAGTATTTTCCAGAAAAACAAGCTTGCTATTCCTGAGGGCTGGTCAGGGACAACAAAAGGACAGAAAAGTCCTGGCTTAAGCTAAACCGAAATCAATCTTAACCAAGCACAGGGATGAGAAAGCTTGCATCTGATATTCCATAATCCCAAAGTTAAAGTTGCATTGGCATTTTGAAGATACTTGTTTCTTCTGAAGTGATATATGAAAAGATTTGGTTTACAAAATTAGGTAAGCGTTTCAGGCATGGAATATTTTATAATCTACACTTGAGGAACAATTGCATGTGGGTATTCAGTAGGGCCCTGGGCAGATACTATTTTTGACTCCTCCCAAATTTGGGTCATGTAGAAATTGGTCTATCCCCTCGGTCCCTCCTGAGCCATATCTCAAAAACCATACATCTCAAGACTTGAGGAAAAGAAAGTTTCTAAGATGGAACTAGACGTCTCATGAAAATCTATATAGGAAATGTCCATATGGCTTTGGGAGGGGCCGAATGCAGAGCAGAGAAGAGGAAGTGACTTGGTGGATTCCCGTGCCTCCGCTAGTTCTCAGGAAGGAGGGAGCACATTCCAAGGAGATAAGAGGACTCACAATCTGGAGAGTGTTGATGGGAAAGCAAAGAGATTCAGGATAGCTCCACCCTAGAGTCTCCCAGGTTATTTCCCCTTAGCTCAGGTAGAGTAGCTTTCATCTGTTAAGATTCTGTCTGTACGGTGAGAGCAGATAAAGAACCGGAGTTGGAATGGACTGACTCGTCGTCGTTCTTGGGCTGGGACTGACAGTGACTAAAGCAACTAAATCTGATCCAGAACAACTCTATGCCTCTCAAGTGCCCTCTATAAATCCAGACATTGTGAATAAACACCCACTTGGAATTCCACAGGAGGAAAGGGAGCATGCTTGAAGTGGAGAAGCAACAGATGGGTCAAACATCCTTTGCAAGCTGCTTTTCTGCTCCCAACTGGGTCCTCCTAAATGTACTTTTATTAAATAAGGAGAGCTTTCGGGGTTTGGTATGCACACTCATGTGCAGATGTGCTTCACCCATTGTAACGATTGCCTAAACCCAAATACTCAGTCTCACAAGCTCGGGCTTAAAGATAACTGATTTATTAAAGGAATAGTATGCAAATACAGAGAAAGCTGAGAATGAGCAAAAGCGCACCAAATACAAACTTAAAAGCCTTGCTTGTAAGCAGATCCCGCCCCATCGCCCGTCAGGACGCTCCCCCTCCCAGGTGCTAGAAGCCGTTAGACGCGCCTGGGAAAGTAACCTTGAACAGGAGCGCAAACCCAAACATGCATTCCAAGCCCTCCAAACAACGGAGGGCGAAGGAATGGAAAAACCCCGGGTGAAGGAACACGGAACAGAAAAAGCCATGTGAAACGTTACAATGTTAACCAGACATTGGAATGAGAACATGACATATTGCCCCCCCAGAAGAAACTAAGGAGCCGGCTTGTCAGGATAGGCAGAGTGGAATTGGGTGACGAGATGAGGGGAATGTACGTCTGGAGCGGCAACCCATTCAGGATGAGGGAAATGTTTCCAGCGGACGAGGTACTGTAAACGGGAGCGCAGGCGGCGGGAGTCGAGGATGGATGCCACCTCGAAGTGTTGCTGGTTGTCAATCATGAGGGGAGGTGGAGGAACGGGTTGTGGATGCCAACGGTCCGACGACAGGCAGGGTTTGAGTAAACTACAATGGAAAACAGGGTGTAAACGTTTAAGGTTGTGGGGCAAATCAAGTTTAAACGTAACAGGGTTGAGCTGAGCAACAATTGGAAAAGGTCCGACAAATTTAGGGCCAAGTTTCTTAGATGGTTGTGGGGACTTGATAAATTTAGTTGATAAGTAGACTTTATCCCCGACCAGAAAGGATGGTTCCGGGGAACGCTTTGCATCGGCATGGCGTTTATAGGTTGCCTGGGCATGGTGAAGAGCCAGTAGAATATTAGACCATGAGTCTTTAAGAGAGTCTGCCCAGTCAGCAAGGGTGGCAGGTAGCGGTTGAGGATGAGGAAGTTCAGGAATAGGAACAAAGTCACGTCCAAAAACTGTTTTAAAGGGAACTTGGCCAGTGGTTTGATGAACGGAATTGTTGTAAGCGACCTCAGCAAATGGGAGTAAATCGACCCAGTTGTCTTGTTGGTAGTTAACAAAAGCCCTGAGATATTGTTCCAATGTAGAATTAACCGCCTCTGTAGATCCGTCCGTTTCCGGATGTCAGGTGGTAGAAAGCGACTGTTTTGTACCTAAAAGTTTTAAAAATGCCCGCCAAAATTGTGACGTAAATTGTGTACCTCTGTCACTCACCAAACGGGCGGGGATACCGTGGAGGCGGTACACGTGGATGAGGAAGAGGCGTGCCAGCTGTTGGGCGGTGGGGATAGACGCGCAGGGGATAAAGTGGGCTTGTTTGGAAAAAAAATCTTTGACGACCCAAATGACAGTTTTGCGTTGACTAGGGGGTAGATCAACGATAAAGTCCATGGAGATGTCCTGCCAAGGGACAGATGGAGTGGCAACAGGTTGAAGGAGACCTTGGGGTTTGCCTGGTTTGCGCTTTATCGCCGCACATACAGGGCATGCAGTGACATACTCTTTTAAATCCTTGAGTAAAGTTGGCCACCAGAATTGCCGGCGAACAAGGTGCAAAGTTTTTACGTAGCCAAAGTGTCCAGCTAGCTTGTCATCGTGGCAGCGCTGGAGTATGGTTTTCCGCATTCCCTGGGGGATATAGAGACGATCGTTGCGCCAGGCAAAATTATCGGTGAAAGTTAAAAGGTGTCGATTGGTTTGCAACCAAGTATCTGTCTTAAGGTGGGAAAGCAACTGTTGTTGCAAATCGGAAGGAATTGACAAGTGCGGCGAGCGGCTGGAAGGCAAAGCGGCCGGAGGCTGATTTGATTGCGCTCGGGTCTGGCTGCGAGTTACTGCTGCCAAACTTAATTGTTTGTCGGTCCAGACGGTACCTTGGACCGTTGGCCCTGGGCCAGCATCTTGGGGTCTGCGCGAGAGTGCATCAGCTAAAAAGTTTTTCTTGCCTGGTATAAATTTAAGGGTGAAGTCGAAGCGGCTGAAAAACTCAGCCCAGCGGAGCTGTTTGGGACTGAGTTTTCGACTGGTGCTTAGAGCTTCCAGGTTTTTATGGTCAGTCCAGACTTCAAAAGGGTTTGAAGTGCCTTCCAATAGGTGTCGCCATGTTTCCAAAGCCGTTTTTACAGCAAAAGCCTCTTTTTCCCAAACGTGCCATCTTCTCTCTGTTTCAGTGAATTTGCGAGAGAGGTAGGCACAGGGTTTTAAAGCGCCAGATTGGTCAGCTTGTAGCAGAATTGCTCCTATGGAAAAATCAGAAGCGTCGACTTGTAGAACGAAAGGTTTAGAGGGGTTTGGATGCTGTAAAATTGGTTCTGTGGTAAAGATTTGTTTGAGCGCTTCGAACGCTTGCTGACAGGCTGGAGTCCATTTAAGGAGTGCGCCTGGGTTCTTTGAACGTCGCGTATCCCCCTGTCCTTTAGTTTTTAACAGTTCAGTAAGGGGGAGGGCGATTTCTGCAAAATTTTGGGCGAATGCCAGATAGAAATTAGAGAATCCAAGGAAACTTTGTAATTGTCTCCTGGTACGGGGAGGCTCCCATGCCACAATAGCTTCTACTTTTGCAGGGTCCATTTCAATGCCCTGAGCTGAAATTCGGTACCCTAGGTAATCAATTTGCGACTGATGAAATGCACATTTTGACAATTTTGCGTACAACTCTGCCTTTTTCAACTTAGCCAGTACCTGACGCACCAAGTGGATATGTTCTGACATGGTTTCAGTATAAATCAATACATCATCCAAATATACCAGTACCCCCTTAAATAGGTGGTCATGCAAGACCTCATTGATTAGTTGCATAAAAACCCCAGGTGCCCCAGACAAACCGAATGGTAAGACTTTATATTGGAAAGCCCCAAGAGGACAGTTAAACGCTGTTTTCCACTCATCCCCTTTCCTTATGCGAATGCGAAAATAAGCTTCTCTCAAATCCAGTTTTGAGAAAATTTTGCCCCTGGCCAGATGTGATAACATATCTTTGATCAGGGGCAAAGGATATTTATTTAATATTGAGACCGCATTGAGCCCGCGGAAATCGGTACAAAGCCTTAATGACCCATCCTTTTTTGGCCGGAATAGGACAGGAGCTCCTACCGGGGAATTTGCCGGCTCAATGAAACCCCTAGCCAGGTTTTTGTCGATGAACTCCCTTAGCGTGGTAAGCTCTTTGGGAGACATGGGGTATATTTTTGGGTGAGGCAATTTTACATTTGGTAAAAATTCAATAGCACAGTCCGTTTTTCGGTGGGGTGGTAAGCGATCCGCTTCCTTTTCCCCAAATACTTCAGCAAAATCCTGATACTGATTGGGTAGTCCCTCAAGAGGTTGAAGCGTTTGCACAGTGGTATACGCTACCCCTCCACCCTCCATGTCCTCCAGTAGGTCCTTTTCGGGTACTTTGTAAAATCCATCTGCAAACGTCACAGTTTTATGCAGCCAGTTGATGAAAGGGTTTTGTTGCACAAACCAAGGCATCCCCAAGATTACCAGAGGACCCCCCACTGGAGCTACCACAAATGGCAGCTTTTCCTGATGGGAGCCCATCTGCAAGGCGACCAGTCCCGTGGAAAGATTGACTGCTTTCCCTCCCGCCATAGTTCCATCCAATTGGGTGAAAATCATGGGTCTTGGCAAAGGGAACGTGGGCAGTTCCAGAGCCGCTACTACATCAGGGTGCATTAGGGAACGGGAGCAACCCGAGTCTAGCATGGCCCACACTTCCACCGTTTTGGTTTTTGAGCTCAGTTTAACTTTCACAGTCAGTGTGGGGAAGTTTCCACTCACCGAATCATGGTTACGCCCGGTTTCTTCCACCTGCCCTAGGGCGCCCTTCAGGGCAGGTGGTAGGCTTTTCCCGCCGGCTGCTCGAACTGCAACTCTTCCTCCTCTTCTCCGAAGGGAAGGTCTGGGGGGTCCAGTTCCGCGAGGGCTGCCTTCAGTTTTCGCGGTGGAGCAGGAGCAGGCGTCTTTACCGTGGGTTTCGTCTGTCGTTCCTCTGGACGGCGTCTCGGGCACGACGTGGCTCGATGCCCTTCTTTCCCACATTGGAGGCACTGACCCTTGGAGAACCGTTGCTCCCTCTCTTCTTCCCAGGTTTTCGGTTTGGGGCGGCTGGCAAGTCCAGATGTGCGCGCCCCTCTAGCGAGACGTGTTTGTCTAAGCTCTTTGGTATGGGCATAGGTTCGTAGGGCATTTTCTGCGCTTCCTGCCAACTGAATCCACCCATATAGCGTTTTAGGGTCATCTCTGCCCAGAGCCCATCGAAGGATTTCGGGTTCAAGCCCCTGCTTGAACAATTCGATGATTGTTGGCTCAGACCAGTCTTCCACCTTTCCTGCCAAAGCTTTAAACTCCAACGCATATTTGGCAACTGAGAGGGACCCTTGGTAGAGTTTCCGCAGGTCATTTTTGGCCGTTTCTTGAGCTAGGGGGTCTTCGAAATGCTCTTTAAGTGCCCACAAAAAGTCATCGAAGTCCTCTAACTCAGTTGCCTCAGCTTGGCATAGTTGCACATACCAATCCGCTGCCTTTCCTCTCAGCTTGTTGGCAATGAAATTAACCTTGCCATGTTCAGACCGAAAGTTTCGACCCCAATCTTCTATATAGTGCTTGGCATTAGTAATAAAGAAGGAGAGCGTTGTGGGGTCCCCATCGAACTTCACTCCAAATGGTGGGAAGGTTCTTGCCGGCTCAGCTGGCTGTGGCGGTGCCGCGAATGTCAGCGTGCGCCGAGCCCCCATGGGTGGTCGATCCCTAGGAGGTCTTGCCTCTCGCTCCCCCCCTTGACGGTCTGATCGAATCTTGCTTCTCCCCCAGGTCGACATGGTACTATGCCTGGGGTACTGTGACGGCTCTTCTTCCCAATCCTCCGGGGTGGGCTCTGCCTCTCTGGGTAGATCCTCTTTGGGTAGATCCTTGAGGATCGTCACTATTAAATCCATTTTATCTTCTAATGCCCTCATACGGGCCGGAGTGACCGGCTCCTCCGAGGGTTGGTTGGTTACCACCACCCTCGGTGACAAGGGGACTTCATGCTCCCAGGTCAATTGTGGAGACCCCCTCCCCTGTGCTCTTTCCATGACAGTTCTATGTTCACTCCTGAGACTCTCCTGCATGGATATCAGCAGCTCGTCCAATTGGATATCTCGCAACTCCCGACGTGCTGCTCTTTGCGCTCTCGAAGTTAGCACTGGCCGGCTTTTGGCCGCCTCCCGCTCTTCTTCGCTTCCCTCACTTGCGCGAAGTTGAGGTTCTGTCATCGCTAGCGTTCCCTCTTATCCAATGATTGGATGGGGCTAGCGGACAATGGATAAAATGATTCTCAGCTTTATGTAACGATTGCCTAAACCCAAATACTCAGTCTCACAAGCTCGGGCTTAAAGATAACTGATTTATTAAAGGAATAGTATGCAAATACAGAGAAAGCTGAGAATGAGCAAAAGCGCGCCAAATACAAACTTAAAAGCCTTGCTTGTAAGCAGATCCCGCCCCATCGCCCGTCAGGACGCTCCCCCTCCCAGGTGCTAGAAGCCGTTAGACGCGCCTGGGAAAGTAACCTTGAACAGGAGCGCAAACCCAAACATGCATTCCAAGCCCTCCAAACAACGGAGGGCGAAGGAATGGAAAAACCCCGGGTGAAGGAACACGGAACAGAAAAAGCCATGTGAAACGTTACAATGTTAACCAGACATTGGAATGAGAACATGACACCCATTGCCTTCAACCATAATATGGTTTGTGTGGTTTTGACTGAGTGTGGTGTGAACCAAGACTTTGTATTTTGCACTTCATGGATTATGGCTTAGTGTATTATTTGAATATAATCAATTCTAATTTATTTAATAAAATGTAAAGTGTAGTATGTGAACCAAAGCCTACATTTATCTGTAGGAACAACTGCTCCTTTAATTAAATCTTTCGAGAATACAGTTGAATCTTGCAAGGTCAGCACATTATTAGCATCAACATTATTATTATTATTAATAATAATAATAATAATAATAATAGTAAATTATATTCCACCTGACTCTCAATGTCAGTGTGTGCGAGTGAGTGTGGGGTCTGCTCCCTGTTTATATACAGTAGCGTGCCCTGCCAGTGTTGGTGGGGGTGTGGTTTTCTCCTGGTAGTTCCTTGATTAGGGTGTTCTTTTCTGCTTGATTGATTGTCTGGTGTTAATCCATGCTTGTCTGGGTGTTGACAGCTGGAGAGGATATATTCTGGTCTTTTTGTTTCCTTCGTAGCTTTTTTATTGTCTCTTTTGAATGGTGTGTAAATGTGGTTTATCTCTATGTGTCTGTTGTTGGCTGATTTGTCTGAATGCCAAGCTTCTGGAATTCTCTAGCGTTTTTGGATTTAGCTTGGTCTAGGATGCTCAGTTTCCTAGTTGAAACTATGGATGAGTCTGTCCATGTGTCATGAGATTAAGGAGTTTTCATCCTTAACTACACCCTTAAGGAAGCAAACCACACCTCCACCAACACTGGCAGGGCAAGCTACTGTATATAAACAGGGAGCAAACCCCACACTCACTTGCACACACTCACTCGAACTGATGATGTTAGCTAGATGGGAATGAAACGTCTGCAAGCAAACAACCAAGCTCAGAGAGCATTAAGGACTCCACAGTTCAACCCTGAGCTACAGATACCCTCTTCTATTAGAGCATAGTGAGCTCTTGAATTTTCCCCAAGTAAACCCTCACATGGAAAACTATGCCTGCCCTCCCACTGAAAAAGCAGGTCTAATTACCCAAGAGTGTCCAAAGATACCTTTGCATCTTAAGCGTATTTTGTCTTACATGCTATAGTTCTCAGTAGGATTATGCGCAAGTTACAAAAACTGGCATTTTCTGGCATGGTCTAACTATGTGTTTAATTAGAATGCACATTGGAAGTCAAATGGGCTACAATTATTGCCAGATAAAGTGTATCAACAAGTCAGTTAAGAAGCATTTTATAAGTTACATTTCCTTCTGCACATCAGTAAACAGTTAATCAGAAAATATCTTTCATCCGGTGGTTTCCAGTAAGAGGTTTTCTTGGCAAGATAACGGGACAGCAAGGGAGCCTGGACAGTCTCCAAGACAATCAACTGCACCATATCTACCTGATTACTTTGGCTTGCTGAAAAGTATGTTTCGGGAGAGGAAAGTGTTCTGTGACCTCTACACATGTGTAACTGCAAAGGTAGGTTGGGAGGTGGAAAAGGAGAGGCAGGGCCCCCCAAAGTGATTTGAATACTCAAAAGGAGACTCAGCATCCCGCTGAGCCAGGAGAGTTTACTTCCATCCTCCTGAGCTTGTGGCAGTTCTTAATTAGCTTGCTGTCATCATTTGATCAGGAACTCCCTGAATAAAATAGCTATATTAAAGCTGACTGGTGTTCACAATGTCATAGAAGAATTTTCAGCATGTACTAGACTACCCTCCAGGTTGAAAGAAAATACTTTAAAGGGAAGATGAGTCCCTCTGGACAATTCCTGTGAATTACATTCTAAATTAGAACAATACATTTCCTTCATTTTGTAGGAAGCTTTGTAGCCAAAGGGTAAGACCACTTCACATCGTAGCATCTGTTGTTCACATGAACCAGAGTTTATCTCAGCTATGACCACCTGGGTATTCAGTGCAGCGTCAACGTAGACTTGATGCTCACAGTTAGTATGCCATGTTTATCCTGTCTCTGTCTAAGCTCCTTCTTGGGATGCATTCCAGCTTGGCAATGGGGCAGCCGGAACCCAGTAGAGGTTATTCCAGTATATGAAACCGGACTGGGTAAACTGGTGAAAGTATTGTTGCAAATCCCTGGATTACTGTCCTGGAAGACATGTCTTGGGCCACTTCTATAGATTTTGCTCCAGCATGTCCTTCCCACAAGACATATAGCAGAGGACATCTAGTGCTGTGTTAATCCTAGATTTTTGCATATCTAGGTGTTGATTGCTGGCGAGGAGGTGTACTCCCAGATATGCAAAAATCAACGCTAGGATTAACACCAGATGAACCATCAAACAGCACAATACACCCTAATCAAGGAACTATTAACTCAGGCAATCAACCAAGCAGCAAACAACAGCCCAATCAAAGAACTCCCAAGGAGAGAACAACACCCCTACCAGCACAAGCAGGGCAAGCGGTATTTAAATGGTATATAAACTGAGAGCAAGGCCCACTCCCTCTTTGCACTGAAGATGTTGCCTAGTCGGGCTTCGGAGGTGATATGTGATAGACTCAGTTACTTGTCTTCCCCACAATAGAATCAGATCAGATCTTTGAGTGACTAGAAAGTTCATGCCAATGAAATTGATGAGATAGCAGAAGGCAACCTGAGGGACCACCTGCCTCCCATAGTATCTGCCTGGCTGATTTGATCTGGCAGGGTTGGTGAGCTCTGGGTTCCTTCAATTAAACAATGCCTTCTGCAGTATCAGGACCCCGGAAGTGCACCTTCTCTGTAGCAGCCCTCTGGAATGAGGTTCCCCCTGAGATTGTCCTAACTTGGAGCAAAAAACCACATGAGATGGTTGGTTGAGTCTCTAGTGTTTATTGTTCTACACTACTAGACAGAAAATCCTGCTAAACTGAAAGGCCGTGGGAAAACCCTCACAGATGAAACCCAGGAATCTAAGGCGGGTCCAATCTGAGTTTCTTCGAAGGGAGATTCAAAGCTTCAAAACTACGCATGTGTTTCTCCCACTGGATGGGGGGCTCCTCTTGTTCACCATCAGTATTCATTACATCGATCTAGATGGGGGACAGGCACCTGCTGGTGTTTCAAAGGGCCTTGAAGACCTGGCTCTTCACCCAGGTCTCTGATGAGAGTGATTAAAGCCCCCTTTGGACAATGTGGGTTTGTTTCTCTGTCCACGGGTAGAGTATTCTCCAAGCTGGACCTTCACGAGGCGTACTACCGAATCCGAATCAGGGAGGGGGACGAATGGAAAACTGCGTTCAACTGTCCCCTAGGCGCCTTTCAGTACAAAGTGCTGCCATTCGGACTAGCAGGGGCCCCGGGAGTGTTCATGCAGCTCATCAATGAGGTACTGCATGAACACCTGTTCAAAGGAGTCCTGGTCTACATAGATGACGTCCTCATCTACACCCAGACACACGAGGAACACGTAACCCTAGTCAGACAAGTCCTCGAGAAGCTAAAAAGGGCGAAACTCTACGCCAAACCCTCAAAGTGCGAATTCCATAAAGCACGCCTAGACTACCTGGGGTACCGAATCTCCGGGGAAGGCATAGAAATGGACCCCGCAAAAGTCGAGGCGGTGGTGAATTGGGAACGCCCACGTAACAGGCGCCAACTCCAAAGCTTCCTCGGCTTCGCGAATTTCTACAGGTCATTCGCACGGGGGTTCGCGGAGATAGCCCTCCCCCTAACAGACCTCCTCAAAACTAAAGGAGTGGGGGACACACGGCGCGCCAAAAACCCAGGGACAGTACTAAATTGGACTCCCGCGTGTCAAACTGCATTCAACAGGCTGAAAGCGCTGTTCACCACGGAGCCAATCCTCGCGCACCCGGACCCAGAACGGCCGTTCGTGGTCCAAGCCGACGCCTCAGACTTCTCCCTGGAGGCCATCCTACTCCAAAAGGACCCCACAGGAATCCTGAAGCCATGCGCCTACCTGTCGAGGAAATTCTCGGAGACGGAAAGGCGCTGGCACGTGTGGGAGAAGGAAGCATTCGCAGTAAAATCGGTGCTAGAAACATGGAGGCATCTACTGGAAGGAGCCACCCAACCATTCGAGGTCTGGACAGACCACCGGAACCTCGAGGCCCTCCGGATGCCCAGACGCCTCAGCCCGAAACAGGTCAGATGGGCCCAATTCTTCAGCCGCTTTAACTTTCAACTGAAGTTCATGCCGGGCAAAAAGAACTTCCTGGCTGACGCCCTCTCCCGACTGCCCCAAGATGAAGAGCCCGTCCCAGATATGATCGGGACGGTCCTATCCGCCTCCCAGCTGGGGATGGCTGTGACCACCCGGAGCAGCGCTCAGAGGCAGCCCAACCCCACGTCGCAACCTACCGCAGGGCAACCGGCGACCAGACGGCGGCACCCGCAACTGCCAGGAGGTATACGCGCGGACCTCACCGCCGCCCTCAAAACCGACCCCTGGCTACTGGCAAACCCCGACAAGGTGACGATGGCACAGGACCTAGCATGGGGGGAAGGCAGAATATATGTCCCGGACTCGCAACGCCAGGCGATCTTGCGCAGATCACACAACATCAAGCAAGCGGGACACTTCGGGTTCCTAAAGACCCTGCATCTAACACGCCGACAATTCTGGTGGCCCGCGCTGAGACGGGACATGAAGGCCTATGTAGCGTCCTGCCCGACATGCGCCATGGCCAAACGGGCACCAGGTAAGCCCCAGGGACTTCTACAAACGGTGGCGGAGCCCTCCCGCCCATGGGAGGAAATCTCCATGGATTTTATAGTAGATCTCCCACCCAGCCAGAAGAAACCGACCATTTGGGTGGTGAAAGACTACTTTTCGAAACAGGCCCACTTCATCCCCTGCTCATCGGTCCCGTCCGCACAGCAACTAGCCAAACTCTTCCTTATACACGTGTACAGGTTACACGGATGTCCCGCATGCGTGGTGACCGACAGGGGCACACAATTCACCTCGAAATTCTGGCGGGCCTTCCTAAAACTGACGGGGACCCAACAAGCCCTATCCACGGCCTGGCACCCCCAGACGGATGGAGCCACAGAGATCCTCAATGCCACCCTGGAACAATTCATACGCTCATACACCAACTACCACCAAGACGACTGGGTCGAACTGCTTCCGTTCGCAGAAATCGCATACAATAACGCCGTCCACACGAGCACGGGGAAAACCCCGTTCGAAGTAGTCTCTGGGCGCGACTTCGTACCCATACCGGAGCTACCGCAACCCCCGGGACCCCAAGTGGATGCTAGTGACTGGGGACGGAAGATAGCGGAATCGTGGCCAATAATCACGGCAGCGCTGAAGGAAGCACAGGCGGCCTACAAAGAACAGGCCGACAAGCACCGGTGCCAGCAACCGATGTTCCAGGCAGGGGACATGGTCTACCTATCCACCAAATTCCTGAAATCACCTCAACCCTCGAAGAAACTGGGGCCTAAGTATATCGGGCCGCTTCGAGTGACACAGATAGTAAACCCGGTGGCAGTACGCCTGGACCTGCCGCACAATCTACGGAGACTCCACCCGGTATTCCACACCAGCCTCCTGAAACCTGCAACCACCTCTCGATGGCACCCAAGCACGCCACGGCCCTCCCCAGTGATGATCGACGGCCAACAACATTTTGACGTAAGAGAAATACTCGACTCTCGCCGTCAACGGGGAACACTACACTACCTAGTAAGGTGGAAACACTTCCCCCACCCAGAATGGGTGGCGGCGCAACACGTCAAGGCGCCAGACCTGACCCGGCCATTCCACAGGGCGTACCCCGACAAGCCAAAGGGGCGCCAAGCCGAACTGGCCCCTTGAACACCCTTCCCCCCTCGGGCCTCCCCCCCCACCTGCCGCGCCCCCAGGGGAAAGGGCCCCCCAAGCCCGCGACTTGAGTAGACCTCCTCCCCCCTGGGACTCGCCCTCCCCCCACCCCGGGCCCACTAGGGAGAGACGATTGGTCACAAGTGCATCGCCAGGGGGCAAACGCCCAGGATGCACACATGACAAATACGAACTCACAAATCAAAAAGATAAAGTTCCTACCTGGAGCTGAAAAGCACCCGACCAGCCACGCCTCTACCCACGATGAACTGAGCACAAACAAGCAGGGTGTGGCCGGGGCATGCGCATTCCCAGGGTGTGGTCGAGGCATGCGCACTCGGAACACACCCAAAAGATGGACACGAGGTAGAGGGCGGAACAGGGGGAGGGGCGAAAACACTCCGGCGGGAAATTCAAAAAAAAAAAAAAATTTTGACAGCTCTCCCGGAGAAAACCGGAATGCCGGGGGGGGGGCACTATTCGAACGGGGGGCAGTATGTCATGAGTACCGTTGAGCTGAAGGCATCAGCACAACAGCACACATGACAATACCTAGGAAGCAGAGGAAGGGACTTAAGATAAGATAAGCACGCACAACAACAGACACAGACCCCGAGGAGAAGGAAATGACCCCGGCCGGATGACCCAGCCATCAGGACACAAAAGAGGAAGAAAGAAAGACAAAGACAGGGTGGATCACGAGGCACACCTGAAGCTGTCAGCAAAGCGCAACGGAGATCGCCCAGCTGACAGCAATCACCGGCCGGAGAAAGAAACCGATTATGGGCGCAGCCCGGGGCACCAGCAGGGGCCCTGCAACCCTTCACCTACCGGCACGGAAGCATGCAGGACTAAGGGGGGATGACGCAACCCAAAGTGGGGGGGGGGGGCGCTGACCAGCGCGGGATATTTAAACCCCGCACCGGCGCGCTCCCTTCACTCTCAGCTTTTTTCTCGTCTAGCACTACGCTGAAATAAACCTTAACCTGCTCTTCCCTGAATCAGTGTCTGTGTTTCAATCAGCGGTAGGCAGCGCATGACATTTGGGTCACTCTTCCCATCCTCACTCCTCATTTTTGTCTGTCGCTGTATTTCTTCCTTGTTTTAAATGTATTTATTTGCAGTTACCCAGAATTGTTGGGAATTAGGCAGCATATGCATTTAATTAATAATAACCACCACCACCATGAAAACATCAGAAGATATTTAAACCCAGCCTAATTTAAAAGCCTAGACTACTTTTCTGCCATTGTTGCATTCTTCCAGTATGTACCAGGATAGCTTTCCTTGGCTGTGGCCTTCATAAATCTTGGGGATGGATATACTCTGTCCAGCAGACAAAAGTCACTGTTCCTTACTGTGATGATTGGAAATGTGTAATGTACCATCTCTTTTAAAGTGCAATATTCTCCACTAATCAGAAAATAAAGCAGTATGTTTCTTCTGGCATAGATTTCATGATAGTAGAGTAGAATCAATATGTGTCCTAACAGTCAGGAAACACGCTGAGACGAGGATTAGGTCTCTATGTTTATTGCTGCTACTTAGACAGAAAATCCTAACAAACTGAAGAAGCGTGGGAAAAACCCAGACAGATAAACCCCCAAAGCTAAGGCGGGCCTGATCTGTGTCTCTTTGAATGGCTGCTTAATTCCTCAGTACTACGCATGCGTTTTCCCACCTGGATAGGGGCCCCCTCCTGCTCGCCATCAGTACTCACGACAATATGTTCTCAATCAAATGTTTATTACGGTCATAGAACAGCATAAGGAGGGTGTGGTACAGTAAATTAAAAACCATATAAGATACATCCAAGCCTAAATAATAGTAATAATTATGAAAAGCTGGAAGATGTAAACCGGAAAGTGTATATAAAAAACAACAGCCTAAAAAGAATGTAAAAGCAGGAGTAGGACCATTAGATGGGTGTAGGGGAGCATAAAGGTTAGTATGTGGCAGACTATATCTGTCAAATTACAGAGCATTCTAGTAAGAGGAATAGATGCTCATTAAATCTAGTTTATGGCATACAAAATCTGTATTTTTCCTCTATTTCAGTGGTTCTTAAACTGTTTGACCCAATTATCCCCTTTCCCAGTCTTGAATAATGTCATTGTCCCCACAAAAAAAACCCAGACTCTGTTGTTTTACAGAAATGCCTTGACAGCGGCACTCCCAAACTAGATCCTTGACTCACAGGCAATTACAAAATACTTCATTACCCCCAGGATATGCCTCCTGGTTTAAGAACCACTGCTCTATTTAATCATAATAACAACAACAGAGTATTACAAAATACTTTTTTGTAAACCAGTGATTTCTATATAATGTTTAATATATGATGTATAAGAGAGCCAGTTTGTTGTAGTGGTTAAGGCACCAGGCTGGAAACTGAGATACCTTGAGTTGTAGACCTGGCTTAGGCACGAAGCCAGCTGGGTGACCCTGGACCAGTCCCTCTCTCTCAGACCTAGGAAGAAGGCAAGGGCAAACCACTTCCGAAATCTTGCCAAGAAAACTGCAGGGACTCATTCAGGCAGTTGCCAGGAGTCCACAGTGACTTGAAGGCATCGGGGGGAAAAAAAGATATATAATGGATATATTAAATGCTTAGCAATTTCTTTCTTTTTTATCCTTTGTGATGTTGTTATAAAAAGAAGTAAAAGGTTTTTTTAAAAAATCCTAACCACAATGATGCCAAAATGCTGCAATATGCAATATGATGTCACAATGCAAGCTTTGCCCTTTTTTTTTTTTACATTGTACCCAACAATGTAAGAGGTGGAGTGGAGTTTACATCTTGACATCATGATGCATGTGACCCCCTTGCCCCCCTCCTGCAGGTACCTATGCCAGCAGAACTTAACCCCCAGCTCAGGAAGCAGGACTCTTCAGCCAGTGATAGATAGAAGCCTCAGAATGTGTGTGTCTCCTCTTGGGAATGTCAGATAATGAGCACATATTACTTAGCAGGGCTGAAGAGGCATCCTCTGAAGCCCTGATGCTCTTTCGCTCATTGGATGCTTCAGGAGGCTGCAGCATATTTTCCCAGGATGGTCTCTTCCCACTGGAAGGAATGGGTTGTCCCTCTTCCTTCCCAGAGAGATCCCAGCTCCAGAGAGAAAGGGTGCTTCTAGGGGACCAGCAGAGGTTTTCCCCAGGACTGGACCTCACCAGGGCAGGGCAGAAAAATGGCCTCTGCATAGGCTGACCATATTTCCTTGAGAGAGAAACGGGACATTGGGATGGCAAAACGGGATGGGGTTAAAAATGGGACATTGGGATGGCAAAATGGGGCAGGGCTGGGTGACAGGCTGGATCAGCAGGCAGGAACTTCTCTGGTTTTCTTGGGCTGGGAATCTCCGGATTCCTTCGTTTGCAAGAGGCAAGGCTGGGCTGGAGAGTCTAGTGAACGGTTGACCCCGACAAGCCGTTCCTCCTCTGGCTGTGCTTTTACATTCTTTTCTTCCCGCTGTTTCAAGGCAGGAGCCAATCGGCTCGTCCTTTGGTCACTGCCTATCAGCTAATCCTGTTTTTTTCTTTTTAGGTTTCCCACCAGGTTGAGCTCTGCGGCTTTTTTCCCGCCATTTCTGCTGAGCTCCCCCTCCTTCCACTCAAAGTCAGACTGCATTCTGACAGGTTTGTGGGAACTTTCAACTTTTTAAGTAAGATTTTTAAGAAAACGGGACAAAATGGACATTTATATTAAAATGATGGGACAATCTGGAAATGTTAAAAAAAACAGGACTGTCCTGTTCAAAATGGGATGTATGGTCAGCCTACCTCTGCACCACCACTGCTGCCCAGAAGACACCTACTGCAACATCCTCATGTTATTAAAGGTGACATTTCTTGCTCTGCTGAACACAAGGAAATAAATTTTCTCTGCAATTTATTTCCACAATGAGTTGGAGAAAGCCTCATCCAGTGAGATTCATGGTTGCCTGTAGGTTTTTGCTTTCCTTTTTAAAAATCTGAATGTCCCAACTCCTCAGAGAAGGTGGATCTTGGGGAGAATCACCCATTTGAACTGTTTCATTGGCATCCAAAAAAAAAAAAAAGGCTACCACATCTGGAAACTGTTTGAAGAGCCAGGCAAGCCTTGGCCTTGTTTACCCAGCTTGCGACAGACTGCACCAGCACCAGCACCACCACCTTTCCTCTCTGTTTCGGGAACCAGCTGGGAGCATTCACCTCCCCCTCCTGACCCTCACTGAGATTGGGAAAGAAAGCAAAGCACTCAAAGCAGACACGGAGCAGAGAATCCACAGTCCAAATTTATGGGCAGGCTGATAAACAGGATTAAAGGGCACAGAACTTTGATAATTTTGCTCTTTGCTTTGGAGAAATGACAGTGGGCAAGAGCCTCCCCTCTAACAATTTACAGTAAGTGTTCAAAAGGAGCACACGGCTCTGAACTTTAGGGGGAAAGCTGATTCTGTTGTCAAAGAGAGAAGCAGCAGCCATGTTATCAGCCTTCAAGATCGGTGGTATTTGTTTATGCTTTAATAAATTACAGGTGCTTACATCGACTGACTTGATGTTCTGCCCAGCTCTCTCCTGTTTGTATTGCCTGCAAATTAACTTACAGCCACCCCATTCCTTTTATTGCCCTTCTGATAACAAGGCTAAGGAGACTTTCAACCAAGATCTAAAGTGTAGTCAAATGATGAGGAAGGAGAACCTTCAGAGCTTACAGGGGAATCCCCTTTGGTGATGTGACTGACCTGCAAAGAACAGGAATTTCCATTTTTCTACCTTGGCAAGAAGAGCCATTGCGGCATGCCTGATGGCACAAGGGAATGCATGATTGTAGGACGGAAGGAAAAGTTGCTCCCTCTCTCACACGCACACCCACATAAACACACAGGGATCTGGTGATCCCTGTGAATCTGAGTTTTTTCCTATCTCCTCCACCCAACCGTGCATAGTTCTTCGTTCACCATCTCTCCTGAATTTGGATGTAAGAAAGGTCAGTAGGTAATAACTTGTTAGGACCAAAAAATGTTTCCCAAATTCTTCCACAAGCTCTGGAGGAGATATAAAAACACATTCCTGTCCCAAGGAAACTCTTTATAAGAAGAAGTGAAAGTATTATGCAGATATCTCCAGCTGTGGAGTGCAAGTTAAATTAAACCACGCCATGCTGGGTGAGAAACTGGGTACGTTTGCACAAAGCCAGCTGTCAGAAGAAGGATGGCTGAAAGGTTTATGGGAAATAAGAATAACTGCATACACATTGGTCATTATTTTGTTAATAAAAATCCCCCCCCCCCGTTTTACCCAAAGAATCAATGTCTGCATTTTTAAAATTGTATTTAAAACTGTATTTTCTAGGCTGAGGTGAATAATGAAACTTTAATGATAAGGCTGCAGTGTGGGGATCATGTACATGGACTGCAACATCCAAGCCTTATCTTGCCCTCCCCGCCCCCTTTTTCTTCTATCCCTATGCATTCTCTGAAAAGAAGCAGGACTTACATACCCATTTTACAGACGTAGAATTGGGCTCTCTTTAAAACGTCATATAGAATGCTTCTAGAAAACTACAGCATCAGGAGCTTTGCTCTTAGAAACTAAAATATCTGCAGAAATATCTCTTTCACACCTAATTCGATTTTAAAAAGGTTTTTTTAGTTTTAAAAAGGAGGAAGAGGGTTCTGCTCCTAAGCTCAGTGTTGGTCTTCAGTGTCATCTTTTTCCCCCAAGAATGTTTCTGGGCCCACATGGGCCCCAATTTTAACCAATAAAAATAGTGAATGACTGTAACCCAGAGCTGTCTTTGGAAGTACGTCCATTTTCCGAATGGGATGGCACAGCAAATTCTGGGAGGGATAGCAATCTTAAATGTGATTTTGGTACATGGATGTCCTCTGACTAGACCCCTGCACCCTGAGAATCATTTTGTGAATGGAACTCTTGTCTGAATTATCTAAAATAAATAAATGTAAGCTAGTGATCATCAGCAATACTTACACCATCAGTTATCTCTGCATTATGCACTGATGCACTTCCTACTGCCAGTGAATTTTATGAGATGATCACAAAGCTACTATTATAGGAAGGGTGAAATATGAGAATGAACAACATGGCAAGAAAGAAGATAAAAATAACCTGTAAGATCATTTAAATGTGTTTCCTTGTTGCAGACATGGCTCAAGGTAGGTTCTGGTTTTGAACAAGTTGAAGATGGCAGAATTGAGAAAAACAGAGTCATTCTTGCAAAATTGCTCTACTATTGAAAAGTCTGTCAAAGAGCCTGAAGAGAGGAGCAATTTGGGGGTAGGTGGAAATGGATTCCAGCTGGGGCAGGGATCAATGATAACAAATAGATTGAATGGTGAGTTGTAGCAAAGTTTAGGAGCAGGGTGTAATGATTGCCTATTCTCATATACATCAGACTCATAAGCAGGAATTCAAAGATATCTGATTTATTAAAGAACAGCATGCAGGATCACAAAGAAAGCTGAGAATGGCGAAAGCGCGGCAAATTCAAACTAAAAACCCTCGGTGCAAACAAAATCCCTCCCCCCTTAGAATCTTCTCAAGTCCACAATCCCAGGTGCTCCTAACCGTTTCTGATGGTCTGCGGGAAAAGTCCTTGAACAGAGAGAATAACCCAAACACATTCCATTCTCCTGATTCCACATACAGAGCTCGGTACAAGGTTTCACAGCAGCTCCCTCCCATACAGAAACACACGTCAGCACCATGGCATGAGAAACATTATGATGTTTGAAATACATTGAAACAGTGAACATGACACAGGGGCATTGTGTTAAGGCAGGTCAAATGATAACATATGCATAATGATAACAAATAACAAATGCATAATTGTCATCCCACAAATGATAGGACTTGCATACTGTAGGTATGTATGTATTAGAATGCTTGACTCCCAAACAACTTTGATCAATACATTCAAAAAAAGATGGTACAATAATAATAATTAAACACTCACACACACAGAGAGATGCGCATCCAGAAAAAAGAAGAACCATACAAACAAACAGAACAAGATCATAGAGAGCTAACCAACCAACCACCTTACCCTACTGTAAGTCCTGGGAGAGTAGCCAGGTTTTCAGTAAGACATCTAGTGACTTTTCGCTTCAACTGGCCTGCTGATCCCTCAGTGCCATATTTTCTCCCACTCAAATTCATACTAATAGGAACATCCATTCCCTCATTAACAAATGATCTCCAACACTTAGCAAAGCATGAGCAACTGTCGTTACTCTGAGACCTCCGCTAGGTCTGGGGAAAAACACACCATCTCTTGGATGAGTTGTTACCAAAGGGAAGGGTTCTTTTCCCTCAGTATCCCAGGAGAATGGATTTATTTCTCTGTCTCCTTTTGGGCTTAGGGTACCAGGAGGGAAGCAATTTAATTCAGCCAAACAGCCACTTATGTAACGATTTAAGGTTATTATATCTTAGAAGAAATTAGTGATCTTGGTATAAAGGCAGTTTTGAGGTAAGTGTGAGAGATAGGGATAATTAGATGGGAAAGGAAAGGAAGAGAAAGTAGACATAAAAATCAACAGACAGAAGGCAAGTCAGCTGACAGTTTACTCAGCCCAGATTACAAGTGTTTCAGGTCATTCAAAGATATTCTGCCTTAATTAACCCACTATAAATGAGGTCTAAATTTGGACCTGGGTAGGCATAGCATATGATGTGCCAGGGCAAGTTAGAAACCTGTGAGATCTTCAGCTCCACCTATCCAGCTTAATTGGCAGCAGATGACAATTTAGTTTTAGGAGATTTCCCAACCTTGGAAAGTGCCCACTGGGAAGGATGGCAGGTGGGTGAGGGAAGAGATCCTCCAACGTTAGATTCACCTTTCTGAGGTTAAAGTTTCTAATCTTGGAGGAGGGGTATAAAAATATGTATGGCCTCACAGATGCTGTCTAGGATCTCACCTTAAGGGCTTTTCCACACCTCCAAGTAAAGTGCTTCATAACATGGATAGGAATTCGTTCTGCCAAATATAGCTTGCTGGTAGAATTTAATCCATTTCTGTATCAAGTTACTATTGGGGGATTTTCTCCATATCTTGCCATCTTACTGGAAGCCTGCTATAAATTTGCTTCTTGATAAGACTCACAAATTCAAGGAAGTAGCTTTTTAAAACCATTTTCCACATTCATAAGAAACTACGCATAGGTGAAGTCCAGAAGGTGACAAATCCCCCTCCCCACACCTTTGATTCTTACCAGGTTAGAATCATGCCTTGCCAAACCTTGGACAGACAATTGATTCTTGTTAGAGAACCTAGGGACTTGATTCCATTTTCATCTAAATCCATTAAAAGGATTAGGATTGGGAGACCATCTTTTGAAAAGAAAGTATCTGCTAGTTAGTTCTGGACCCATGCTTCTCCATTTTGGCTAATGATAGAACCTCTTTTTTATTTGATCTCCACCAAAATGCCACCTTGGTATTCTTTAAATAATTGCAAAGGAGAACCTGGCCAGCCTGGCTGGGCAATCTAGGCCTATATCCCAGGTTTTCAGCAATTTGGTTCTTCTTGCAGCTGAGGGATTCATTGGTGAGAAGGGCTGCCACATTAGATATTGTCTTAGGGCTTCCTTGATAGTTGATGAACAGAATTCAGTGATGCTATCTTCAGTAGTAGAAACTCTCCATGTTCTTGCTGAGACTTCAAAGGTCTTTTTTAGCATCACCAACTCAGTTTGTCACATGGGAGCTTAAATCTCATCTCCAGCCTCTCTTCAATAAAGATTACGGTGGACGAAGTCAGCACAGCAATAGGAACATTAACAGTAGGGACTTTGGGAATTTCCACTACCTTGCTGTTAAGGAAATCAAGCTTATTCAGTATTTTTAGAGCCTGCCTCCTTCTGGAGGGCTTGGTCCATTTGGTTTTTCAGACTTCATTAAGAATGGTTGGGGAAAGGATAAGGCCTGTAAAAAATATTTTGACCTACCTTCACAAAAGAATGATGGTCTTGAAGACTTCTCAGGCTTGCCTTAATCAATGAGAATTGGAGCATCTTGAGATTAGGAGAAGTTCAGATACAAGCAAGCAAGCGTGACAAGTGGACTGATGTTCTTCCTCTAGGAGTTCAGCTTGTCTTTTTTTTACCATCGAAATCCATCATCTCCTGATGCTGAAGACAATGAAAGGCAAAAGCCTTTGAATCTTGGAGCCCTTGGGGATTTTCAAACATTATTGGCCCCTTCCTTTGATGTTTTTTTAATTTTTATTTATTTTCTATCCCGCCTTTATCATTTTTATAAATAACTCAAGGTGAGGAGCATACCTAGTACTCCTTCCTCTTCCTCTATTCTCAGAAAAACAACCCTGTGTGGTGGGTTGGGCTGAGAGAGAGTGACTGGCCCAAGGTCACCCAGCCAGCTTTCATGCCTAAAGTGGGACTAGCAATCTCCTACTATGCCTGATTGGCTCTTGGGCTGAGAGTGACCGGCCCAAGGTCACCCAGCTGGCTTTCATGCCTAAGGTGGGACTAGCACTCTCAGTCTCCAGGTTTCTAGCCCGTTGCCTTAACCACTAGACCAAACTTGCTCTCTGTAAATGCAAAGCAACTATAAATGTAATTGCAAATGCAAATCTGGCTTCCTCAAATGACAGAGGTGCTCTCAAGGCCAGAGGAGGAGGCAACAGAAAGGTTGGAAGATTTTTAAAAGCCCCCAAAGCTCAGTCTTACAATTTACAATTTCTGTAACTGGAGCAGACATAGAACTATATGCCTCTGCCCTTTAGCTCAATATTTGTTGGGAAATTATGATTTAACAACTTTTATTGGGTTGAGGACTATAACCTGTGAATGGCAAGCTGGGGATGCACTTACAAAAGCTGTGAGTGTGACCAGGTTTAAAAATATATATTCTATTCCATTTACTTTTAAATTTGTTAAAATTTAGGGAAATGATTACTCTCCAGTCATTTCTGATTACGTCATACTACAAATGACGATTTGGGAAAGCAGCAATTCCAGCAATATGCTGGACTTCCATGATAATGAAATGCACCTTCCCTGTTTCGGCATCCACAAATTGCATTATGAAAGAGAAGGAGGCATTTTGACGTAGCTTTATGCTCTTGCCTGTTGCAACTTAGAGATATGGTATGTTGCATATTAATTTTCCTCCTGAAATATTACTGGCAGTTATTTTTCTTATTGGCACTTTTAACTGCAAGTGTATTACTTACTTATTGGAGCTTATATGCGAGATATTTTGTGCATTGTTTTTACATTCCATTAATTTCTGTGCTGTTAGTTATTAGTTAATCTTGTTGTTGTTGTTTATTCATTTAGTTGCTTCTGACTCTTTGTGACTTCATGGACCAGCCCACGCCAGAGCTTCCTGTCGGTCGTAAACACCCCCAGCTCCCCCAGGGACGAGTCCGTCACCTCTAGAATATCATCCATCCACCTTGCCCTTGGTCAGCTCCTCTTCCTTTTGCCCTCCACTCTCCCTAGCATCAGCATCTTCTCCAGGGTATCCTGTCTTCTCATTATGTGGCCAAAGTATTTCAGTTTTGCCTTTAATATCATTCCCTCAAGTGAGCAGTCTGGCTTTATTTCCTGGAGGATGGACTGGTTTGATCTTCTTGCAGTCCAAGGCACTCTCAGAATTCTCCTCCAACACCACAGTTCAAAAGCATCTATATTCCTTCTCTCAGCCTTCCTTATGGTCCAGCTCTCGCAGCCATATGTTACTACTGGGAAAACCATTGCTTTAACTATGCGGACCTTTGTTGTCAGTGTGATGTCTCTGCTCTTAACTATTTTATCGAGATTGGTCATTGCTCTTCTCCCAAGGATTAAACGTCTTCTGATTTCCTGACTGCAGTCAGCATCTGCAGTAATCTTCACACCTAGAAATACGAAGTCTTTCACTGCCTCTACATTTTCTCCCTCTCTTTGCCAGTTATCAATCAAGCTGGTTGCCATAATCTTGGTTTTTTTGAGGTTTAGCTGCAAGCCAGTTTTTGCACTTTCTTCTTTCACCTTCATCATAAGTCTCCTCAGTTCCTCTTCGCTTTCAGCCATCAAAGTGGTGTCATCTGCATATCTGAGATTGTTAATGTTTCTTCCAGAGATTTTAACTCCAGCCTTGGATTCCTCAAGCCCAGCATGTCGCATGATGTGTTCTGCATACAAGTTGAATAGGTAGGGTGAGAGTATACAGCCCTGCCGTACTCCTTTCCCAATCTTAAACCAGTCCGTTGTTCCGTGGTCTGTTCCTACTGTTGCTACTTGGTTGTTATACAGATTCCTCAGGAGGCAGAAGAGATGAGTTGGTATCCCCATACCACTAAGAACTTGCCACAATTTGTTATGGTCCACACAGTCAAAGGCTTTAGAATAGTCGATAAAACAGAAATAGATGTTTTTCTGAAACTCCCTGGCTTTTTCCATTATCCAGCGGATATTGGCAATTTGGTCCCTAGTTCCTCTGCCTTTTCTAAACCCAGCTTGTACATCTGGCAATTCTCGCTCCATGAATTGCTGAAGTCTACCTTGCAGGATCTTCAGCATTACCTTACTGGCATGTGAAATGAGTGCCGCTGTTCGATAGTTTGAACATTCTTTAGTGTTTCCCTTTTTTGGTATGGGGATATAAGTTGATTTTTTCCAATCTGATGGCCATTCTTGGGTTTTCCAAATTTGCTGGCATATAGCATGCATTACCCTGACAACATCATCTTGCAAGATTTTGAACAGTTCAGCTGGGATGCCGTCGTCTCCTGCTGCCTTGTTATTAGCAATGCTTCTTAAGGCCCATTCAACCTCACTCTTCAGGATGTCTGGCTCTAGCTCCCTGACCACACCGTCAAAGCTATCCCCAATATTGTTATCCTTCCTATACAGGTCTTCTGCATATTCTTGCCACCTTTTCTTGATCTCTTCTTCTTTTGTTAGGTCCTTGCCATCTTTGTTTTTGATCATACCCATTTTTGCCTGGAATTCACCTCCAATGTTTCTAATTTTCTGGAAGAGGTCTCTTGTCCTTCCTATTCTATTGTCTTCTTCCACTTCCACACATTGCTTGTTTAAAAATAATCCCTTATCTCTTCTGGCTAACCTCTGGCATTTTGCATTTAATTGGGCATATCTCCCCCTATCACTGTTGCCTTTTGCTTTCCTTCTTTCTTGGGCTACTTCTAGTGTCTCAGCAGACAGCCATTTTGCCTTCTTGGTTTTCTTTCTTTGGGATGTATTTTGTTGCCACCTCCTGAACAATGTTGCAAACTTCTGTCCATAGTTCTTCTGGGACCCTATCTACTAAGTCCAGTCCCTTAAATCTATTCTTCACCTCCACTGCATATTCCTTAGGGATATTAGTGAGCTCATATCTAGCTGATCTGTGGGTCTTCCCTAATCTCTTGAGTCTGATCCTAAATTGTGCAAGAAGAAGTTCGTGATCGGAACTACAGTCAGCTCCAGGTCTTGTTTTTACCGACTGTACAGATGTCCGCCACCTTTGGCTGCAAAGGATGTAGTCAATCTGGTTTTGGTGTTGTCCATCTGGGGAAGTCCATGTATAAAGCCGTCTCTTAGGTTGCTGGAAGAGAGTGTTTGTTATGCACATTGAGTTGTCTTGGCAAAATTCTATCAGCCTCTGTCCTGCTTTGTTTTGTTCTCCCAGGCCATGCTTACCTGTAATTTCAGGTGTCATTTGACTGCCCACCTTAGCATTCCAGTCTCCCGTGATGAAAATAACATCTCTTTTAGGCGTGTTGTCCAGTAGGTGCTGCAGATCCTCATAGAACTGCTCTACTTCAGCTTCTTCAGCATCTGTGGTTGGGGCGTATATTTGGATCACTGTGATGTTAGATGGCTTGCCCTGAATTCAAATTGAGATCATTCTATTGTTTTCTGGATTGTAACCAAGCACTGCTTTAGCCACTTTACTATTAATTATGAAGGCTACTCCATTTCTTCTGTGGTCCTCTTGTCCACAGTAGTAGATCTGGTGGTCAATTGATGTGAAGTGGCCCATTCCAGTCCATTTCAGTTCACTGACACCCAAAATGTCTATCTTTAATCTTGACATCTCACCAATAACCACATCCAATTTGCCCTGGCTCATAGATTCCAGGTTCCAATGGTGTGTTGATCCTTAGAACATCGGATTCGCCGTTCACCACCAGCACCGTCAGCCACTAGCCATCCTTTCGGCTTTGAGCTAGCTGCGTCATCACGTCTGGGGCTAGTTGAACTCATCCTCTGTTCCTCCCCAGTAGCATTTTGACCATCTTCCGACCTGGGGGTCTCATCTTCCGATGGTATACCGACATATCTCTGGTTGTACTGTTCCATTTAGTTTTCACGGCAAGAATACTGGGGTGGGTTGCCATTACCTTCCCCAGGGATCGCATTTAGCCTGACCTCTCTGTCATGACCTTCCCATCTTGGGTGGCCCTTCACGGTTTAGCTCATGGCATCATTGAGGTGCTCAAGCTCCAGCACCACGACAAGGTAACAATCCTTTGCTGAAGATTAGTTAATATTAATGAATATCAATTAATTAGTTAATATTAGCTCCTAGGTTGTTAGTTGTTGGTTGTTAATTTTCAAGCTTCCTTGAAAATTTCCTTAAATATCTTGGACTTTGCCCCATAAAAAGCCTGTTAGTTCCACTTGACCATTTGTGATGAAAACATATAATGCTCATTGCTTTCTTATCCAATGAAACAAAACCCAGTAAAGCTGGCTCTTGTTCTTTTCACTGTTTAGAAGTGGGCAACACATAACTCAAATATATGATGGCTAAAAGCTTTTTCTTCAAACATTCCTAATGAATCATATTGCTTCTCTTCCCTCCACCCTGACTTTTGCACTACATTCTAGAGAGCAGCATCAACAAGGCCGCAGAATTTTTAATAAAAAAATATCTGACATTTGCCCATTTCTTTCCAGACATAATGTAATTTTAGGTCATTCCAGAATAGGGAACTGCTGCCACAACAATGGCAGCTACTGGAGGCAGCCCCTATTTCCCATCCCCTCTGCCTAGCCATAATGCCCTTGAATAGCACTGCTCATAGGATATTCTGGAGGAAAAGGTACTCCCTGTACTCCATCATCAAAGAAGAAAGAAAGCAGGAACACTGTAACTTAATTCCCACCCTGAATTTTCTGGTCAGTGTCACTCCCTCACAGCAATCACTCCACAGTTTTAGCTTCTCTTTTCCTTCTTACCCCCTCCAAAGTTTGAACTAATGCTATGGATTGAAGAGCATTTGGATAATTTATTAAAAGGTTACAAACACTTCACTGAAACGAATAGGGCATAAACTACAGTAGTGCTGGCACAGTTACGATGGGACTTTCAGGGCTTTGTGGATTGGGCCTGCAACTAGGTCAAAAGAGGTGAAAACTGAACAGCGTGAAAAATAAATGAACATGCAATTACATTATGAGATAAGCCTCTCGTTATATCTTTCACCATGGAGGCACTTACACTGCTATAAACTTCACTGATGATTTGGATTCCAGCAACGCAGTCAGGACAAAAGCTGTTAACGATATTTCTGGTTCAGCACCCTCAACGTCTCCCTTGAAGGAAGCAGCAGAAAGAGGAAAACAGCTACTGAATGTCACATTTATAAATAAATCCAATTCCGAGCCTCCAAAATGTCACAGAGCTCAGATTCCCCTACAGGTATGGCCTTTTTAAAAAAGCAAGGGCAAGTATATCAGGAAATCAAAAACTACAGAAAAGTAAGAATGTTTCAGAATATAAAGAACTATATGTCTTTCAAAATGCTTCCAGAATACAGTAACACATCCTGTAGTCCCATAGCTGGGTTTCTGGCACACAGAAACTCAAGACACAGAGAGCTGAGCAGTCTGTTCCTAAAACCACCCATCAAAAGTATCATGCAATGGATTTTTGTAAGTAAAAGAAAAGATGGGATAAGTGATGGGAAAACGCAAGAGAACATTGTCTGGATCTGTCTAAAGAAAACTGATCTCATGTCCTTGTATGAGTCGGGACAATTACATGACAAATGTCTCAACTGAAAGCACTCTTGGTTTTCACTGGAGGACATCAGTTTTCTGGATGCTTGTTATTTTTCTGACTAGAAACTCCTGGGCTGTCCTTTGATAGTGCCACCTTGCTGCTCCTTCTCTCTTCTCCCCTCCCCAGCCCATTTGTACTTTCTCTTCCACTGCCACCTTATGTTCCTTCTGGTTTTAAAACTTGCCCTCTCTATAATACTTCACATCAGATTCATCTTTCTGGTCCTCCGTGTTTTACACAATTCTCTACAACTTAACTGGATGTTTCTCCTCTCTCGTTGTTTTACACTCCTAGAGCATCATCTGCATTTCCTGCAGAGCCTCACCCACTCTTGCCCTCGCTAAGGATGTGAATAATTTTGAAATGAAAAGCAGTGGAGCTGGATTTCCTTTTTGCCAGTGCCCTGACTTCTGTTGGTTGAGGGTTGTTTTTTTTAAGAAATGGAAGTATGTGTCATCTGCACACACAATTTTGGCCTTCAGTATCGCCTGGTAATTACTGAAAGCATTTTAGAAACGTATTTTGCCCTAAGCAAAAGTAATTTCCAAAGCTTGGCTGGTATTTCATTGCTTTCCATCCATTTCCTGTATTCCTAGGAGCTAAAGGTTATACCATGATATCACTTGGATGACTGAAAGCAAAGAGGAACTGAGGAGCCTTATGATGAAGGTGAAAGAAGAAAGTTCAAAAGCTGGCTTGCAGCTAAACCTCAAAATAACCAAGATTATGGCAACCAGCTTGGTTGATAACTGGCACATAGAGGGAGAAAATGTAGAAGCAGTGAAAGACTTTGTATTTCTGGGTGTGAAGATTACTGCAGATGCTGACTGCAGTCAGGAAATCGGAAGACACTTAATCCTTGGGAGAAGAGCAATGACCAATCTCAATAAAATAGTTAAGAGCAGAGACATCACACTGACAACAAAGGTCCGCATAGTTAAAGCAATGGTGTTCCCAGTAGTAACATATGGCTGCGAGAGCTGGACCATAAGGAAGGCTGAGAGAAGGAAAATCGATGCTTTTGAACTGTGGTGTTGGAGGAGAATTCTGAGAGTGCCTTGGACTGCAAAAAGATCAAACCAGTCCATCCTCCAGGAAATTAAGCCAGACTGCTCACTTGAGGGAATGATATTAAAGGCAAAACTGAAATACTTTGGCCACATAATGAGAAGACAGGACACCCTGGAGAAGATGCTGATGCTAGGGAGAGTGGAGGGCAAAAGGAAGAGGGGCCGACCAAGGGCAAGGTGGATGGATGATATTCTAGAGGTGACGGACTCGTCCCTGGGGGAGCTGGGGGTGTCGATGACCGACAGGAAGCTCTGGCGTGGGCTGGTCCGTGAAGTCACAAAGAGTCAGAAGCGACTAAATGAATAAACAACAACAACAAAGGTTATACCTCTCCCTTTTGATAAACAGATGAAGTAACTAAGCAGAAAAGGACATTCTTGCTCATTGGTGAGGTGATGGTTGAATTCTAAGAAGGCTTGTCGCTACAAAAGCAGAAGAGAATGTTGCCATCTAAAAGACTAACATGCACAAGGCTATTTTTATTACTGCGATGAAAAAAATACAACTAAAAATGTGTTGTGGGAGAAACAGTCAGGGTACCTTAGGCATGCTATGGCTTTCAAATATTAGAGTCAGAGGCACTATTTATGACAATAAAAATGAAAACGTTGGAGAATCAAGAAGATTAATCCCAGGAAAGAAGACAATGACAAACATGTTGGATTCTTGGTGTTCTCTGAACTTTGTTGTTTTTCTGCAGATGTTCCATTACCTGGCTAGGTAACATCATCAGTACATGGGAGTTTGCTGGCCTAAATATATAGAGTAGCTTGCCCTGCCAGTTGTCATGTTCACCATTTCAATGTGCATTGTACATCGTAACGTTTCACATGCCAAGGTGCTGACATGCGTTTCTGGTTGGGAGGGAGCTGCTGTGAGACCTTGTACCAAGCTCTCTATCTGTGTTCATTTTGTTGGAATGTGTTTGGTTATCTTCTCTGTTCAAGGTCTTTTCCCCCTGATCAGCAGAACTCGTTAGGATCACCTGGAATTGTGAATTTGAGACGATTGTACGGGGGGCTGGGACTTCATTTGAATTGGGGTTTTTTAGTTTGATTTTGGCGCGCTTTCATCATTCTCAGCTTTCTTTGTACTTGCATACTATTCTTCAATAAACCAGGTATTATTAAGCTCCTGCTTGTGAGTCTGAGAGTGTTTTAGAACAGGCAACCATTACATAAAGCTGAGAATCACCAAAGTACACCGTTAGCTCCTACCAAGATCAGTTCTTGTGAGGGAAGCAGTTAACGATGGCAGTGTCCGGGGAACTTGAGGGGCCAACTAACCCGTTACCCGAGTCGACGATCCAGAGTAGAGAGCCGAGCGCCGAGCCAGCCCCCGAACTTTCATATTACCAGAAGGATTCGAATTCCAGCCCTGAGCTGGGGGGAACTAGCAATGGGGGAGAACCAGAGCAACCGGCACCGAGCGGATCACCCGTGGAGTTGATCACCTGGGATACGATGGGAGAGCCCCAGCCAGGGACATCCCAGGCATCCTGGAAGCACCGGATCCCGCTGACCCCAGAGGTGGAATCTACCATGGTAGCAACAGAGATACAGCCTGATGTGCAACGAGGGGAGGTGTAATGATTGCCTACTCTAATAGACTCAGACTCACAGGCAGAAACTTAATGATATCTGATTTATTAAAGAATAGTATGCAAATACAGAAAAAGCTGAGAATGAGCAAAAGCACGCCAAATACAAACTAAAAACCCTCAGCTCAAACGTAATCCCTCCCCTCGCCCTGCCGTTGCAAACTCCCCCCCCCCCCCCCAGGTGCTGGTAACCGTTTCTGCTGATGTCCTGGGAAAGGAACCTTGAACACACGAGATAGCCCAAACACATTCCAATCCAGCTGCTAACATATAACAATCCCACGAGATGGAATCCTCCTCCCCTCCCAGACGAAACACGCATCAGCCAAATGACATGCGAAACGTTACGATGTACCGGCAACATTGGAACGGTGAACATGACAGGAGGAATCTCAAACCCCTGAGAGGCTGAGAGTACTGGAGGTGAAAATGGAATTGATGGAGTATCTGTTAAGAAACCTGTCTTTAGTGGTGGCCAGCCAGGGGAGGCACAATGGAAGTCCCAGCTTCACGCAACCATCCCCCATCCTCCCCCCTGAACTGCCAGTGGAGCCGGCCCGAGACAGCTCCAGGATGGATCTCCGGCCTGAAGAGGGGCCACTGCTGTGACCTGGGGCCCCACCACTCGAGCTGCTGCCAGTTCCCCTCCAGCAGATGGGGCGGTGAAGGACTTCTCTGTCAAATTTGATGGGGATCCCACCAAGCTATCTTTCTTTCTAACTAATGCAAATAGCTACATGAGGCAATTCGGGACATCCTTCCCTTCCAAGGAGGCTAAGATAATGGCAATTGCCACTAAGCTAAAAGGCAGAGCAGCGGACTGGTATGTCCAATTAACGGAGGCTGACGCCCCTGAGCTCGAGTCCTTTGAGGACTTTGTGTTCGCATTAAAGCTGCACTTTGAGGATCTTCTGGCCAAGGCAAGAGCTAAGGAGGCACTAAAGGATCTCACTCAGGGCCACAGGTCAGTAGCTGACTATGCCCTGGAATTTAAAGCTTTGGCAGGCAAGGTCCCCGATTGGTTTCAGTCAACCTTCATAGAAAGGTTTAAAGAAGGGCTCAGTTGGGACGTCCTAAAATGGGCGCTATGCAGGGATGACCCAGAGTCGTTGCACGACTGGATCTGTCTGGCCGGGAAGGCTGAGCATGCCCAGCGCACCTGTCATGAGTAAGGATGGCAAGCAGGGGGCTCCCATCCAGGCTGTAAAGCGCATGTGTAGTACTGAGGAATTAAGCAGCCATTCAAAGAGACACAGATCAGGCCCGCCTTAGCCTTTGGGGTTTATATGTCTGGGTTTTTCCCACGCTTATTCAGTTTGTTAGGATTCTGTTTATGTAGCAGTAATAAACATTAGAGAACTACTCCTCGTCTCAGCATGTGTCTCACTGTTAGGACATCAATCCTAACAAACTCCTACTCCCATCGAAAGAGGGAGGAACAAAGAAATTAAAGGAGAGACATTTGGAAAATGTCTTCAGAAAACCAAGAAATTCGGCTCGCCATCCAACAATTGGCAGCAGCCCTGCAACAACACCAACAACAGGTAGATCTACAGGTCAACACTTTACAAGCTGCCATGCTACAGCAGTTACAACAACCAGCTCCGATTAACCCACAACCGGTGCCAGCAGCAGCAGCAGCAGCTCCGCCAGTAGTCTTGAGATCCCAGGGCAGTCTACCAGAGAACTTTGGAGGAGAAGCAGGACAGTTGAGAACCTTTCTCACACAGTGTACAATGTTTTTCAACAGCAGACCGGCAGAGTTCCCCACAGACAGAACCAGAGTCACCTTCATCCTAAGTCTGCTAAAGAGACCAGCAGCCAAATGGGCTATTCCCATGGTGGAGAACAATGACCCAATTCTCAACGACTACCAGAACTTTTTGGCAGGTTTCTGAGCACACTTTGACGACCCGATCAGAGAGGTCACTGCCAGCCAGGAAATTCGGAAGTTCAAACAAGGTAACAAGAGGGTGGGAATCTACATTGCTGATTTTAAGATGCTAGCAGGAGACCTGGACTGGAACAAGAGTGCCTTGAAAGACCAATTCAAACAGGGACTGGCTGAAGAAATAAAAAATGAATTAGTGCACCAGGGAACACCAGCTACCCTAGAAGCCTTATATCAGTTGTCTGTGGTCATAGACGCCAGGCTAGAAGAGCTCAGACAGATGCAGCCGGGGAGAGGCAGGGCCCTCAGGGCACTTCCAGGATTTCCAGCTCTCTCTGCAACATCTCCTTACTCAGGGCCAGAAGAGCCGATGCAGATCGGGGTGAGCAGGAGGCTTATTTCCAAGGCTGAGAGGCAGAGAAGGAGACAGAGAGCCCTCTGTTTCTACTGCGGAGCCCAGGGGCACATGGTGAGAGCTTGCCCAGCGAGAAGCCAAGCAACTTCAGTAAGAGCCCCAGGGCAAGCAGCTGAAACAAGAGCCATCTTCGCCTCTGCTTCCAACCAGGGAAACTCCGTCAGTCTCCCTCCACGGAGCTCAGCAGGGAGACCATCAATCAATTAAGTAGGGCTCATTCCGAGGATTCCAGGCAATCCTTTTACTATTTACCAGTAATAATACATGTCAACCCAGAGCACCAGGTCAAGCTAGAGGCCCTTGTGGATTCTGGAGATTCAACCAATTTTATTGATGTGCAGACCGTACAAGACTTCAACATCCCGACCATAGAATTGCCATGTCCCATAGAAGTGGAGACCATTGATGGCCAGCCCCTCAAGGCAGGGCTGATTAGAAGGTTCACAGAACCGGTGCAACTGACAACAGGAGACCACACTGAGTGGATCCAGCTTTATGTTACTGCATCGCTTAATGTGCCTGTAATCCTAGGCACGCCTTGGCTGAGGATCCACAACCCATTGCTGAACTGGACTACGGGAGCAATCTCCTTCCCAGCTAAGGAATGCCAGCACCGCAAGATTCAAGCCGTTCTCCGCTCTCCAGCAACCAACACAGTCACGGAAGCAGGGGGGGTCCAGTTGCCAGCCAAGTATGCAGATTTCACAGACGTTTTCAGCGAACAAGAGGCCACAGCACTACCCCCCCCATAGGGACTGTGATTGCACCATTGAGTTGATACCAGGAGCCAGGATTCCAGCAAGGAAACAATATCCCATGTCTCCCAAGGAAATAACCACCTTAAAGGATTACTTGGATTCTAATCTCCAAAAGGGGTTCATCCGACCATCTACTTCCCCAGCGTCTGCTCCTACCTTCTTTGTACCAAAGAAGCCTGACCCATTGGCACCTGCAACCCAGGAGACACCCATGAGAGTGGTCCATGATTTCAGTTTTTTAAATAAACTCACAAAGAAAGAAACTTATCCACTGCCCCTAATATCTGATCTGCTGGATCACTTACAGAAAGCACACATTTTTTACCAGGTTGGATCTCAGGAATGCGTACAATCTGATCTGGATGAAAGAGGGGCACGAATATCTAACTGCCTTCGACACCAGGTTTGGTAAATTTGAGTACCTTGTTTTGCCCTTTGGCTTGTCTAATGCAGGAGCCATATTTTCCCGCTTTATGAATCAAATTTTCTCTGATTTACTAGATAAGTATCTGGTCATTTATCTAGATGACATATTAATTTTCTCTGAGGATGCTACAACTCATGTAACCCATGTACATAATGTCTTACAAAGACTGAGAGAGAACAAGCTATTCGCCAAGCTAGAGAAGTGTGCCTTTGATTTAACTGAATTACATTTCCTGGGCTATAAAGTATCAACAGAAGGCATATCCATGGATCCTTCTAAGGTCCAGGCAATTCTCTCTTGGCAACCTCCCTGAAATGTTAAAGATGTACAAAGATTTCTAGGATTCTCCAATTTCTATAGGCGGTTCATAAAGAATTTCAGTGACAGAGCTAGACCCCTCACACAGCTTTTGAAGAAAAGATCAAAATTCATTTGGGGGGAGAGAGAGCAAGCAGCCTTCCAAGAATTTAAGCAACTCTTTGCATCCCAGCCGCTGTTAAGACACCCTGATCCCACGAAGCAATTCATAATGCATTCAGATGCTTCCGATATTGCCATTGGGGCAGTGTTATTGCAATATACAAACAAAACCAAGAATACATTGCTTCCGTGTGCCTTTTTTTCATGCATGCTCTCACCAGCAGAGAGAAACTATGATGTTTTTAACAAGGAATTGCTGGCAATTAAAGCAGCATTCCAAGAGAGAAACTATGATGTTTTTAACAAGGAGTTGCTGGCAATTAAAGCAGCGTTCCAAGAGTGGAGGCACTGGCTAGAAGGTGCAACCTTTCCTGTGAAAGTGTGCACCGATCACAAGAATTTACAGCCTCTACAAAACACCAGATCCCTCACCCCACACCAAATCAGATGGAGCCAGTTTTTCTCCCATTTCAATTTTGTTATTTCTTATGTGCCCGGGGCGCAAAACTGCTTGGCAGACGCCCTGTCTCGATCCTTTCAGGCAACCCCCACCACTCACCAGGAGGTACAGGCTACTATATTACAACCTCACAACTTTGATCAGTCTATGAGGGGGAACCAGACAGAGATTTTAGCAGTAGGCAGACAAGCAGAGGACCTATTTACAAGAGTCAGAGCTCAGCAGCAACAAGACCCATATGCCAGGGCCAGGATGGATGACCTCCAGAGGGGCCCGCAAGACACTGCCCCCCCCATTCAATGTGGCGGCAGGAATCCTCTGGCATAGTGGGCGATTATATATTCCCCCTTCATTGAGGGAAGAAGTACTGAGACTTTGCCATGACCATCAAACGGCAGGCCACGGAGGTGTTTTCAAAACTCTCCATAGAGCTCTGAGAGACTACTGGTGGCCTAAGATGACTGCAGACATAAAGGGTTACGTTGCTTCTTGTCACACCTGCAGACGAGCCAAGCCTCTCCCAGGGAAGCCCACAGGACTCTTGCAACCCCTACCCACCCCCAGTAGGCCTTGGGATACAATCTCCATGGATTTCATCACTGATTTACCCCCGGTCCAGGGGCTGACTTCCATACTAGTGGTGGTGGACCTTTTCACAAAAATTGTGCATTTTATTCCTTGCAAGGGCCTCCCATCTGCACAAGCCACAGCGCAGTTGTTCATGGACCATGTTTTTAGGTATAGAGGCATGGTGAATCACTTGGTGAGTGACAGAGGCCCACAGTTCACTTCCAGGTTCTGGAGGGCCCTTTTCCAGTCATTAGCGGTCCAGATCCACCTGTCATCATTGCATCATCCTGCTAGTAATGGGGAAGCCGAGAAAATTAACCAATGGTTACAGCGGTATCTCAGGTGTTACACCACTTATCAGCAAGACAATTGGCCAGCCCTGCTCCCCATGGCAGAATTTACTTATAACAACTCTGTCCAATCCTCGACCAAGATGTCCCCTTTCCAGGCACTCTACGGGGTTAACCCTTGGGTGTTGCCCACCTCCTCCCAGCAGGGAGCTGTTCCAGCCGTGGCTGATTTTCTTAAAGAGCAACAAGCCGCACAGGAGTTGTTAAAGGAGCAGCTGAACAGGGCAAAGAGTGCTTACAAGAGAGCTGCAGATACTCACAGATAAGATGGGGCCAGCGATTGCAGTAGGAGACAGAGTGTGGCTCTCTACCAAGTTTTTGAACTCTACCAGACCCTCCAAGAAATTGGACTCTAAGTTTGTGGGCCCTTTCACTGTGGTACAGCAGATAAATCCAGTGGCTTATTGTTTACAGCTACCAGCATCCATGAAAGTCCATCCAGTGTTTCACAGATCATTGCTAGCCAAAGACCCTCCCCCAAGTGCCTTACGATCGCAACTGCCCCCCCCCACCTCCAGTAATTGTGGAGGGGGGGGAGGAATATGAAGTTGAGGAAATTCTGGACTCCAGGAGGAGGGGAAGGGGCATCCAATATTTCATACACTGGAAAGGGTACCCTGAGGAAGAGCGCACGTGGGAGAATGCCAGAGATGTACATGCTCCAGCGCTGGTTCATCGATTCCATCAGCTTTTCCCTCACAAACCCAAGCCTCGCACTCTACCAGAGATTCCTCCCTTGGATGAGCAGGCAGAGGAATTCGTAAGTTTGCACCTTCCACCCCCGCCTGAAGCCTTGACTCCAGTTACAGAGGAGGGGGGGCACAGCCCTCCACCTCAGGTGTGCATTTCCCAGGGGGGAGGGGGGACAACTGTTCTAATTATCTAGCTATTTTCCAGCAGTGGCCACCTGGGCCAGAAGCGTTATCAGACCTGGAGAGCAGCACTGCTTCATCCTTGGAGAAGTTTTCCTTTGAAGACTTTCCATCCTTGCCCAGTTCCCATGGGACCTTAGAAGGAGACATAGACTCTTATCAAGTCTCTGGAAGGGAGGGGGCTGAAATGGAATGTGAATCTGGAGGGGAGTGTGATGTCATGAGTAAGGATGGCGAGCAGGAGGCTCCCATCCAGGCTGTAAAGCGCATGCGTAGTACTGAGGAATTAAGCAGCCATTCAGAGAGACACAGATCAGGCCCGCCTTAGCCTTTGGGGTTTATATGTCTGGGTTTTTCCCACGCTTATTCAGTTTGTTAGGATTCTGTTTATGTAGCAGTAATAAACATTAGAGTACTACTCCTCGTCTCAGCGTGTGTCTCACTGTTAGGGCAGCGCCTACATGCAAACCAGATGGCCCAAGAGACCACCAACCACGATGCGGGGACCCCGAAGCAGGGCAACTGCTGCCCCATCAGGCTACAGAGCGTGGGACAAGGAAAGGGATTGGCGCTACACGCAGGGCCAGTGTCTCCAATGCGGAAAGGTAGGGCATCGAGCCGCAGACTGCCCAAAAACCAAGGCTGGAGATTGAGCAACAAAAGTGCCGGCCAAATCGCCCCCACCATCACGATGGATGACAGCAGCCAAGGGGGCTGCTGACACAGAAGAAGAGATTTACTGCTCAGGAGAGGCTGACGCTGCCTCAAAGGAGCCAACGGGAAACACCAGCCACCTGCCCTGAAAAGCGCCTGTGGGCAGGTGGAGGAGGATGGGCACGAGGATGCTATGTTGAGTGCTGATTGCCCCACTCTAGCAGTAAAAGTGAAGTTGGGCTCCCGCACTAAGACTACGGAAGTCCAGGCTCTAGTTGACTCTGGGTGTTCAAGGTGCCTCATCCACCCTGATCTGGTTGCTGTTTTGGACTTGCCTAGCTTTCCCCTCCAGCAGCCTTTGATCTTCACCCAGTTAGACGGGTCAACGGCGGGTGGGGGTCCGGCAACCTATTTCACTGGAAATGTAGCGATGCAAATGGGCAGCATAGGGAGACTTTAAAATTTATTGTGGCGCCTGTTGGCAATCCCATGGTAATTCTGGGAATTCCTTGGTTAACTTTGCGCAGCCCATATATAAATTGGGAGCACCAGACTGTTACTTTTAAGGATGGGTTTTACCAAGCTCCTACAGTGGAGAGACCTTCATGTGTGGGGGTGGGGAGAGCTGTGATCACCACACCGCACCCTAGCCTGCCACACTTAGGCTTGCCCGAGCGATACCGAGACTTTGCTGACATCTTTGGGGAAGTGGAAGCGGACCAGCTGCCACCCCACTGAAAGACTGACTGTGCAATAGAGTTGGTTCCCAACGCTCAATTGCCCAAGCCGAAAATTTATCCAATGACTCAGAAAGAGCTTGAGGCATTGCAGGACTTTATTGACAAAAATCTGTCAAGGGGGTTTATTGAACCTGCAAATTCCCCAGTTGGGGCCCCTGTGCTTTTCTGGGAAAAGAAGAATGGCACGCTTAGACTTTGTATGGACTATCGGGGGTCAAATTCCGTCTCGATCTGCAACAAATATCCTCTACCTCTAATGAAAGACATGTTAGCCCATTTGTCAAAGGGTAAAATTTTCTCCAAGCTCGACCTTCGTGAAGCCTATTTTCGCATCCGCATACGAGCTGGAGACAAGTGGAAAACTGCTTTTAATTGCCCATTGGGTTCCTTTCAGTACAAAGTCCTCCCTTTTGGGTTAGCAGGGCGCCCGGGGTCTTCATGCAATTGATTAACGAAGTGTTGCATGATCATTTGTTTAAAGGGGTCCTGGTTTATTTAGACGATGTTCTCATTTACACTGGAACTGAGGAGGAACACGAACACCTCCTCAAACAGGTGTTAAGCAAGCTTAGAGATGCCAAACTCTATGCAAAGCTTTCCAAATGTGAATTTCACAAAACCCTACTTGACTATCTAGGCTATAGGGTATCTGACAAAGGCATTGAGATGGACCCTGAAAAAATTCAGGCGATTTTAAGTTGGGACCGCCCCCACACCTGGCGGCAATTACGAAGTTTTCTAGGGTGCAGCAACTATCATCGCCAGTTTATCCAGGGGTTTGCTGAGATTGCCTTGCCCCTTACTGACTTACTACGCACCAAGGGTTTGGGAGAGACACGCAAAGTGAAAAATCCTGGGGCAGTGCTGAATTGGACGCCTGAATGCCAGACAGCATTTGAGAGGTTAAAAACCCTCTTCACTGCTGAGCCTATTTTACAGGACCCGGATCCTGAACGCCCCTTTGTGGTCCAAGTTGATGCTTCTGACTTCTCAATTGGGGCTATATTATTACAAAGAGATTCTGAAAACCACCTGAAACCTTGTGCTTATCTGTCCAGAAAATTTTCTGAAGCTGAATGCCGGTGGCATGTTTGGGAAAAGGAGGCTTTTGCTGTAAAAGCCGCTCTGGAAGCATGGTGTCACCTCTTGGAAGGTGCTAAATGCCCTTTCGAGGTTTGATCACAGGAATTTGGAAGCCCTCCGCACCCCCCGGCATCTCAGTCCTAAACAAATTTGCTGGGCTCAATTTTTCAGTCGCTTTAACTTCCAATTAAAATTTATTCCGGGAAAGAAAAACTTTCTGGCCGATGCTTTGTCATGTTTGCCTCAGGACTCTGACCACGTGGCAGATATCATTGGGACTGTTCTCACTGAACCACAACTGGGCTTGGTTGCTGTCACCCGGAGCCAGACCCGTGTGCAGGCAACCCCACCCCCAGCCCCGTCTGGGAAGCAGAAAGTGCAGGTTTCTTGTCAGTTACAAAAGGACTTTCTCCAGGCACTGAAATCTGACACTTGGTTACTAGCTAATAGAGACACTGTTTCCTTTGAAAATGGTCTGGCATGGGTGGAGTACCACCTTTATGTGCCTGAAACTTTGAGGGCTAATGTTTTGTAGCGTTCCCATGATGACAAGCTTGCTGGACACTTTGGTTTTGTTAAAACATTACATTTGGTTTGTCGTCAATTCTGGTGGCCTACCTTGAGGCGTGATGTAAAAGACTATGTTGCTTCCTGTCCTGTTTGTGCCATGTCAAAACGTAAGGGGGGGAAACCACAGGGGCTTCTACAGCCAGTGGCCAGCCCGTCCCATCCCTGGGAGGAGATTTCTATGGATTTTATCGTGGACCTACCACCCAGTCAGAAGAAAACTGTCATTTGGGTTGTAAAAGATTTTTTCTCCAAACAAGCCCATTTCATTCCGTGTGTTTCCATCCCGTCAGCCCCACAATTGGCCCGCCTATTTCTCATCCATGTCTACCGTCTCCACGGTTGCCCCTCCCATTTGGTGACCGACCACGGGACACAGTTCACTTCCCAGTTCTGGAAGTCATTTTTAAGTTTGATTGGCACCCAACAGGCATTGTCCACATTGTCGCATCCCCAGACTGACGGATCTACAGAGGTTTTGAACTCTACACTTGAACAATTCCTTAGAGCATACATAAATTACCATCAGGACAACTGGGTTGACTTGTTGCCCTTTGCTGAAGTGGCTTACAACAATGCTGTCCATCAGAGCACTGGGCAGACCCCTTTTCGTGTGGTTTCTGGGCATGACTTTGTTCCCATCCCTGAGCTACCACACACCCCTCCCCAATCTTTTAGAATAGGCAACCATTACACCAGTCTTAGCTGGGGTATGGTTTCTTCCTTGATGGTTCCTTGTTTAGGATACTGTTTCTTCCCTGGTTGTTTATCTGGTGCTGTTTGCTGCTTTTCTGGGTGTTGGCTGCTAGAGAGGATGTGCTCTGGGCTGCTTGTTTCCTTCCTTGATTTTTGGTTGTATCTTTTAAATGGTATGTAGATGGGGTTTATCTCTGTGTGTCTGTTAATGGTTGATTTGTCTGAATGGAGGGAGATCCCTCCAAAACATGTTAAGCAAACCAAAAGACTCAGGAACCAAAAAAAAGAAAGAAAAACCAGGAGTCATCTGCAACATACAAGTATAAGAACAGTAACAGCCACTTGTAGGTAGAAAACTGGCAGAAATGCATCCATAAACATCAACTGGCAGTCAGAAGACATGATGGAAATTAATCTCTCTTCCACACAGAGACAAATTTAACCACAAATTTAATTGGGAAACTTGACATTCTAGGCCAAGCCAAATCCAAAAATGGAAGGGAATTTCTGGAAGTTGGGATTCAGACAAATCATTCAAAAGTCTGCAAGAAAATTGTTGGAGGTCCTGGTAAATCCGGCATGCCTCATTAGCATGTAAATTGAGTTTGTCCCACTATGCAACTCTTTGTGCTTCTGAGGAAGTTGTTTGTTGCCACTCCCACTTCCTCTCTCTCTCTCCTTCTTCCACCAACTGAATAGGCAGCAAGCATGCTGCTCTGCTCTCTCTTCATCATGGCCACGCACTTGGGCCTTGATGAAGGATTCTGCCCCTAACCTTCACGCAGCTCTTAGCAGCTATAGGGCTAAGGGTGAATTAAGTCTTAGGAAAGAACAGAAGAAACAAGGAACTTCATTTTTCCACTGAAGATGGATGTAACAGAACCAACAATAAAGTCAGTAAGACTACTTTTGCTTATCTTAAACCTACTCTGCCTAAGCATGTGATTCTTTATGCTTGGGAGGTCTACATGTGTAAGATCAATAATCTGTGTTTCTCTGATGTGCTCATTAAAGCTATTTCAGATAATATTCTTTTTCTGTGCACAGCTTCTCCACTGTGTGGAGAATGCACTTTGCTCCATTCAGTGGTTCTAGCAGGCCACTAATGGCTTCAAAAACAACCAAGCTCAAAGAACACCAAGAACCCAACAGTTGTACCCTGAGCTACTATTTAAATTTAGGCGTGAAGGATAAGGCCATTTCACTTATAATAAAGGTCAGTATAGTCAAAGGAATCAATTTTACAGTGGTAACATATGGTTGTGTTATGAAGAATACTATAAAGGCTGCCTTTTACCTAAGGACAATGACCTGCAAGCAGAAATACATATACTTTGGGAATGTGATATGAATAGATAATTGCCTAAAAAGATGAGGGTGCTTGACAAGGGATGGTAGAAGGATAAGGTGGATGGATTCAACTAAAGAGATTTCTCAAGTATCCTCAGAATAGCTCAGAGTTATTGCTGGGGACAGGTCAGGATGGTTAGTGTTTGTCCATGCAATCTCCTAGAGATGAGCTTGACCTCAAAATAACTATTTGTAGCACTGGAGGCACTGACTTTCTTTACAATGGGAAAAGGAGGTGAAGAGGATGAACACAAAGAATGCTGGGCAAAGTGAATAACCCATCCTTCCAGACATAATACTTTATTCAGGATTAATTTTATGGAAAAGCTCTTCATATGTTTTGTAAGTAGGTGTGCTAAACAAAACTTGGACATGCCTAAGACATCTTATATCTTATTGCTAGAGACAAACAAAAGTGAATAGATACAAACATCTGAATACAGAGAGGAATACATTCACACATATCTGAATCACCCCTGGACCCCACTTTTTGGTAACTTTTTCTGCTATGTGGTACATTCCCTGTGCTTAAGCCAACTTAACCTTTCAACTCATTATCTGTATCTTCATACTTCTTTTTCAAATCCATTGTTTTCTCATTTTCAGTAAAGCCTTGCTCAAGCCACCTGCTTTCTGCTGCTGCTGATTCTCTAGACCATAGTTCTTAAACTGTTTGACACAATTAGCCTTTTCCTGTTATTGAATAATGTCATATACCCACAAACAGACTCTGTTGTTTTACACAAGTGTCTCCGCAGTGGCAATCCCAAACTGGATCCTCAACTCACAAACAAACAATTACAAATTGTTCCATTACTCCCAGGATATCCCCAAATTGCCCTTGGGGGTAATTACCTCCAGTTTAAGAATCACTGTTCTAGACCCTTGTTTTTATCCATCTCTAAATCCATGTTTCACTGACCAAAGGTAATCCTCTGAAAAGCTACACACCTTCACATTCTGCACACTACTAGCACAAATTATATCACAGAGCAGTAACAGAGTTGCATATTATTATGTTCTGTTTGTCCATGCCTCTAAAGCACCTGGCTGGCAAACATCATCAGAGAGGAAGCCTAGTGATGAAAAATCTCCACAGTACAATATGGTCTGTTTATTTAATTCCTGTGTTATGTTCTCCACTGTAAGGAGCTGGAAAATCTCTGCATGTATTCAGATCAAGTAGCATTAACAGGAGGAAGAATCCATACCAGCATCTCTCCATGAATTACAGGACCGTTTTCATGAAATACTCCATCTGGTTGTTGCTTGCTCAAAATCAGCCACTTTGCACCTCCACAAATAACATCAGGGTGGACGATTGTAGTTATTCTGGTAGACGTGGAAAAGACTTATAACGTATGCTGTTAACCTGTAAAGAATATGATGTATTAATCAATTGTCTCAGTTAAGATCTTGGGGGTGTTTTTCTTTATTTCTTCCTTTCTTTCACAAAATAAAGCCTTGGTGAACCTGAAACATTTTGAAACAAAGCGCATTGGACGTATGAAGCAAACATTGAACTGTTTAGCCACAACCATACAAAACATATTGGGGAAAAAGGGTAAAGCATTTGAAGAAAAGACCACTAACAACTAAGCATGGGGGGCAGGGGGTGTACAGGCAAGACTATTATACTTTGGGGTTGTGTGGCAGCTGGTTGCACAAGAAATATGCAAGTAAAATAAAAAACAATTTCAAGTAAATATCACATATCCTAGAGATACCAGGCCATGCAATCTTATATAATTGTTATAATCTGGTTGTATCCAGCTTAAAACCAATGTTAATTCATATTGGTCCTTGCAATCAACAATTCCATAACACATGGTTTAATCAAGAGTGCAGATGAGCAAGAAAAGGTCTAGCACAAAAATTCCATATCCAGCAAAAGATAAGATCTCAAGAAGTACTAGAGGACTTCACTCAAAGTCAATCTGATTATAAAAACCCGTAAATCAGGTGTCAAAATGTATTGCCATGTTGGCCTCTACTAAGGCACTGGGTAAAGATATAATCACCGCAGCAGTGTATAAATGTTATGCCAATTGGTGGGTACCTCTGTTGGCTAAACTGTTCACTTCATTAATGAAATAGCAACTTATCCAGAGGATTGGAAACTGGGCAGAGTAGGACCTATATATAAAAAGGAAACACACAAGAGCCCAAGAATTATTGATTACTCAGCTTTCTGGATATTTTTGCTAAACTTTATGCCAAGATGTTATCAGACAAACTGGAAGACTAATGAGATTATTTATACTGCACAAATAGGTTTCAGGAAGCGTTGAAGCATGTCTGACATTGCCAGGTTCTATTTTATCTTGCCTTTAACTATATGAGCAGTACTACAAAACTTTTGTATGTAGCATCTGCCTTCTCTGTCATGGCACCTGCCTTATGGAAAACCCTGGCTTGGAGGGCCCTGACCCTGTTGGCCTTCAGGAAAGCAGTAAAGACCTGGTTTTCCCCCCAGGCTCTGGAGCCAGGATGTTGATGGAGCTCACATGGGATGGCTGTAGATGACGACTACAAGTTTTATCAGGGCCTCCACAATGTTTATTATGTGTTATTTTAAATGGTCTTTTTAGTGTATTGTGTCTTTTGTTTGCCACCAAGAGTTTCTTCTTAGAGATGAGCAGCTATATAAGTTTGTTGAATAAATATGTAAATAAGTTTAGCTGCTATTTTTGACTCTGAAAAAGAAGTCGGCTATGGACAAAATTAGATGATACTGATGTAGAGAAGCATCTCAAGTATTTAGTACAGCAGTTATATTCTGGTACATTTCTCAGACTGAGAATGGGGTCAACCAGTTTATATACAGAAGCAGTATCAAAATGAGTAAAACAAGGTTGTATCCTGGCATTCTTATTGTTTTATCTTCATTTAAATTCTTCCAGTGAGAATTCCTGATCATCTTATACAAACTGAATTGAGCTTATCTTCATACCAGCTCTACTGTTATGGAGAATGGGCTTACTCTTAATTAACGCTCAGATCAAAAACTGAACAATTCCAATTATTCCAACTATTCCATTGGAATTTATGGACTTATGAGAGTTACAATTTGAACACTAAGAAGAATTTTGGGTCACAACTTGGTTTTAGGTCACAACTTTGTTCTTGCCTTGGTATGGCAGGTTGAAAATAGAGTATAAAAGAACTGAATTATTTGATCGCTATAACCTTCAATAAAGCTCAGCAAGCATTTATAGCCTAAGACTGCAAACTAGAGATTGAGGGCAGACATCAGCAGATCCTTACTGAGCGAAGATTCTGTCCTTGTGGTCATTCTCAAATTGAGGATCTGCTGCATTATTTTTTTATATTGCCCATTATATCTACCAGTCTGTGAGAAATATAATTGAAAAAAAGGTGGGCAATTTCTTATTTCAGTTCAGATGAAAAAATGCTTTATCTGATTTTAATGAAGTTACATCACAGAATGTAGCTCTATTTGCACTAAATGCACAAATCACTTAAATCACATAGAAGCAATACAGAATGGGAAAAAGTGCTGAATGAAGGTCTCCTCTTTTAATCTTATTTTAACTTTAATTTTTTGGGGTAATATTAATAGATATAACAGCTTATGGCTATATATATTTAATAAAAAAATTAAAAACATATCCAAGAAGTTAATCTCCTATAATGAAGAAACTGAAACTGAAAAGAAGTTGGATATAATAGCAAGATAACAGACTGAACCACCTCTTTAAATCAAACATGAACTACAGTATTTACAAGAAAGAAACATAAATGTTTTCGGATGGCCTGGCCAGTCCCCAGTCTTGAATATTATTGGACGTCTGAGGAAAGATCTCAAAATGCAGTACAAGAAGACCTAGAAAGCTGAGCTAGAAAGGTTCTGCAAGGAAAGAGGGGGAAACAAGAATAGAAAGATTTTTGCTGCCTCAGGAAATGTTTGGAAGCTGTTATTTCTGGAGGTGTTACATAGTACTGACTGAAAAGTTGTCCAAATTTTTGCACCTACCATATTTGCTGTTTTCTTATTTTACATCTGTATATAATTCTGCATCAATGTAAGTATACATGCAAATTTGCAAAAATATGTGCTTAACTTTGTATCAGGTAGAGTTATGTCAGCTTCTGTTCACTTATGGACTCTCTGAAACACACAATTTGCATAACATTTGCTTTTGCGTGTAAGTGTAAATGAAGCCACAGAATCAGGTCATCTGGTCATCATTTGTGGTTGGATAACACAACCATATCTACTGTATTTCTCCCAGTCAATGTGGTCATATGAGGCACCATCTAGACACTGTAATGGGCTGGATGAGAGCCAGTAAACATAAGGTGAATTCCAGTCAGATAGAGGCATTGTGAACTGACGGCTCAACGGTCCAGGAACTCTGGATTGGTCTGCATTCAGTTGAAGGCAGGCACTGATCTCACTTTCTGTGCCAGGAATCTTATCTTCTAAAATATGGCCTTTGACTTGCTCTTCCTACTTTGCCCCTGAGAAAAATGGGAAAAAGAAATTACAAAAAATCAGAACAGCCAGTAACTTCTGCATTACTTTAAAATCCTCTAGACCTTTTTGGTACTGATTTTCCATATGAAATACAGCATTGTTTTTATATGGGCAAAACTGCATACAAACTTGACATATTAATATATAGCATTCCTTGTAGAAGGAATGAAGAAATTTGAAGTAAATCAGTTTGTGTTTAAAAACATCATTTTGGCATTAACTGCAGTATGTGGTGGACACTGCTGCTGGAACATGTGACATAAAAGTAAGTAAATGACTAAATGGCGTTTTGCAGCTGCCACTTTTGCTCAAAATTTGTAAGGGTAAAGAACATTTAAAAAAAAACCTCTTCCAGGATAAATGAGTATCAACCTGCATATGTCTCTAGGGCTGGAATGACTCTATGTGGAAGTGGAACAGTAGCATTTTGGAGAAGGTTATAGGCCTGGAATCCAGTGTCTAGCAGCTGAATGACTGGCCATGGACTAGAACAATAGTCTCTTGAAGTAGAGTAACAGGTGCATGACAAAAACAACAGTCCCTGGAATAGGAATGACTGCTCCCTGGATTATTTCATTTACTTTCCTTTCATAATTAATTCTGTACATTTAATGTTCTTTGTGTGTAGCTTGCATTAACTTCAGGGATTTACAGGTAGTCCTCATTTAGCGACTGCAGTTGGGACCAGCAACCTGGTCATTAAACAAAGCATTTGCTAAGTGAAAAATGACGTGACCGCAACTGTGCTTACAATTTTAGTTCAGCTTCCCTTTGCTCTACAGCATCAGAATGATATGACCCCAAACAGCTGGGTGAGCCCAAGTGGCAGGAAGGTTTCTGGAACTCGACTCATGAGGAAGCCAGGTAAAAGACTTATAACCCTTTTTCCCCACTCCCCTGCCCTATAGAATGCTCACCCTAGCGATGGGATACTTAGCAAGAGGAGAATTGACATTTGTATTGACATTCATTGGAAAGGAAGCGATTACAAGAGAGTAAGCAGGCTCACAATGGGGAATACACATCAACAGGAATTTGATGGCTGTTGGCCTAGTGCGCTTGCAGCATCACAAGCAGTTGGAAAAAATTGCAGTTGGAAAATATGTACAACTAAAGATGGTACCAAGAATATCTGTAATGAAAGAAAGGTTTCCCTGAGAATTTATATAACATTTCTTTGTACAGAAATAGCGGTGGATTTCTGACTCAGTTATGCTATCATTGCCATAGCAAAATCTTTTAAAAGATTTTGAAATCCACACTGTAGTAGATCCAAGAATCTTTCTGGTGGAATGCCATTGAGAGGATTGTGGCCCTTGCACCCTTATTTCCAGTCATCCACAGTACAAGCCATTAAGATATATGAAGATTCTTTAATAAGGAGAAATGGCCATCGCTCTGGTTAAAGTCACAACTGGCATTTGGCACCCAAACAGTTGAATAAAACCCTTTCCTTTCCCCCTCTTCTCCATTGCTATAGCTACCAGTCCTTGACCCTGCCCAGCTCACCTCGCCTTTGATCTCTCCCCGTTGCTGTTAAAAGTTGGAAGCCACATCTTTTTGTAAGTTTGAAAAAAAAATTGCTTGTGTTTTAGCACCTTTTTAGTTCTTTTTTCCTTCTTTGTAGGTTCGTTCTTTTTCTGTAATTTTTATTCTTCTCTTGAAACCTAATAAAATTTATTTTTTAAAAAAAGGACTGTTGGCAAGTATACTTCTCCTAGATATACTTTAATTATTGGTTTCAATTAGAGTAGCTGCACAGTACTTTCTGGTTGGTAGTGACAGAACCAGAAAGGTGGAATATAAATCAAAATAATCTTCTCCTTCTTCTCCTTCTCCTTCTCCTTCTCCTTCTCCTTCTCCTTCTCCTTCTGGATGTATTCTGGGATAGACCAATATTTAAAGAGCTGAATTACCCCTGTCATGAGTAAAATGTGTATTTATTAGACTTGATTAATGGATGTTCAGGTATACTTGAATTTTAAGACAGTGTGCATTTGTTTTGTCTTTAGAATCTTTTTGTTCTATGAATTTGGGTCATATAGACTACTGGAGAGTGTACTGCAGAGAGTCAAACCTTCAGAAGGTTTGGATTTTGGATAGGAGAGTGACTTGTAGATAGAAAATTCATTGATTTTTTAAAATTTCTGCCCTTCCTCAATGGGTTATTCATCACTGCTCTTCTCTCTTTGCAGGCTGTATGTCTTAATGCACACTGCTGGATCAGTGTAGGTGTTTGGAACTGCCACTGTTTTCTTTAATAGAAAAATACAAATAGATACACAAGGAAGAGATTGCAAAGCAATATACAGATATATGTGGAAGATATGTAGAGTTATGACTAAAAGGTCACATAGGTAAGTGTGTTTGGATAGGTAGGTAGGTAGGTAGATAGATAGATAGATAGTTTATTCAGTCAATGACCAGCAACACAAAATTAATAAGAACAATAAACAGCATCAAACTAAATCAAATGAATACGATTATACATAGACAATTAAAAATAAAAACAATTACAATATAATCTCTAAGTCCCTAGTAAAATGATAACATTTGTTTATCTAAACATTAATAGATCTATTATATTAATACTATATTATTTTGTAAAATATATATGTCAAGAAATTTTAAAAAAACATTAAAAAATAGGTAATCAAAATATTCGTAAAAATAGAAAAATAAGCAGAGATCCCTACTTCTTTTACCGGTTTTGCCTTATTATCATTGCGGCAGCACAAAATTTAGCTACTGCACGTGCGATGGCTGGATTTAAATCCTGAAGAAGACGGTTCTCATAAAAACTATCAGGTCTCCCAGGGAATCTTTCTATTTAGGGGAATATATATATTGATGTTATATCCCTGTAATATTTACAGCGTAATAAAACATGAGAGATGTTTTCAACCTCCTTAATGCCACATATACAGATTCTTTCTGCTAAGGGAGTTTTATTATACCTGCCTTGCAGGAGTGCTGATGGGAGGATATTGAGTCTAGCTCTAAAAAATGCTATGCTGATCTTAGAAAAGGTTAGGTCTTTCAGATAGCTTGCTGGTTCCCATGTACCCCATCTTATCTGATTTCTACTGTGCAGGGGTATCCTATTAACTTCTGACTGGAATTCCATGTCTCTTATTCTATTAATAACCACCTGCTTGGTTTGATCATAACCTAAGGATTGTAGGAGTATTGGGGAAAGCCCATATAGAGCCAACTTATGCTCTATCGCCTGTTTCCAGGGAGAGGAAAAGTTATCAATCAGAACTAGAGGGGTCAGACCAACTGGGAAAAATTGAATTTTCAGCCAAAATATGAACATCATCTTCCAAGCCCTAACCTGAATCTGTGGCATTCCTGTTTCCAGTCTCAGCTGGGCATTTGACCTTCCACCAGGTGAAGCTAAAATTAATCGCAGGAATTTTGTTTGTACAATTTCTTGTGACACTTTTTTCAGAAAAAATCCTCCTTGTGCCCCATAAAGAATTTGTGCCAACGTTTTGGCCTCAGAAAGTTTTAAGGCTGCAGGGACTAATTGTCCTTCGCCTGTGTAAAAGAAGCAATTGATAGCATTTGGGGACCTAAGGGCTAATTGCACCACATAGTTCAAATCTGCATTCCAGGTGCCTTTCGAGTGGAAAACCACTCCCAGATATTTAAATGCATTGACTTGTTCTAGGTTATCCCCTTTAACTCTCCAAGAATATTGAATAGCTGTTTTGGCAAAGACCAGGATTTTTGATTTATCAAAATTGAGAACCAACTTATTTTGTATGCAGTAATTTAATGTTGCTGCTATAGCTCTTTTCAATCCAATTGGGGTTTGTGAGATAATAACGGCATCATCAGCATAAAGAAGTATTGGTATTTTACATTGTGCTAGATTGGGAGGATGAGAATCCAGATTATGAAGGAGATCAATCAAGGAGTTAATGTATAGATTAAAAAGGGAGGGGGCAAGAATGCATCCCTGGCATACTCCTTTCTGCACACTTACTGAGCCAGATAAGGTCCCTAGGGGATTACACCTCACTCTTAAAGTAGAATTAGAATATAATTTCTGTATTAAATAGAGGAGGCGTCTATCAATATTTGTATTTTTTAATTTTTCCCAAACAACACTTCTGGCTATTTAATCAAAAGCCTGTTTAAAATCAAGAAAGGCCACAAATTATGTGTATATTTTAATACAAGATGATGAAGCACCAGGATATGGTCAATTGTTGGTCTCCCCTCTCTAAATCCAGCCTGTTCATCTTTAATTATGCCCCCTGACAAAATCCAATATTGTAATTTATTGTTTAGATGCTTAGCATATAACTTGCTAATTACACTCAATAAGCTAATGGGCCTATCATTACAAGGATCATTTTTCTTGCCCTTTTTATAGATTGGAACAATAATCATCATTCCCCAGTCCTTTGGCATATAACCAGTCTGATCTATATATGTGAAGAGAGATGCTAGTAAAGGTACCCACCAACTAGAATTCCTTTTAATTATTTTGGGGAAGACACAGTCAGCACCGGGAGCCTTGCAAACCTTAAGGGATTAAACAAGCCGGGATACCTCTTGTGCCGTAACTGGAGGCCAGTGAGGAATTTTGTCCAGATTAATCTGACTCTCCTTCATATCACAAATAGGGTCCATATACAACCCTCTAAAAAATTCCTCCCATGCATGTGATGGTACTTGATTAGGTGGGGGTGGGAGCGATTTTCCCAAACCTCTAGTGATATGCCAAAAAAGGGATGTATCTTTCATCCTAACTGATTGGATTAATTTCTGCCAAGATTCCTTTAATGCCATGCATTTCTTTTCTTTTAATAAAGCCTTGTATTGGAACTTTAAGGACCTTAGTAAATGAGTTTGGTCCTCGGAGGGGAAATTTTTACTTTTCCTATACTCCTTATTATATATCCTCTTTAGCTTTACACAGTCCTTATCAAACCATTTTTTATTTTTTATAACCCTGTTTCTAGGGAAAGACTGCATTCCCTTAGTGAGAACTGTTTTAAGATTGGCAATTAAACTTTCGAACCAGTCTAAATATAATGTATGGGACTTACTATCTAGGAGGTAGCACGAATTTCTAAAGTTTCGGGCGCTAGCATCCATTTATCAACTTCTATTGCATTCTTTTTGGTCCATTTAATTCTCACCTGGGTATTAGTGCTTTCGAACATTGGGGGGTAAATTGAATTAGCTCTTAAAGATTTCCAGTAGGGTGTCAAAGTTAAAATTAGAGGGTTGTGATCACTTTCTAATCTGAAATCTACCTCCATTCTCTGTAGGAATTTCAGTAGATCACACAAAGTTATCTAGTAATCAATTGTGGATCTTCTTCCTGCCCCCCAATAAGTGTATTCTGCTGGATGATCCCCTCCTACGGAACCACGGAGAATGCATAGATCCAGGCGTGCAATCACTTGTCTTGCACATAAGCCTGCCCAGTTACCTTTTGGATCTTTAAATTCTCTAGGGTACAGAGGTTCCTCTAATACATTCTCCTCATAATAGATCTTAAATTGATTGTATAGTGTGTAATCATTTAATCCCATTCTAGCATTTAAATCCCCACCAATTATTATTGATGCTGTGGGATATTTCTCTAAGCAGTTACAAATAAAATTTTCTATATGCTCCCAGATAGTACTAAGCAGATCATTCTGATAAAAAAGAGGAATATAAACATTAAAAAGCAAAATTTCCACATGTTTGGATGAAAGCAAGGTAGCCGCTACCCATGGCTCTAGAGGGGGGAATGACATACATTTAAATTGTAGAGCTGTGCTTACTAAAGTCGCAATACTGCCTTTAGATCTCCCACCAACCTTACTAGGAACAGCTAAGATAGAATTAACCCAATAACCATCTAACTCCACTTCTGAAGATGCCCAGGTTTCCTGTAAAAAGAGGACATCAAATTGTGATAAATAGTCAAAAAAAAGTTGGTCTTTTGATGGAGCTGACCATCCAGCAATGTTCCAGGTTAAAAGGGAAAATGCATAATCATTTGGAGCCAGTCACGAAATGTGGTTTTGACAAGTGAGAGCTATGAGGTTGTTATATTGGACTAAGGAGTCAGCAACAGGTGTAACAACCTCTGCTGGAAGGTGGCTTGCCTCATGCAAGTCCTGCATCGGCTCCTGGGGATCTTGTCCAAAGCTAACATCAGCCAACTGATCTTGCCTTACCAAGGCTTCATTCAGTGGCAATGGAGACATAATTGCTGTGTCATGCTGCATAAGTCCCCCTCCAGTCCCCTGATTTATTGCTAGAGCCTCAGTAGAAGTCCTGAAGAGAGTAGTGGCTCCTTCTCAGCTACAAGTTCCCCGATTGACCCAAAAGGACCTAGACTGCTGTTTTTTGGCGGGTCATAATCAGACAGTCCCTTGTTCACTGGAGGAAGAGAATTATTATCAGTGTTTGGGGACACGAGGTCTATTGTCATGAGTAAGGACATCTATGAGTGGCTCAGCGGTAGCCATTGTGACCAGCAAGGTTTTCTTCAAATTTTCCAGCTTAAGCAAAATGTTACTTTGTTCTTTTCTTGGTAAAGAACCAAAAACGTTAATGAGGCCAGCTTCAGTTGAATCGCAAACGTCTTCATCAGGCAGGGCAGGCTGACTCCCACACTCATGCTCTCTCGAGGCTGAAGGAAGGGCGGCAGCCTTGGGAGCTGTCATGTCACCAGATAAAGATTTAACCTTTTTGTCGCAAAAGACTCTGATAGGAAAAATTTGAAACAAAGCTAAATACGACCTCATCTTAAGTAGCATCAAAGGGATGGTAGACTGCTGAAAGACAAGAGGATCCACTTCCGATTTGGAACACTCGGGAACCATTCTACAGCACGCAAATCTATCGGCCCCTGTTGGCAATGAAGAAGCTGACCCAGGGAAGTTACAATTGCTCTCCTACTATTCCGAAGTCTGATATTATGTCTATTCATGGAGGTAACAAGAGCAATCTGTTGTGTTTGCAGTAGACGATTTAATTTAGCAGGAAATGCTTTGTTTATTTCCAAAGAGTCTTTGTTGTGTGTAATTTCCCCACTCTTTTCCTTATCAGAAGTAAAAGGGCTGTTCTTTAGGAGCTGCGGCTTTTTATCTAATTGTTTAACTTTTCCTTTGGCTGCTTGCTCTTTATAAGCACACTTGCCTTGGGTGTGAGGCTTAGCCGCATCTGTTTCATGAGCTTTTATAAAAGTAGAAGGTTTAAATTCATACTTTTGCACAAAAGCCCCAATATCTCCTTTCAACACATCCAGCTCAAGTTTTATGTCTGAGAGCTGCTCGAATATCGAGATAACAGTTTGCACCGTGAGCAAGCATTGCTTTGCCATGAACTCCTTTGAGTTTTCCCATGGAAGTCTCTCCATATTCTGACTTTTTTTATTTTTAGTATTAGACTTAATTTCAGATCCCCTGCAACAGATATTTGGGCTAAGTACTTGGAATGACGACGCACGAGGGAAGCCCATACCAAAGTCCTGGCTCTCATTTAGCTCTTCCCTAACAGATAGGGATAGCTGTTGATTCTCCAGCTCTGTTTGAAGATCCCATTCCAGTATTTCAAATTTGTTGGAGGTGGGAGGGATGTTTATTTTACTTACGTTTCCCTTTCGTGCAAAGCAATCTTCAATTCTTGGTTGTTTAGCAAGCTTCAGTGGAGGGAGGGAATCTGGGCTAACACCATTTCTTTTCTTCTGTTTACCCATGTCAATCAGTCCAGCATAAAATCCTTTAAATGAGCGCTTATCTTGAAAGTCGTCTTATCCAAACAAAGTTACTAAAATTAAAATAAGTCTAAAACTACTAAAAAGGGAAAAAAGGAAAAGGAATACTAAAAAATACTAAAAATAATTTAATCTATTTTAGAGTGGCGGGAGCTGCAAAAACCGTGTGCTATCAGGCTGATGAATCTAGCTCCTCATGTTTGGATAGGCGCGCATCCATTCCTCCGGGCATTCCAGAGATTTTGTGCATATTCCATTTAGTCTTTTGCTCATGATGAGATGCACTAGTATTTTGTATCTGTTTTTCTTATGCAAGTGATATTTAGATGTATGGATTGTACAAACATTTATTGCAATACACACACACACACACGCACACATATAGTGCATTATTTTAGATGATACATGTATAACATTTACCTGCACAGCTAAATGGAACCCAGAGACAAAAACAAAGGATCTGCGGCCTACATATCATCCTGGGAACTGGGACAGAATAAATGGACCACAGGCAAGTACAGAATAATAATGTAATGTTAAGTAAATCACTATACATTTGTATGGATGTAGATTTGCATAATTTGCCAAACCTGACTCTACTGCAGCACAGACGACAGCAGTAGAATAGAATCAACCAGCAACCACAAAATCTGAACAAATAAATATTTGTGAACTATGTTAACTCAAAATTATACAGAAAAAAAGCACCTATCACTGGTAGTTGTGTTTTTATAAAATATATACATTGTTGGTATTTAGGTAAAACAGAGCTTGTACTGAGAAAGTGTATGTTTATAAAATTCACACTGGAGGAAATTATGTTAAAAACGATGCAGGGAAGTTTATTAAAGATATATCATGGAGGTGTATGTTGAAAACTGCATGTAATGGGGAAATTACATATAAATCCTTAGTATATTGGAGGAAGTTATAAATAACAAGCAAATGCAAATTTCTTCATTTCTTGATTTTTATGGTTTTTGTTGTTGTTAAAAACCATGTGACTGGGATACTGCCTTATTTATACAGACAATAAAATGGACAGGGCTTCTATGAATTCTACATCCCTAGTGTGGCAGGCTCTTCGTATATTTGCATATGGCTTCTACACTATTTGTACTTCTGGTGATGGCTTTGGGAGTACCTTTCCTAAGCAGCCCATCCAAAAATTACTTAGTTGATCATGATGCCTTTACCCTTATAGTAGAGCAGTAGTGGAAAGCAGTAATTTGGATTTTCTGTGACAGGTACCAAAATGTTTTGGACATCACCTTTGATATCAACACAAAGGAGCAGAATCCTGAATTTAAGGGCTCACCCCAGCATGTAACTTCAGACATGAAAAAGTAGCAAATGCTTTCCTGATTATAGAATTTTCCTTGCTCTGGATATATATCCATAAGAATATTTACTCCTAAGGCTGAAATGTACATTATACTTGGCTGTGGAAAGAATCTGGAAAGCGAACCACAAAGGCAGCCAACACAGAGAGAACCATTCCCTTCAACGTAAGGCAAGCAGGGTCTAGTATTTATACTGAGAGCCTGCTCTAAAGCCAACCAGTTTTATTCGGTTGATGTTTAATCAGTGGAAGGGGAGGGATTTCAGGCGACAAGCAAGACCACCATAATTCACAATTATTAATGTGTCTTTTTAGAAGTGACAGCTAAACAATGTTTTATGCTATTTTCTCTTTATATTGTTTTATATAACTTTATTAAAATTTTTATAAAGAAAGATAAAAACTAACAGAAACTAATATATAGAAGAAAGAAAGGAGAAAAGAGAGGAAAAAGAGGGGACAAAGCCAAAAGTGCAGAAAAGAAAAGAAAAAAAGGAAGTATGAAGAAGTCGCTTCCGATTTTCTTTACATTTCTTCTTTATATTAAGTATAAATATAAATTTACCTCTTACTCTATGGTTACATCATGATTTTAATTTTCTTCCTATAATGGTTTTTTTAATCATCAAAACCATAAGTCATAAATACCTGTTTTTCTGTTTCATGCAAAAAAACTATAAAGGATTTCCAGTCAACCAGAAACTTAGATAATGTCTTTTCTCTAATCAAAGATGTCAATTTGGCCATCTCTGCAAGTTCCATTATCTTCACCATCCATTCTTCGATTGTGGGTGACGTTGGATCTTTCCACCTCTGTGCATATAATAATCTTGCTGAAGTTACCATGTATATAAAGTTCCATGACTTTTTTCCAACTGTTTATTAATCAGTCCCAAAAGAAGAGTCTTTGGTTTCAATTGTATATTAATCTTTAGAATCTTCTGAATTAGTGTATGTATTTGAATCCAAAACTTTCTGGCTTTTTTACATCTCCACCAAGCATGATGGAAAGTCCCTTCTTGTTGTTCACATTTCCAACAGAAATTTAAAGTGCCTTTATACATTCTAGACAATTTCTCCTGTGACCAACAATACATCGTTTTATAAAAATTCTCTTTAAGTTTATAACATTATAAACTTAAACAATTATAACAATTTCAGTTCTTTCAACCTCCCATTGCTCCATCTGAATATTATAACCAAAATTTTTAGCCCACTTCATCATACATTCTTTCACTACTTCTTCTTCTGTCTCAAATTTCAATAAAAGTTTATACATTTTAGCAATAACATGTTCAACATCTGTACACAATTCTATTTCGAACTCAGTCTTATATTGCTCAAAGCCAAAAAATCTTTTAGCTACCTTAAATCTTTCTGATAATTGTACATACAGTAGGTAACCATTGGCAAGTGTATCCTTCTGCCACCAAATCTTCTCTTGACTTTATTTTACATTACCCTTAACAAAATTCTAATATGTCACTGTAAGTTAGCCATTTGTTTTTACCTATCATTTCTCTTCTGTAATATGCTTCTTGTGCTGAGAGCCATAAATGTATTTTTGGGCACAATCTGGGTTTGTATCTATGCCATATTCTTAATATGGCACATCTAACAAAATGGTAGAAAAGTGTATCAGTTGATAAGCCTGGTATTGTCTGAAACAAAAATAGCATTCTGGGTAAAACATTAATCTTAATCACAGAAATTCTCCCCAGCAATGATAATTGGATTTTGTCCCATCTTAATGTATCTTTGTTAACTTCATTCCACATCTTAACATAATTATTTTGAAATAACATACAATTCATATTTGTCATAGTAATACCCAAGTATTTTACCTTCTTCTCAATCTTCAGACCAGTTTTATTCATCAATTCTGTTTGATCTTGTACCTTCATATTTTTTATTAACATCTTCGTCTTTTGTTTGTTAATCTTAAAACCTGGCAATTTTCTCTTTATAGAGACTCATGGTGATCTGCAACTGTACAGATAGTACTGGGTTATTGAATCAAGCTATCTTGAAATGGTGTACAGCTAGATTAAAATAACAAAATATAAACCATATAATAGAACAGTTAAAAACATAGCAACTTATTAAATTCCAAGCTTATCCATTCTCTCCACTCCCCTCAAATAATCAATATTCAGAAAAGAAGTGCATGAGTAAAGACCTAAAACACCATCACTGCAGTCCCTGGAATATTAAGGGGACAGTATTCCAGACTATACGTGCTACCATAGAGAATTTCTGGGTTAATTCTGCAGATAATACAGCTGGGTTAATTCTGCAGCTACATTGCCTCCAGTGATTGTGGCAATTATCTATGCAAATATTAGAATTTTTCAATACAATAAAAGTATAAAAAATTAAAAAGAAAAAGAAGATAAAAAAGAAAAAGAAAGTGAAAAAAAGAAAGAAAACATAGAATTATGACTTCCGGCCTTCAAGTAATTGCCATCTTACTCTTTCCCTTCCCACTTTAGCCCTTTTTAATTCCCAAATTCATAAATCATCAGTTTAGTCTTTTCTTCTTTCAGCAAAAAGTCCATATAAGAATTCCAGTCTTTTAAAGAAGTTTTTATTGCTTTTTCCCTGACCAAACTGGTTAGCTTTGCCATTTCTGTGAGCTCTGCCAATTTTATAATCAAATCTTCTACTGTGGGTATTTCATTATTCTTCCACCTTTGTGCATACAATACTCTTGCCACAGTTACCATATACAATGTTAGTTTCCCATATTTCCTTTCTAGTTCAGCATCTGTAAAGCCCAATGAAAATTCTGATTTCATCATAATATTAATCCACAGCAATTACTTATACCTATAATGACTAGGCAATAGATTAGGGAATCTGATCCAACTGGAAATCAGTACATTTTGGCAAATCCAATCCATTTTGTATTAAAAGTATAGTAATTTTTGCATTTTCAGAAAACTTCCTCCTTTTTAAGAAATGTTCATTTTCCCCCAATGAATCAACTAAATTAGGAGAAATTTATCATATATCTCAAATATGGGGTTATTTTTCCTGTAAATTAAGGTGGACTGCTTATACAGGTAGTCCTTGCTTAACAACCATTCGTTTAGTGACAGTTTGGACTTACCATGGTGCTGAAAAAAACAACTTATGACCAGTCCTCACATGACTGTCATAGCATCCCCGCAGTCACATGATCACAATTTGGGCATTTGGCAACCAGTTTGCATTTATGACCATTGCAGCGTCCTGAGGTCACGTGATCACCATTTTCAACCTTCCCAGCCAGCTTATGGCAAGCAAAATCAATGGGGAACCACGTGATTTGCTTAACAACCATGTGGTTCGCTTAACGCCTGTGGTAATTCACTTAACAACTGCTGCAAAAAAGATCATGAAATTGGATCATATTCGCTTAATGACCGCTTCACTTCACAATCAAATTTCCAGACCCAATTGTGGTCATTAAGCAAGGACTACCTGTATTTGCTGATAAGGATACAAGAAATTGTTGAAAATAAAGAAGTGGGCAGGAGGTGCAAATCTTCAAACGTGAGTTGCTGGAAAGCATGGATGCTTTGAAGATTAGCATGAGGATCAGCCATTTCTTGAGAAATGGTCCTCTGGATTTTGCAGCCTGGACATGGTAAAGGAAACCTCCTTTCCCTCCAGCTTTGTTTTCCCCTTTCCTTTTCTTTCACTATCCCTTCCTCTTAACTCATCGCCAATAATTAACTTTAATCTGAAGTTCTATAATGACATCTATTGATATATATCTGTATTTGTCCTAAACCTGCAGTTTTTTGGAGTTGGCAGTGCTACGCTGAAAAATGGCAGAGCTGGGAATTGTATCAGAGTCTTGTCTATGTTTATCATTTTTATTTATTAGGTGTATATCCCACCTTACATTCAAGGGCTGAAGTAGTGCTTCCTTCTCCTGTTTTAATTTAATAATAACCCTGTGACGTAGGTTGGCTGAGACTGTAACTGGCCCAGAGTCACCCCGAGATCCTCTGTGGTTGAAGGTGAACTAGCACCTGGACTTCCCCAGAGCTAATTTTTTGCTTTAAATTAGGGTTATCTTCCATTCCGATAAATACAGTATAGCATGAGGCTTGGTTTAGCCATTGAGGATATAATCCTTCAAAGTTTTCAAGGAGATGATAGATAGATAGATGATAGATAGATGATAGATAGAGATATAGATGCAAAACTGAGTATCTCAATACGCATACTCAAAATTAACGAATAGTTATACACATTTCCCACACATTCTGTCTTTTCCACTAATTACTCTATTTAGTAATTAGAGCATTAATTACTGTAACGACCTTAATTCACAGTAATTAGAAGTACAGTAATTGCTGGCATGTTTCATTTGTTTTATGCTGTGTGTCAGGAATCCTTATAGGCAGAAGTAAACTTTGTATGGGTTATAAAAGTTGCAAATAACATGCACATACAGTAGTTACCAGCCAAAGAAATTTATGCAATACACCTACATCTGAATAGTCTGTTTCCCATAAAATATTTTTTTTTTCCTGGTAAGATGCTTTGATAGACTGCAATACTCCTATTTACTCTGGGCCAAACTCAAAAGCATGTCTTAATTCTGGGAATACTTTAGATAATATGGGTGGGAAAGCCTGCAAAGGTGATATTAAGAGGAAAGAATCCCAAGTTTTTTTTAAAGAGCCAAGAATGTTTTAAAGAAAATTTATTACTGTATCTAGCTAATCCAGGTAAATTAAGATCCTGCTTTCTGATTCTGTGGGAGCTGTTCACCGATTTGCCCTCATATTACATCAACAAATATCTGATGTATTTATTCAGAGATCAGTATAAATAATATATTTATTAGGATGATCAATATATGTGGGACTTTTCCTCAGTTTATAAACTGAAACATAATGTCCTTCAGCACTGTAACCTCAAGCCTGCCTTCTTTCCTATGACTGCTATTTTAAACTATTTTTTAAAAAATATTAACAATCAACTATAAATTAATGTACCATTAATTGTCACAGACTCACTACAACTCCTTTCTTCTGTATCAATGGGAAACCAGTTAGAATGATCAGTCTCAGAGGCTGTTAAATCCAGAAATATTCCTGAGAGTGAGAAGACTAGACATGTCTACACATAATGGGCCATACTTCTCTCAACTAGCTAGTCATTCTTTGGGTTTCCAAGATGATGTGTGGTAGACACAATAGCTTTTAAGTGCTCTCTCTCTCCCTCCCTCTCTCTCTCTCCCTCTCTCTCTCTCTCTGGATTGAGGGAAATAAATCATTGATTTCTTAGACATTCCACTTTGATGAAAGAGATAGATAACAAAATTCTAGTGGAGAAAACAAATCAAATGTAACTGCTCTAAAAGGTTATTCTGCTATCTCTGCATTCTTTTGGGTTTTCTGAGTTCTTCTGGCACTCTTCAACCTGAGGTACTGTAAACTCTCAGAAATCTCCTGTGATCAATTTGCTAAAAGCTAAAATTACTGATATCTGTAGAGAGAGAAAATATACTTCCCTGGGAGCTCCATTAGTGAATGTGTCCAGGATAGGGATGTGCAGATTTGTGGTCTGATTCACTGTGCACGTTTTGATACTATCATCATCTTCATCTTCATCATCATGATCATCCTGTTTTGTAAGGGGGATTTTGCAGGTGCAGGGGATATAATAGTGCAGTTTCCTGCTGATTTTGACAAGAAATCTGTCAAAATGTTCTTATCCAAGTTTCTCTCTGCCCCATCTTATACCAACAAAGTCAAGGCAGGGTTATTTTTAGTTTCTTTCTCACCCTTTACTCTTTCTTAGGACTAAGTTATCTTTCCTGAAAGTCCCGCATTAATGGCTCACTCATTCCTTCCCTTTTCCCAAGGTCAGCTCTACATTAATTCCCATTTAGTGTCTAAAGGATTGTCCAGCTCTTATTTATAAGCAGGGCTGAAGAGGCACCCTCTGAAGCCCTTATGCTGTTTTGCTCATCGGATGCTTCAGGAGGGTGCAGCATATTTTCCAAGAATGATCTCTTCCCACTGGAAGGAATGGGTTGTCCCTGCTTCCTTCCCAGAGAGGTGCAGGCTCCTAGAAAGAGGAAGGGTGCTTCTAGGGGACCAGCAGAGGTTTTCCCCAGGACTGGACCTCACCAGAGCAAAGCAGAAAAATGGCCTCTGCACCACCACTGCTGCCCGGAAGATGCCCACTGCAACATCCTTATTTTATTAAAGGTGACATTTCTTGCTCTGCTGAACACAAGGCAGTACACAGAGTTTTCTCTCCAATTTATTTTCACAATGGTTGGAGTTGGAGTGGGCCAAGGGTCAGTGATTGATGAGAAAACCTCATCCAGTGAGATTCATGGTTGCCTGTAGGTTTTTGCTTTCCTTTTTAAAAATCTGAATGTCCCAAGTCCTCAGAGAAGGTGGATCTTGGGGAGAATCACCCATTTGAACTGTTCCATTGGCATCCAAAAAAAAAAAAAGGCTGTGGAAACTGTTTGAAGAGCCAGGTAAGCCTTGGCCTTGTTTACCCAGCTTGCAACAGACTGCACCAGCAGCAGCAGCAGCAGCAGCACCACCACCACTACCTTTCCTCTACGTTCCAGGAACCAGCTGAGAACTGGGAGCATTCACCTCCCCGTCCTGACCCTTGCTGAGATTGAGAAAGAAAGCAAAACGGAGCAGATGATCCACAGTCCAAATTTATGGGCAGGCTGATAAACAAGATTAAGGGGCCCAGAATTTTGATCATTTTGCTTTTTTGCTTTGGAGAAATGACAGTGGGCAAGAGCCACCCCTCTAACAATGTACAGTAAGTGTTCAAAAGGAGCGCATGGCTCTGAACTTTAGGGGGAAAGCTGATTCTTCTGAAAGAGAGAAGCAGCAGCCATGTTATCAGCCTTCAAGATCGGTGGTATTTGCTTATACTTTAATTTGACCTTTACTGGTTGCCAGAGTGTTTGTTTGGATAGGTGGCATTGTATCAATGTAATGAAGTTTCAGGTTGCTATGGGACGCCAAAGCTAAGAAGACTTCGAACTATGAACTTGTCAAAGGGTAAGGAAGTAGAACCTGCAGAAATTAGAGAGGAATCTGCTTTGATGACCTGCAAAGAACTGGGAAGCTGCTGCTTAGATGTTCAGTCTGAGCAACGAGATCCATTGCCAAAATTCTTATGGCTAATAAGCTCAGGTTACAAGAATTCACATACTGTCATTTTACCCTGGCAATGCACTGCACCTTACTTAAGTTTACCCTGTCATTCAAATCCTAAATGTCCAGCTCAGCTTTTAAGATTTGTAATAACTAAAACTTGTACTCTAAATATGCTATGGCTTCAGGTTTAAGACAACATGGTAGGTCAAGATTTTAGCTGAAGAGATAATGGATACTTGTTAACCAGGTTAGCTTAGTGATAGGTAATCAATCATGGGCAGAAAGAATTGTTTTCTCCTTCTCTGGCATTTTGTAATATATCTGATTCTGAGCTTTTTCTTTTCCTGCTAACACTGTGAAGATACACCCATTTAGAGAATGTGCTGTGGACCTTAGGCAACATTACATTGTCTCATGATGGAATAAAAACTGAACTAGGATTTCATGAAAACAACCTTCCCCACCTAATGCCATAAAGATGTTTTGCACAGCAATTCCCACCGTTCCAAGCAAGTACAGCCCAAGAGTAAGTTGGAGAAAGCTGCACTCAAGATTTCTGGAAAACATACTGTATATGTTGTGATTTTTAAAAAAAAATTATTTATTTATAGCATCTGATCTATGTCTTCTCCCTTTTCCCAACTCCATATACGCAGTCTGTAAGAAGGGGAAAAAGCATTCATCCTGATTTTATGATTTGGGAATTGGGCAGTATTTGAAAGCATATAGGAAGTTTAAGGTAGTTAGAATTAGGAACTGAGCTCATGACTCTAGAAACCCAGGCTTTAAGTTAGGCCTGGGTTTAAGCCTAATTCAGGCTTTAAAGCTAGAAAACATGTAGAGGAACATTTTACTGCTGTGTTAAAAGGAACAGACTTAAAGCTTGATTAGTGAAGCATTATTTAGAGAAGGTTCATACGGTATACAGTAAAATATTTACCAGGGTTTCTCAACCAGGGTTCTGTGGAAGCCTAGGGTTCCATGAGAGGTCATTAGGGGTTCCCTGGGAGATCACGATGTACTTAAAAAAATTATTTCAAATTTGGGCAACTTCAGATTAAAGAGGTAAGTTTCATTCTTTATTTTTAGTTTAAGAACACTGTTAATACCTGTAATACAGGCCTACCCATGAAATGAATATAATGATTTTGTAACTTCTGGCCTATATTTGAGCCTGAATGTGCAGGGGTTCCCCGAGGCCTGAAAAATATTTCAAGGGTTCCTCCAGGGTCAAAAGGTTGAGAAAGGCTGGTACATACTAATGCACTGAAAAGATTACATGTGAAGGGGGAAAACTATTTTTTAAAAAGCTCTTGAGTGATATTGGATAATCCCCTTAAAAACATAGACCTCATGGTTGGAGAATGGTACTCCAAATGTATAAGCTGGGTTTTGCCTAAGGTTTCTGCAAATACAATAAAAACTGATGGTTTCGTAATTGCATTATCAGTAGCAATTCATGGTTTACTGCATCCATGGCTATTTTAGCTCAAGGATGACATACTAAGCCACTGAAGAAGTACTAAATGAAACACATCCAGCTTGGCTGGAATGCATGGATGATTTCTATAATAGTTTGGCACTGTATTTTGTCTGAACTCTTGTACTATGGATTAAATACAGACTGGGTTTAAGGATTATGTTTGAGAAAAGCATGAGAAAAAGACACAGTAGAAAGGCTTCCCAGAACTGGTAATGCATCTGAATATTTTTTTCCTGCTATTGTTAGTTTCAACCTTCCCTCTGTATACATTAGCATAGTATAGTGGTTTATACTTGTTACTCATCTTTAATACCTTTGTAAGAATTTGTGCACAGTATAGTAGTTAGTAGGAGTAATATCTTATTTAGTATGCTCTTACACCAATGAGCAGTACAAGACTTATAAAATTTGAATAGATAAGTCGTCTATCTACATTTGACATGATCTGAATATACTGTGAAATATTTAAATAAAATATTGTCGTCGTCATCATCATCATCATCATCATCATCATCATCATCATCTAATATTTAAGCCAGATACAGGATGTTTTAACCTCCAAAAGAGCCTGTCCCTAGAAACTGATTTGAATGATGATTCAAGATCCATAAATGGGACGTGGAGAGTGAACTCCATTTCCCTCTCAGCCAGAATATTATCCAATCTAGCAATTTGGAGCATAGATGAAGTATGTACAGTTATTGACCACACTCAGTTAACCAATCAGGCAAGAGTTCAGGCCAGCTGTCCCCCCTGTATTAAAGATAGGGAAAGTGATAGATCTGTCCCAGAACCCACAAAACCAAAAGGATAATGTATGTTAGTAAACAGTGTTGTCACACCTGGAGCCCACCAATCCTTCTTAGTTTTCAGTCATTTGGTGGGAATCATATTTCCCCTGTCTTTCCATTTTTCAGCTAGAAAAAATTGGGAATGTTGATTACAAATTATTCTTGGTTTTTGCCTTTAAGCATTATTTAAACAATAACATTAGAGGGGAGAATAGATGTTGATCATGGATTGTCCTTGTTTGCTGGTTATCTAATTGGTTTTATTGTGTATTGATCAATCTTTTTTAAAAAAAAACATCTCAGAGGAAGGTACCTGTAGACAGTAATGCATTTCACAATGATCCTCCTTGAATAATTCTTGGTTTGGGCTCTAAAAGCAGTATTCCTCATTTTTATATATATTATATATAACTTTGAAGAACATTAAAGAAGGGACAGCTGCAAATTATATTTAGCATTTCTTTTGTGAACCATATATCAACTTGTGATACAATTTGTAATCGATGGAAGGCTGTATGCAATTTGCAGGCAATAAGAAAAATCTTCAGTATTGCCTTCTGGTGGAAGCTCAGCAAAATATAGAATTCCATCTATTCTGGTTACTGGAATTAAATTACAAGGAAGTACATTTCTATTCTGCACTGTGTTGGGTTGTGCCATGTATCCCTCTCCCCCAACCTCATCAATCCCAAAGACTCTCCTTCCCTAAATAAAATTAGCATTCATGTTGGAGGTATGACAGTTTCACAAATTACTGATTAACCTCAAAAAACTTAACCGAAATCCAACCTAAAACAACTCCATTGTGAAGTGGAGGAATCTTTACTTCAGCAGAATGGGAGAACAATCTACTGTTTTCTGCTGGTTGGTTGTGTTGACATTTTCTTGGATGGGTAGAACTCATACTGAGCCCTTGTAAGTATCTCTAAGATTAATTTAAATAGACCTACTTTTTATTGTTTGGAGGAACAATATAGCTTTGAAAAGAACTACTGTATGACTTTTGTAACATTAAAAAATACTAAAGTATTGCTTGTAACCTAATATTTGGCTTTTACTGAAAAAGGAGGAGGATGTTCTTGTTTTTAAGCAAATATTTAGATTATGAATTCTAAAAGGCTTAATATTCCTATGCCTGGCATGGCTGGACTTCTGATTTATTCATTGTGAACAATTTTAATGGGTTTAAGTCACCTAGAAGACTTACTTTGTTGTAGAGATGACAATTCATGGCAAACCTCTTTCCCATTACAGGGGCCCTGCCCCCCTGCTTTACAGTCTCACTTGGCTTGATAAAAGCAGATTCCTGCTGATTTGACTGAGTCCCAAATCTTGCAGAGGGCAGATTCAAATAAATACAAGGCTGAAGGTATTGAGATCAAAGAGCATAGGGGATGGCCTGATTGTCCATAAAAATGACTTTGAAATGGTGCATTAAGGTCATGACAGAGAGGTCAGACTAAATGCGATCCCTGGGGAAGGTAATGGCAACCCATCCCAGTATTCTTGCCATGAAAACTAAATGGATCAGTACAACCAGAGATATGTCAGTATACCATCGGAAGATGAGACCCCCAGGTCGGAAGATGGTCAAAATGCTACTGGGGAGGAACAGAGGATGAGTTCAACTAGCCCCAGATGTGATGATGCAGCTAGCTCAAAGCTGGAAGGACGGCTAGTGGCCGATAGTGCTGGTGGTGAATGGCGAATCCGATGATCTAAGGATCAACACACCATTGGAACCTGGAATCTATCAGCCAGGGCAAATTGGATGTGGTTATTGGTGAGATGTCAAGATTAAAGATTCTGGGCGTCAGTGAACTGAAATGGATTGGAATGCGCCACTTCACATCAAATGACCACCAGATCTACTACTGTCATGAGTAAGGATGGCGAGCAGGGGGCTCCCATCCAGACTGTTAAGCACATGGGTAGCACTGAGGAATTGGTCAGCCATTCAAAGAGACACAGATCAGGACCGCCTTAACCTTTGGGGTTTATATGTCTGGGTTTTTCCCACGCTTCTTCAGTTTGTTAGGATTCCTGTTATGTACTAGCAATAAACATTAGAGACCAGTTCCTTGTTTCAGCGTGTTTCCTGGCTGTTAGGACAACTACTGTGGACAAGAGGACCACAGAAGAAATGGAGTAGCCTTCATAATTAATAGTAAAGTGGCTAAAGCAGTGCTTGGATACAATCCAAAAAATGACAGAATGATCTCAATTCGAATTCAGGGCAAGCCATCTAACATCACAGTGATCCAAATATACGCCCCAACCACAGATGCTGAAGAAGCTGAAGTAGAGCAGTTCTATGAGGATCTGCAGCACCTACTGGACAACACGCCTAAAAGAGATGTTATTTTCATCACGGGAGACTGGAATGCTAACGTGGGCAGTCAAATGACGCCTGGAATTACAGGTAAGCATGGCCTGGGAGAACAAAACGAAGCAGGACATAGACTGATAGAATTTTGCCAAGACAACTCAATGTGCATAACAAACACTCTCTTCCAACAACCTAAGAGACGGCTTTATACATGGACTTCCCCAGATGGACAACACCGAAATCAGATTGACTACATCCTTTGCAGCCAAAGGTGGCGGACATCTGTACAGTCGGTAAAAACAAGACCTGGAGTTGACTGTAGTTCCGATCACGAACTTCTTCTTGCACAATTTAGGATCAGACTCAAGAGATTAGGGAAGACCCACAGATCAGCTAGATATGAGCTCACTAATATTCCTAAGGAATATGCAGTGGAGGTGAAGAATAGATTTAAGGGACTGGACTTAGTAGATAGGGTCCCAAAAGAACTATGGACAGAAGTCCGCAACACTGTTCAAGAGGTGGCAACAAAATATATCCCAAAGAAAGAGAAAACCAAGAAGGCAAAATGGCTGTCTGCTGAGACACTAGAAGTAGCCCAAGAAAGAAGGAAAGCAAAAGGCAACAGTGATAGGGGGAGATATGCCCAATTAAATGCAAAATTCCAGCGGTTAGCCAGAAGAGATAAGGAATTATTTTTAAACAAGCAATGCGTGGAAGTGGAAGAAGACAATAGAATAGGAAGGACAAGAGACCTCTTCCAGAAAATTAGAAACATTGGAGGTGAATTCCAGGCAAAAATGGGTATGATCAAAAACAAAGATGGCAAGGACCTAACAGAAGAAGAAGAGATCAAGAAAAGGTGGCAAGAATATGCAGAAGACCTGTATAGGAAGGATAACAATATCGGGGATAGCTTTGATGGTGTGGCCAGTGAGCTAGAGCCAGACATCCTGAAGAGTGAGGTTGAATGGGCCTTAAGAAGCATTGCTAATAACAAGGCAGCAGGAGACGACGGCATCCCAGCTGAACTGTTCAAAATCTTGTGAGATGATGCTGTCAGGGTAATGCATGCTATATGCCAGCAAATTTGGAAAACACAAGAATGGCCATCGGACTGGAAAAAATCAACTTATATCCCCATACCAAAAAAGGGAAACACTAAAGAATGTTCAAACTATCGAACAGTGACACTCATTTCACATGCCAGTAAGGTAATGCTCAAGGTCCTGCAAGGTAGACTTCAGCAATTCATGGAGCGAGAATTGCCAGATGCACAAGCTGGGTTTAGAAAAGGCAGAGGAACTAGGGACCAAATTGCCAATATCCGCTGGATAATGGAAAAAGCCAGGGAGTTTCAGAAAAACATCTATTTCTGTTTTATTGACTATTCTAAAGCCTTTGACTCTCTGGACCATAACAAATTGTGGCAAGTTCTTAGTGGTATGGGGATACCACGTCATCTTGTCTGCCTCCTGAAGAATCTGTATAACGACCAAGTAGCAACAGTAAGAACAGGCCACGGAACAACGGACTGGTTTAAGATTGGGAAAGGAGTACGGCAGGGCTGTATACTCTCACCCTACCTATTCAACTTGTACGCAGAACACATCATGCGACAAGCTGGGCTTGAGGAATCCAAGGCTGGAGTTAAAATCGCTGGAAGAAACATTAACAATCTCAGATATGCAGCTGATACCACTTTGATGGCTGAAAGCAAAGAGGAACTGAGGAGCCTTATGATGAAGGTGAAAGAAGGAAGTGCAAAAGCTGGCTTGCAACTAAACCTCAAAAAAACCAAGATTATGGCAACCAGCTTGATTGATAACTGGCAAATAGAGGGAGAAAATGTAGAAGCAGTGAAAAACTTTGTATTTCTAGGTGCGAAGATTACTGCAGATGCTGACTGCGGTCAGGAAATCAGAAGACGCTTAATCCTTGGGAGAAGAGCAATGACAAATCTCGATAAAATAGTTAAGAGCAGAGACATCACACTGACAACAAAGGTCCGCATAGTTAAAGCAATGGTGTTCCCCGTAGTAACATATGGCTGCGAGAGCTGGACCATAAAGAAGGCTGAGCGAAGGAAGATCGATGCTTTTGAACTGTGGTATTGGAGGAAAATTCTGAGAGTGCCTTGGACTGCAAGAAGATCAAACCAGTCCATCCTCCAGGAAATAAAGCCAGACTGCTCACTTGAGGGAATGATATTAAAGGCAAAACTGAAATACTTTGGCCCCATAATGAGAAGACAGGACACCCTGGAGAAGATGCTGATGCTAGGGAGAGTGGAGGGCAAAAGGAAGAGGGGCCGACCAAGGGCAAGGTGGATGGATGATATTCTAGAGGTGACGGACTCGTCCCTGGGGGAGCTGGGGGTGTTGACAACTGACAGGAAACTCTGGCGTGGGCTGGTCCATGAAGTCACGAAGAGTCGAAAGCGACTAAACAAATAAACAACAACAACTTTAATATGTTATACTTAATACATTAAACAATTTAAAACATTTTAAAACATCAGCGACAACATTTTAACAGTTAAATTGTGCTGAAAAGTGGGAGGAATAGCTATTAAGCTATCGTATTGGTCAGCTACTCAGCACTCTCTACAAACAGGAAAAGTTAGTTCTTTTCTGAATTAGCAGTCTCTCCCAAACCACCAAAATTCAGATTAAAAAGCAGATGAAATTGACCCAAGATTAACTTCTTTTTAATGTGTTCAGATTAATGGGACATCAAAATGCTGTCAGCCTGGACACATTTATTTATTTGAAAGAGTAGAGCTCAAATTCAGTAGCAGCCAATCAGCTGTTATTCTTTGTGACCAGTGGCTGTCATTTCTCCAGAAAGAGAGTGACTAGTGATAGTTTCCTGTATGCTACAGTAATCAAAGCCATAGGAAATTAGTTGTTGTTTCAATACTACTTCCTCTGTAGCAAGAAAAAAACTTACAGATTACCTTCATAGAAACATAAAGATGTTGAAATAATAAAATTTTAAAAATCATTTAAGAAAGGGAAAGGAAGCATTGCTGTACTGTGGGCAGGGAGTGAGGAAAGCAAGGGGTACAGGATTCACTCAGCCTGGGCAGAAACTGAAAGGGTGCCCACTGGCAGATATAAGGTCTGGATGTAAGGGATACTTCAATTACTTAAGGGGGCATCACTGGATCATCTACAAGTCTGTTTAAAAATGTGGAAAACCTAGCAGTCAGGCAATCCAGGATGACATAGCTGTGCAAGGCAGTGACCAGCTGTTAGAGGGAAAGGGGGAAGGCAAGCCAGTTAGAGCTGGGGCTGCCTATGACCAGAACAAACCAGCTGCCCTGAAGGGCTTAAAGCAACTCCAGTCAGAAGGCAGCAGTTTTGATTCAAAGCTGGGAAATACAGGTGAAGGATGCTGGGATTGAGAAGAGGACATCACCACACATTGGGGGTGGGGGTGGGAATGTTCTAGCGCTCAGAGAGCGGTGGGTAGCCCGTATTGGTATGGCTAAGCAGAAGGTGCAAATCTGCCCTGTGACCACAGGAAATAACCGGTTGTACTGTCTAAAGTGGCATTTGCTACTCTGAAGTGGTATTTCCTGATTAGTGGATAAGATGCCAGTGGGACAGGAATATATCAGGATGGCTTGTATTTGCAAGCCCGCGCCCCTCTGTTTTGTCTTATATGACCAATGTGGGGCTTCACTTGCCTGTTACCTGAAGTTTCATCTGGAGGATTTAATTTTTTTCTGAGGCAAAATGGTAAAGGAGAGCAAAATGCAGTTTTCTTCTCAATCCTCTACTTCGGGGATAGAGTACTTGATCTGCGTGCTTTCCTTTTGAAGGAGAACTCTGGGTTTTTATTCATATTGCAATATTTGCATTTAGCTCGCAAAGTAGGACACAGAGTGCCAGTTTAAACACTACAGACAGCGGAAGTTTGTGCCTCTCAGAGTGGTTCTCCAGGGAGGCAACTAGAATCTTATGGTGCTTCTCTAGCTCACTTGTAGCTCAACTACACCAAATTGCAAATTAGGAGACCACCTCCCCTTAAGAGGGGGGGGGGTTATATAGCTTTTGATGTTATTATCAGCTGCTGACTAGGAGGAAGCTCTACCAGACCAGCTTCATTCTTATGGGGACTCTCCAGGCACAGGTATCCTCCATAGTAGAGGAGTGCAAGCCTGTTAAGATCAAATCTTGTTAAAAGACTGAGCTTAAAACATCTAGTAAGGAGGACACCTAACCTGAAGAGGTCCAATAAGGATGAAACTGGTCTGGTAGTGCCCCCTACTGGCCAGTAGCTAATATAACATGATAAATTTCATGGGATGCTTAAAAATGTTTTAAAAGATGGCCCACCTTCCTTGAGCTAGAGAAAGAATAAGAGTATTATTATTGCTTACATTGCTCACATTTATATGGCAGCCCATCTCACACAAGGTGACTCTGAAGGGCAAAAATGAGATAAAAACAGTGAGTAGTGTGAGACTGGTAGAAAGAAAGGTAGCTTGCAACTTCTTTTTTTAATGTTTTGTCTGTCTGCACTGCAAGAACATTGGTTCCTTTGCCTGTGGGATGCGATATTACAGCCCTTCTTTGCTTCCAAGAGGTCCCCACATCCCTTCTGCAATGAAGGCATAGCTCCATCTGCACTTTACTGTTCATACTGTTGGGTTTCATTAATTTGTTTATTAACCACAAGAGAGCTTGTCATATACATGTTGGCAGTGATTTCATATTGGGGAGAGTTTGGGTTAGCTGAAGCCTTCTGCTTGTACAATTTTTAATAAAAACCCTTCCTGTAATGTAATGATACTGTCTTTCTGCTGCTTTATAGGTACACGCTCATCACACCTAATGTCATCCGTGTGGAAAGTGAGGAGACAATTGTTGTAGAGGCTCATGATTACAATAGTTCTCTTGATGTTCTAGTTACCATCTATAACTTTCCCCAGAAGAACATCATCTTGACTTCGACACAAGCCAGACTAGAACCTCAAAATGGCATGGTGGTCTCTGCAAAAATAAAGGTGAGCAAGACCGTAGGCAATATTGTTTTAAAGGTTTATTTAAAAGAATTAAAGGCTGAAAAAGGTTGCAGTTCTTCTTCTGTCTTCATTGTCAGTAATCATGAAATCTCAGCCATTCCTGCAGTCTATGACTACCAGTTTATTTGAGCTTTGATACATCTGGTCAAATCAAGAGGAAGATGGGAGATAGGAGAAAGGCAGGGGATAGCAGAGAGCTTCTGGGTCCTTGGCACAGTGCATGGCAGTACAGTACAGGAAGCAACTTGACCTGAGGTGGCCAGAGGGGAGGAGAAGGAGAGGAGGATTGATGCCATGTGCAAGCTAGCTGGACAGTCAGAGCCAGGAGACCCAATTAGATTCAACCCTCCTTGGGTTGAGAACAAGGCCTGACCTCACCTTGCTTGGGCCAAGGAATCTGCCCATTTCTGCTGGATACATGTGCCTAAATACACATAGACATATAGGCATATAGAATACACATACCCACAAACACCCATAGTCATGTTAGTTGCATCTAACAGACATGAAAAGAGCACTAAAAGCAATGGCTGAGTTTCTACATCACTCTAAGCCATGGTTTGTTTACCCATGGCGAATCCAGTAAACTAGAGTTGTCTGGGATTGCATAATGTGTTAGGCTATAACCCTTAAGCCATAATTTATTGAATTCTGATGCAAAACTATATGCACTTGAATCTCCTCCAGATTTCTGAGTATTGAATAAACCCTTCTTTTGAGGAGTTCAATTAAACAAAGTCAAAACTGAAGAGAGCCAGACAGGGCAACTTAAAAATGACAATTCCAAATTCCAGTAGTGAAAAGTTAACATTTTACACAAAACCAAAAGTTGAGGACACATTAGGAAGAGCTCCCAAAGATTAATTTATTTTCTTCAAAGCCAGAACAAGGAGAATTCAGAAGGCCCAAGAAGAGAACAGAATACTGTAATCATGGTGATCAGGAACAAAATAGAGCACAATATTCACAGGATGTTACATTGATCTTTAAAGGTTGTCCAAGAAACCACAGGGACTGTTTGGATTGTGATAACATGCTCTACACTGGGCAACCCTTGAAGAGCTCTTAGAAGCTGGAGCTGGTTGAGAATGCAGCAGGATGGGCAATGTTTGGTGTTTCTTGTTATGCCTATATAATATCACTGCTCCATGAGCTGCACAGCTCCAGCAGGCTTCTGGGTGTGATTCAAGGGTTATCTATAAATCCCTCCATGGTACAGAGCCGAGCTATTTGCTGGACCACCTTTCTCCCATAGTTTCTGTTTGCCCCACCAGATCTAGCAGAGAGGGCATGCTCTGGGTCCCTGGTTGTCACTGTGTTGGACCCCAGAGTCGTGTTTTCTGAGTGGCAGCACCTACCCTATGGAACAACTTCCCCTTGGAGATCTGGGGGCCCCTGGACCTATTAGTCTTTCATAAGGCACTGAAGACCTGGCAGTTTCCCCAGGCATTTGGGTCAGGAAGTTGGGTGAGCTCTGTTGCTATTGGTGTGGGGGGTTTTGTGAGTGGGATTACTGTTTGTCCTTGGGCACTGGGAATTGTATGTTGTAGTATTTTGTATTTTTAATTGTTGTACACCATCTAGAGTTACTTGTGTGAGATGGTCAGCCATAGAAATCAAATAAAGAAATGAAATGGTTTCTTTGTTTTGGCTTAGCATGTTGTCTGAAATCAACCACTGTGGTTTGCAAATCATGTAAATCATGACTGATGTGGACCTAGCTAACTGTAGTTTATTCACTAAGCCATGTATGAATTAAGTTGTAATTAATACGGCATAAATAATGATGATGATGATGATGATGATGATGATGACAACCACCACCAGAGAGAGCAAGCTATTTGAACTAATGCAATCAAGGCCAGAATTGAAAAATCATCAAATGATTCAAAGTGCAGATTATGCAATGAAGCAGAAGAAACAGTAAAGATGTGGTGGATTTCGGTGGTGCCACTGGTTCTCACGAAGGAGGGAGCACATTCCAGGGAGGAGGACAACATAAGAGGAGACACAGTCCAGGAAACGAGGGTGGGAAAGCTAAGAGGTTCATACTAGCCCCACCCTAGAGTCTCCCAGGTTATTTTTCCTTAGGTCAGGTAGAGTAGCTTTAGTCTGGCAAGATTCTGTCTATACGGTGTGAGCAAATAAAGAACTAGGGTTTGAATGGACTGAATCTTCACTGTTCTTGGGCTGGGCATGACAAGATTATATACTCAACTCGTGCAAGAAGATTGCACAAACTGACTATAAACAATGACATAATACAGTCACTAAAATGATCTGTAATCTGTCAATTACAAAAAGCCACACTGTTTGGATCTGCACATATACCACATTGATACATTACAACATCCTAGGTTCTTGGGAAGAACTCGAGGTGAATGAAGGCCAACACCAGCTAAAAAACTAGCAGCTGTGATTTCACAATGCTGTGTATAACCACCACCACCACCACCACCACCACCACCATCCTTATTTGGATATTGAGGGACCGTCTCATCCCCTCAACATCGACCCGTCCCACCCGGTCATGCAGAGAGGGCATGCTGTGAATCCCGCCGGTTATGGAATTCCACCTGGCGGGGTCCAGGAGGCAGGCCTTCTCTGCAGTGGCACCTGCCCTGTGGAATATTCTGCCCCCAGAGGTAAGGCAGGCCCCTGCACTCCTGGCCTTCCGGAAGAACTTGAAAAGCTGGTTCTGCCACCTCACTTGGGGTGGGAGAGGTAATAGCTCGTCTTGGCAGTGGCTAGCACCATAGATCCTTCCCACCGAATAAGAATGTTGCACCTTGGGTTTGGTATTTATCTTATTCTTATTTATTGGTGTATTTATTGTAATTTATATTTTATTATTTTAATTCTGGTTTTATTGTAAACCACCCAGAGTCCCCCTTTCTTGCGGGAGATGGGCGGTAATAGAAGTCTGAAAAATAAATAATAAATAAATAAAATTTGGACTAAACCAGGAGATTTCACATATTGTTTAGCCCTGGTTTGTTGTGTAAAAGAAAATTGAATAGATTTGGCAGTCAGACTACTCATTATTGATTTAGGTAGATCAACAGTCTGACTTAGAACAAAGGTTCCTATGTTTTTCCTTTTTTATTTTTCATCCATCCATCCATCCATCCATCCGTCCATTCATTCATTGTTCTTTCAAGTCAGTCTTGCCTCCTGGCAACTACATGGACAAATCCATGTAGTTTTCCTAGCAACAATTTCAGTAATTTGCCATTGCCTACATCCTACAACTGAGAAAGGATGACTGGTCCAAGGTCATCCAGTTGGCTTCTGTGACTAAAGCAGGACTAGAACTTGGGTTTCCCAACTCCTTGTCCAGTGCCTTAATCTCTCATATCCTAAATTGATTCTCATATCCTAATTGTATATATTACAAATAAAAGATAAAATATAGAGTTGCCTGAGAATACTGACCCTATCATTCCTCTTCCAACTCATCCAGAAGGAGTCATAAGGACTCAAAGGGAAAAGGAGTGTACTGTATAACCATCATGAGGTCATGTCATGTCAAAATCTATGAGTTATTCTTTAGAATCAGGGCTGAAGAAGATGTGAAAGAAACCCAATCCTAGATTGATTTCTTAATGCCTTTTCTTCTATAGGTTCCAGCTCATCACGTGAAGGACCTCCAGGGTAGGCAGTTTATATACATCCAAGCTTCCAGCTCAGACTTCACCTTGGAGAATGTTGTTCGACTTTCTTTTGAAATTGGCTATATCTTCATTCAAACGGATAAACCAATCTACAAACCTGGATCAACAGGTAACAGACAAAGATGCTTGGTGAGTACTTGCTTCCAAAGACAGTCCTAGGCTGCAGGGGCTGAATGCAAGAGTCTAATATATGGGATAAGCTAGTCTAGAATGAGGTGCACAATTATTTTTGCAGTTCTGAGAGGTGTGTCAGGGATACCATAGGCAGAACCATAGCAAACACTATATTTACATGTAATTAAAATGAATATAGTAATGCATCTAATAATTTTCCCACTGTGTCACATTGAAAAATACTGTTTGGTAACAACAATGAATCAAGGTCTGTGGGGACTAAAACTAAGATTGTGCAACTCTGACCTGGAATACATCCTCTTGAGCAGTCTTACAGTATACCTCTGGCTACAAGTGGAAAAAGATTGGTAAAGCTTTCATTTGTAGATAAAGATTAACTTGGAGCTCAAACTTTGGAGATTCAGAAACAGGTTGCACAAGAATAGATGAATCAATATCTCTGGTAAAGGTTGGAGACTATCATCCTATTTCAGAATAGGCCAGATTGTAACCAATAGTAATATGGCATAACTTACACATTTTATAATATTTATATATTATATTATATTTATTTTCTATCCCGCCTTTATTATTTTTATAAATAATTCAAGGTGGGAACATACCCAATATTCCTTCCTCCTCCTATTTTCCCCACAACAACCACCCTGTGAGGAGAGTCATGCTGAGAGAGAGCGACTGGCCCAGGGTCACCCAGCCACCTTTCATGCCCAAGGCAGGACTAGAACTCTCGGTCTCCTGGTTTCTAGCCCAGCGTCTTAACCACTAGGCCAAACTGGCTCTCTGTTGCTTCTCTTCCAGTAAAATATCGACTGTTCACCGTTGGACACACACTGAACCCCAAAATAAAACTTGTCTTCATAGAGATTGTGGTAAGAAACTTTGCATTTAGCTGCCTTTTTTCCCAATTCCCATTTGTTTTGTTGATTCTGTTGATCGGTTTAGTCTGGGCTGTTCACCAGTTTTTATGGGTTTTTTTCTAGTTTTATATGCTGCCCAGAATCCATTGGAGTTCGGCGGCCAATAAATTCAAATAAATAAATAAATAAGACACTGTATCTGAATGTTCACTTGGATTTTCCCACCATCAATAGGACAGAAGAAAATGTCCTAAATATGTAGAAAAAGATGCCAGTGCTCTGAAATGAGTTTGCTCCATCAGCCTGCTCAGATTGCAGCATGAAAGAATTCCCAGGCAAATTATCTGTCACAAAGGGTTCCTTACAAACATGTTTTCTTACATTAAAGAAACATTTCCCCAAAGAGGCTTGTCACAATAGGAACTGGGCAGTTCTTGGTTTGGCCTGTATCATCATCATCTTCTTCTTCTTCTTCTTCCTCTTCCTCTTCCTCTTCCTCTTCCTCTTCCTCTTCCTCTTCCTCTTCCTCTTCCTCTTCCTCTTCTTCTTCCTCTTCTTCTTCTTCTTCAATTAAACTTGTGTGCTGCCTGACTCTCAATGCCTTTGGGTGGTTCACAGCAGTCAAAGAAAGAAATTACAATAAAATCAATTATCATCGGTGTTTTGGGATTTTCCCACATGGCTATTCTGTCAGAATTTGGCAGAGGCCGTAGGTTGCTGATCCATTCTCGCCCTGAGCTCATGCTTGGAGTGTGTGTGAGCCCTTGATTTGGATCCCAGAGAAGTGAAACAGGCTGAAGCAGCAATCTGTTAAATTTTGGGTGCCAGAGGTGGCACACATAGGCATCAGTAGACCAGCTCTCTTGGCACTGCCCACATTCTTGGATCACTTGATCTAATTTTTTAAAGGTATTCTTTGAAGACAATGGGAAGAAGGCACACTGCAAAGCAAAGTGCTGTGCTCAGATGTAGCCTGTATTTTCACCACCGCCTGTAAGTCCTACAGGGACCCCAGAGTCATTCTTAGAAAATAAAATACAGATGGCCTAGTGTTTTTGGGGGGTGGGGGAGTGAGCAAAACCGTCCAGAAAAAAAGACCAAAATAAACTAAGGTAATAGGAAGTATCCTGAGCAGGCATGACAGCGAGATGCTTCCTCACTGTTCGTGTTCTGGTAAATGGATATTTGTGATTGGCCATTCCACTGCGGCAGCTGTTTTGTGAGAATGTCAATACAGTGGTTTCAAAATGCCCTGGTGCAAAAGCTTTGGAGCTTCTGCATTAAATAGATTGAAACAGGCAACAGTGCAATTAGCTAATTTCAGATTTTGGATCTGACAGTCCTTCAGGAATTCTTTTGTTTAGATGGTTATTACTTTGTTTATTCCAAAACATGGAAACTTGGCCAGATGCCTTTGTGGCTTCTCCTGCTTATTTTATCCACTAAGAGCAATGCCTAATAATTATACAAAGCCGAACTGATACTGAATAGATAGAAATAGAAGCTCCTCACAAATAACTTTGCGCAGCCCTGTTCCTTGCTGAAACTGAAGCTCTGAGCCCACTTAATGCAGAGAAGTAGGTACAGTCCCAACAAAGTCTTATTAGAGTTTCTAATATTAAACTGAACTGATTGCCATTCTAATAACTGCTCCCTGATATGCTCACTATGCAGAACAGCAGAGGAAACCCTGCATTGGTGCCTGTAGGTTACCATGGACAGCAGACTAGGTGCCGTGTTTCACGTATTTTTCTTTTCTCTTTGGCTCTACCTTTTTTTTTTTTTTACTGGCAAGGACATAACTTCCCACTGATTTCACCTAATTCCAATTAACAGACCTTCAGTAATGGGATCCACTTTGCTCAGTAAAAGAAAAGAATCAACCAGCTGTTTTTCTTATTGGATTCTTTACTGTTTCATTTCAGAACCCTGATGGGATTGTGGTTGATAAGAACCTGGCATTATCTAACGGTAGTGGCATCATTACCAAGAGCTACAAGATCTCTGACATTTCAGTGTGAGTGGCAAAAGCAGGGGTGGGAAAGGATTAAACAAAAAGCTATTTTCAATCACAGCCTGAGGAGTCCCACATAAGGTCTTCCTGAGGTCTGGCACTGTCTATATATCTTGAGATTACAACTCTGAGCATCTCCATCCAGCCTGGAAGGCACCAACTTGGGGAAAGCTGGTCTCGTTCTGTTTTCATTTGGGACAAGTGTATCATAGTTCAGTTGTGTTCCAGCTGCAGCAATTGTCACTGACCCCTAAGGCCTGCAAGTTGCAAACCAGCAATGCAGGAATAAGAATGAAGGAATAGGAGGGGAATTATATTGATAATCCATTCTATCAGCAGCAGCAGCAGCAGCAGCAGCAGCATCGGAAGAAAATGAAGCAGAGAGCTTGTGCCTATCAGATCCTCAACTCGTCCATCAAGCTCTCTGCTCAGTTATTGGTGTGCCCTCTTCTGGTATGAAATTTGCATTGCCCAACCTTGGACAGCAGCCTTTGGAGACTGACAGGAGAGAGAATATGAAGTCAGATTCCCCTTCTGATTTCTGAGTCATGTCCCAGTGAGGTCAGGCGCTACTATTGCCACAGAACCACAGGATAAGATCATAAATGTCTTGCTGAATTTCTCTATTTGGAGAGAGATCTAATTCTAAAATTATTCAATTTTTAGAAGACATTTTATGCCCCTCCACATTCATTGGGGATTAACTGTTTTACAGAATAAACAGATCCTTCTGGTAATCATTTCTCTGTCCTACTCCTCTTTCCCGCTTTGGGATTTCCAATCCACTGCTTGTTCTTCTCTTTTTCCTCATCCTTTCCTCATCTCCAACATCATGATACTCAGATATACTTCCTCTATCTAAATGTCATTTACTTCTCCCTACGCTTTACGCTTTTTCTCCAGCAGTTTGAGAATTTGAATTTCTTGCTACAGCTGCCAGAATTCCCAGGCAAACTTTTCAGTGTAATTTCCCCTAATTTAATATTGTTTAATTAGCACTTTTCCTTAATGAACCTATTTCTGTGTGCATTTCTTTGAGTTACAGACTTCATTATGAAGTCTGGAAAATGGATTTTTCTCACTATAGTATATTTGTTTCAGTCGTATGCTTGGAAATGAACATTTTGTAACTCTCACCAACACATGGATTGAACAGATTTCTTTCCATTCCTGTTTTCTTGCAGAACTGGAATCTGGAAGATTGTTGCCAAGTATGAAGATAATTTGCAGGAAAAGTTTGACACTGAATTTGAAATCAAGGAATATGGTATTATAACCATGGCCAGCCTAAATACATAAGAAATCAAAAAGTTTACTTAGGATGGAAATGTTTAGTGGCCAGCCCCTCATCTGAACCTATAGGTAGATGAATGTTCAACAGCAGGGGAGAAAATGAATACCAAACTTGAATCTCAATTTTTTTTTCTGTGCCACAGATAACCAGATGTAAGTCCTTGTGGCTGAAGTTGGGTTCCATGGAGCAGCTGAGTTTCTCACAGCTGTGTTGGCCTCCCTGCCCCGTGGCAATATCCCTGCCTGAGCTGGATATTGGATATGGGATATTGGCTGAGCTGGATTCGATTGTTGGGTTGGCATTTGACTCCCTGAGGTTGACAGTCCTTGGGGACTTTAAGTTGCCCTCAGGCAGTGTTGAATCTGAGGCAGCTCAGGGGTTCATGACCACCATAGTAACTGTGGACCTGTCCCAAATTACTGAACACCTGACACATGTTGGAGGTTACACATTAGATCTGGTTTTGTCTCAGAGAGTTGTGACATGATCTGAAGGTGAAGGACATCACAATCAGTTCTTTGTCATGCTTAGATCACTCTCTGATTGCTTTTCAGCTTACCTGTGCTATCCCCCTTCCTGGGAGGTAGGACCCATTAGATCATTCCACCACAGGCACCTAATAGAGCTGGAGGATGTTCAGAGGTTTGTTTTTTTTTCCCCAAGGATCTGGTGAGCCACACATCTGAGGCCTTCATTTCTCCCTGGAATGGGCAGGTGATGAGGACCCTGGATCAGATTGCTTCTATGCAGCCTCTTCTGTATGTTGATCCCAAGGGGCTCTTGGTTCTCTTAAGATCTCTGAGAGATAAAATGTCAGAAGAGGTGTTCCTTCTTTGGAAGAAGACAAAGAGTGAATCTGACCATGCACATATAAGAGCCCACATTAGGGATTACATTGTGGAGATATTTCTCTGCTCTTATTACATCCACTGATAGCTAGTCAGAAACTGATTTTTTAGGTGATCTACTCCTTTTGGGACAGGAATGAGCCTTTTGAGCCACTGTGAAATATATTCTAGGCACCTAGTGGAAAAAGTTACTCAGATTTGTTTGGAATTGGATTCTGAATGGGGTGGTTGAGTGGTGGAGGCCTTTCAAGTCTTGTTTGGCTACTTGGAGGAGTTGATCTTATAACCTCTGAGCAAGTGGATGGGATCTTTGGGATCTGTTAAAACCTAGCCACCTAGCCTGTTTGTTAGATCCTTGTCCCTCGTGGCTTGTGAAGCCCATTCGGGAGGAGACATGTGATGAAGCCTCTTTGAGAGACGGAATGGTTCTACCAGACTTGAAAGAGGAGGTAATGTGCCCTCTCCTTAAGAGGTCATTGCTGGACATAACCATCCTGGACAATTTTCACCCAGTCTCCAACCTTCCTGTTTGGTCAGGTTGGAGCTATGGAGGACACTGGATGAAACAGATTGTTTGGAACTTTTTCATTTGGGTTTCATGTCTGGACATAACATTGAGGTGACATAGGTCATTCATACTGGAGGTGGTGCAACTGTCCTGGCCCTTCCAGATCTCTCAGCAGCTCTTGGTACCATTGACTGTGGTATCTTCCTGGCCATTTGGAATCAGGTATCATCAGTATGCTGGCCAACCAAATGGCATTATCAACGTCTTATTCCAGTGCCTGGAAGTTTTTGGGGTCTGGATGGGGAGAAGCAGGCTCGGCTCAACCCTAGCAAGACCAACTTGACCCATCCAGTTCTGGGGACTTTCCACCCTTGGTTCTGAATGTGTTTGCACTGTCCTGTTTAGAATTAATGCACAGTCTGAGGGTCTTCCTGGATTCCAAACTCCTGCTCAAGAGGAAGGTGGCAGCTGTGGCTGATAGACCTTTGCACAGGTTCAACTTAGTCACTCATGCCTTGGGCAGCCTGCAGGTGGACTATTGCAATATGCTTGATATGGGTCTGCCCTTAAAGATCACCCAGAGTGCAACAGCACTGAGCAGTGATGGGCAAGCTTCAGTCTGCCCACATAACAACCCTACTACATGAGGTTCACTAGTTGCCAGTTGGCTTCTGGGTGCAATTCAAGGTGCTGGTTATCACCTATAAAGCCCTAGCTATTTGAAGGACCATCTGTCTCCCATAGTGTCTGCCTGTCCTATCCTGTCCACTTCTGTCCACTCCCGCTTCAGGTCCTTTCAATTAAACAATATCACTTAGTGGGAACCAGGACACAGGCCTTCTTTGTCATGCACCTGCCTTTGGAGCATCTCCTGGAGATCCATATAGTCCCCACCTTGCCTGCCTTTAAGTAATCTTTTAAAAACAGGGTTTTTTTCCCTCAGGCCTTGAATTGGGAAGCTTTGGCAGGCCACTCTTAGTTGGGGAGTGGGTAGATAATGTGGAATATGTTGTTTGTCCTTCAGATGATTATTGTTTTTTATATAGTATTATATGTGAAGCCACCCAGAGTTATTTTGGAATTGGGTGGCCTAGAAATTTGATAAATAGATAAATCATGTTGAAGAAGATACAATAGAAATCCTGCAATTCTAATGAAGTTAAATCATACACCAATTTATTGCAGTTTCCTTAGCTTTTGTAATGATAATGTGTTCATTATTTCTCTTGCAAATATCCAGGACCATGAATAAGGATGTATAGGTGAAGCTATTACAAAGAATCTAGATGGCTGTCTAACAGCTATTCTCAGGCAGTGCTTTTCTTCCAGGCCATTCAGAAGCTCCTACCATGCTTAGCCACAATGTTTTTACATCTTTTGAGTTAAGTTTCTTTTTCAACTCTTTATAGTGTTGCCAAACTTCAAGGTGACCCTGGAGTCCTCTCAAAAGTTTTTTTATGTTGATGACAATGAACTGATCATTGACATTACGGCCAGGTAGGCATCTTTTTAATTCTTCACTCCTACTGAGTAGAGGGAAGAAGTAATGATGACAGAAAGTGTCTTGGTTGCAAAGTCATGTAGATTCCAGCCAACTCTCTTGCACAAATTTCAGGTTCTCATTCATCGTATTAATGCTGAATATTCTTTTTCCCTTGTGCTTAGAGTAAGTGTTATCTTAATACTGCTGCTTCCTTGCTCTTTGTGACTTTGACTGAAACCAAGCCAGACAGTTACCTACACGTGAAATGTTTAAGGAAGTTTATTATACATTTGTTGATTTAGAGAAAGTATATGATAAAATATAAAGGTTTGAATTATGGAATGTGTTCTACAAATATGGAGTTGGCTGTTTAGTGCAATAGTGTTGGTATGTGATGGAGGTAAATCATGAGTGAGAATCAATTGAATGCTTAGTGAATAATACAGCATTGAACAGGGAGTAAAACAACTATGTATGATTTCCACTTGAAGTTTAATGTGTTTATGGATAAATGTATAAGGAATGTTTATGATGGTATTAAATGTGTTGGATGGGGACATGAATGTACATGTATTGTATGCAGATGATGCCGTGTTGGCTGAAAACCTAAACTGTCTGCAACAAATGTTAGTTAGATTGTACAATGCTACTAGGAGTATGGAACTGAAAATTAATGTATCAAAAACCAGGGTAGTTGAGTCTGATAGGGAAGACAGAGTGAACAATTATTGTTTATTCAGCAAAAAAACCTGAATAAAATATATCAATTTGTGAACCTTGGCAGGAAGTTTATTAAAGATGGGAAGAATGGGTGGAGGAATTTTAACATTTACAAATGCTGGTATGTTGTAGTCTGTTGTGATGAATGAGCGTTCACTGACAAGAGTAAAAAATGGCATAAGGGCATACTCTTTCCACTTCATTATGTAGAATAAAAATTGGATATGTCAGGAAAAACATAAAAGTAAGTTGAATGCAGTGGAAAAGGAGTACTTAAGAAGCATGTGAGATAAAATAAGAAGAGATGGGGTCAAGAATGAACGAGGGCTGAATGAACATCAACTGAATACAAAACTGAATGCCCAGTACAAAACCACTTTGAAGTGAAGGAATGAACAAGAATTGAATTTCATACAAATATATGGAAGAAGAGTGAATGGATTAAGAGAAAGATGGTTGGATGGAATTCATATAATCCTGAAAAAGACAGTGGCCAGAAGTTTAAAGAACAAAAGACAATGTGTTAAGCAGTGTATGAATATAGAAGTAAGACTGTTTTGCAAAGATCTATTCATTTGGCTAAATAATTTGTAAGGCTGCCCAAAAGTGACTCTGGGCAGTAAACCACAACAATAGTTAACAAATACCTGAGGCCATAAACACAATCCAACTCATAAGAATAACATAACCACATTAATCAGCAGAGCTCACCTAACCACATGCCTGGGGGAACAGATAGAAAGATATGAAGACATATAATGCATGTTGTTAGTGTAAACTAGATCTGATTTTTTTTCTTATCATATGTCTTTAATTTCTTTGCTTTATTATTTCTTATGCCTTTTCTGTACTCTGCATAATACTGCTTACTGAGAAAGGGAATAACATGACTGATATGTAGATGTATATGTCCCACTGTTAATATAATAATTTTCTGGGACTGTTTTTTAATTTACTGATAAATCCATAACTTTGGGAAGAATGCCAGTCTGAGAGATGGCAGATCAACTCGCATTATCTGGCGAATTTAAGGGATCTGAACTTAATGATAGGACTGTGCAGCATCGGCCAATATCATCTAGTGAATTATAAGGATTTGAACCTAATAGTAGGACTGTGCAGCATTTTGGAACTGATTGGGGATGCAAATGCAGCACCTAGCTACACCTCTTGAAAGCAGTAGTGCCTTTTCCCAGCAGCTGTTTTGCAGAGTTTTAGACAAGTGCTCCATTTGTGGTCCTCTGCACTCTGAAGCACCTCTTGGGAATCAAATCCAAAACACTGCACACCCCTACCTAAGGGTGTTTCCAGCTGGACAACTAGTGCTGTCGCTCAAGGGGCATTGTACAATTGATCAATTTCTCCTTATTAGGAGGCTAAGAAATGGAAGATCATGATGATTGACCTCACTATCAAATTCTGTGAATAAGACAGGGTCATCGTACACAGACAAAAATACTCACTTGGAGACATCCTTGGTTGCTATGGTCTAAGAGCAAATTTTCACTGCAACATACCATGCTGGTTCTCTAGAGAATCCTGTTCTCTGTTGTGACTTTTTAACCATGCAGATACTTATTTGGTGAGAATGTTCAAGGCCAGGCTTTTGCCATCTTTGGAGTGGTGGTGGGACACGATAAGAAGCGCATCACAGAATCACTCAGCAACATTCCGGTAAGAAGAACTTTGCTCCATTTAATCATATTTCTTTTCCAGTCCCAAACATTCTGGGCACCCAAAGGCCCAGGCAGCTGAAAACTCTCCTATTAAACGATCAGTGAAACATAAATATTTAATGATAATCTATTGTGTCCAAGAAGTAACCAGGAAATGTATTGGGCAAACCTACAATTCAAGAAGAGAAGATTTGAAGGAAGCAGTTGGCAGTGAAATAGAAGTCAGAGCAGAAAAAATAAACATGGCAAGTTTAAGTAGCAGAGTCAGGAGAATGAAGGGAAAAAGAAGAGGGCCAAGGGAAAGAGGGACAGATCAGCGTAAAGGAAGATAAGGAACACTAACTGGCAACAAAGAAGGGAAGCTGAAACAATCACTAGCTATCATGGGTTTTCTCTTTCTCTGCATTGAGTTGGTCCCTCCCAACGAGGACAACCCAGGGTGATGCAGCAGTTGTTGCCTTCCATAACCTTTTTCCTTTTCCTCAAGCAAGGCTTTGTGAGCAAGGCTGAAAGAGAGAAAATGCCTTTTCCTTTCTGCTAATTGAGACACACAGTAGCACCATACATCCAATATCTTGGACAACACTCTGGAGAAGCCTTAGCCATGTTTCTAGATTACAATCCATCACAATACAAACTGACACCAAAATACCTATTTAAATTAGTATTTAGTTTATTAATGCACAACAATGAGGGGAAAAAAATAATAGATGAATGATGAGGCTTAAAGAAAATCCTGGATTTCAAAGAGGAAGTATAAACAAAGAGGCAATCAATAGGCCATCCAAAAATCAGATTAAGACTCAGAGAAGTGCTAGCTGTGGAAGAAACCTGGGTAACTTGTCTTGGGAACGTGTAAAATACTCTAAGTCCTAATGCAGAGTTTCTCAACCTTAGCAACTTTAAGATGTATGGACTTCAACTCTCAGAATTCCCCAGCCTTCCTTGCTGGATGGGGAATTTTGGGAGTTGAAGTCCATACAACTTAAGGTTGCTAAGGTTGAGAAACACTGCTCTAATGGAACTCTGCTTACTCACTTCATCTAGAAGTCTAGTTTACATTATATTCATCTTTGGATCCTAGAAGATTTCACCCACAACCTGGGATAGACTTAAATTCCTTCCTTTTCTTCTCCTTTTCTGTTGCTGCTGAGGGGATTCTGACAAAAGCTGCCAGGAAACCCCTTCCTTGCTGTTTAACCTCAAGGGGTGGGGAATTCTGTTTCTCAGTAATTTTGCCCCTGGCAAATTTGTCCTAGGCTTCCTTATTTGATACAAAAGGGACTGCAGGTAGTCCTCGCTTAAACGACCATTCATTCAGTGACCGTTTGAAGTTACGATGGCACTGAATGAATGATAGTTATGGCTGGTCCTCAGAGTTAAGGCTGTTGCAGTGCACCCGCAGTTACATGATCAAAATTTGGGCACTTGGCAGCCTGCCTGCATTTACAACCGCAGCATGTGCTTCAACTCCCCCCACTCACCTATCTTTCCCCCATCTCTGTCATTTTGGCTGCCCTGCACTCTGCCCCCTCCACCCCCAGCTGGCCTTCATCATCTTATTCTCATTCGGGCACATGTCAGCAGCGGGAGGAAGAAGACAGTGAAGGTCAGCTGGGGCCAGTGGGTGGGCCAGTGGCAGGGGTAGGCGGTGGCAGCCGAGTGAATGGCAGCCAAAAGGGCAGAGATGGGGGGGATATAGGTGGGTGGGGAAGTTGAAGTGGTGGCTAGCACAGCAGGGCAGAAGAAGTGTGAGGTCCTCACCCAATGACAGCACAGTCCTCACCTAACAACCGCAACCAAAACTACCAGAACTGCCATCGCTAAGCGGTGCACTCATGTGATGTTTTGCCTACAACTGCTTTGCTTATGACAGAAATTCTGGTCCCAATTAGGGTCATTAAGATATAGTTTTGTGGTCAGTTGTGTGTGCATTCTGATCCAAGAGGAATCTCTAGAAGTTTGTCATAATAAAGGTGCCCATTACACTTTTTTATTCAGCTGAAGATCATCTATAGGGCCTTAGTTATGTACCTATTTAGGCATCTTACCAGCAAAAACATTTGATCATCTCTTTTTTTTTAATGTATTTTATAAAGCACATGGAGCTATGAGAAAGAGTATATTCTTTCCTGACAGGAATAAATAAATTAATTCTAGAGTTTAATTGCCTTACTTTTTAAAGTAGATGCAAGGGGGAGCTATGGTAGGGTTTACACTGGAGTCTTTTGCATGTGGGATGCTGTGATATCAGTTACTGTAGCTTATCAGTAGGATATGACAAACAGTACATGACCCATCCTGAACACAAGGCTTTCTCCTATTTGCAGGAGAGTTAGGAGGTGGTGGAAAGGTGACATGTTCTTGGTGACCAGCAAAATTGTGTCTGCAGGCTCCAGTTGCTGCCATATTTCCTTGGTCCAATTTTCTATCTAAAAGTGTGCTTAGGTTCATATTATTGTTCCTCATACCTTAACATACCTTTAATCCTGCCTGCCCCCCAGAGTCTCAGTTGTAAGATGGGAGGCTATATAAATCAATTAAACAAACAAACAAGCATTTGAGGGGGTGTTTTTTTTTTCCTTTTAAGAAAAACCAATCCTTTCTTGCCCCCCAGTCTCCAGGGACCATGGCATACTTCCCATTCTCCACTTCTAGTCAGTTTCACAATTTAATCTGGTCAATTTTGCAAGTCCTGCCAGTCAGTTTCACAGTTCTTTTGACAATTGCCTAGTTTGATTTTCTCTGCTTCTGGAAATAGCATGCATATTTCCCTAGTGGTGTCCCACTGTAGTGGAGAAAACAAATCTTAGCAAACAAAATGGAGACTGAACCCTCCCTGCCCCCGCCCTCCATCTTTTTCCTAATCCCATCAGACCCAAATTTGCCCCAGACAAAGCCCCCTGCAATCCCATCTAAACCAAAGAATAGAAGCCTCCTCACCAGCTCACAGCACAGCCCAAGGGCAGCCCTTGCAAGGAAATTGCAACCTAGAGAAACCCCAGCCTTCTTCCCTCCTCCATCAGCTGGTGACCTCAACATGCCACCTCCTTTAACAATGGGCTTCCCTGAAAGGCCCATTTCGCCTAACAATAGAACTCACCCCAGGTACACAGACAAGGACCTGCCCAGCTTCCCCAAACTGGCCAGCCAATCAGATCCCTAGGATTTCCCGCCTTGTGGCCCTCAACTTCTATAAAAATCTTTGCTTTTCCATTGATTGGGGTCCCTCTTTTTTGTAAAGCAGGCACCCAGCAACTGTTGCAATAAAGCTTGGTTCATTTCCTCAGTGTTGTGCTCCTTCTTCAAACTGAATCCACAACATCACAAGTAGAGTTGATCATGTTGCAGGTTTAAATCAGGAGTGAATGCTGGGAATAATTGCTTGAAAGACCCCACATAAGAATCCCAGGGGCAAAAGTTTGTTTTTTGAGGATAAATAGAATCAGGATTGGTTGGAATAAATATTATGTGCCCCATGAGTACAATAGTCAACACAACGTTGGGGTATAATGCTGGTATATATTTGCATTTTTTTATTGGTGAGTTTGCAGTAGAAGTATAAAAAGAATTTTAACAGATTTTTGTTGTCCTGTTTTGTTTATTTGTAATGTTATTTTGTATTGCAAAATTATATTGCTTTTTAAATCACTAGCTATATTTGCTTCCCACCAAGAAACCTGGGAACTGTAGTTTGTTAAAAATATGCCAGTTTAATTATATCTTATAAATATGTCTATGGCCCATCCATCTTCCAGCTGAACTACTTATGAAAGATTGGGATGAGATTATGTGGCGTAAGAAAAGGATTGAGGTAAGAGCAGGAATCATGATATACGAATGTTTCCAACTTTCTCTTTGACTATTCAGATCAGCGATGGGAAGGGACGTGCAAAGCTTACCCGACAAATGCTGCAGAGCAGTTTCCCCAACCTTGATAGTATTGTAGGGAACTCCATCTATGTATCTGTGTCAGTGCTAACAGGTAAGAGGGTGTCCTGCTTTTTCTGTGCCCAGGAGCAGAATTCTTATGTGGTTAGCATTGCTCAGATATGGCATCAAGGAAAACTAATAGCCGGGCAGCTCCAAATGTAATGCACGGGAGTAAAGAGATGTGAAAGAATGCCAAAAACAAACAAACAAACAAACAAACAAACAAACAAACAAAACCACCTCTACCAGACAACATGTGTCCTATGCAGTATTTTGAATTTCTAGCACAGTCCTCTCAAAGCCACCCATATTACACACTCCTGTCTTCAGCAACTCTGGCAGGTCTTATTTAAATTAATAGTTAATGCTCAAGCCCTTCCTTCCTTCCAGGGTCTGTCACTCTAGAATTGTCTCTCATCCTATATCATTCCTCTTCTGCATAACCACTTATGCCCGGAAAGGGAGATTGGCTGACCTAGCCCATGTTTTGTATTTTGCTACAAGTGTGCAAACCCATCTTTTGTGGTTTGTTAACTGTTTTACAGTGTATAATAATGTCTGAATGTAGCCAATCTGATTTATTCAACAATGCACCGTTATAACAAACCAGGGCTTTGTATCAGAATAATGTGTGAAAGCAGACATTCTAGTGGATCCCACTGAAATAATTGATCCACTGAACTAATTAAAGTGTTAATCATAACTCTCCTGTCCTATTTTTAGTTTTTCCCAATCTGGGTGCCTTTTAGCTGAATGGACTTTAGTTTCCAGGATTCCCCATCTATCCTGGTTATCATTAAAAATTCTAGGATTTGTACTTTTGATGTCTAATGAGCAAGAAGTTTTAAGTTTTACTGTTAACATAGCTCATTTGAGGGAACTAAGCATAGGACTGTAGCCTTAGTTTGAATCCAATTTCATGATCCCAATCAGCTAAATAAGGGGTTCAGCAAATAAGAGTGCCCTACAGGCAGGCCTGCAACTAGGGTCTGTGTCACCCAGGACAAACATGGATTCTGTGCCCATTTTGGCACACACACCCCGTGTTCATCTTGGCGCCCCCTCAGTACTCATCTTGGCATCCCCCCAGCGCGGCGTCCGGCGCACATGCCCTGATTGCGCCCCCCAGTTGCGGCCCTGCCTACAGGCCTTCATGCTTCTTACCTTTTGCCTCTTTTAGAAGTCTTTCAGTTCTGAACTAACCTTAAGTGTGCAGTTACGTTTCTACCAGCCAAAGTTGGTACCTAACCACCATCGTCTGCAATCATGGCAGCTTTGCAGTTGTGGCATGGGATAAGCATGCTTAGCAAACAAAAAACCTCCATATAATGTTAATCATGATTAGTCCTGAAAATGAAAGGGAGGGGAAAATGCATATTAAGCTGAGTAGCTCTCCTAAATCATGTTTAGATAATAAGGCAGGATTAAATTCTGCTTTGTCTTTATGATCCATTGACTCTTCTTTCCATTCACAGGAAGTGATATGGTCCAAGCAGAGAAATCTGAGATCTACATTGTACACTCTCCCTACAGAATTGTTTTCCCCAAAGCCTCCAAGTACTTCAAACCAGGGATGCCTTTCACCCTTGCAGTAAGAATCATAACAGTAGTTCAGAAAATCTCATGAGCCAGCTCCCTGAGCAAATACGTAGTGATGGTTGTCAAAAAGTACTGATGGCTCTTGGGAATTCCAACCTCCAGTCAGGACAGTAAGACTGAGTTTTCCATCGCTGTTGCAGTTCAATTTTCTATTAGTTAGTGATGTTCAAGTCTGTGTGAACATGATGTTTCCACAGCAATACAAAAAAGATTGGTGTGACACGGCAGCTGCAGAATCCCGCTTCTGGAGGATCCTGGCTATGACTTTTTTCAAAGCAAGTTTCTACCTCTCAGGGCTGTGAAGATCTGCCTTGAAGTAGATGAACTATGCCTGCCAAAATCTTGGAAACTGGAGAAGTGGCTGGATAAGACATTTAGCAGTTGTGAAAGGGACTTAGTATCCATGCCCCACTCCATGAGAAAGGTTAGAATCATAGACTCATAGACTCATAGAGTTGCAAAAGACCTTGGAGGTCTTCTAGTTCAACTCCCTGCCCAAGGCAGGAGTCCTCATACCATCTCGGACAAAAGCTTGTCCAATCTTTTCTTGAAAACCTCCAGTGGTGGAGCGCCCACAACTCTAGGAGGATGAATGAAAAGAAATAAGAAATTGTGAAAAAAAATTATGCAATATAAGTGGTTAGGCAGATTGCATAAGTTATCCAGGATAGAGCACTTGGGTTTAGATTTCTTGGATGCAGATGGTTCCAAAGATTGATCACTAGCTGATGACCACTAAAACTAAACCTGGAGACTTTTGTCTTGAGATCAACCTTCCAAATGACACCCATCTGTTTTTCCCAGTGACTTCATGTAATACCGAGAAAAAACACTGATCACTTCTTTTGAGGCTAGTCCAGCATGCTGTTTTCCAAGGATGGTCAATTAGATGTCAATGGGAAGCTCACCAACTGTCCTTATGTTTCCATGCAATACTGATTCAGAATCATGTTTCCAAAAGTAGGAGGTATTAACAGTTGTGCATTTCTCCCCTCTCTAATACAAAAAGTATGCATTCAATCCAGAGGTGGACAGAAAATAGATGTGGAGCTATTTTTGGTTCTCAGGGTGATTTGCAATAGATTATCAAAAGTTTATTATTCCTAATTATATAACAATAGCAGTAATAAAATAACAAGCCCTTCCTAAATTGCATACTGAGGCTGAAATGAAGAAAGCTTAAGATAATCAGGAGTAGATTTTTGCATGAAGATCAATGAACTGCTTCTTCAGTGTACCCAAAACAAATTCCTGGCTTTAGCATTCTTTGGTCCCAAATATGTATCTTTTGAAGCAATGCCATTTGCTGGATCTCAAGGTTCTATTTTTTTTTTAATGAAGGACTTGCAAATTTGAATCCAGATTGCCTCTTCTTTAATCCAAGGAAAGAAGGGAGAGAGGGAGGAAGTTGGTTTTCATTCATCTGTCCATGAGTATTGTTGGATTTGAATTTAGAATTCATTCAAACTTCCTTCCAGGGAAACTTAACAATAGATACCTAATGGGTACAACTATTGCTCTTATTCTTCCAGCTTGTGGTGGAATACCCAGGTGGCTCCCCAGCCCCTAATATTCTTGTCTGCACTGTGACCACCCCAAAAGTCTGCAGTGTATCTCAAGCAGATGGAACAGCATACATGGGTGTGAATACACAAACAAATGCTGCACCTCAACTGTCTCTGACGGTAAACTCCCAACTATATTTTCAGTCTTAGGATTCAATTGCTAGAATCTGCTTTATATGAATGCCTGTCCCTAATTTCTATAAATTATTTATTTCCTGCAAAAGAGATTTTTTCCCCCTCTCTCTTTCATAGAGAGCAGGAAAATACCTTTCGACATTTGTAAGTCGGGACATGTTGGTTTGCTTAAATGCATAAGGGTTCAAAGGGACTCCGATATTCAAAATGTGGAGGCCAGCTTTTGGATGGTCATAGGATCATTAAAAGAAGTGCTGCAAAGACAGAAACGTGTGTACGACGATCGATCTATGACCAAACGCAACCAGCATGGACCAGCAGGCCCTTTACCCTTCATAGCAGAAACAGTGATTTGGAGGGAAGCGTTTTAACTGGGAAGACAGAGAAGAACAGAGGCGCCATCACTGTTCTGATCAAACCAGATTGCATTTAATTAAAAAGAAAAATGCCACAGACCTCCTGCATAAGTTTGTTCCTGAACAAATCATTATATATCTCCCTAATTTACAGCTTCCTGATCATGCTGAGGTTTTGATAGTCACCTCTTTCCCTCCTATTTTTCATCATTAGCATCACCAGTGAGAATCCTGAGCCCAACAGCAGAAAGTACCCTTGATGCACTGAGTCCAGTTTGCTCCTCCTCGTAACTGTTTTGAGAGCTGTTGTTATCCTACCCTCTCCCGTCTTTTCAGGTGAAAACAGAAGTCTCTAACCTGCTTGAATCCCGTCAAAGCTCAGCTGTGTGGACAATATATGCTTATCAAACTCCAGGAAATTCCAGGAATTACCTCCATCTCACAGCAGCAACAGGGAAACAGAAATCTGGAGACACCTTGTTTGTATCCTTCTACCTTGATTTCAGCAATCCTGTCACTGGAAACCAGATCCGCTACATCACTTACATAGTAAGTCTGGGAAACAAAATAAATGGGGTTGCGTTTGGAAAATGGCACTCCTATGCAGAATTCCATGCAATCTCACAGGAAAAAAAAATTGCATGGGGAGAAATAAATCATAGCATTGCCCTACAGCACCTTGTATGTTTATTCAATTCTTGAAGTACCTTGTTTTAGACTGAGTTTATTTTCATGGCTTCCCCCAAAGAATTTTAGGAGTGTAGTTTTATCCAAGTGCTAAGAACTCTCCCTTGGAGATCTCTGGTCCAGCCATCTCACAGCACTAAACTTCCCATGACTCTCTGGAACACATGGAAGGGGGTTATGTGAGTGTATCCCACGTGCAGCTTCAAGGGAGACTGCTTTTACCTCATGCAGCATTTATTAAGTCACCAGCTTCCTGCTGATGTTGGGAATGAGAACTAATGGCGGGGTGGGAGGCAGGGTAGACTTAACACTTTTAGGTGTTCATTGGGAGGGAGATAATTCTTGTTTCCCTCTTCCTCCCAGTGACCCTGCTGAAGGCAGTTGGAATGAGATTAGGCTTCCTACCCCTTCCAATCACCTTATACCCCCACAGTATATGCCACTGAATTTCTGGCCAAGTTTAATCTCTTACAGCAGCTGATCATCTCAGGCCTTCGCCATAGGTTCTGTTTGCTGAATGGTGTGCGTTGCATTGCATCCAGTAGTGCAATTCTGCTGCCTTAGTAATGCATTTGCTTTCAAATGCCAGCATCTTTCCCTCCATTCTTGCTCTGGTACATCCTAGCTCACAATTTCTCTTTCTTTCTTTTTTTTAATAGAACTTCATTATTTTCAAGATATAGTTAAGATACAAAAAAGAGAATAGAGAATAGATAGAGAACAGAACTAAAGAAAGAAGAACAAACTAAAACAGCGCCAATAGAAAGAAAATAGAAACAGAAAGTGACTTCTAACTTTCTCCAATACAGATATAGGCCAGTTTACAGGTCTAATCTCTTACAATTAGTTAACCTATTATGACATTATTTTTATTACAACAAACCATTTAATTTCTAAAACCCAAAGTCAAAACATCGTTTTCTTCTATTACAAGCAAGTACTCCAAAAGTGGTTGCCAAGTTAATGTAAATGTAGAAATAGAGTGTTCTCTTATTAAAGCTGTTAATTTAGCCATTTGAGCCAAATCCATTAATTTAACAATCCAATCTTCAGTCGTAGGTATTTGTAGATCTTTCCATTGTTGTGCATATAACAGTCTTGTAGCCATGATCATGTGTAACAGCAAAACTCCATGTTGTTTCTCTAATTCCTTTTCCATCAATCCCAAAAGAAAGAGTTCTGGTTTTCTTCGTATATTTACTTTAAGAATCTTTTGAATAGTAATACATATTTGATCCCAGAACTTTTTAGCTTTCTCACAAGTCCACCAAAGATGGTAAAAGGTTCCTTCACCCTGTAAACATTTCCAACAGACTCTAGTTACACCATTATACTTTTTTGACAACTTATCAGGAGTTAAATACCAACGATACATCATCTTATAGAAGTTTTCTTTCAAATTATAATTCAGCGTAAATTTCAAACCTTTCCTCCACATATTCTCCCATTGATCCAACGTGATATTATATCCAAAATTCTTAGCCCATTTAATCATGCAGTCCTTGACTAGTTCATCTTCCATATTCATCTGTAACAAAATCTTACACATCTTAGTAATAACATGATCATCATTTATGCAAAGAACATTTTAAATTAGACAAAAAGAACTACAAATTTGTCAATGAAATAACTCCGTTTGAAATGGACCTAGCTCACAATTGCTCTTTCAGGAAACATGGCACTGCTTTTGATGCCATTGTACAAACCAAACATTCAGCATTTAGCCATGAAGGAAGGAAGCCATCGATGGTTATTTATGCCTATTTATGATGTGTGTGGGTGTGTGTGTGAGAGAGAGAGAGAGAGAAAGACCTTAGTTCACAATGTTATCATTCCTACATACTTCTGTTCATGATCAGATTTCTGATCGATAGTGCCATAGGACTTCCTGCAGAAAGCTATGTCTATGTTCTGCTCCTTTTTGAAAAATAGTTCCAGTCAGACTCCCTGCTATAAACACAAACCTCACTCTTCCTGTGAAGTCCCAATTTCCTCCTGCTACAAGTGGCACAGTACAGGAAGGACCTCTTGTTCCTTGGAAGTCGCCCATGCAGACCCTGATATTAAAAACTGCTGTAGAGAATGTAGTCATTCAAGCAGGGATTCAGAACTAAGGTAGAAGTTCAGCAGGTGTAGCATCTGCCTCTCATGCAGAGGCAAAATTCTCTGTGTTCGGTTTCTGCATATTAAGAGCTTTCCTGTCTGGAAAAATAGTATGGCAATTCTAGCAAAAAGAGAAGATACCTAAATAATAATAGCAGAAGGGCTTTTCTTTGGACAGATGCTGCAGCCACTTCTGAAGGGGGTTCATATTAACCTTGCTGTCTTGTTTTTGAACATAACATAAGCTCATAGGAGGAGTTTTTTCCTATTACTTGGTTTGATACCAAGAGAAATTTCACAAACTAAATTTGTATGTGTTGGGATGCTGTTCATGATTCTTGGTGAAGATGGGAGAAAAGATAAATCTATACAGGTAGTCTTTGTTTAATGACTGCTTTGTACAGCAACCATTTGCAGTTACGACAGTGATGAAAAGTAACTTTGTGAGCAAACCTCACATTTACAACCTTCACAGGTCTGTAAAGAAAAGGAAAGCTGAAGTAAGATTGTAAGCACAGTCACAGTTTCACTTAGCAACTGCTTCACTTAATGACCAAGTTGCTGGTCCCAATTGTGGTCACTAAACAAGGACATCCTGTATCTCTTTGTGTAATGGGGGAAGGAATCAAGTTGTTCTGCTTTACTCCTACCATTGGTTTAGGCCATTCTTTGTAGCTACAACACATTTGATAGTTCTTTGTTTGACATGTGTTCCTGGGAATTTCCTCTTGTTTTCCTTCTAGATCCTAAGCAAAGGGAAAGTGTTCCAATTTGGGAGGCTGTCCCGGCAAGCAGGACAGAATCCAGTGCTTCTGTCTCTGCCTATCACTCCGGATCTGATTCCTTCTTTAAGGATTGTAGCTTACTACAAAATCGGCTATGACGAAATCGTAGCAGACTCTATCTGGGTGGATGTGGAAGACACCTGCATGGGAGTGGTAGGTTTTTCTCTTGAACACAGCAGCAGGGTAAGGCAGAACAATGTTTGCCAGAAGGTATGCATAAGAGATAGAACTACAGGTAGTCCTTGCTTACTGACTGCTCGTTCAGTGACCGTTAAAGTTACGATGGTGCTGAAAAAGGAAATATACAACCAGTCCTCAAACTTGCATCATTGCAGCATCCCCACAGTCACATGATCACCATTTGCAACCTTCCCAGCTGTTTTCTGACAAGCAAAGTCAACGGGGAAGCCAGCGGGAAGTCACAAGTAGTGGTCACATGATATTGCCCTTAATGCCGGTGGGTGATTCACTTACCAATGACAGCCAGAACTGACGTCGTAAGTCAGACACAGTCAGTGATGTTTCACTTTATGACCACATTGCCTAGCAATGGTCTCAACTGTGGTCAGTAAGTGAGGACTACCTGTAAATACTAAAGCTTAATTCAAATATTTGCAGTATTTCTGATAAAAATCAGCATCCACCTATTCCCTTCATTTACTGGGTTTAAAATCAAGGCCAGATTGCTCTAATTATCAGAGGAGTGCTGCACTGATGTGATTTCTCCAAAGAAGATGCACAAGAAAAGCAGAATCTGTAATTCCTATGAAGTAGAGATCATCATCAGCACTCAGCATAAATTCCCTGCTAACAGTTTTCTAGATTTTCTGCTTTGCTTCTCAAAAGAAAACTACTTTCTGAAAACCTGAAGTGTTATTATATTGAAGAAAGAACATAAAAGCTACCAATTATTCTAATGCAATGAGTTTGCTCATGTGTGAATTTTAACCATGGCGTGCTTGCCACTTGACTCTGGAAAAGCCACGGAATTTACTAGGTGAATTTACTTATCCACATAGCCATACAGTTCCTTAGGTGAGCTTTATCTCTAACTGGTAACATCGTTCTCAGGTTCTAAGCAGCTATGCAAAGGCATACAAAGTGAGGGAGATGTCGCTAATACTTTACTTATTCCTTACAAAAGCTCAAAGTCACAGGTGCATCGCAAAATGACAACCTTATACAGAGGCCACATGCCCACATGAACCTCCAAGTGACTGGCAATCCAGGGGCCAAGGTGGGCCTGGTGGCTGTGGATAAAGCTGTATATGTTTTGAATGAAAAGACTAAACTGTCCCAAGCCAAGGTGAGCTCTGTTTGTGGATCTCTCCCAAATGTAGCAGATTATCATGCTCTATTTCTGTTAGAACTGAGATTTGAATGCTCTGAGTTGCCTGTCTGCAAAAACAGTCTGACATTAAACAATGTGATTGACTTGCACATGGTAGGGCTTTAATTAGCCTTCCTTGATTGGGCTACCCAAAAATGAAGGTAAAAAAAGATTTCCTTATAAGGACTAGGAAGTCCACAGCTTTCCCAGAAAAGCATCAGAACTTCTAATTTTATTTTTAAAAATGGTGTGTTATTTCTAATATTCTTTTGGGCAACATGTCAAAATGTGAATAATAAATAAATAAAAACATGTCCATATCTCAAAGGATGTCTTATTTTATCTATCAACTTCTTGACAGAGTTTATTAATCATGCTGATACCTTCTTGAAGAAGCTTTCTCGACCTGTAATATACTGTATATTCCAATAGAATTTTGGTTATTATAATTTCTAATCCCCAAGTAATTTTGACTCACTTTTCTTTTCCTCTATTTTGAAATCAAAAAAATGATTTTTAAAAATGTATTGGCAAATTTTCATGTTCATATAAATTAAATTTGATTAACTCTATGGTGTCTCTTTCTACTTGGTTCTAAAAGTTAGTCCAGGACATCATTTAGAATTAAATCCAAGGTGGTCTTTGACTAACTGTTTTTGAGCCACAGTAATTTAGGGCATCTAGAAATATCCTTCTTCATTGCAGTGTTTCCTAAACTTTTTGCTCTCAGGACCCCTTCCCACTTTTAAAAATTATGGAGGTCCCCAAAAGAGCTTTTGTTTATACAGGTTATATTTATACCATATTAGATATTAAAATTGATGCATTTGCTGCCGCTACTACTCCTCACAATTGTTTGATGGGATTTTAATATTGTATTATTTTTCAACGTACAGTAGGCTGGCAAATAATTTTGATTCCATGGACCACTGAGAGGGTCCTGGGGAACCCCCAGGGGTCCTAGGACCACAGTTCAAGAAACACTGCTTTATTGTAACTAGAATTTGTATTTTCTTTTCTGTGCACGTGATAATAATTGAATCACCCATTGTGTTAACTTTTGACACTTCCCTGATATTATTCATTGTTTCAACATTTTGGTCAAAGAAGTTTCCCAAAGTCTCCAGTATCTGGGGTTTGGTATTGTAACCCCAAGCAATTCCAAAGAAGTTACTTGACCCAACATTGTTTGATGAGAATACTAATAACTTCCATTAAGCCCTTCCTTAAAGAGTTTGTATCAGAGATTCCGTTCCACTAATTTTTTTAAATTATACGAAGTATCCATTATGCCCACTGTACTTATGTTTATTTTGAAATAGCTCTTCTATGCAGTGGTGTTCTTGAGTTCACACAAAACAATCTATGTGTTTTAACTGGTTATAACCTTTACTTTTCTGTATGTTTGGCTTTTTTCTACTTTCTCCCATTTAGATAAGGAAAACATTTTCTTCCTCTAGACCTAAAGATTGTTCAGTCTGGACTAGATGCTCCCGTGTCTTATCAATTGGTTTCAGTTTAAAAGCTGCTCTGTTTGATCTCTCCTCTTTAGTAACATCAGTCTGGTTCCATTCTGATTAAGGAGAAGCCTCTTCCTAGTCTTCAAGCCACATTGTCCCACAATTTTCCCATGCATGAGAAATTGAAACACACTTTCCTTACGTTTCCTTAATCTGTCTCTGATGAGTTGGTACCATTTCCTTCATTTTTGTATCTATTTTCCTTCAGTCCCATTTACGTGATCATGGCACAGAACCAGGTGGCACCTTAAACTACACAATGCAGGTCTCCATTTGGAAACTATGGTCACTTGAACATAAGTGACCAATACAGGTAGTCCTTGGATTATGTCCATTTGTTCAGCGACAGTTCAAAGTTACAATGGCACTGAAAAAATGGATGTACGATCAGTCCTCAAAGCTCTGGCCATCGCAGCATCCCCGCAGTCACGTGATCAAAATTTGGGCCGGCCCACATTTACGGTTGCTCCCGCCACTACGGCCCCCACAGCTGACCTTTGTCATCTTCTCCATCTGGGAAGAGGCGGGAGTCCCAGGCAAGCAGGCTAGTGAGTGAGAGCTTCAGCGTGGCAGGTGCCACTCTTTGTGTTCCCTTTGTTCCCTCTACAAATATTTCCTTGATTTGCTTGTTTCTAACTCTCATTTGGTTCTTCTTGAGATGTAGAACATCACTGACCAACTGTGTCCTTAGATATGGAAAAGTGTGGAGAAGAAGGACCCTGGCTGCACAACTGGAGGTGGCAGGGATAGCGCCGGTGTTTTTGTGGATGCTGGTCTGGCAGTGCAGACCAGTTCTGGCTATAGGACAGGTGAGATGAGACAGGATAGGGGAGCTTTGATGGAGAGAGAGATGGGGAATATATGTTGGGTTGTTGATGCTCTATCAAAAAAGTTCCAGCTGGAGTGCACAGATCTGAGTTGCAGTGGTTGACCTGGAAATCTTCATCCATCCTTTCTGATCCAGTGAGGAATAAAATAAATAAACTAGTCTCCCCTGCTTCCAATTTCTATTCTGATAGTTATAGGAGTTGGTCCAACAGAGGTAGAAGGCATGAGCCTGGGAAACATGTGGACAGACACATGTAATCTTCAAGTCAACAACTAGGGCCAGAGTTTTATTTTATATAATATTGTGACTTAATGCCCCACCACCACACACATGCCCACATTTGGGCAAATAATAGTATCTATTCAGATTAACAAATTGTGTATTGGGAAGAGATTAAAAACGGAGGAGGAAAGGCGGACCTACAAAAGTATTCCTTCAGAATTACCTTCCATTCTTTCAAAATCATGGTACGTCAATAGGAGTGTATGTGCTTTGGCCTTACTCACGGTTACTTTAAGGATACAGTCAACAAATAGTCATTTCTGCTGTGATCCTGATGTCCTAACCTTTGTCAACAGGTATAGAGTGCTCTTTGTCCAGCTTCCGCCGTCGTCGCAACTTAGATTTTCTGTTGAAGAAAGCAAACAAAGGTACACCCCTCCTCCTCCTTCCACCTGCACTGCTTTCTCCCACCCTCTCAGTTATCCACTTCATCCTAAAAATCCTATCTAGAATCACCATAGGCAGCTGTTTTATATGCAATCTTGCTGTTATTTCCTCTGACTGATGGAAACTACCAGATCTCTGTTTGAGAGAGGACTTCTCATTGCCTGCTACCCGCTTTTTGTTTAAAGAAACAAACAAGCCTGGAGTCGTTCACTACTGAATGCGAGTTCTTTTGCATGCAAATTGTGTGCTGTAGAGTCACCTAATCTTAAAGGATTTAGGGATCATCTGAACTTACCTGCTGGATTTATTTCCCATGATGCATGATGGTTGCTGCATGCGTCTATCTCCTTCTTAGACTTACATGTTGGTACTGTTGTATATGGCTCCCTTTGTACAAGTCCCTCTTTCTCCCTCCTTTCTAAAGCCAAGGAATATCTGAATCACTTCCATCGGAAGTGCTGTGAGGATGGCATGAGAGAAAATCCCATGGACTATTCCTGTACACGACGAAGTCAGTACATCATGGAGGGCCCTAAATGTATTCGTGCCTTCCTTGACTGCTGCTACCACTTCTTTGGCGGCAGACCAGTGACCAAAAAAATTTTCCATCACAGTAAGTTTCCTGCCATTTTTCTTATGAATAATTTTAATGATTTTTGCATAAATTGTATCTTCTAATATACAGTGTTTTGTTTTGATTCCTAAAACATTTTAATGGAATCCTGATCCCTACTGGGGCTCTGTTGGTCGATTAGTGGGTCCCTTGAAATCTTGTGTACATGTGAACTTCAGTGTGAAATCAGTGATGCCTGACGAGTTCTTCTCAGGACTCTTCCTCATTACCACATTAACTTGCATGCCTTTCATCTTTAACTCAGCAGAAAATATGTGGGCGTAACTTGCAGTGCCCTGATGGCCAAGTTCTAATCTGTCTGAGTAAAAAGGCTTGTGAATGGTCCCGTCCTTACAGTTTTACTGCAAGACAATTTAAGGGCAGCAGGTGATAGTTTTCCTTGGCTTTGTTTGTCCTCCCACTCATCATGATGGGAAAAAAACCCTGTCAACTGCTGTCTTTAAAGTGTGGTGGAGTGGATTTGGTGCTGAGTGTGGGTGGATGCCCAAGGTACAGGCTTTAGCCATATTTCTAGCTGCCAGAGTGACAGGTTGCTGGGGTGGACAGGTTCCAGATTGGTAACCTGTCACTTGGGCTGTTTCTGAGCACAAGTCAATGGTAGACTTGCATCCAACAGTAGCCCAGCTGGCACCTCAGTGAAGTGAAAGAGAGGGTCCTTCCTCAGTTTTCCTCCACTGGGCTGAAAGGAAAGCTGGCAGAACTCTAGTCAATTTCACCCCAAACATCTCAAACCACTAACTTCTGCAAGGCAATGGTAGTGCTAACAACAAATGTCTGTGGTCAGCAGCATTCACAAGTGTACCAAGGATTGTGCAAAATGGTGTTAAGGTAAGCTGAATGTCAATGTCTCTTTCCCAATGTAATAAAAGTGGTAGAAAGCACAAAACCAGCAATATATATCTTTCCCACTTTAAATTAACCATCAGCCTCTTTTTTATATAGATAGCTCTACCACTTCTTTGAAAGACCACTGAAGACATGTTTAATAACCGGTCAAGTAGTCTTTCTGAAGACTGGTATACTGATATATATAAAGAGTCCACAATGTCTGAACAGCGCTTTGCAAAACGCAAGTCAGATGTTAGACGGGCAGATGCCTTTGCGGAAACCTACTGCCTGGTTTCTCATACAGTCCAAGCTAAATTGGCCATTGGAAGGCAGTGCCTAGTGACCAGAGGTGGGGAGGGGGCATGTCTGCAGCAGCCTCAAACAGCCAGTGGTTGCTTAGTGGATGCATCATCATCAAGATTGTGAGACCTCATAGAATGTTCATACGCCAGGACTTGTGCCAGGAGAAGGTGGAAGAAACTACTGTAAAACCAGAGCAGCTAAGGATGAATTTAGGCTGCCACCACAATGGGCTGGGGATGAGACAAAGACTGCATCAAGCAGACATGTCTTCTACAATCACTGGGGGGCATCTTCATGCTACAATTAGTAGTATGTCAGATGAGACCTCAGAGGCAGCTGGCCCTCTACATCTGTCAGCCTTGTAAGGTAGTCCATACAGGAAGCACACCCAGATGAATTAATTCAACTTTACTGTGAGGTTACATCAACAGAATCTTGCAAGTCTGAAAGTACATTTCTCCCCCACCGCCTTTACAACCCAAGAAACTAGGGTGGATCTATTCTGAGATGTTTGCCACTCTCCCATTCCTTCTGTGGGCTAAGCTGCCTCTTACCATTCCCCTGGCTGTGCCTCTTCCCCCTGTCTCCCCAGGTCATTCCCACATACCATTACAACACCTTATCTTTACCTAAATTGCTCTAGTCTACATTCTCACTTTCTACTGGGCAACAGTGATGCCCAACAGATCTGACTAGTTTCACTGCATGAAGTTGAACAAGGAGTGGCTGGATGCTAATGCACAGGGCCACAACTAGGGTCTGTGTCACCCGGGGCAAACATGGATTCCGCGCCCATTTTGGTGCCCCCCCAGCACTCATTTTGGCGCCCCCCCCCAGCGTTTATTTTGGTGCCCCACCAGCGCGGCGCCCAGGGCACATGCCCCAGTTGCCCCCCCCCTAGTTGCGGCCCTGCTAACGCATGTCCCTAAAGATCAGAAAATTTGAAAAAGTACTTACTGATGAAAAAGGCAAGTCTGACAAAAGCTGATTCTTCCAATGGTCGTGCAGAACTCTAATTTGGTGCTGGATTGGGTAAATATTCTTGTTTTTGCCTTTTCCAGTTTGATGTTAATTTTTATCTCTATTAGAGAAAAGGAGGGGGAAAGCAGTGTGGGAAGTAACAGCTGGCTGTTCATGAGATTTGTCTAATACGGACCTTAACACTTCACAGTCTAGTTGATGAGACTCACATAAGCAAATGTTTGTCCACACAAACTATGTTTTATATGCGGAAATCTAGCATTTCAGGGAAAATGTTTTATTTATTGGGTCTCTTTTTTAAAAAAATTGCATGCTCCATTCCCCCAAAATCTCTGAGACCAACCTTGTTTTCTTCCTGGCCTGTTAGTTTCAGAATTCAGAGGCAAATTGTAGGATGTGATTTGCAGCCTGATATGGTTTAGCCTCAGGTTGACAATTCCAGGAAAAACAAAGCCTTGGTTGTTCCAAGTAATGAACCAAACAGGATACCTCCTCATGAATCCCAGGCTCAGTTAATTTATTGAAATGGTGGAGTCGAGGAACTTTCATTTTTAAGCCCCAGAGGGTTCACATTGTGCATTCCTGTTTTCCCAAAATTTCTAAGTAACCTGGATCAAGCACCTCATGCCAACATTATGATAACCCTAACCTTAGGATCTCTTCTCATTTGCAATCAGCACCCAGCCTTGCTATACTTGCAAGTGTCTCAGTGATACAGCCAGAACTATTCTCCAAGGAAACCTTGAAGGAAGACAATGAGTATGAGGATGACTATGACAATGACAATGACAATGAGTTATTAGATGAGAAAGTTGTGTCTCGATCCCAGTTTGCTGAGAGTTGGCTTTGGATGGAGGAAACCCTTCCTCTGGAGGCAGATTTCAATGGGTATGGACAAAGCTATCCAGGTGCATCTTTATTTTGTGACATTTGAAAAAAATCAGATTCTAACCAAGGAAAGGAAAATTGTACCATGTAATTTTACTAATTAAGAACATGCACATGCAGCAAAAATGGGGTGCATTTTGGGCTTTGAACTATTTTGCCCAGGAAGTGCCTAGTCTTTCATAAGTTTTTCACAACATGTTTGCCCTCCAGATGTGTTTGACCACAACTCATATCACTCCCAGTTCATAGAACTAATTCTATGCCTGGGAATGATGGAATTGTAGTCAAAACCATGTGGGTGATGTAGACTGGAAAAAGGATGGCCTAGTCTAGTTTGGCCTAGTCTAGTTTGGAAAGCCAAAGAGAAAATGATTAGGTGAGAGTCCTATAGGCCCAACCCTGGAAGCATCAGTTTTAAGGGAAGAGCATGAATGAAGGCAAAAGTTCCATTGTCCCATAAGAGAAAGGCAGGATCATGAGGAGCAAACGAAGGACCAGGGGCAAGTGCACAGTCAAGGTTGGGCAGAGATGAGGTTCGTTAGAGCATCAGGGCAGGCATTGACTCCATCTGATAAGTTGCCCAGACTGAAGAATCAGTACTAATTAGCACTTATTGAAGGCCTTGTAGAGTAGATCCAGGAGAACTAAAAATTCTGTTGTGTCATATTCTGCCAATTAACTGGATGGCAGTGAAGAGTAGCAAAGATCACATCCACAAGAGTTCTAGAGGCACAGAGCATGAGAAATTTGGGCCCAGCTGCCAAATTTCCTGGTTTCAGCCTAGTAAGACCATATAGATTGACTTCTGCCGTTTAGCACTCATGATGCATCCAGAGAAGTAGCAATTTTTCTGGTTTGGTTTACATAGGCCCATAGATCTTTGGTTGTACTTTGTCTTTGGTTGTACTGTACTTTGTTTTTTTTTTAATTAACAAAACAATATCTTTTGTTAAATAACGAGTCTGAAAGGAAGTCTTCCTGATTACTACTTTTCATGATTTAACTCAAGGTCACTTCAGCTATTCAAATGGTTGTCCTTTCATCCGACTCTACCCTGCATGTTCCCGTGGGAGGTTCAAACGATAAAATGATCCCTTCCTCATATAACAGTCCTGCATTTATAAAATTGAAGAAAAACCCTCTCCGAGTGCTCCAGCTTCACTATAGTCCACTGCTTTTTATTACCTCCTCTTGCACTTCCAGGTTCTCTTCCAGAACAGTTTCTTTGTACCTGGAGGATTCCATCACCACCTGGGAAGTGCTGGCCATCAGTCTTTCCAAGACAAAGGGTAAAAAAGAACAAGGCAATTGTATATCTAGCTTTGGTCAAGGATAAAGTTATATAAAGAGGTTGGATTATGATGAAAAGACAATACACTGAGAGGGCAAGATCTTAGATTGAACTCTGTTTTCTGGGAGGCTGAAGAAAGCTCTGCATGGTTCTTTGCAGGGATCTGCCGCAATGTTCTTTTTTCTGCATGTTGATTAATGGTTGCATCTGTTCACTCTTGCAATAATTGTCTAATGGAGTAAAATGGGGTCACGTTGTCATCTTGAAAGGTCCATCCATTACTTTTAATGGCAGCATAGTCATTTTAGCTCTTTACTTATATATAAAAAGCTTAAAGTGGCAGCCAAGCTTGAGTCACAAGAGGAGATCGAAGTCTTGAAGACTGCAGTCCTAAACAAAGGAGAGTAAGCTCAATTGGAAGCAGTGGGTCTTATGTCAACATGCATAGAATTGTACTTTAAGACAAATATATGCTTTTATCTCTGTGGCTGCAAGGATAATAATGGTTTGGTACTGTTTTTAAGTGATCATCGTCAGAGTATCCTACTAATATTCTCTCTGCTCCATATGTAGCAACCATTTGAAAACTGTACTCATTATTTTGACTCCACTGGCATGACCCCCTCCCAAAAGTTAGCTGTGAAGAAAAGTTTTCAGGCTAAAAAGTGTCCTCACCTCTGTTCCAGTTGTGGGTTCACAAAATTCCTTTGGTAAGAACCCCCAAAACGAAGCCTCTGCTGTTACACAGAGAATGTATGAATCTCATTGCTGGAATCAAGCAACACGGTCAATATCTTAAGATGGAATCAAAGGACAATCTAGAGACAAAAATTGTTCCTCCCCAGATTAATATTGTAGACATAGGTTACTAATGCTTTCTCCACCCCACCCTGCATTGTATCAATTAGGTATCTGCATAGCTGACCCCTACGAAATCATGGTGAAGCAAGATTTCTTTGTTGACTTACGGCTTCCCTATTCCATTGTGCGCAACGAGCAAGTGGCCATACGAGCTGTGGTGTACAATTATGCAAAATGGCCTTACAATGTGAGTCATTGCAACTTGTCATCGCCACTAGATCTCCCTGGAGGGACAGGAAAGATATATTGTAGGTCTCAGGATAATAGTAGCTCTTCTTTCCCAGGCATATCCCAGTTTGGCTAATGTCTGCCTGAAATTACAAGCTAATTACTTGACATCTTCAGCTAAGAGACTGCATAAGGAAATGAATTATTAACTGCATGTCACGAAGATAGGAGATACAAGGGATATCCACTTACTATGCTAATTAACAAAACCTGTACCTGGATTGCTATAAAGGCATTTAACTGATTTACTGGAGGTTGTCCACAGATACCATTAAAAGTTTTTCCATATTGGAAAATGTAGAGAACTCCTGCCTTACTGTCTGGTCCCATTCCTGCTAACTGGTCTCTGACCAGAGGCCAATTTTATCTGATGCAGCAGACTTGCCAATATTAACAGTATTAGCATCTCAATGATTCTCATATTCCTTACAAAGTGTGTCATGGGTTAAAATGAACTTAAGAATCGGCTGTAAAGAGAAGAAACCTATCATTATGCCTCATAGTTGCAGTGAAGTACAATAACTGAATACTTCAAATGCTTTCTACATAAGTCAAAAATACTTTTTTGCCAAGACTTTTGCAGGATCTGTGCCTCTTGTAGGAGAGAAGACCAGAATCTTGAGTAAGTGAATCTGGCTGAAGGACATATACAAAATATAATTTAAATTTAGCTTGAATTCCATCTAGACATGGGAATTTGACCGTTACAGAAGTCTTCATGTTGATTGAGACTTCAGGTTGATATTCAGGAAATCTAAGAAAAATCAGAGTCCACTGAATCTGGGTTTGCCCTGAATTCAACACTTATTTTGCATTCTTCCCAAGACCTGTTTCAAATATGTTCTCATCTTCATAACTTCTGCTAGATTCTTGCTTGAAGTAAGGTTTGGGGAGACTGACAAATACTGGGGAAGCTCTGTGACTGTGGCTTTGTTGTTGTGTGTTGCATAGGTCCAGGTGGACCTGATACACAATGAAAAACTCTGCAGTTCCAGCACTGGGACGGACCGATTACAACAGTACATTACAGTTCAAGCTGGCACCTCCCACGATGTTACATATGTGATTGTTCCTCTGGAGGTGGGAGATGTTGAAATTGAAGTGAAAGCTTTTGTGAGGGGACTGCCTTTGGCTGATGGTGTGAGGAAGACGCTCCAGGTGGTGGTAAGTGCTGCGGAGAAAGTAAAGGGGGAAGGAGTAGCCTCCACTAGATTTGTCATGTGTGCACTATGACAACCTAAAGCTAAGTTCTTGAAGTTTCCAGTTCAGAGAGTTGTTGTCAACAATAAATATTTAATCCTGAGTCCAGCCAAATATGAAGTAATGACTGGATTGGCATAGATGCTAGATTTCAGCAGGGTTTGATTCAGCACTTTGTGAGAATCCCACTGTGGCTCATTGTGTTGCATAAACAAGGGTATTCCTTTCAACCATAATATGGTTTATTTGTTTCAGCTGAGCATGCTATGAAAACCAAGTATTGTTTTCACCAATCTGGGTTAAGTTAGCATATTGTAGACCCAACCTTAATAGCAGTACTACTATTGCATATAAATATAGAGTATAAATATAGAGATTCCCCTGTCCACTTTCCCACATTTATATTCCCTCTTTATACTACTTAAACTTTGGGATGCATTGACACAGAGGTAAAGTCCAAGTTCATTCAGCTATTTAAAATGTAAGAAAGGTTTTCTCAAGCACTGTCATTGTCAGATCAGGCTCTAAGAATAAAAAGACCCAGGTTGAAATCTCCACTGAGCTATGAAGCTCGTTAGGGGACTTTGGGCACGTAATTGCTCTCAGTGCAATTTGTTGCATCTGTTGCAAAGTATGATCACATACTTTTTTCCTTGATGGAGGAATGTGGCAATAACTTTTCTGATCTATTGCAGCCAGAAGGGATGAAAATCTTAAAGAATGTCAGAAGTGTCCTCCTAGATCCACAGGACCAAGCTTCAGGTATGGCCCTGAAAAGGGAAGTGGGGACAATAACTATGACATCAAATCTAATTATCCAGGAAATGTTGGGAATGATGACAAGACCTTCTGTGTGTCTCCTGATCTCACTGCAGCTTCTGGACAGCAACTCATGAATATTGACCCCATGGATCTTAGTGATGTAGTTCCCAACACGGAGCCTGTTACTCTCATCAGTATAACAGGTAAAGGCCATTTCAACAAACCTGTTGAAATTGCAGTGAGAGGGAGAAGCCTGTTTTCAGACTTGATGAATTGTGTGGTTTGGGAGTCTCTTTACAGGGAGCATGAACATTGGGTTGTAAGCTAAAAGAAACCAAAGACAAACCCCAGAATATTTTTCACTTGCTGGAAGTGAAAAAGGGATTTAAATGGATCTGAGTTAATCCCCCCAGAAGGGTAAAGATCATGATGACAGGGTATACATTAGAGCCTAGAGTCCCTCCCACCAGCCTGGATTTTATACCTTTCTTGGATTCTATTTATTTACTGTATTTTATTATAACTGTTTTATGAGATGTTAATGTTTATATTTTGTGCTTGATTTTACTGTAAACCACCCAGAGTCCCTCTTTTGGGGGAGATGGGGGTGGCTAAATATGATCAATAAATAAATAAATTTCAGAATCTAACATATTTTAATATGGGTGGGTGGTTGAATAGAAAATGGTAATTGTCTGCAAAGATGGGAGGGAATTACCAGCAATCATATTTTATTATGGAGTAAGGAAGTCAGAGTCAGTTGACTTAATGTGTTGTATGAACCCAAGCATAAATCATGATTAACCAATGGTTTAGTACAATATGTGAATGCTCTCAATGCCTGGAAGGGTTTGAACAGTGATAGGATTTGCTGTCCCCTACTGAGGTGGCGCTTTGGCAAAAAGGGAAGGTGTTTTACAAGAAGAATTATGTCTTCCTCCCCTCTTCATTCTAGGGGACATTGTGAGTGAGACAATAGAGAACTCCATTGATGGAGCCAACCTGAAGCATCTTATTCAGATTCCCTCAGGCTGTGGGGAGCAGAACATGATTGGTCTGACGCCTGCAGTGATTGCTACCCACTATCTGGACAATACTCATCAGTGGCAGAGGATGGGGGTGGAGCGCCGTGCTGAGGCCATTAACATCATCAAAAACGGTATGAACGGTGTTGGGAATGCTAAGTCACAAGCTGAACATTTAATTTGTTTTTGGACAGTTATAGCTCAATGACTGTATGCTCAACATTTTCCAAGGAAACATTTGAATTAAATGTTTGAATTTTCCTGGATGAGTTTGCTTGCTGTTAGCAACCATAAAGCAATACAGACTCTTCTGGGCAGGACAGTGGGGATGGGAAATGGAACTCCTACGTTGTTTTCCCTGTCCATATAAAAGGAAATGCATTGAAGATTCATGCATGAATGAAAGAGGGCTCTTATTAAGGAACCGCTACGTTCATATGGGGGAAGATTATTATAATAATATGTATTATTCATTGTAGTAATATGTATCATTAATGGCCCAAAGACCCAAATAAAGAGAGAAGGAATATTGCAGCAGAACTTTCTAAGCCATCACACTACATTACTGTCCCACTTTGCTCTCAGGATACATACAGCAGCTGGCCTTCAGGAAAAAGGATGGTTCCTATGCAGCATTCACACATCGTCCATCAAGCACTTGGTAAAGCACTATAGATTGCAAGGAAGGGAAAATAGAAAAGGCATGGGAGAGATGTGTTAGAGAACTGTAAGTACATATGAGTGAGTCAAACTAAGGTCCAGCAGCCTGCCTGGCTGGCTTGAAAACTCTACTGTGAAGCACATGATATTAAGTCATCGAGGGACAGCGGTTCAAAGGTTGGGCCAGGACATAGGAGGCCCAGGTCAAGTCACCTTCAAATGACTTAATAGATAACATGAAGGGAGTGTAGAGGGGGGATCATTCATACTGCCTGAACGCATTAAAGGAACTGGGAGATGTAACTGCAATTTAAATAACGCTGATGAATTCACTGCCTCCAGATATGGTGGCCCCTTTACGTATCATATCTCATTGATAAATCAGTTCTTCAAAAGTCAATGCCTTATTTTTTTAAGTTCCTATTGAGGATTTTGTATGCATCATTGTGGCATAAACTGCATAAACATAGAAGAGTCCCCCGTATGGGGGAGATGGGCGATGATAAAAATATGATGACGATAAACTCCATTTTTATCAGGTCCAAATTTTTCAAGGATTGGAATTTGCACAAAAATGCAGAGGGTTTTCTGTTTGAGATCAGAGCTTTTCTTTGGGGCCAGTTGGGAGACGACAGTTCTAATGTATGAAATAGTAAATCCCGTGGCAGGTACAATGTATGCATAAAATGTACCTGGGGATTCTGCTGACGTCCTCTGTGTTTTTTTCTCCTGCTTCCCACAGGCTGACAGCATACGTGGTAAAGGTCTTTGCAATGGCCAGTCCATTCATTTCTGTTGATAGTGAACTTCTCTGTGGGGCTGTGAAATGGCTTATTCAGCAGAAGCAAATATACACTGGTGCCTTCAAGGAAGATGCTCCTGTGATTCATGGGGAAATGGTGGTAAGCAGGCAAACCATTTGGGCAGCCTTCCATTACTTTAGAGGTTACGATCCCTGAGTTTGCACTGTTGATGACTGGGGATTATGGGAGTCCAACCATCTCTCTGGCATTAGAGGATGAAACACAATAGGAAAGGGGATATGGTTGCACAATGGTTAAATGCACTAGATAAGAAACTGGGAGGCCATGAATTCTAGTCCTGCTGAGACACAAAAGCCAGGTGGCTGACTTGGGGCCAGTCACTCTTTCTCAGCCCAAGGAAGATGGCAAGGGCAAGCCACTTCTGAAAATGTTGCCAAGAAAACCACAGGGACCTGTTCCCATCGTCACCAGGAGTCAGGGTTTACTCGACAGACCCTAACCACAGCACAGTAAGAATCACTGATGAAAATTAGAACCTCCATTCTTTGCTGTGAGGAGCGGCAATGAACAGCCCAGCTGACTTTAGCAGTCTCCAGCCACTACACATCTCCTCGCACAGTGGCCAGGAAGAGACCATGATGCTGTTTCTGCACTCCCCAGGGTAACGGATGTCAGCTTTGTTGGGAACAGTCTCTGTCTCCTCCATAAAGCCCCTTGCTGTGGTGGCTGCAACTGTGGCACTAGCAACGTTGGATTGTGGCCGGTTTGAGATTTGAGAAGTAGGATGCCCTGGATGGAGGGCCTCTTAGGAGGCTGGGTCTGAATTTTAGAGCATTCCTTTTCCAGCACCGCCAGGCAGGCCAAGCAGGAAGTAAGAAAGGAGAAAGCGTTTAAAAAACAAACAAACATAACTAGCAAGTGAAAGAAGACTTGCACACGGTCAAACAACTTCCATATTCTTGCCTGGAGAATTACATGAAAGTCTCTGTGAAATAACCAGGAGTCACGCTCAACTCTAATTTTTCAATTTGATTTTTCAATTTGATTTTTCAATTTTTATTAGATTTTACTTTTTATTATATTGTTTTATTAGATTTTAATTTTTCAATTTGATTTTTTTTAATTTTTCAATTTTCAAGTACTTTTACCTTATCTTGTAATAACTGTAAAATGTAACCTAACACTTCTTACCCCCTATGATGCAAAGGAAGAGCAAAAACTGAGAGAAACTGTTGGTTTAAGGCTACCTACAGGTTCATAGAGAGCTATAACCTGCCCTGGAGGCTTCCTGGTTTACAGATCAGCCTTGTAGCAATTGTACTACACTAGTTCCCTTAATTTTTTTCATCATTTCCATTTGTAGGGGATAGAGAATAGTCCTCTCTTTCTGACTAACTTGTTATGCTTTTAGCAGCCCAAGTACAAAAACTACTGCAGATGAAGCCCCTTTTTAGACACACATCCCATGGCTGCAAAAGGTTCTGTTTCAGCCCTAAGCTCTTTTCACTTTCCAGTCTCCTTATTTTAGGCAAGCATCCTGCTTCCAACAACAGCCAGACAAATCCCTCAGGAAATTTGTAAATGGCAGGGCATGACTGTGACCACTGTCTCATAAAAAGCGAGTCTGCTTCCATACACAGCCTTGGAGTGCTTCTAGGAGCATAATGCGTGTTGGAGGGTCACAACAGCTTTCAAGTCAGTTGACCGAGTTTCTGCTCTTGTGTCTCTTCAGGGTGGATTCCAAGATCTGGAGCCAGAAGTGTCCCTGACAGCCTTTGTAGTAATTGCTATGCACGAGTCTAAAAGCATCTGTCAGATTCATGTATCGGTGAGTAGAATCAGTGGTCAGGCCATTGAATGCAGCAGAGCCAGAACGTCTTCCTTGCAAAATAATTTCACGTGAGGGTCTGCGCCACTAACCTTTTGACTTCTCAGCTTTCCTGCTCTATCTCTTTTTCCCCCTCTCCCCCTTTACTCACAAATATGGCACATTGAGGCCACCCCCATTTTTCTGCACTGGAGTTCTTGAAGCCAACCTTATCTTCTGTCAAGCCCCAAACATTGAGAACAGCAAACAACATGAGCCTGTGTTCCCTCCAGCTGACCAGTAGCAGAATGCAAAAAAGAGCATTCAGTGCCTGAGCTGCATGGATCCTGCAGTCAGAAAAATCTCACCCCATTCCATTCCAAGGGGAGAGAAGATGAATTGGTAGACCATCCTCTCCAGCATGTGTTATATGTCCTTTTGTCTGACAGTTTGCAAAACAAATCTGAGTAGTTGCAACAAAGAGAAACTCCCCATCTGCAAAGGCAAAGTTCTTTCTCTTTCTGCTTAAAAACTGTTGTGAATTGGGAATCTGGAAGGATAACATATTAGCATGCACACCAAGCAGTTCGAAAACATGCAAATGTGAGTAGATTAATTGGTACCGCTTCGGCGGGAAGGTAACGGCGTTCCGTGAGTCATGCTGGCCACATGACCACGGACGGGTCCTTAGGGACAACGCCGGCTCCAAGGCTTAGAAACGGAGATGAGCACCACCCCCTAGAGTCAGACACGACTGGACTTTACGTCAAGGGAAACCTTTACCTTTACCTTTTATGCAACCATGCAACTATGGTTATTTGTTGCTGTGGCGGCTTGAGTAGGAGAATGCTGGTAGAATTGATCCAGGGTATTTTGACTGTTAGTAGATCCTTACAACTCTTCCTGTGTACACAGTAATCCAGGCAAAGCAAGCAGGAATTAGAGTTTTGATTTGTTTCTCCTTAGTAGGCAACCAGAAAATCACCTCCAAAGTTGCTGCTTGGATTTTTTTTTCTTCAACTGATTACTCTGAAACAATATTTCCCCAGAGAAATGTTCCAGTCTACGCCAGGGAAAATCACAGCACCTGCTTTAGCGAGAGTGCTCTGAATGGGAAACCTGTACCATACCTGGGCTGCATAAATGCAGAAACCACTAGATAGCAAAGGGTTAGCTATCTCTCTACTGCCCTCTAGTGGTCATCTGGGTTTTGCAGCCCAATATGATAGCTTTTATATACACATACATGCTTAGGTTAACTGTGATTTGAAGCTCACAGCGACAGAGCCTGAAATAAATTGCTTCAGCTCTCAGATACTGCCAGTGTCACAGGATCACCCCAGTCTGGATCTGCTTTTGAACTGGCCGTGGAGCTGCCCATGGACTCCTCGGACTTGTCCCCTTATAGGATTTGGACATGAGAATCAGTCAAGCAGGAGACTACTTGGCTGGGAGACTGGGCAGCCTGCAGAAGATTTACTCCATTGCCATTACCTCTTACGCACTGTCTTTGCTGGGGAGGAATAAAGAAGCCCGGAAGCTGATTGACCTTTCCACAGGTGAGTGGGTCTCTTCTGGAACAGCTACTGAGATGAGGAAGCCTGCCACAGACCCCGGATGGACTCTCTCCAAAGAAACATGTCATAGAAATTCATCACAGGGCAGGTGAGAGCCAGTCTGGTCTAGTGGTTAAGGTGCTGGGCTAGAAACCAGGAGTCTGTGAGTTCTAGTCCTGCCTTAGGCATGAAAGCCAGCTGGGTGATCTTGGGCCAGTCACTCTCTCTCAGCCTAACTCAGTGCAATGTAGACTAGCCTCCTCATGGTACACCCTGGGCAATGTGCCTTGTCACAGATAAATAGTCTACACATCTGGCTGCTGGACCTCACAAGGATTTCCCAGCAAGAAAGAGCAGCATGAACACCGAACTGCTATGCCATACGCTTAAAAAAAAAAAATCACAGGGCAGGTTAACAAAATGGACTCCACTGCAACACAAACAGCAGCATTTGAGATGAGACCCCCAATGTCCGTGCTCTTGGTATTCAAGAAGCAGTCGTTTTTAAAAAATAACTTAAATTTAGATTTAAAACCTACATTAGGAAAATGTATATAGCCCTGGAGAAAACTTTAATTTAAAAGAGTTTAACTTTTATTTTTGCAACACAAAGACACACTTTTTAAAAAATGCAAGTTGCAAAGAAACTTGGGAGTGTACATTCACAGATATGTGTGATACACACACACGGATAAATAGATGTATGTTTTTTAACAGTTAAAACTTTAACAATTATAGAGCATATACCAATATAGAGACAAATAGTCATTTCCCTTTTTTAAAAGGTACATCAATAGTACTCTGTGCTTGTTTTGTTTATTTATTTATTTATTTGTTGTCTTATTATAATCCTTTTATTTTATTTAAAGGTGTATTTTTGAAAAAAAAACTATGAATAAACAGATAATTAAAAAGGTTATACAATTATAACATTAGTAAAATACACCAGAGTATATTAAATTGTTTTTATGTTATAAAAAAGTATACATTTTTAACTTAGTGCCAAAATCTCCACTATATAATTTTTTTTTAATGTTAAAAAAAGAAGAAAAGGAAAAAAAGAAAAAGATGGGGGAAAAAACCCTAAAATAATATCACTGTGTGTGAATTGGGTGGCCTTATAAATCTGTTTAAGAAATAAATAAATAAATTTCTGAATTCCCCCTTCTTTGTACTCCAACCGATTTGTAGTACCTGTTGACATAAGCTTTAGAAACCATACCCTAAATGTTTGCATTTACCTTGCTACATAATCTATAATATATATGGAAGCCTATACACACACACACACACACAAATACATACATGCACACACACATTCATTCATTCATTCTGCTCAATAGTGTCTGATTCTTGGAGGCTGCCTGGACAAGTCCCTGCAGTTTTCTTGGCAAGGTTTTTCAGAATTGGTTTGCCATTGCCTCCTTCCTACCGCTGAGAGAGAGAGAGTGGCCCAAGGTCACCCAGCTGGCTTTGGGGCTAAGGCAGGACTAGAACTCATGGTCTCCTGGTTTCTAGTGTGGGGCCTTAATCACTACGCCAAACTGGCTCTCGTCTGTGTCTGTGTGCATGTGTGTATCTGCATATTCTCCAAGTATAAGTTCCCAGTCTGATGTTGTAGGTACAATAACTTTTTTCCAGTATCATGCAAAATTTATCCTTGCAGCTGTAAACCTGTATCTTAATAAATTATAGTATTTTTAATTGATGTACGGTCTTAAATAGAAATACATTGTGGTTTTCTTTCAAACGTTATAAATCGTACGTCTTGTATTAAAGTATTCTTGAGGAATATACATGAAGAAACATACCAGTTAATCAGAGACTGATCCCTGTTCCTTCTAACTCCCTTGGCCTTTCCACACAGGGACCCACTGGCCTGACCCCAGCTCCAAACTGTACTCCCTTGAGGCTACATCTTATGGCCTGCTGACTCTCCTCCAGATTAACAGGCTTGACCTGGCCAGCCCCATCGTCCGCTGGCTGACAGAGCAGAGGTTCTACGGAGGGGGCTATGGCTCCACCCAGGTCAGCTCACCTTGCAAGACTCTCGTGGATGGCTTTGGGGCTGCTGTGAAATGTTCCTCTTATGCTCAAGCTAGGAGGGAGCAGAAATGGCAGGAGAGGTGTTATTCACGGAGATTGATAGGCTCCTTGGAGTTTTGTATGGAAATAAATAACTGATTTATTAAGTTAGAGAGTCTTGTTTTGGTTCCCCCTTTACTTCCCCCCATTAAGATGCCATTAGCATGTATTTATTGTTGCCCAGCTTTCTTCCAAAACACAGATTCCATGTCTCAACGGGATCCTTCAAGCTGTTTTCATAGGAGTAGGAACAGGAACTGACAAGGATTTCACACAATTATTTCATTTGCTGCCAAGGGGTGGAGATTCTGTACTACTTTGAGTGCAAGGAGATACCAAGTGAGCAAAGCAGCACCAAATGCAGTGCTGCCAATCCATCTTGCACCATCAGGAATGTATTTTTCAGAGAATTATTTCCATGTCTGTGGGACACTTTATCCATAATGCTCACAGGACCATTTATTTCAATGTCTGAGAAAAGCTATGATGGAAAAGAGAAATGTTGGCATTATGGCTTTCAACTGCTGGAGGAAAATAACAAGCACTAGGGTAAGACTGAGCAGCAAATCAGAAAGCATAGTTCCAGTTTTGCCTCCATCATGAACTTATCAGTTGGCTTTAAGGGAGAAATAATGCTCTTGAGAAGGATAAGTGCACTGATGTACTTTGCATATCTTAAACATGCTATATTAATCTTACCATTCCAACAGCAGAAAGGTGTCCCCTGCCTTTCATGGACCTGCCTCTTTCCCTTGTAGGCAACAATTATGGTCTTCCAGGCACTAGCTCAGTACCAGATGTCTGCATTAAAGAGCAGGCGTGATGAAGACGACTTCTTAGATGTTACCATTACGCTGCCAACCCGCAGTGATTCAGTCCGCTGGCAGATCCACCATGAAAATGCTATGTTAACCCGAACGGAGCAGGTAATGGCAGCTGGGACTGTGACAAGTCTGAAGATTTCTCCTTTCCCACGATATCTGTGGCCCTTCATAACCATTCTTTGCTCCAAATAGCATAGCCCATAAAGGCAGAGAAGAAGGGACAAAAGGCAACCTCTGTCAAGTAAATCAAGCTGTCTTATCTGGAGTCAGTCCACAGATCGGTGCAAGAGCAGTAGAGCTGCACTTGTTAACACCGGGGTCCTCTTGGCATCCTTCGGGCAGCGCCCCTCTAGCTGCACGCCAACAGTGCCTTGCCACAAGCCATGTATAGGACAAGAATGGTGGAACCAACTGACAGCAGGTATATTTAAATGGTTCTCTAGCAGTATTGTGCAATAGCCCCAAGTAGCTCAGGTGCTGTGCTGTAAGTGTATGGTTTAACCCAAGGCTGATGCAGTGGAGGAGTGGAATGACTGGACCCCCCCCGCCCCTTTTTGCCTCCCAAGCAGAACACAAAGGGATGTGAAAATTGGCATTTGTTGCCTATATAAAGTAAAGAAAGGAAGGGGAGACAAACCCTAAATGAAAATGCTGCTTGTGATTCAGCTCCTTGTGACTCTGACCTGCAGTGTTTGTTAGCAACTTTATTCAGCTCAGGTAATAATAATGAGAGAATGGGGGGCGCACAGGAAAGAGCCTGGAGAGGATGGACAGAGTCCTGCAGTCAGACCCACTCCTTTCCTGATGCAGAGCCATAACTGGCTGTTGCCTTCCCTACCAGCTGCCGAGGTGCTGAAGAGGGAGGGCAGCAAAGGGAGGGAATCCATCCCTCACTTGCCTATCATGGGCTGCACTCTCATAATCAGCAGCGATTCAGTCCAGAAACAACAGAGGCAGGGTAGGAATTGGCAATGAACTCAGCAAGCCTTACGATTAAGGTTAGCATACAAGTTAGCCCAAAGTTCTTTTCTTTTTGCCCAATGAAAGACTCTTGCTCCCAGCACAGTGTTGGACAGAGAGCACCTTAGCACTTTATAGCAACATTATAAAGCGGCAAGGCTTTTTATTCTGAAAGAAAAATAAACAAAAAGGGGAAGAAGCCCTCAGACAACAAAGAAGATATGGGCCCCCTTTTTTTAGATAGGAAGAAAAATTATTTCCCTTTAAAAAATTAATCAGTCTGCAGAAAAGTAGGGTAAGTTGACATCCCTTACTACATTCAGTTGCACAGGATACTTCACTTAAGACTGATGTGGCCTTTGAAATGTAGAAGCAATTAATTAAATCTTTAAAGACCAACTAATGTAAGAATTCTCCAGGATACCCTGGAGAAGATGCTGATGCTAGGGAAAGTGGAAGGCAAAAGGAAGAGGGGCCGACCAAGGGCAAGATGGATGGATGATATTCTAGAGGTGATGGACTTGACCTTGGGGGAGCTGGGGGTGGCGATGACTGACAGGAAGCTCTGGCGTGGGCTGGTCCATGAAGTCACGAAGAGTCGGAAGCAACTGAACGAATAAACAACAACAATGTAAGAATTATTTAAACAGCAAGTCACTTTTTTAAAAAAAATCACCTTTGTTCTCCATCCCCACCATCTTTTTGCAGACTAAAAGCACCGAGGGTTTCACAATCACTGCCCGTGGAACAGGAAAAGGAACTCTATCGGTGAGTGAGGTCTTTTCTAGATTGGATGTAGCTCCATTAATGGAGTACAGTTGCCACCCCCTTCCCAAACCCAGGATGCCAACATCAGGTCTATTCCATCCTGGCTGAGTTACAGCCAGGTTTTTCTGCAAATGGGGAAAACCTGTTTGTGGCAATGAATGTGTCTGTAGAGACAGAAGCATGTTAATGCCTTACACACATAGGGAAGTACAATAGGGGATGCCTAGCTTACTTCAATATACTTGCTATCACAGCCTATTGGTGTGCTAGCTAGAAAGGATCCCTGATGCAAGATGGGAGGCATTAAAAGCCTAGTGTACCTCCTTGCTACCAGGCTGAACTCTGAATCAGTAGAAATGTGCAGGTGGAGAAAAGGGATAGTGTTTGTGGCCAAAACTGAAGGGTTGGGAAAGAAAGCAAGTTTCAACAAGATGTTCCCAACACTTGGCTATTGGCTCAAAAAGACAGGCGTTGATTGGCTCATGATTCCCTGCATGTCAGCATGACTCTCCTCATCATGGCCCAATTTTTAAAAAGGTCAGGAACAATTAGAACAGCCAGAATTGTATATGAGTATCCTCTAAATTGGAATTAGAAGGATTTAAAATTAGAAGCCCAATCAGACTTGCAAGATTGTTATCAGCCCCACCAGACAGACCAGACCAGGAATCAACTCCATAGGAAGGCTGAAATTACTTTTATTGAGATTGGCTATAATAACAGAATCTTGCAAGTCTGATTCTGCTGTACTTCCTATATGCATGTGAACTAAGGAGCTTTCTGTCTGAGCTTTTCCACATTTTCTGCTTTTTGTGGACTTAAGATATGTCTCTCCCCTTGTCGCTTTGGTAACTGATTTTACCTATCTCCAACATAGTTATCTTCCTTACTTTCTACATAGATGAGAAAAGTAAGATAGTGTGTCATCTAGGACTTAATTCCTTGGGTTTGGGCTACTTTTGACATTTCACCCTCCTTCTCCTTGCACAGGTCATGAGAGTGTATTATGCCCCTCTGACTGAAGGCATGGCTCCTTGCAAGAAGTTTCATGTCACTGTCTCACTGACAAAGGCTTACCCTGGTAAGGAGGTTGGGTTTGTTCCTATTTCCTACAGGAAGGTGGAGTGATGTGGTGATATGCTGAGAGACATGGCATCAAAGATTCAGTTAAGCTCCCCTCAGTATTGAGTAAATAATGGCCTCTTACGGCAGACATGCTGAGCTCTCTAGCAGAGCACTTGCTTTCCTCAACCTCCCATGTGATCACTGCAAGCATTGTAAGGCCACATATCTCAGAATGTGCACTGTATTGTTGCTCTGATGTATGTGGCTTATACAGTTAGTTTAAGTTAGCACTCAGGAACAAGGGTTAAGAAAGTTGTGATTCTCAACTACTTCCATCTTCCTTTTCAGTTAAGAAGCCAGAGGGAGCCTTGGCCTCAAAGGACATGCAGATCTGCATACAGTGAGTCAGATACAATCTCATAGATATGCCTTCTTACTTTTCAAATGGGCTAATAAGAAATGTGCACAATCCGGAGGCACCTTCTCGTAGCAATGGCTTCCAATGTGCTCACTGCTCTTTTTGGAGAACATGGAAACATTGCCTTGGCAGGATATGAAGTTATGAAGCTGAATTCAGCCTTTGAACACAAATAAACCATTCCCATGCATAATCTCAGAGATTCATCTCACAAGCTCAACTATTTGTGAGCTTCAGTGCCATCCCAAGGGCTGAAATGAAGGTCAGACTGAGGAAGGCAGTGCCATGGCATTGCCTTACAGGCCTCTTCTAGGTATGGCACAATGTTGTACACTTGCCCCACTCTGTGACACTGCTTTTGTCAGTCTGATGAAAGCAGCAAGATGCCCTGATTGGCCTTATTGTTCTATGCCCTTTCTTCCATACAGCTGAAGCTTTTGCTTCATTGCTCCAATGTCTACATGTCCATTACAGCTACAGGGATTTTCAGAGTGATTATGAAACATCAGCAGCTATGATTGCATGACTTCTTTTTCTGGTTAATATCCATCTTCTTCTCTGGTAGATTCCTGGGTGAGACTGATGCCACTATGACCATTGTTGATATCTCCTTGCTGACTGGATTCTCCCCAGATAAGGAAGACTTAGAAAAGGTCTGGCATCCTTAGTCAAATCCAAGGTCGCTACTGATTGCACATGACAAAGGGTTTGTGAGATTGAGCTAAACAGGACAAGTGGATTGGGTTCTTTGTTCATGTCCCAAAGAAAGGAGAGCCTCTTGTGAAAAGCCATAAAAGTGTAATTTATCAAGGAAATACTGCTTCCACCTAGCACTAAAATTGTCTGCTAACGTCAGGAGGGTCAGTCCTATGGGGAAAAAAAATCACTGTCCATTTGTTTGCATTATTACCCAACCCACTACAACCTCTCCCAAATATTAAATATAGCCACATATGTCACAAATATAGCTACACTGAAAGATGCCCCAATCCTGCCATGTGGAATTATGCTATTAATTTTGTCTTCTGGTATACTGATTTTGAATAATTGTTTATATATAATAGCCAGCCACATGTAGGCTGACAGAAATTGTACCTTCAAAGGGGAGCACCTTAATTATAAAATAGTTGAGTTTCTGCTTAAAGAAATTAGCATTGCCCAGCCTCCTCCAACTTCGTGCCTTCCGAATGTGCTAGGGTTCAGCTCCCCAGACAGCACAGCCATTGGATGGAGTGAAATTGTTCAAAGTTGTTTAAAAAGACTGTTAATTAGTAAGAAGGGGAAGTGAAGGGTATGCTGGGACAATATTTTGTTGGGATGGATTAGAGGAAGTTGTGACTATTCACCTTGAGTTCTTCTAATTTTTCATTTCTTTCCTTTGGAAGCAGCTAACAAACCATGTTGACAAATACATATCCAGGTATGAAATGAACAATGCCTTCTCCAACAAGGCTTCTCTCATCCTCTACCTGGACAAGGTACAATTTTTTGTTCTATTTCTCTCCAAATTCTTATTTTTACTAAGCAACACCATGGAAAGCCAGTTTGGTGCAGTGGTTAAAGCGCTGGACAAGGAATGGGGAGACCCAGGTTCTAGTCCGCCCTTAGGCATGGAAGACCCTTGGGTAACCTTGAGCCAGGCACTCCCCCTCAGTCTAAACAGCATCAGGTGCTAAGACAAACTGGCTGATAAACAAAACCCCTCATCTCATCATGCATTGATAGCTTTGCTGTAAGAGCAAGGTGAGCACACTGCAAAAGCAAGCAGAATCTGCAACCATGCAGGGAAGAACAATCATAACTAAGGAATATCGAATGCACACAGAACTGTAAAAAGGAAGAAGAGCTGTTATGACTCATAAATACTTTAGAAGAATATTTTTAACAATTCTCACTGGCCAGCAAAGAAGCCGTGTTCTTAAAATATTGGAAGATAAAACAGACCTTCTGTGACCTTATAGAAGTTGTAAGCTACACTTCCCATCATCCCTGATCATAGGGCATACTGACTGGATTGATGGGCACGGGGATCCACCAACACCTGGAGGACCACAGGTTGGGATTTACAAGAAACATTTGAAACACAAAAGTTCTTCAAACTGAGAAAGGAAGTGTGATCTTTCTATGCTTAGATTATTTAACTTTGGCAGTCAAAAAACTCCAAGAATTAATTGCAAGGATATGTAATCTGGGGCACATTCTAATTTTTCCACCAATATTAACTTAATTCAGGCTAGCGCTGGTCCAGATGGCCTGAGACATCCTCTGGGAAACAATTTGGAAGGTCAGGTTGCAGCTGGGATGAAGGAAGCTTCTCCTGAAGCCCCAAAACTAACTGTGAGGAGCTCAAGCTCTCAATCTCTTTCTCTGTGTGTGTGAATCCTCATATTTTCCAGGTGTCCAACAAGCAACACGAGTGCCTGCGGTTTAAAGTACATCAATACTTTGAAGTGGGAATAATCCAGCCAGGAGCAGTGACTGTCTATGAATACTACGCTGTGGGTGAGGGCTTGAAATTAAACCTTTATAGTCAATATTTCACAATATTACACGTGTTAGACATATAACTTGCCTCTGAGGTATGGCTGGAATATTCCACTGGTATTACCATGAAGAGACTAAAAGCAGACATGTGGTCCCCTCCCTTCATCTCCATCCTTGATGCCTGAAGAACACCCTAGATGTGGCTTTCCTTTGTGTGGATGCAATTTAAGAGGCATGCTGTACAATTACTTTGTAGTGGTGGAATAGACTGAGCTACTCAAGGCTGGGATGAGCAGGGGAAAGGAATCTCTGCCCTGGCCCTGCCCCACTTCATCTCCTTTCATGTTGGGTCTGCCTTTTCAAAGGAAGCTCCCACCGGTGCTGATGGAAGTCCCACTTGAATTGCAGGTCAAACAGTAGTTTCATAGAAGTAATGTTTGTAAGGAACATGGCAAGGAAAGAGAGGTTTGATTTTTGTGCTCCATCATAAAAGCTATGAAACCACCAATATATGTTAATTACATATACACCACCCTAAAAACAATGCCTCTTCACCTAAAAGATTGTTGGCAGAGCAAGACTCAGTCTCTGTCATCAGACATGTTGACTTCTTCTGTCTGACAGTAACTGCAAGGCCCAGAGACTGTGGGGACAAAAGGGGAAAATGGGTTGGCTGCAGCTACGTCACTCAGGGCCTCTCTTTGAGCCCTGGGTGAAGGAGCTGTAGTACCGTCAGCTTTCACGATTCCCAGCACTTCAAAACCGTCCTCTCAGCAATATGGCATTGAGAATAAGGAAGTTAGCACTGGGGCTTCGTGGTCCACTGCTAGATCACTTTTCCTACATCCTATAGATGTGTTCAATCTCAGCTGCCATAATCCTGAGCCAGCATGACCAAAGTTGAAGTCTCTGAAGGCACCAGGTTGGGGAAAGCTGTGCTAGACTGTTAACAACACATTAGTAAACTAGACCGGGGGGTGGGGGGACTGCTGAATTACAGCCTAAAGCACGATGGCTCATAAAAGCAGTACTAACTTCATACAAATAGGAAGTATATATGTGTATACTTATCTAATGACAACAACAAAAAATTCCCAATTTTTTTAAAAAAGACAACCCCCCCTCCAGCCAATGCAGAAAAAGTGACACTTCCTTCTCCTTTAAAATATTAGTTTTAAAGAAAAAGGGAGTCCTGACTAGATCCAAAATAAAAACTCCATGCTTTCTGTGCCAACCTCCAGAATACATTCTTCTCATTCCTGCTTGGTGTTTGCATTTGATCGTCCCTCCCTATGGCTCTCTCAACATTGCCTCCCACTTGTCATGTAAAGTCTTGAATTCTTGTCTTGGAGTTACCAATTAAGGGAGACATGCTACATCTGTGCACAGCAGCATCTCTTGGGGGAGCAGGGGCTCAAAATCTGCAAGATGGAGGGGTGGCAATGCGTTTCAAGTCCCACCCTTCTGGAGCAAATGCACTACAGAAGGGGGCGGGGCTTGGACCAAAACACTAATTTATTTATCAGACTTTGAGGCCGCACAGCCCCTTGATGACTTTGGGCGGCTTACAAGTACAAACAACACATACCAAAAAAGAACACAAGCACCCAGAAGTACAGAACACTATAACCCAACCATAACAGAAGGAGCTCCACAACCATCTTGTCCCCAAGGCCTGGGAAAACAACCAAATCCTTAACAGTTCCCTAGGCCTGCCGTTCTGTAACTTTTACCACCCCCTCTCAAATGTCCCTGTTTCTGCAACTGCTTCTGCCATGATGCTGAAGTGCTGGAATTTGCTAAGAGTTAGATGCTTCCTCACTGGAGATTGTGGCCACCAGCGCATTGAATGCCTTCCAACAACAGATGCTGGTGCACCCATTATGAATCCTTCAAGGCGGAGATCACCTCGCTGTAGCTCTTATGCTCTGGCAGCCTCTAGCTTAGATGACTGCAGAGTGGCATTTGTGGCAAACTGTCTGGAAAATGCAGTTATTCAGACACAACCTATAGGCTGCTAACCGGGACAAATGTTACAGTCTTATGTTGCCAGTGCTTAGAGCACTAAAATGGTTCCTGTTCTATTGCTGGGGACAACTGAAAGTGCTTCTGCCTTCCTTCAAAGCCCTATCTGGCTTAGGAGCAGGTACCTGCCTCTACAATAGTCTGCCATGAAGGAAGGCCTTGAGAGTCTGTCTTCAAAGTGCCCCATCACGCACATCATGTGGGTGGCACATTGACAGCAGCAGTGTCCCCCATGTGGACCATCCTTCCTGGAAGGTTCCTGGGCCTAATCCTCCTGCTATTTTCCTCTGCTTTTTGATATCCTCAGCTCCTTAGGAGCTTTGCTCTCTCTCAAATGGAAGTTATGCTGCTTTTCAGACACCATGACTTTGAAACTGATGTATATAGTATTAGGCATTGAGTTTTATTATAATATGGTAAGTCACTCTGGAAAATAGCTTGTAAAAGATGGGATATATGTGTAACACTAAATCATTCTTAATTTTCCCCTGACCCACTAGAGAACCGTTGCACAAAATTTTACCATCCAAGCAAGGAAGATGGGCTCCTGAGTACATTGTGTCAGAAAGATACCTGCCGTTGCATGGAAGGTAAGGCATTAACCTGGCAAAGCAGGTGTTTTCTCCTGAGATAGAAACACCCCAGAGAAGGGCTTGTTCGCAGTCTTTGCATCAGCCTGGGAGGTCCTTACCTCCCTGCTTTGTTAGATGGACATGAAAAACCTTCAGAAGAAGGGAACTTCTTTCACCAACCCCAACCTGTCAGTTGTGTTGATCATCTGTACGTCTTACACTAAGGGACACACTGTCGTGCCCAATAGACAGGGAGGAAGAGCTGTGCTAGCTGTGTGCAAGGATTTGTAGGCATTCTGACAGCTTTTTTACAAGCCATTTCTAGGGATTCAAGAATATTGTCCCAAGCTAACTTATGAACACTATATTCCTGGCAATGCCCCTCTCTCATAATTGAAACCAAAGCAAAGGTGATATTATTCCACCCTGTTGGTTTAAACATCAGGCCAGGGGTGAGCACCTGAAGCAAACAGGAGAGACACAAGAGCATGGTAGTCCCTTGGAGTCAGAAAACATGTTTGGCTAAGTTCACCCAATATGCTAAGGCAAAAACAATGTGTGAACCCAGCCTTTGGCACTACTGTAGTACACTATATCAATCCAGAATCTATTGTGCTGCTTTGTTCCCAGAAAAATGCAGCTCAGTGAAGAATATCACATCTACGCCAAACAATGCAATGAGGATGGAGGCTGCATGTAAACCTGAAGTAGATTATGGTAAGACACAGGGTTGCCACCAACATGGCTAAACCCCTGAAACATCTTTGTTCCTGACTGTATGAGGTGCCCTTAGTGACTTTTCTCCCCTCCAAATACAAAGCGCATATTTATCCAGAGAAGCTCTAGTGACACTTGGGGGTGAAGGGAAGCATCTCAACCCGAGATTTGTGTTAGCGAGAAATCCAGTGGGCTAATGACAAAATAGGCTGTCTTTGCAGCTTCTCAACTCGGTATTTCTCCTCCAGAATCAGCTTCCAACAGATATATGAGCTTAGTTACATGTATTAAGAGCATTGTATAGCCTATATGAGAGCCAGTTTGGTATAATGGTTAAGGGCCCCGTCTAGAAACCCAGAGACCGGGGGTTCTAGTCCTGCCTTAGGCATGAAGCCAGGTGGGTGACCTTGGGCCAGTCACTCTCTCTCAGCCCTAGGAAGGAGGCAGTGGCAAACCACTTCTGAAAACCCTTGCCAAGAAAACTGCAGGGCCTGGTCCAGCAAGTCTCTGAGAATCGGACACAATTGAACAAAAAAACAAAAACAACCCATTGCCGCCCCAGAATAACCTATATACTAGATAGGCACATGTTTATTTTTTTATTTTATTTTATTTTTATCCCGCCACTCTTTTTTTTCATATACAACTCAAGGCGGGGAGCATACCCAATATTCCTTCCTCCTCCTATTTTCCCCACAACAACCACCCTATGGGGTGAGCTGGGCTGAGAGAGGGTGACTGGCCCAAGGTCACCCAGCTGCCTTTCATGCCTGAGGTGGGACTAGAACTCACAGACTCCTGGTTTCTAGCCCAGCACCTTAACCACTAGACCAAACTGTTGCAGAATTTCTTCACTAGAAGAGCCCCTACTCTGAGTCTCAGCCACAGGGGAATGTAACTTAACATGTACATATGTGCTTTGCGGGCACAGCCCCAAGGCTAGTATCTTCAGCAGTTTCAGACTGCCTGAAATTCTGAACTCCCTGCCAGCATGGCAGTGCAATACATCTGGAAGGCAACAGGATGGGGAAGGCTTCTTAGCTAATGCCACATTAGATGGACCAGTAGCTTGACTTAGTAGATGACAGTCGATTCCTAGGTTCCAGCCCCACCCTCTTCCAGGATTCCCTATTCCAGCCCCCATTTCTCTTTTTCCCTCCAAGTGTTCAGCTTTCCACTGCTATGGAATATGCTTAAACTCAGTCCTTTTTGAAGCATTTTAGGAGGTTTCCACAGAGATATATTTTTATGATGACTGTGTATGCTTTAGATTTTCCTTGTGAAGCTGGTACCTCCTGTTTATTCCTCAGCAAACCCATTCTAGCTGTATTATCACTGACCTTTTTATATTGGCTAGAGGGAGGGATACCAAAAGCTTTACTTTGCTTCTAAAACACAGGAAAAAGTTTGAAACTCTTGGAAATATAAAAAGATACCATCACATCCCATTTTCTTGAAAAGAACGGCCTCCTGGCTTAGTGCAGAATAGATGGAAGGTTAGGTCTTGGAATCAGGCCCAGGCTTTGTGGGGGTTGCGGGTTTCAATAAGCACCTCAGAGAGAGGCTGGGATGGTTTGGCCCCTGAGCGGACAGGCCTGCAGACTCTTTGTTTCATTCCAGTCTATAAAGGACACCTGGAAAAAACTGAGCAGAAAGGCATGTACATCTACTACTTCATGAGGATTGTGGATGTCATCAAGGAAGGTAAGCACATTTGCAGTGGGGTTCTCCGGGAGTGGCTAGCTATCCCATAGGTCTTGCCTTTTTTGCTTGAACAAAGGGTATTCCACAGCTTTACCGCACCAGGCCCAAATTCCGGACATGGCAAAATACCATGGCCACCACAAGAAATGGCTTCCACTTATAGCCAAGAAGAAAGGACCACCACCACTGGCACCCCAATAGTATATCGGAATCCTAGACAGGGAGGAGACTTCTGAGGAAGAAACGGCAGACTGAAGACAGCTCTGCAAAAAGCGGAGCTGACGACCACGGTGAAGAACGAAGAGCTGGTGAGTAGACTGGCTCTTCGGAACCTCTCCAGACAAGGAGAGGATGGGAGATCGCCCACATGCGCTCTGAACAGTTGCTCTTCTCGATGACACCGCAAGACAGCAGTCCCTGGCAGGTTTTGAGCATTGGGAGACAATGGGAATAATTATCTTGCTCGCAACCACGGTCAGCACCTTTAAAGGACACTGTGTTCACAAACTTCCTTTTCTAATCACGTTCGGAAATTGCTTGTTAACTACTTTTAAGCTATTAGAGACCTTCAGATCGACAAGTCTGAAAACGCTGGGTGAGTTTGCCTTCAATTCTTAACAAAAGAAAAATTTTAATCATAAGCTTAAGGATTTAAAAAAAATGAAATAACCAGCAAAAATCTAAATATTTGATCTTAGAAAGCTATAAACGGATTAAGGGTCCAGATAAATTTGGAATAAGATTTTGGAATTAATTATAAAGAATCCTTCCCATGGGAAATAGATTTGCTTGGACTTTTGCAAGACAAAATAAAGATAAGTAATTTTAAAAATTGGACACTAGAGGGAACTAAAGATTTTAGTTAAAGGAGAAAAATACATAAGCCTGATTAACAGCTAATTAACTGTGACTTTATAAAATGACACAAAACATTATAACACTGAAAATACTGAAGGACACTTTTGAAAAATGGAATCAGAAGTTAGTATCAATAGCAATGTTTGCTTCTATGGATAGACTGTGTCCAAAAGATGTTATGGAAGAAATGGCAGATGAGGAACAAGTTTTATTTGACAAGACCGAGATGGCATCAAAAGTGTATCTACAAATGACAAGCTACGGAAATGACATGGAAAAGAAGCCTCACTGAACATACAAAAGAAACTCAAAAGGGAAGTACAAATAATAAACCACGAGAGTGACCTGGATAATTCTTTTATATTGGATTTTCAAAAGAGACATGTTAAAGCTTTGAAGAATCTTGTGAGAATGGACAAAGAAGAAATCAAAAGAAATCAAATTCTATGACATTATTTGAATGGACTAAAGATTAAGACTGTTAGAAGTAAAAAGGAAGGCATATAAAGTTGTTTTATTTGATCACGGTTAAAATAAGATACGTTGCTATTTCTGGTAACCCTTAATGGACTTTCTGCTGTAATTTGGCTGAAAAGGTTATGCTTTATGGATTTTTCTATAGATAAGAGATGGGATATGGGATAGAGATCATTGGTTATAAACTAAGAGGGGGTGAAGAGTTACAAAAAATGTTTATATATGTTGTGATGAAGGTTGGAAGGAATTTCTTTATATATTTCTTTTTCTTCACTATATTCTTACTTTTCCTTTTTCTCAATTTTCTACATTTTTTCTTTCCTTTGCACCTTTCTCTTTCTTTTTCTTTCTTTCTTTCTTTCTTTCTTTTAGTTTGTATTAGATTTTATTATTGTAATTAAAATCCTTAATAAAATTATATATTTTTTTAAAAAATGAATCCTAGACAGGGAGGGGAGGGCAACATATATAAACCACATCAAAAGTGAATTGCACCCAAACTAAATGGAGCTCATCAGTGGTACCTTTTTTTCCTTTCTGCAAGGAGAAGTGCATTGGGTGAAGAAAGGAAGTTAGAGGAAAAGCTAGAGATAAAAGAATATTATACCTAATCAAATAAGTTAAAAACATTAACTGGGAACCAATTGTGTTACATCTTCTATGATAACTCCTCAGATTCTGTGAACCTGCTCAGCATCAGCTTGCCACGATCCCAGCACTGGGAATGGTTTTACTGCCACTTTTTCCTTTTCACATTCCACTGATTTTGTTGCAGGAACAGAACCAGCTGTTCAAGGGAAGACCCGGCAATTTATTAGTCCTTTACTCTGCCAGCGGACCCTGGGTATGCAAGTGGGCAAAGACTACTTGCTCTGGGGCCGCCACAGCGACATGTGGAACCTCAAAACAGAGTGAGTATCCCATGGGAAGGTAGAGTTTCCAATTATATTGCCTGGCATTCAAGAGAGCTCCCTGCTTCAAGCACCTCTGGCTTATTATCAAAGTTCTACAATATGGCTTCTTGGAAAAGTGGTGCAATCCCACAGTAGCAAAATGCTTTATTTGTGTTTTTCTGCCCTCCCTTGCCCAGGGCCCCTTCTCTGTTCTCCTTTATGCTGATGATGAACTTCCTTAGTTTATCTCACCTTGCTGGATAGATTCCCTCTCTCTTTTTTTAAATCCCACTTTTATATATCTATACCTATCTCAAGGCGGTGAACATACATAATACTCCTGCCTCCTGTGAGACAACAACAACCCTGTGAGGTGGGTTGGGCTGAGAGAGAGGGACTGGCCCAAGGTCACCCAGCTGGCTTTTATGCCTAAGGTGGGACTAGAACTCTCGGTCTCCTGGTTTCTTGGCCAGTACCTTCACCAATACACCAAATGGACTCTCTCTTCCAACCTAAGAAGACAAATTAATGACAATTTGGCATATTGCAGTCTTACCTTGTGTCAGCTTTCCCAGGTAGACCAGACAGGAAACATGACCAGATGAGCTAATTCTACTTTGTAAGGCTACATTAACAGAACCTTGCAAGTCTGAAAGCATAAATCTCCCACCGTCTCCTTTACAGCCTGAGAACCTGGTGGGGGCGGGGTGTCCCTTCTGAGCCTCTTTCTTTGCCCATTATGCTGCTGTGGGCTCTCATCTGACCATTCCCTACACAGCATCTCTTTTCCCCTCTGCCAAGGTCATTCCCACATAGCTTTACACCTTGTCAACACTACCTGCTTTGGGATTTGATAAAACTCTGGCTGAACTAAAAGAGGATTTGGGATCTAGATATCCAAAATGGCAGAGCCAGAGTCTCCCATCTTTTTTATAGCATAATTGCTCCTCCTCCCTGGTCTCTCCCTAGATATTTCTATAATATCTTATATGCTCCACATAGGAGTCTATTTACTTTGGCCCAAACTGGGGTGCCATCTATTAAGGCAACAACCAGTAGATATATAGGCCTCCCATATGAATGCCAAACTTGCTTCCCTTCAAACTCGGAGGTAGAATCTGTCTCACATGTACTATTAAAATGTTCATTGTATACCCAATGGTGATCAAGTTTAATACTCCCAATTGTAAATAACTCTAATTGCCATTGTGACTAGGAGGCTGTTACAAATAACAAAATGAACAAATACTCTTTAGTGTTTTAAAACACAGCTTCCCTCCAACACTTACAGTAGTATGAATCTGGCATGCATTTTTTTTATAAAGTCCATTTATGTGGAAATAGGACCTAACAGTTTTATGAAGAAATGCACACTGAAACTGAAACAGATTGGAAATTTTCTGAGGTGAAACATACAGCTCATACAGCCACATAAAATTGTTCTCAGTTATCCCAATTTGTTTCACAAATCTACAGGTGGGGTGGGAGAACAAGCAGAGCAGTAATGTTATGTCACATGTTAAGTGTCTTCACACAACACACTAAGACAGGTGCGGCTCTAAGGTTCTTGCCCAAGAGTGCTGTGCCAGATGGCATGGCCAGCTTGCCAATTGTGTGCAGGTTTGATGAGTGCCCCGAGTGTATAGCTTGATCAGAGTCAGACATAAAACAGAAGGGGCACAAGAAGGCTTTGGTGCCCCTCCATCCCTTGATGTCCTTACTTCACCACTCTGCATACTTGCAGGGGGTTAAAACGTAGTCCTGAGCAGCGGAATCAGCTCATTTTATGGCCACTGCTGCATCCCATCGCTATAGGCTCTGCGACATAACCACTAACTTTGAGTAGGCAACACTTTGACAATCACACTTAAGAGGTTTGAACAGAAGATGTCACTCTCCACTCATCTCTTTTCCAGCACAGAGGCAGTCTGCAATCATACTTCCCTGCTTTGCTTCAAACTGGCATTTCTCAAATTGCACTGGCACTGTGCAGTTTCTCTGCTGAGCTTTAATTCAGCCTGGGCAATACTGTATCTGTGCTGCTATTGGTTACTACGGAGAGCTGCCAGCATGCTCCCTCCCTTCCAGGCATTGTCCTCCAGAGTCATTTTCAGGATGTCTGCATTTGGGGAGAGGAGCACGCCCATGTGAAGCCTGAACCCTGCTGTGCTTTCTAAGGCAGATCTCAGGCACTGTTTGGAGCCTTCTACATCTCCAGTCAGAGATGCTCCAAAACATCAGTTCACCGGTTCCTGTGCATACATGCAATTGGGTAAAGCTGTGTTTCTTAACCCTGGCAACTTTAAGAGGTGTGAACTTCAACTAGAGTTGAAGTCCATGCATCCTAAAGTTGCTAAGGTTGAGAAACATTGGGGTAGAGCAAACAATAGTTGGTTAGAGACATCTGATGTACCGCTGCCCTTTTCTCCCCCACATTAGTGGACTGATAAAATTCTGAACCTATTTTCTTTCTTTCTCTATCCCACTTTCTCTTTTTTAAAACCAGAGAAGAGTTTTACCTGTCTCCCCTTTTAGCCCAAGCACAGGAAGGAAGGTGGAACTATGGTGGATTTTCCCACCAGTAGATGAACCAGATAGGAAGGTGTGATGACGAAACCAACAGAGGGAGGTCATACCAAAGGTCCATCAATGGTAACCATGTTTCCTCAAAGTCCCACCCACAGAAAGTGACTGGCACTTGCTTTTTCAGCACAGATGGGAGGGATAAATAGGAGAATCCACCAATCAGGGGCCATGGTAACCACCATCCAGACAGTTCACCTGGCCAGCATCCTTCCCAAAGTTGAAGAATACAGTAGATTGAAATTCAGACAGCAATTTCTTAAAGGGGCTTCATTTCCAGCTGATTTTAGCACAGGAGACAAGCTTAAGGCTGCCATATGGAAAGCCCCTGTGTCTGGAGGCCAAAGGAGGGAATGAACCATCCTGTCCAAGTTCTGATGATATTCAGAGTCAGGAATCAAGTAAGTATAACACTATTAACAAACCCTGGATACAGATACAGTTTAGGGCCTTGGTTCAGACATCACGTTACACCATACCTCGGAGTGTTGCAAAAAACCAAGGTAATTTTAATCAAAGTTAAACTTAGGGAACAGCAGTAACTCTACTTTAGCCTTCTAGTATCTGTTCTATATTGAGGCTTTCTAAACTTTCTTATGTGAACCACCAAAGCAGGCAACATGAAGAGCAAAAGAAGCTCTTAGCCATTAGAAATAAATTCAGAATCCATAATAACCTAATACCTTTTGTAAAACAAATGAAGGTTTACAAAGTAGTTCATAGGCTTCCAAGTTTACAAGAGTCTGTAAAGAAGAGGGGAAGAAAACAATTGTTGCACTATTGAACTGTTGTGCATAAAATGAGCCATATCAGCTATCAAAGTAATGTTAAGATGCAGCAAAGACTATTCCAAAGTCTGGTGGAAAGACAAGGCAAATTGTTTAGCCCCCCCTTCCCCCTTCCCCCTTCCCCCCCATTTATGAAAACAGGAAGTCTTGCTGTTAAAGTAAAACCTATTTTCACCTTAGGTGAAATTCAAATATGTTTAATAGTTGGAACACAGACAAAAGAGCTTTTATATAAATATATATTTGAGATAATTCAAGAAATTTAACAAGGTTTGTAATAATCAATACAGTAGCAGTTGAATCAAGTAGAGTAAGTAGTTAGATGGAATCTTTTCTCAGAGATTAGAGCCCTAATTTAGCTGGTAAATTTTCCTCTGATATAGAACTTTAGTGTTGAATGGCTAAGCATCTCAGTATCAATGTGATTAGCATCTGCTGTTACAGATGGAGAAAAACTGGTTCTTGATTTAACGTGTATTTGTTATTTGTACTACACTTTGATTTGAAAGCACTTTAGGAATAGCAAATATTACAGCTATTATTTCACATTTTCCTTCACTGACACCCTGCACAAATTCTAGAGCAAGATTCATCTAAGTTAAACAGTATTTTCTTCCCCTGCTTCAGATTGGTTTTCTTTAGCATGAATACAGATGATCACCTGGATATGTATACAAATCATCATTTACTGAAGCAAGCTGTTAAGTTTTTTTCTGTATCGTCTGAGGATAGTTTTACTCTGGGCCTGATTGGAAATCTGGAAAAGTAGTCAGCACTACTTGATAGAATGATAGAAATGCTTAGCTTACCCACTGGTAAACATTAAAAATAAATTACAGCTTGGGAAATCAACATATCTGGCTTTACCCTTTGCTTGCAGCATAGACAAATTGTGTGGTCACCAAAAATGAATGCAGAACTGCAGTGAGATAAAATTACCTTGAACAGGCTAATTAGTTTCAACAGCAATTACACAGAAAAACTAAGTCTCCCCTCTTTGTCTCAGAATGGCGTATCTGTTTACCAGCTACTCCTGGATTGAGCTGTGGCCCACCAGACAAGAATGCCAGCAAGGGGCCTGGCAAGTATTGTGCCAGGAGCTTCAAGACTTCAGTGAGCACATGAAAATAATCGGCTGCACGCAATAAAAAAGAGGAACGGCTGCCTCCTGTACTCTTCTGAGGGGCATCAGGAAATATAAAACAGCCACTTCATTGCCAGAGCTGAATACTGAACATGCATCATCAGTATAAAATAGGATGTTTTCAGAATTGTGTCTCTCCAAGCATGATGCAAATGTTTTTAAAGAGGCTGCGATCTTCAGATTGCAGATGTATTGCAGATTGAATATGAAAAATCTCTAATCCATCACTTTGGGCCAAACAAAAAATACACAACTTTTGCAACTGCTTATCGTCTAGTAAAAATAGTCTCCTTCAGACAATTTCAACTTACGCATGTAGCTTTTTTCAGTAACAAGGGAGAAATGGTTGTCATACCACCTTTTAGTTTTTCCTGGTGGTCCAAACCAAATATTAACCAAGGTCAACTCTGCTTAGTTTTTGGAAACTAGCCAAGGTTAGGTAGATGCTGCTGTTATATCTTCATCACAGTCAGCTTCATAGCTAAGCTACTTGCACAATCAGTTTTCTCTAGAGTTGTCTTTGTTTGCTCACTTGTCCTTTTTAAAAATAATAAAGTATAGCTACCAAACTTCTGTTCCAGCATTTTCTATTTTACTTTTCAATTTACTTGACATCTTGGTTAATGTTGATTTTGCTAGCTTTCCATGGAACTGTAGTATCTTCATTTGCAATATACGCTACAAAGTTTTATTGAGCCAAATAGCAAGAAGGGGGCTCCTCTATATAATGGCTTTGCGCCAATTGAGAACTAGCTACAGACTTGGCTGATCAAACAACGCCAGCTCTTTTTGAGAACTGAGTCAATTATTGTTCTGGTTCTGCTAAGACCAGTTGGCATTTTCTTTGGAATGCTACACTTCTGTAGAGCTTGCGGGCATCTCTTCTCACACTGACAAGATCTCATGTCTCACTCTACATCCCAGCTCGACAGCCATTTACTATTTTCCTCCCCTTTGTAAAATGTCAGTTTCTATAGCATCATATTGATGTACTATGATTTATTTTGTGTACAACCAGTGGATGGACTTTTGCTGACACCAGGACTGAAATGACAATGTTTTATAGATTTGTTTATAGATATGAGATGGGATATGGAAAGAAGAGATCATTTGTGGTATTTCAAGAGGAGGTGATACATTACTAAAATTGTTTATACTTGTTGCAATGAACTTGGGAAGCCCCTTCTTTATAAACTTCTTCTATTTTAACCTAGATTGCAGTGTACAAAAGGGAGGCAGAGTCAACATGGCATTAGGATTTACGGGAAAGGAAACAATGTTCAGTAATAAAACTAGAAATCCTACCAATAAGATGCCTATCAAATTTATAAAGCCTTTGCTTATAGAGTTCTTAAGCAGGCCACTCTGGAAACTCTGACCATTTGCATATTTGGAATGCAAAACCATACAGGGCAGGCAAAGTCAACAGCTTATATTGTCCCAAACTTCGAAGCAATTGCCTTCCTCGGCGGTTTTCTCCTTCAGCAAACGGGGGTCAGAGACAGAGTGCCTGTGAACACGGAGTGTCCTTTACACACTCATTCGTTAAATCCTCCCTCGCTCTCCTTGTCCAGCCACCATCCCAACCTTCAGCAGCTGCGCGCCACGCCTTCCCTTTCTTGACTCTGGGAAGGCGGGGCGAAGGGAAGGCCACCTTGGAGAAGTGAGGACTACAACGCCCGGCGTCCTTCGGGTTGAGGCGGGCTTGCCCGTCCTTCGCCCGGCTGATACTATGTGCGGAATGGAGAGGAAGGCCGATTCCAGGGCTGATGGTGGATAAGCAAGAGGCTCAGAGCGCTGAAATATTTGGAGGGTGGCGGGAAGGTCTTGGAGCCCCCTTTTCCTCGCATGCTAGCAGAATTCCGGGACTGGGCACAATTTCCTGAGGTAGGTGGTTCTGATGTTGGAGAAGTGTGCACTGGAATGGTGCTGGGAAGCTCCTAGCCAGCGAGGCGCCCCCCTCGCTTTCTCTCCCGCGAGGCACGGGCAGGACTGCGTGAGAACGCCCGCCGACAGCAGACGGAGTTGCTGCCCGGGATAGCGTTTCTCTCCCAGGGTAGAAATCCCATTTCCTGGGCTCACCTGGAGGACATCCAACAATCCCCGCGTGACGTGGTCGGCAATCGTCTCTCTGGTCGGGCTGGCGCTCCGGGGTAGTTGATTGCCTGGCGAGAGTCTGTGCTCCTAAGTGCTGCGGGTTCTGCTGCAAAAGATTCCCACCACCACGCCTTGAATATCATTAAAGAGAACCTGTAGCTGTTAAAGTCCGGGGATGTGTCTTAATGGGTCCAAGTTCCTGTTTTATTATTCTTCCCTGATGTCTTCCATGTAAATTGGACTTCAACTCCCATAATCCCACAGCCAACACAATTTATGCCGGCGGGTAGAGAATCGTGCAAAATGATTTGCATTTGGAGAACATCGGATTGGGTGGCTTTTCTATCGAGGCAGCCTTTCTGAACTTTTTGACGCTGGAAGAACCCTTAAAATATTTTTCTGGCCTCGGGGAACTCCTGCACATTCAGGCTCAGATATGGGCTAGAAGTTACGAAATTATTATACTCGTTTCATATGTAGGCCTGTTTATATGCATTAACAGTGTTCCTAAACTGAAAATAAAAAATGAAATTTAGCTCTTGAATGCAAAGTTGCCCGAATTTGAAATAATATTTTAAACAAATGGTGATCTCCCAGGGAACGCCTAGTGACCTCTTAGGGAACCCTATGCTATCCAAACCTGAGGTCGTGCCCTTCTAACTCTAAAACTCTAACCCTTATGGACTTCTTGCGTAAAAAAGAAAATGGTTTTGTGACTTACAGTTTTGATTATTAGAATAGGTTATAGAAAGAAGGGAATTATTATGTAATCTTAGAGAGAGAGGTTTGATTAGAATTGTATGTATAACTGCCGAGAGGAAGATCGGAAGCCACTTCTTTATGTATTTTTTCATGTTTTTGTTCTTTTTTCTATCAACTTTTTTTGTCTCTTCCTTTCCTTTTTTTCTTTTTCACATTTACCATATATTTTTCTTTGAATGTATTTCTTACAATATATGTAAAATCTTTTAATAAAAACTATTTTTTAAAAAAGGAAACAGGAAATGCTTAAAATGTATTGATCTAGGCTCTCACCTCAGAATCTTTAAAGTCTGGCAGTTTCCTTTTTTTACCAAAGAGAATCGAGGCAGGAAAATCTTGAGTTTCTTTATCCTGCTGTCCAGTTTTCCTGGGCTGAGCTCATGTTTCATTAATGGTCATTGCATAGTTTCTCTAAGGTCATCTCTGTGCTTCTCTGTAACACTCTCCCTGAGATCCAACAGCCCCCGCCCCCTTGGGAAGGCCTTGAAGAGCTGGCTCTTCTCCACAAGCCTTGGGGTAGAGTAAAGCTGGAGGCCAGAAGAGCTGAATGGAGATGTGCAGCAGGGTGGGGTGGGAGGGGTGTTGCCTTTGAGGTACCAGGAGTTTTTGTTATTGTTTTTATTGTTCTTCTGCGAGCCAGCCAAAGTTATGGTACGTATGATGGGCAGCCATGTAAGTCTTTTAAATAAATAAATAAAATATCCTACCCTTCTTACAGATAGATTCCTGTGCCTTGTCACAGGATTGGGACAAGAGAGGATTGTGAGGGAGTTCTTTTGAATGATGTTTGGCCATAAAGCACAACAGCTATCGACTGTGTGGTATTTTATGCTACAGTTTCTTTTATATTCCATAGTCCTGCATTTGATAGTGCTGGATTACTGTACAGATGTCACATTGCTCTTTAGTGCCAATGAAACTGTAAGGAGAAATAAGTCCAAATTACAACCCAGCAGCTCCAGCCAGCAAAACCAATAAGGAGAGAAACAGGGAGCTGTCTTAGTAACATCCAGAGGTCCCAGGCTTCCCTCTCCCCTCCCCAATCAGGGCTAAACCACAAAATGACTTCACTTTAGCTGACAAAATGATTCAGTTCTGGAAATACTAATTAATAAAAATACTTTGCACTAATTGTGAACATTAAAAATCATACATACTTCCTGAATGTTCAAAGGGCTTCATGTACACTAACTCAATCATCTTTTCACTAGTTCTGTAAAGTAGATGATTATTACAGCCATTTTTCAGATGGGAAGAAGGCTGAAAGAGGGAGAGACTACAGCTGTGGAATTCTTTTCAAAGGTGAAGTCTGAGGTGGGGACTTAGTAGTTCACAAGGTTTCCAGACTGTCAGTGCAAAGGACTTCAACTTTTTGAACCTTTTAGCCTTGGGTCTGTCCACCATTCCTGAAGATTTTCTCCTATTCTTTTGCTTTCCTCCCACAGGCAACAAGATGGCTGTACGAAATGTGCTGGTGACTGGCTGCTCCTCTGGCATTGGGCTGGCCCTGGCAGTGCGTCTGGCAAGAGATGAGATGAAGCGATTTCGAGGTAAGAAAAGGTGTTAGGAAGCACATCAGCTTTGGAGAAGGAAAGGAAGTCCCTCCCTCCCCCAACTTGACAAAAGTGATGTCTTGTAATTCCTGGTCTACATTCTTTTTCCTTAGTTTTTGCCACCATGAGAAATTTGGAGAAAAGTGAAGCCCTGAAGAAGCAAGCAGGGCCAGCACTGGGGAAGATGCTTGAAATCAAAGAACTGGATGTGACCAGTGAGGACTCCATCCGACGCTGCGTGGACAGCATCCCCCAACGCAGGGTGGATCTGCTGGGTAGGAAAGCAAGCTCTCTCCCCCAGTAAAGTCCCTCTTATTCAGGATGAACAGGATTTGTTTGGGCTATTACCGCACTAGTCTATACAGTCTGATGTTCCTTTTGCACCAGCTAGTCCGGTCATTGCCAGGGCCAGCAGTCTGGAACACAATGTCTGAATTAGGCTTGGATCCATCAAGAGCTATCTTCCCCAACCTGATATCCACTAGGTATCTTGGGACTGCAGTTTCCAGGATTTCCAGTTCCCATAGTCACTGGCTGGGGGAGGGCAACAAGTTGGGGAAGTTGCATCTAAGACGCTTAACTTATTTGCCAACTCCAGATTAAGCTGTTTGGACATATCTATGGACATTTTGTGACAGAGAAGTTCTAGACATAAGGCATATTCGAGCAAGCAGCCCAGGTTATCCTTTTCTCTGCAGAATGGCATTTATGTGGGAACTTTACCATAAATCCAGAATTGGAAGTTCTACCTTCCACCTTCCAAAAATCAGATTCAGTGAGGATGTGACAAGTTGTGATCTGTACTGGTGGAGAAGCACATGAACCACTCCTTAGCAGTGGATGGTATATATTGCTGAGGGACGGGGGGAGCTCTGCGAGCTGCCATTTGGAAACAACCCTGTCCAGTTGTTTCTCAAAATACAGAGAATGCCCAACAGATCTTCAAGGTAGGCCAGTGTCATCTTTGCTAACAATTGCTAGAATTTCAGGACAGTGAGTTAGATTCTAATACCATCTTCTCCTTTTCTCCACTGTTAGTTTTGCAAGTAGCTGACAAGGATTTGAAGTACTACTTTCTCCTGTTCCTTCTTGCTAACCTACCACTCCCTTCCTATGCAGTGAACAATGCAGGATTTGGCATTATTGGTCCAGTGGAAAGCCAGAGCATGGCCTCAATCCAACGCCTCTTCGACACCAACTTCTTTGGCTTGGTGCGCCTTATACAGGAAATATTCCCTGACATGAAGCGGCAAAAGAGGGGGCAGATTGTTGTGATGAGCAGCGTCCTAGGGTTACAAGGTGAAGCTCCTTTGGGAGGGCAAAGGAGGGTGTTTCTGTAGAACCCTCTAGACAAGCAACCTTGATTGACCCAGAGGATGAGGGTGGGAAGGGTTCTGAGAATGGAAGCACCCTTAGTAGTGGAATTCTGTGGCGACCGTATCACCTTCTAAATACAGACTATTTGTCTGGAACGTGTGAAGCTGGCCTATACCAAGTCATACTGTTGGTCCATCTTGTCTTCTCTGACAGGTAGCAGCTCTGCAAGGCTGCAGACAGTGAGAGTATTTCCAGTCTTGTCAAGATCCTTTTAACATTAAGCTCCGTCCTTTCTTTGCAACAGAACAAAGAGCTGGAGGCAAGTCATGCAAAGGGACCTAGCAGTACCTTGCAGGGAAAGGGGCTTGCAAAGAAAGGGAAGGGGACCCGAAGCACTTCCCTCCATGGGCAAAATCATTCATGACCCCAAGGAGGAATTTAAAAAGCATTCAAGCTCACCCTTTGTGTATTTATTTTGCAACATCCTGTTAGGGCCTTTACAGGCTTACTTGGCTGTTCTTCTGGGTTCGTGTAGATAAGCTAAATAATAAGCTAAATTGATGGGCTGTGTTTGCACAACACATTGAACAACAACAGTTAAAACCAACAAAGCTCTGCAAAGTGTACAAATGTAGCTGCTTTGTCTGTAACTGGCCTGGTTGAGTAGACTCTGCAAACACGGCCCAAGTGCAGGATGTCACACTGTAAAGTAAAATCAATCCTCTGGACTTGTTTTCTAATCAAAACTATTAGTACACAGGCCTGTGTTCAACATGACATGGTTAGGTTCGTTTATCTCAATGAAATTTTCCAGGTTCTCATGACACACTGAACCTCAGACTGATGACACATGCTGGGTTCATACAACACACTAGGCTAAAAGGTGGTTTATGGTTCAGCATCAATGCAAATATAGCCAGAATGGTTCTTTTTAGTGCAAGCAAGAGCCAATGCCAGCCCCAAACATATGAGTGGATCCCCACCTTCTGAAGAGGACTGCCCCTTCTTTTACTGGTCCTGCTAACTGGGTCTTATAAAGTAGCTTGACATACTAAACAGTAAGCCCATGATGTTTTTCCATGACTATTTCTCTGGGCCTAGAAAAACTTTATCTGCTTTAATATCTGTATGATGGGTTAAAGCACAAACATAAAATTAAAAGCACAGCAGCAGGGCAGGTCAAAGAGGTGGCAACCCTACTACTCAGTGCAAAGCAGCTTCAGTTTTGTTTCAGGAAATCTTGTTAGCAGTAGTAAAAGAGAACAAATCATTGGGCAACTCATGTCTAGGCGTCATATTTTTTTTCTCCCAATATTTAATTCCCAGCAGGTCTCCTCTTCAATGACGTCTACTCTGCCTCCAAATTTGCTGTGGAGGGTTTCTGCGAGAGCTTGGCCCTGCAGGCCCTAAAATTTGGGATCAAGTAAGTACAGCAGGATTGGGATTAAGATGGTCAGGACTGGGGTTCCCCTGAGAAGGCATCGCAGTTCCTTGAGTGTTATTAGATTAATACAACTCAGGATAGGGGCAGCAGGAGCTACATGGGCCAGTATGCATCTCAGGATTGCGTGGAACTCTTGAGTCTTTTTTCCCACAGTTACTGAAGCTTAGGACTGAGCTGCAAGGTGGCAGCAAAAGATTAGAGCTTTTATATCTCTTTGTTGTCATCTAGTGGTCCTTTGGATTTCTGCCACCCAAGTTTCATAGTCCAGCCAAAGCTCCCTTCAGTTCCAATCCCTGAACAGCACACATACACACCCACCCCAGTGTCCCTAGCTACCCTACCTTAGTGACCCAGATTACAATCCTGGGCTAGGATTGAGGGAGTGCTTATTCAAATCCCTATTCAGCCCATTTCACTGGGTGACCTTGAACCTAGGCACCAACTTTCTCAAAGACTAACCTTTGAGGATTGTTGCAAAGAAGCAATTCTAAAAATAACTTTTTCCAAATGCGTGCATCCCTTCATCAACATGTGGAAATACTGTTTTTTTGCCTAGCTCAGCTTCATTTACATACACCGAGAGATTTTTTAGTTTCTCAAGCACTGAGAGAGAAATCTTCTATGTTGATTTATTAGGCTGCTTTTAGAAAAGATAGTTGTGATACATGCTTTTAAATATTGTGGGTTTTTTTTTAACTGTTTTGCATTTCTTTTTTGGAAATAAATCAGGATAGAAGTTTCTTCAAAAAATAATAATGAAGAGTTCAGGTCAAGGCAGGCAATCATTTTAAATCTGAGTGCTATTTTATTCCTTCCCTGTTCAGTAAATGTTTAAGCCACCCTTTGTCCTTACAGATGATACGCACATGTAATCACATAAATGGAAAATGAATTATTAAAGAAAAGCTTGAAAATGGAAGTCTTCCTTTGGATCCATGTCCCCTCATCTGCTGTGAGGCTGGGATCCTAAACATCTCCTCGTTGATCACACAGGATGGGCAGAATCTCTGGAGATGGTTCTTAAGGAAACCTCTTTTCTCTCCAGAATTTATTGAAAATAACATGGAGTGGTGGGCCACAAATGGGGTCAAGGAATTGTCATTTCTATACATTAAAAGGGTACAAATCTGAACTCTCTAATGATCACCCCCTCTGTTCGTTGAGCGTAGTCAGTGAAGTTTTTTCCAAGCGCTTGGGCTGGAATCCTGTGGGAGTGGGTGGACTAGAAGATACATTAGCTGAGAAACAGATGGCCTTTAAGCATCCTCAGTTGGTGCCCAATCCTACATCTGTCTGAAATATGGACCACAACGGGTGCTATTTGTTACCTTTGTAGACTTCAGTGGTAGGGAAACTGTGAGCTGTTTATAATGAAAGTTATTTGAATGTTATATTTTATCATTTTGTAGTTTTTATTGTAATTTCTTATGCTAGTCACAGATCATAATAAAGAACTGACTGGCTGGTTCTTTAATTTAAGAGATTTTACCTACTATGAACATGAGACCCAGACAGACCTTCTCTGCAAGACTATGGGGCTGAAAGAAAGCTTGAGACACACTTTATAATTAATTTCCTCTAAATCAAAATAGAGGTGTGTAAAATAGTTTCAACTGTTTTCCTTCACAGTAAAATTTTTTGAACTGAAGTGGGCTAAGAACTGTTGGTCGCTCATGTTTACTAGAGATTATGTTTGATGCATAATTTCCCTCTGGTCGGAGGAGATGGGCGGTAACAAATTTGATAAATAAATAAACCGCTCAGGCCTCGGGTTCTAGATCATATCACTAGGTAGAACAAATAGCAAGCATCCTAAAGTGGAAGATGCCACAGCACTTCAGGCATACCCCTTGCTGGTTCTTGAAGGTCCTACGAGAGACAAGAGGAAACCCCCCTCTTTGTCCAACAGATTGTGAGGTCACTCATCAGTGAAGAGGGAGGATCCTAATTATTCACTGTTTTTTTCCCTCCACAGAATCAGTTTGATTGAACCAGGACCAGTGATATCAGAGTTTGAGAGGAAGCTCTATGAAGAGGCAGCGAGCATGGATCTCTCTGGCGTAGATAAAGAGACACTGGATATTTTCCACAACTTCTATCTATCATATTCCAAGGAGGTCTTTGCTGCACTGGGACAGTCTCCAGAAGAGGTGGCTGAGGTAGGATGATGGCTTTCTCCCTACTAATTCTGGAATAAATGCCCAGTCTCTGGTACTTACTGAGGCCTCTGGCAGTGGCCAGGAGCCTTCATTCCTTCTGGTGACCTGCAGTGTTGACTGCCTCCAGTAGGATAATCAAGGGCTCTAAAAGAATAGAAGGGATGAATTGGCACATTCAGGGGAACCGTAATGTCTGCAGAAGGATAACTTTTTTTAAAATTAAGGGGCAACCCCCACCTCCCACTTCTGTCAAGTAAAGAATTAGCCTGCTCAGAACCTATTGGCTATGTTCTCACAACATACTGAACAAATCGAGCAGGTGCGTAACCGTTGGGCTAGTTTATGGCTTGAGATAATCCTGCTGCTTCTGGAGCTGCACTGGTTGTTGATTGGCTTCTGGGTGCAATTGAAGGTGCTGCTAGTTGTCACCTTTAAAGCTGTATATAGCTCCAGACTAGATTGTCTGAGGGACCACTTTCTCCTGTATTCATCTGCCCCCTGAGCAAGTTAAATAGGGCCAACTCCCTCCAGATCCCATCTGTATGAGAATGCCATCTGACAGGGCCTTGGAAATGGAAATTTTCAATTGCCATTTCCATTCTCTGGAATTTTCTCTCCAGAGATCCAGTCTGGGTGTCAGCACCTGATCCTTGGGGGAGGCTATGGGTTGTAAAAGTTCTTGCGGTCCCCCCTCCACTTTCTCTTCGCTTGGGCACAGATGTGGCATGATGTGATGTAGGACTGTACATCAGCACAAAGGGAAGGCCACCAAAATTGGTGCCTCACCAAGTGGAGAGTTTTTGTGAAGGCGAAATGACCTGCAGATTTAATATCATGGGAACGTGCAAAATTGTCTGGTGAAGAGACTCAGGCAAGTAGATTTTGCCTTTACAATACCAGATGTCAATTTCAGTTAATTGGGCTTTGTTACATTGTAGCCAGGGATAGTTAGGGAGCGCCTGAAGCAGTTCCTCTTTTAGGTCAGCCTGCACTTTCACTTTCCCTGCTGCTGCTTGTTTGTGCGTTAGGCAAGCCATGCCAAGCTGCTTCTGAGAGAAAACTGTGTCTACAATTTGAGTTTGGGCAGTGTGATATTGCAGGAGGCGAGAAAGTGCATCAGCAAAAAAATTCCTCTTACCAGGAAGGAAATTTAGGATAAAATTGAGCCCAACGAATTTGTTTGCCATTCAATTTCCTGGGGGTTTGTAAAGCTTGGAGGTTTCTGTGATCAGTCCAAACCTCAAAGGGATAAAGAACACCCTCTAGCAAATGCCTCCAATGTGTGAGAGCAGTCTTTACAGCAAAAGCTTCTTTTTCCCAAATGGGCCAGTTGCACTCAGAGTCAGAAAATTTGCGTGAGAAGTAAGTGCAGGGGCAGGGAAACCTGTTTCATCTTTTTGAACCAAAATTGCCCTGATAGCTGAGTCAGAAGCATCTGCTTGCACAATAAAGGGGCGAGTTGGGTCTGGGTGGGCCAGAATGGCTTCTCTAGTAAAAAGAAGCTTTAAATGGTCAAAAGCTGCTTGACAATCAGAAGTCCAGGCAAGTCTAGCCCCCAGGGAGGTAACTTTATGGGTTTCCCCCCTCCCTCTAGTTTTCAACAAGTCAGTTAGAGGCAAAGCAATTTGAGCAAATTAGGGTATAAAATTTCTGTTAAAATTCGCGAAACCTAGAAAACTTTGAAGTTGGCGTCTGGTGCGAGGGGGTTCCCACCCCATGATGTCTTGGACTTTGGCAGGATCCATTTCCACCCCCTTAGAGGAAATACGATAGCCCAAAAAGTCCAGTTGAGACTTATGGAACTCGCATTTAGAGAGTTTGGCATACAGTTTAGCATTTCTCAGCTTGCGTAAGACCTTTTTGACAAGCTGAACGTGGTCTTTGAAGCTGTCAGAATAAATTAAAATGCCATCTAAGTAAACCAGGACCCCTTTGTATAAATGCTTGTGGAGGACCTCATTGATGTATTGCATGAACACTGCAGGGGCCCCTACCAACCCAAATAGGAGGACCTTGTACTGGTAGGAACCGAGAGGGCAGTTAAATGCTGTTTTCCATTCATCCCCCTCCCGAATTTGGACCCTAAAGTAAGCTTCTCTGAGGTCAAGTTTGGTAAACACTTTTCCCTTCAATAGGTGCAATAGCAGGTCCTTCATTAAGGGAAGAGGGTATTGATTGTTTATTGAGATGGCATTTATTCCATGGTAATCCATGCAGAGTCTCAGAGAGCCATCTTTCTTCGCCCAGAAGAGCACCGCGGCTGCCAAAGGTGAATTGGCAGGCTCAATGAACCCCCTAAGTTTTTGTCAATGAATTCCCTGAGAACGTGTTTCTCAGTCTCCGACATGGCATACATTTTAGGCTTAGGTAGTTTAGCCTTTGGGTCTATTTCAATGGCACAGTCAGTTTTTCTGTGAGGAGGCAACTGGTCACACTCTTTCTCATCAAACACATCAAGAAAGTCTGTATATTCGGGTGGAATGTCGGGCTGTGCCAAAGGTTCAGCCGGGGTGTTGTGGTTGAGGAGTGTGCCAGCTACATTCCGCCCGGGTTGTAATACAGTAAAGAGGTTGCCAGCCCCATTTTTAAACAATAAAGCACCTGAGTCCCAGTCGATTTGTGGCTTTCTACTCTTTAGCCATGGGAGTCCCAGGATGATAGAATAGTTGGCAATAGGGGCTACAATAAATTGCAAGGTTTCTTTATGGCCCCCCAACCTCATGGCCAAAGTCTCAGTCTGGAATTCCATGGGACCCCCGTGGGCAACTGAACCATCTATCTGAGTGAAAATAATTGGATTTTTAAGTCTTTTGGTTTTAAGGCTCAGTGTGTCAATTAGGGCGGGGTGTATCAAGCATTTTGTACACCCTGAGTCTAACATAGCTGTCAAATTGGCTTTGTGCCGGGTTCTTAAGTTTTTTAGTTCTACTTTCACCAGCAAGGTGGGGCAATCATCACTCACCAAAGGGTCTTCTTTGTCGTCTATCTCCGAAGTAGGCACGTTGCGCCCTGGAGTTTCCACCTGCTCGCAGGTGCGATTTAGAACAGGTGAAATTCGTTTCCCACTGGCTCCAGTTCCTCCTGTTCGGAGTCTTCACCGGAGTCAATCAGGGACTTCACCTCTGGATCCTTTCGGGCCAGTGCTGTTGCAGCGGCTGCCTTGCGTCTAGTTGGTGGGGTTTTAGCCGGTTTGGTTGCTCCTTTCGGTGTGTCTGACTCCCCGCTTGGGCATTCTGCTGCTCTGTGGGTGTCCTTCCCGCATTTGAAACAGCTGCCTCTTTTCCCTGGCCAGTCTTTCCAGTCCTCCTTGTCACGGAATAGTTTTTGCTGGGTGAAGGGCAATTGGCCTGGGGCTACGGTATTTTTTCCCATCGTTTGCGCTCGGAGCTGCCGACGGAATTGGTATTGGGTATTCTCCACCTCCCCTGCTAGGCAGATCCATTCTTTCAAAGTGGGGTGGTCTCCACGGCAGAGCGCCTATCTCAGGATTTCTGGCTGCAAGCCCCCTTTGAAGTAATCAATCTTAGTGGTTTCCGACCAGTCCATAACTTTTCCGGCAAGAACTTTGAACTCCATGGCATACTCCGCCACGGTCCTTCCCCCTTGCCTAAGCTGCTGGATACCTGTCTTTGCCCTCATCTTGTCGAGCAGGTCCTCAAACCGGTCTCTCAGTGCCCTCATGAAGTCACGCAGGCTGTTCAGTTCCAGGGCCATGGCATCATGCAGTTGCACAAACCACTCCGCCACAGGTCCCTGGAGTCTGGCGCCTAACTGGCTCACTTTCTTGTACTCAGTGGGAAAGCAAGACACATATTCCTTCATGTATATGGACACGTTGGTCAAGAAGAACGCCAACTGTCGTGGGTCTCCATCAAACTTAACTTGTATGTCCTTCGGGGTCGCAGCCAGTGTCGCCCCACTGGGCAGAGCTCTCCCCCAGTCACCTTGGCTCTCTGGGTGGCCTCCGCTCCGCCAGTGCCTCACTGGGGATTCAAAATCCCAGGTTGGGGTCAGGGTACACTGTCTTCCTTGTGAGTCCGGCGACGCCACTCTGGATAGCTGAGTTGAGATTTCCGCCAAGGCGTACGCCATGGTCTCCAGGGTTCTCGATACCTGCTGCAACACCACTTCCATAGCAGACATCCTCGCCTCCAGGCTCCGCATTTCTTGCGGAGTTCCACTGGGGTCTGGTATGGTCCCATGCGACCCCGGACTCTGCACCCTTACTTGTGCCTCCATGGGTGGAGGGGCTCTCCCCTCTTCCTCTCTGGCACCAGGCTGGGAAGGACCCATCTGTGGTTCTTCTATGAACCACAGTTCTTACGCTTGGCGTCTGAGGCTCTCTCACGAAATTGAGGGAGCGGAGGGCACTTTCCAACTCCGTAGTGTTGAGCTGGGGTTCCATCTTGCAGTCGCTGTCCCCACTCCGAGCTCTCCTCCATCTCAATGTTTTCTTCTTCCACTTTGGCATACAGCACTGTCCTCTCCGATGACGGTAAAGGCGATGGCTGCTTAGCCCTGGATTTTCCGTGTTTAGGCATGGTTCGTCAACTCTCGGCTGATTACTTGCTCAGGAAGAGTTTTCGAAAAGATGGGATTCGCAGCTTAATGTCAGCACCTGATCATTCGAGCATTCACACAATCACAGTCAGGAGGCTGGGATTCCTTTAACTGTTTTAATGAAGTGTAATGAACAGTACAGAAGGCAAGCTGCGAATAAAGATTTCCCGCTCAAACCTAACTTAAAAACTACATTCTCTTAGTCAGTCCCCTTTCCCATGAAACCATGTCACCCCCCTCCCATCCAGATGGTATTCCTGGCATATCTCAACCCCGTGTCCTTGATGTCCTCCATAGCCATAATAACCCACTTCACACTCCAACTTCACACTCCCTCCCATCTGGCGATACGGATTCCATTCCTTGGAGAAGGAAATGATGGTAGATGCTCCGATAAGGGTTTCTGTGAAACCTTTGATCGGGGGGATCTGACACTGGGTTTCAGGAGAGCAGTTAAGATCTGGTAGCTCCAGCTCAAGCACAGGAGAAGGGTGTGCTGTGATTGAAGATTCAACTATGGCACTAAATAATTGGGCATACAACTTTCCTATAGTAGGCTAAGAAGCTTACAGTTGGAATTATCAGCTTTACCCTTCTTATAGTCAGAGACTACAATAGCTCTTTTCCAGTCATGACCGATTCTACTGGTTTTATTTTTTGTGATGACGATTGCTTCTAATAATGGAGCCCACCATTTTAAGTTCCATTGGAATGTTATCCTTCACTGATTTACATTGCTGAAATAGCTTATAAACATCCTTGATGGTCACAGATTCCACTGAACGAGACCATGAAGTACTTGATTGCAGGTTCCATACAACTGATCGGAGAAAATGGATTTACTATAGCTGTCCCAAACAGCAACTGGGATATAGCAGTTCAGGTTCTGAGATGGTGTTCAGAAAGCCCCAGATAAAAGATTCCAAAAATGTTTATAATCTTTAGTTAAGAAAACACTTACAAGAAATGCCCACACCTCCAAGAACCTTTTTCTTTAGATGCCAAATTGCTTTATAATCTTTTTTTTTTAATTTATAGGGACTTGGACAGACTGATGGTATATTTCTCTTAATGTCCTCTTAACAGCATAGCATTCAGCATCAAACCAATTTTCAGGCTGTCCTTGCCTACATTTCATGAGCTAAAAGATTTAGTTTCCCACCTCACAGAGTTTTTATTATAGCTGGCAGCTCTTCAGATATGTTTATAACTTCAAGAAGGTGTTTCCCCTCAGTTATAATTGCTCTTAAGCTTGATACCTTGAAATTATGGTATTGGAGGAAACTGCTGGGAATAGCTTGGATTGCAAGAACAAATCATTCAAGACTGGATGAAATAAAACAAGACAGCTCACTGGGAGCACTAACAAGGCAGCTAAAGCTTAAATATTTTGGACACATAACGAGGAGGCAAAAGTCACCGGAGGCCAACAGAAGACGAAGTGGCAAGATACTATCCCTGATCATCATTTGGGTTCATATTTCAGACTTCAGCTCCACATGCAAGCTTCTGGTTCTTCTTTTTATCTTCTCAGAATGGAAGAGATTCTTGCCATTCATAATGTCAGTCATCTTATTTACAGTCTGCATATTCTGAAACCAGTATTTATTTATCATATTTATATAGCTGCCCATCTCACAGACCATGACTCTGTGAGATGACATATTGGGTCTTCCCCAAATGTATCTTACCCTCTCTTTGATCCTATGAATAATTAATTCTTGTCCTTCATCAAGTTTATTATTTGGGTTTTTTCCTCTCTCTCTCTCTTTCACAGGCAAGTCGCTAGTTAGGGCTTTGAAATCATATTGGGCTACTTCTGATCAGATCTATTTAAGTAGCCATTCTTATTTCCAAATATATTCTACTGTACTATTCTACTGTGGAAGCAGAGTGAGGCAAATACGTATCAGGTTTCCTGGCAAAAAAAAAAAATCCTTAACAGATTTAACAAAAGAAATTGCATGGGGGCTATGTGACAACGGTACAAGAAGCAAAAGGAAATGCAATGGCTTTTTGTGAAAAAGGGCTTACATTTGGACAGAGCCCTTGTCTGTGACTTGGTTGGGGGGGCACCAGCCACAGCCCAGAATAATAATGGCAAGGAGCATGAGTGGCAGGCAGTTGACTGGCGAGTCTAAATGTTGAACCTTGGTATTGTCAGGGTAGCAAGGAACCAGTTGTGTAGGTGAAGGTAACTTCCTGAGTCACTGTTGTGACAACAGACATCTCTCTGCATCTGTACAATGAGCACATAATGTACACAGTCCACTGAATTGTTTGGAGAAGAATTGTACTGAATATACAGCTTCAACTATGCCGTACATAGGAAAGATTGGCATCTAAAAGTAAGGCTCTTAAAGATGAGTTTGTACTTGGGCCCTAAAGTCAAAACTTCCTTCTGTTTTTCAACCAGAGACAGCAGATAAATGTGTTTCACTCTCCCCTGTAAGCAGAAAGGAAGAGAATCGAAAGCATTTGTTTCGAGTACTGTGTTTAAAGTGAAATAAAACATATTGCTCATCACAGCAGTCGTTCTTAAAAACTGCTTGGTATTTTGTTTTTCCCCATTGCACTGGTATATACCATTAGTGCAGAGAAAAATGTGCCATAAAGCATAATTACATCTGGTCACTTGGAAAACAGCTTTGCCTACATTTCATTTATTATTATGCGCAAAGAAAGAGAGAAAAGGGGATAATCCACAAAAGAGAAAGATTAGTTTGCTGTACTACACAGGGCTACACAGACTTTGAAAATGATTCACAGTGCTTCAGACCTTGTGTGAAGAGTTGTGTTAACTTTAATGAGTGGATTCCTTAAAGCAACTGCATTTTTTTTTTTTTTTTGGCATGGAAGCAGCAGAGATGTGCTGTACTCACCTGCATGAAGCCAGAAGCATTTTTTTTCTAGGAGCTCTGTATGCTGTCTCTTTCTTCAGGTCTTAAAACAGTGCACCCATCATTGCTGTAATCAAATCTGTTGTTCAGTGATGACTTCCCTCTGATAATTCCCCAATATTAACCTCGCCTGAGACCCATGTACACTTCTGAATATATAATACAGTCTTGGACTACTACCATTAGAGATGGAATCATGGGGATGAACATGGTATATATGCCAAATGTGAAACTCCTTTGGTTAAAAAACAGATAGCTAACTTCTGTGGTTGATGGGTTTTACTATCAGATAACTTCATTATTGACAGAAGTTAATAGTCTTTTTCAAACTGCTATGTAAAGCTTAAAAAATACCCTTACCTTTTGAAGCTTCATCTTGACTCTTGGATCAGACCTTTAAATATGTTTGTTGCCTTCGCCCACCCTAATTGCTCCCTCACTTCACCCCCCACACACACACACTTTTCTTTAAAACAGGAGTGGTGTTCTGCATCTCTAACTCCATGTCTTGCTTTTTCCTGGCAGCATGTTATGAAAGTGATCACTTCTGAGAACCCTCCATTGCGATACCAGACCAATAGCTTCTACACACCCATCACCACTCTCAAACAAGCTGACCCCAGTGGGAACCTGCCTCTCAACACCTTCCACCAGATGATCTTCCAACATGACCGGCTCTTCAAAGCCAGCCTCAGCCTCCTCAAAATGCTCCAGTGGAGGAAGAGGCGAGATATGGACCATATCAAGTCCCCATGAAAAGAAGATGCTACCTATCTCAGAGCCTCTTATTCCCTAGCAGGCTTCTGACAAGAGTCCTTCCATTAGCTACAGGATCACATTTACAACCTACATGCAGAGTGTTTTCCTGTAGTGCAAAATGAGGTGGCCCTGGCCTGGGACAGTATATTTTGGGGGTCTAATGTTGCCTACTTAGAGCAATAAGGAGCTAGAATGAGATTACATTTTGATCTGCAGGTTGCAAAGAGTGTCATATTTTTAATGTTTCTTATGTAACATCTTTGCATAATACATTTCTCAATAAGCTATGATACCTGAATCAACAATGTAACCTTGCATCTGCAGTCCAAACTGGTGCGATCCAAAATAGATCCCATCGATCTAGTACAGTACAGCATTTTCCATTCTTGGCAACTTCTAGATGTGTGGACTTCAGTTCCCAGAATTCTCAACAATGGTTATCCTGGCTGTGGAATTCTTTAAGTTGAACATACTTAGCTTGGGAAATATAGGGCTAGCACCTCATTCTGTATATTATATACAATGCCTTTCTGATTTGTTGTTTTTTTCCTAAAAAAATGTACTGGAAGTCTGGGCTCCTACCTAAATGCATTCCCTACTGGACATGTCTTTCCAGTTCTTGACTATGTTAGGCCATCTCTGAGGTTAGTTTTGAGAATGAAAGATACTTAAAACAATTCTTAAGGCTAAAAAAAGAGATTGAGCATACATTTTCAAGTTTTTTTTTCTGGAAAAAAGAAAAGAAATTGACTAGAGGAACCAATTACTGTAAACAAGGGATTAAGAAAAATATAAAAGGGCACAAAGCAAAGGAAAAGAAGATTAGGGGGAAATATGGAAACAAAAATGTCATTAACGGAGACTGCTTGTATTCAGGTTTTCATTGAGAAAAACTTCACTAGTTTTCTTTTCTGTGTCTTTCTCAGATAAAACTCCCAGCTCCTAAGCCCTTTTTATTTGGGGTGGAAGACTTGTAATCAGAGTTGGATCGGTTAGTTAATCTGCATTATTGTCATCCAAAAGTATGTACATGATACAGGTGAGGAGAATCTTTTTTATATTGCAGATCCAAAAGGACTTGCATTGTATGGGCATTGACAGGTTTTGAGGCCTGATGTAATCCTATGCATCTTTATTCAGAAGTAAGTCTTATTCAGTTCAGTGGACTTCCTTCCTGGTAAGTGTCTATTGGGTTGCTCCCTCACCTTTCACCATTCAATAATCTGTGAAATAAAAACTTACATATAGGAAATGGCTGCTTTAATATGGATCCTGAGTCTTCTTAATGCATCAGTAATTGTAGTCCATTGAACTTCTAATGCCACATTTTCCACAATGTCTTCCAGCTCAAAGCAATTCACTATTTAAATACACTAATAGACCAATATCCATTGTAAGTAATAAAATTAGAATACCCTATTAAGAACATTGATAGTTCAATAATTGTTTGTGTAAAGGATACTATAAGTTTAATAAGCAGCGCAGAATGTTCCAGTGTATTAATTTTACACCCACATTATGCAATCCATACTGAGACATCCAATACTTGGCCCAAAATCAAGCTTGCAGGAAAAGAGAAAGGATACAGCTCACCCAATAGAATTATCCTTGACAATCACATGCAACAAAACTAGACAAAGTATATGATACCACTATACCTCAAACAGAGCCGAAAGAAGTCCAACTTCTTGCCATGTGAGGCTGTCTTCTCCTGGGGATCCTAATGCTGTTATCAATAAGTCCAAAATGCTGAATACCAGCAACAGGAAGGAGGCTGGGTGGCTGTGTGCCAGTACTTCCCCTATTAATTTACTCACAGTGCCCTGCTTCCCATAATAGAAAAAAAATCCTCACCAAAATCTCTTGTTAGGAGCCTGAAATAGATGTCCTTCTACAACACAGCAATTCCTTTCTGGGTTTTCTCAATGAGTTAAATGAGATTCGTTACCTGATTGCATTTGTATATAGCTAAGCTAGTGGTTCTGAAGCAGAACAATATTTGTGTTACTGTTTTGGGATGAGATAAGATGTGCTTTAGAAGGTATCACCTTTGCTGAGGAACATCCTGTCGTTTCTCATACCCATTGATTTTTATGACCACTTTTGATTAAACAGCAATGCTTTATCTGCATTATTCCTTAGTTTTTCAAAACCAATTAGTTAAATGTCAGAGCTTTGCTTGATAAGCACACTATTAGAAATGCCATCACATTTAAGGCTTTCATTGGAGATTACCAATCAGAATTCCATTCTGTGTTGAACCTGTCATGAGTAAGGATGGCGAGCAGGGGGCTCTCACCCAGACTGTCAAGCGCATGCGTAGCACTGAGGAACTGTTCAGCCATTCAAAGAGACACAGATCGGGACCGCCTTAACCTTTGGGGTTTATATGGCTGGGTTTTCCCACGCTTTCTCAGTTTGTTAGGATTCTTGTTAAGTACTACTAATAAATATTAGAGACCAAGTCCTCGCCTCAGTGTGTTTCCTGGTAATCAGGACAGAACCCCCTTTTATAAAGATGGCTGCTTCTGTTATGTAGCTGCGTAGAAATTGGTTGACCAACTGACTGCATTCATGTCTTATGGTAAATTATTTTTTGTTTAACCATAGTTTACAAAGCACAGTGGGTGGTTCTTGCCAAAGCAAATCCCAAACCACTTTATTGTTTAGTACAAAGTGTAAACCCAGCTAAGAAGTTAGTGTGCTGCACTGGAGCAAAAGCTGATCCTAAGACATCCAAGATCTAATGTCCTGTTTAGTGTTTCTAAATTCTCCTGGGTGATTGTGAGAATAAAATTAAATAGGTAATCATGATTATCCTGTCTTGAGTACAAATGTAGTAAATTATACCGCAGATGTGCAACATCCTTGTGAGGTACTGGTTTAGCTTATAACTATAATCCAGGTCAGCCTTTCCAGCTGGTACCCTTCAGAAATTTTAAGCTTACAAGTTTTATCATGCTGGCTGGAAACTCTGGGACTTGGTCATCCCAACCACATCTGGAGTATAACAAGTCAAGGATCTATAGGTGGCAGTATAATCTAATATACTGGTGCAAAGATGGGTAATGTGTCATTAAATCTAATAAATAGATTTTAGCAGGATTGCCAGAGTCCTGGGAGTTGTTCAAAGACAGCCACTGCTACTCTGGTGATTTATTAGATAAACTCATTAGATAAACACAGCATCTTACAAGGCTCAGAATTAAGTTCTTGCCACACATCATGTATTTCCTCAGGAGAATAATGGGAGGGAAAGGAGAAAGAAAATGGAAGCAAATACTAATGCTGCAAATGCAGTGAGGGCAATTTTCTCAGCTTTCACCCAAAATAGGTCACGAGAGTTCTTCAACTATTACTTATTTTCTATCCCTCCTTTATTATTTTTACAAATAACTCAAGGTGGCGAACATACTTAATACTCCTTCCTCCTCCTATTTTCCCCACAACAACAATGCTGTGAGGTGGGTTGGGCTGAGAGAGGGACTGGCCCAAGGTCACTCAGCCGCCTTTCAGGCCTAAGGCAGGACTAGAACTCACAGCCTCCTGGATTCTAGCCTGGTGCCTTAACCACTAGACCAAACTGGCTCTTATTGTACATGTAATTTCAATTTATTGTATATGTAATGTCAATGTTACAGAACCTAGGGGATGATCAATTTGCTATGTTAGTGTTCAGGACCTAGTTCTATGTATGCAGTATCTAATTAAAGGCCTTTTAGAGAAATAAACATAGGGAGCCCACATAAATCAAAGATCCTGGAACTGGATTCTCCAAAGTGGTCAGTATCGACCCCCAAGGGTTGATGGGACTATCCATTATTGTTATTCATAGTACTATTAGTTAAAGTATTTATTACATTATTTTCATATAATAAATGTTTGGGTGTTGATGAACAATCTGAAACTTCATGAAGGGGTCGATGAGCTGAAGAGTTTGGGGACCCCTGCCCTGGAACATCCTGTCCCAAGCTGGTGCCCTCTAGGTAGATAGATATAGCAAAAGTCAAAAAGTTAGTCCAAGAGCAGAGCTTAAGGGAGACTGAGAACACCAATAAACCAATCAAGAAAGCAATGGCAAAACATCTGCATTGTCCCCAAGACAAGAATATGGGTAGGTCTGTGAAATCAACAGTAGTTGAGGTTGAGGAGACTGCAGCAGAGTATCTGTCACAAGCAGGTAACATAAGCCAGCCATTTCTTCCTGGAATCCCTACCCTTCCACCCCCTTTATGTAACCTTAGAGGAGGTGAAGAGTCACTAAATCTGGTTATACTTGTTGTGACAAAGGTTGGAAGTCACTTTATATATTTATTTTATCTTTCCTTATTCTTACTTTTCTTTTTTCTTGCACTTTTTACTCCTCTTTTCTTTAAGTTGAGTTGGTAGTAGATTTTACTATTATTATCAAAATTATTTATGACATTTCATGAATTTCATGAACGGTACACCCTTTTTAGAATAGAATTTATTTATTACAGTCAGATCAATATATAAACTTTCTTTAGTATATACTTTTAGGAGGCAGGCCAAAAATGCAGCCTTCTTTCACTCTAGATCACTATAACACCACTAAAGGATTCTGCGGATGCACGTACACATACATAGTGCATGCCACAGGATTTTTTTTCTGCAGACCGTCCTTTCACATTACATCTTGGAAAGTAGCATTTCCTTCTGATGATAACTGGTTCAGAAGTTCACATGTAAAAGGAAGCAAAATTGCCTGAAATCAAGAGCACGAAAAACAGATGTGAAGTTTCCTGTGGTGGAGGGTCAAAGTACATTTTGCTGACAAAGTTTGTTTTTCTCACGAATAAAAAGCATCTTATCAGAGAAGTATACTTTGAGAAACTGAATGAAAAATAGGAAGACACAATCCTATATCTATTCCTGGGCATAAGTTTATCTCTAAGGAAAATACATGTCATATAAACAAGGAATCCAAAAGTGGGGAAATCATATCCTTCCAGCTTTCCTAGAATTTTGCAAAAATGAATAACAAATAGGGAATATCGGGAGTTTTAATTCAGCAACATCTGGAATGCCACATGTTCCCCTGAATGTGATTCTTGCTGGCCAGGTTCATACGTCTTACTAAGCCACTGAATTGTTTGCTTTTGCCTTTGAAGATCATATCAATGTGGTAAAATTAGTTATAACTTAAATCCAAGTTATTTCAATGGGACCCACATTCAACAAATTTAGTCCAGATCCAGTGCCATGCACTGTCTGGTTCCAAACATCACACTAAGCCTGTTTTAATGTAAGATTATATTCTACATAAAGTAGTGTTCATTAAAGATGCATATTCAGCCAATGCAGCTGAATAATTCATTTATTAGTCTTTCAAATGACATGGGACTCCCAGTTTTACTCCACCGTTTCCCCCCCCCCCCAAAGTATGATTTGAGTGTTGGCAACACAGGCCACTGTACACTCCTAACCACTCAGCCTTTTTTGGCTCGACCTGACACTGGCTAGAAGGGGTTAAGAACAGAAAGAGGAGCCTGCTCAACTTTAGAGTGGCCAGAGATATCACTATGAGGTTTGAGTTCTGGAGTTCATTTGACTGGTGGTCCAGGGGACTGAAGGTAACAGATACTGCCTTGGAAACCACACTGTTCTGTCAACCTTCTTGACCAAGGGCAATCAAATCAATCAATGGGGGCATTCCTCTATTGCTGCTTGCATCATCCGCAGACATTCACATACTTTATTTGTATGTTTGCAGCACCAGTAACCCCACTGGTTTTCCTGAGTGTTGTTCAACAAGATTTACGGACCCACGCAGGTGCTTGTTAGCACCTGGGGAGGACGCTCTTTCCAGCAAAACAAAACAAAAGCAAAAACGGAGGGAGGGGGGATTTGTTTTGTATCATGAGGCAGAAACGGGGCTGCTGCTAACCAAACATCTAGGGTGAGGGGCTTCAGGCAGCTCTTGCTAAGAGTCCAAAGCTGGAGGGGTCAACCACGCGGAACATGGGACCGCAAACACTGCGCTTTCCTGGGTGGGTCAGCGAGGCCGGGAGCACGTGGACTTCTGAAAGGCTTGGCCTGGGTCTACATGCCGGCCTCCGCTCTGGACTTCTCTTCCTCCGGGAGGCGGCCAGAAACAAAATCCCAGCACCAGCTCCTGTAAACCAACCTCTCATACCCGCCTGAGCAGCTTGGTGGCGATAAATAAGCGGTCGAGGGGATCCGCTACCGTTCGAGTAGTTTGTTTTTCTAAATAACACACACACACCCCAGTTCCAGTGGGGTTTATTCCTCAGTAGGCATGTTTAGGACCACGGCTTGGACGGCCTGGTCGAATTCGCCCTGAGAAACGTTTCTTGGGATCAACCCAAACCAGCGTGCAAGCTTCTGAGTTCCCCGCAGCTCTTGCAGTTACCAAAACCAGAAGCAAACCTCCCGGACTTTCGTGTCAGCTGCTGGGTTGGTCCTCCTCAAGGGGCTGCGCTCGATTTTTACCTTACAAGAATCATTGGCAATCCAGCTCCGTCAGGAGAGGAGCAGCGGCGCTGGCATCTCGGAGGATGGCGCTCTCGACCTTCTTGATCCTGACGGGCGGGTGAAGGCCAGGCTGGGCGGTCTACGCGCGTCAATAAACTCTAGGAAGGCGAAAAGAGACCCGAAGCGAGACAGCCACCCGAGCGCAAAACGAGGCAACTCGCTCGGCCTGACTCCTGACTGCGCCTTTAAGGATAGTCGTCGGGGGCGGAGCAGGGAGTGTCCCAGGCAGGCGCTGAGGTTGCGCGGCCGGAGAAGTGGGACTCCTTGGGGTTGCGGCGGCGGCGAGTTCGGCTTCGGGTGGGCCTAACGAGAGGAAGCGAGGGCGCACGGCGGGAGCGCTGCCAGCATGGACTGGGGCACGGAGCTCTGGGTAAGCGAGCGTGCAGCCCACTCGCCTGGGCGCTCCTGGCGTCTGCTCTCCTTGTCCTTCCCTGAAAGTTACTGTGCTCGCGATTTCCTGGTTTATCCCCCCGCTGGCTCTTTTTTCTCTCCGTGTCCCACCACTTGGCCTCCATGCTCCCCCCATCCCCGGCCACCCACCCAGGGCTAGGCTTCTTCATTAATCTCCAGCCCTCTGTAAAGCCTGGACCTTTCCTCTTCGCCGAGCGGAGATTGATTTCTCTGCCTGCCCTGAACACCTCCCTCATCGAAGCCCCTTTCCACCTCTCCTTAGGAGCCGCTCGTGCCAGGACGCCCTGGGCGCTTTCTCTGGTTTCAGCCCGTTTTCTCTTTTGGCGACTCTGGCCCCGCTTTCTCCTTCCCTGGCCTCGTGTGGGAAAAGGGTGGTTTTGAATCGGGGATCGTGGCTGAGTGGCCCCATGCGTAATGAATTTGAAATTTCCCACATCGTTAGGTGTTGTAGAATTACAGGGGCAGGTTTAAGTAGACAGAGCGATACCTTTTGGCCAGGTAAGCAGGACCACCTGGACGAAAGAGGAAGTACTTGTATATTCTTGATTTTCGGTATTTAAAGCTGTAGTGCTTGTATCCATTCTTGCTGTAGATAGGCTCAGACATTGTTTTATCAGGAGCTGGGGAGAGAAAATGGCCTAAGCTGATAACCGTAACCAATAACCCAATAACCCAATTTCCAGTCTGATCTGAAAAAACTTGCCCCTACATATTTGGGGCTCTGGGCTGCACCCCTTGATGGGCCTCTGTGTTGTGATTTAAGAGTTGTATATGCCGGCCTCTGAAACAACATATGGGGGGAAGCCTGGATAAAAACTTGGTGTCCCAAACAGCCACCTAGGGGTCTTTCTATGATTTAGTTTGACATTGCATCTGGGGTAGATATGCAATAGCGTGATTGTTTAATACTTTGCATAAGGCCTGCACTACTCAAAATCACTCTCTGTGAAGGATACTGAAAGTATGTGCTTTCTGTGTAAAGTGAGTATTTGAAGTTGAAAAACTGAAGGACAAGAGCGGCTGACTTTTTTAATTATTATTTTTATTTGTTCAGACTGGCCCAGATTTCTCCACAGTTTAGTGCTGTCCCATGAACGTATTCTTGCTGAAAAATAGGCTACTGCTGGTGATCCCACCTTCTTTGCAAGAATTCCAGCAAATGTTTGATGGGTCTGTGAAAAGTAGCCTCTGTAGACAGAGCTTGCCTATTTCTAATTTAAAATATGTTAAGAGTTAATGAAAGTCCAATAGCTTTGGCTTCCAAGACCAGCCATCAGTTGGGCTTGGCCAAGGAAGGTAGCTTTTGTTCATTCTTAGGTTAAAGAAAAGCCAGGACAGAAACTTCATCAGCTGAGGGACAAGAGTTTTCTATTGTGTTCCTTTCAGGATTAATGGATAAACAGTTAGAAAAAAAACCATGGGAGATTATTTCAGTATATGATTACAGCAGTGAGATTACTATATGCAAAGGGATAGAAAGATTCAATGCTACCCACTATGGAGGAACGGTTGGTGAAGTTGACTTTTTGCTGAAATGGATAAATTGACTTCTCTGATTAGAGAAAAGACATTACCTACATTTATTAATGACTGGAAACCTCTTATGGAATTTCTATGTAAAAATGAAAAAAATGAACTTGTGATTTATGATTTCGATGATTAGATAGGATAGATTATAGAAAGAAGAGTAATGTAACTTTAGAGAGAGGTTAAAATGTATTTGTACTTATAACTGCTGTGAAGAATATTAGAAGCCATTTTTTGTATCTTTTTTCTTTCTTTTCAATTTTTCTTCAACATTTTTCTTTCCTTGCACTTTTTGCTTTTTCTTTGATTTCTTTTTTTTTTCTTTCTTTTCCCTACTTCATATAAGTTTTTGTTAGTTTTTATCTTGTTTTAAACTTACAATAAAAATTACACACACACACACAGTTCTTTACAGTGTGTTTAAACAGGAAGGACACTTACATCTCAGGTAAAAATGGACTGGTAGTGTTCTGATAAAAGTGAACTGAAAGAAAGAATTTGGGAATGTTGATTTTTAGAGAGGTTTGGCTTTCATAGTCAATTCAAAATATCTGTCCTCAGCAAACATGCCCACACACAAACGACAGTGAATTTGAAGAACGTATTTGGTCTCATACAGAAGATCAGTATTGCTGTTCTGTTTAGGAAGATTATTTATGGAAGCACTTGAAAAAGAAGAGAGAGAAAGATTCTTCCAAATGTATTTTTTAATGGATAGAAGGTAAAGGTTGAAATGGAAAAAGCACAGCAGAGCACACCTTGGACACATTTTTAGTCTACATGATATTGGTACATTTATTATATATCAGCCTGCCAGCTGTGTTAGATTTGACTTCTAGGATTCCTACCAGCACAGCTGGGAATTCTGCTGATTGTAGCCCAACATGGTTGGTGGGTACCAGCTGAGGATAGCTGATAGATAGTGGGCATTAGTGCTCCCTTTTCTTCAGTTGCTTAGAAAATTCTGCTAAAAAGAATAGCAAAGAAGCTTCCCATCCCTTCTTTCAAGTGCCCTGAATTGCTGTTGGGGGTTGATATCAGAACAGACCTATCTCCAGCATCAGTTTTAGTTTTTGCTTTACTGCAACATGCAAGGAAGATACAGGATCCTAAAGATGTCTTTTGTAAGTTGCTGTGTCTAATCAGAGATTAACTCTAGTCTCATTGCCAGAATAGCACAAGCTATTCCTGGCACATTACATTGGCATAGACAAAGTTTGCCCTCAGCAAGAGAAACAGTGAAGAGAAGATTTGTTCTCAAACAACTTTCACTGCTATATATGAATGACTTTTAAATTGTTTTATCCTGCATTTGTAAAATACAGCAAGAGCTTCCTGTGTGTGCTAATTCTTTCCTGCAGATGGTCCAATATATAGTTGTTTGGTTTGCTTGTTTATCTTTTCTGTTGTCCCCCAACCAGGCTCCAACAGTGAAAGGAAGTTGATTGGTGGGGGTGGGGAAGCAACAAGAAGCATTAGCAGGGAGAATCATCAGACCTGGGGAGTTTAAGTGCGCATCATCATCAAGAAGCAGTTAATACTGCCTGCAAATCTTGCAGTTCTACTCTCTGTTCGTTACAGGGTGCATTTGGAATTTCCCTTTGGGGGAGGATGGCCCATCCTGGGCAGATTTGTTTAACCTATTGTTCAAGTTGTTCTTCCTGATATTTGGGTGTGGTCTGAGGTATTTTCTAATAACTTTTAGGAGAGATTTGCAAGCTTCTGGTTTGAATCTCTTGATGCAGAGAGCTTAAAAGAGGCTGGGTTTATATTGGTGAAGTGAGCAGGAACTACCATTCAAGTGTTTATGACCTGGCTAGTGTTGTTTGCATGAGTGTTAGTCTTCAGCATTTTCTTGCACTATTGATCTCCTCCTTCCAGTTTAACATCTGTGGCTCAGAACCTCTTTTGATTCTCTAAAAGTGCATGTTCACTAGTATCACCAAACTACAGTAATGCGTTGGTTATTTTCAGACTAGTTGTAATGACTAAAGTTGCCTTAACAATTCATAGAATTGCATTTATGAAGGAAAGGCAATCCATTAACTTGTTCTGAATTCATGCTCATGAGAAAGCCCCATTTTCAGTATCTGATAACTCATATTAGTCTTTGGAAGTTTCTCATAAATACCAAAGTGAAGTGTATATGTACAAGTGAAATAATTACACCTGAAATTCCAAGAGCCTCTTAGCTCTTGGCAACATATGTCTTTATGCTATCTTTTGCCTTTTTTTCAGTAACAAGTCATATTTGCTTAGGTGATGGTTGTAGAATCATATGCATCTTTTCCTTTAAACAATGTGACTTTGGCTGCAATCTTGAATGTACTTGTTGTACTTTAGTCATTCAGTCACTTCTGGTTTAATGTTCAGGCAAATCCCATTAAATTTAGTGGTGTTTCAGTCTGAGTTGCCTTCTATGGAATTGCCGTATAAGTATGTCTGTTGCTTGTACATAATCTTGCTGCCTTGCAAAGAGGCAGCAGAGAGTGGTTAAATTGCTTCATTCTGTAGAGATTGAGATTAAATTCTCAATCTTGAGTTTCCTTGAGTAAGAGAATTTGGCAACTTTGGACATATTTTTCTGAAGTCTAAAATGGAATAGCAGTTCTATCCTTCAAAGAGGAGCAAAAGAACAAGGTGATAAAGTTTCTGTTCTCAGTTTCTATGGCTGCCTTCCTGTGAATATTTAGGACAAATTTCACTACATTTTTTCTGGTCTTGCTTTCAAATAGGCATGCATAGGATTGGGCTGCCTTATATCAAGGGACATTGGGATGGATTTCTTCTTAAGAAAACCAAATTTGTACCAAAATTCACTTTTTTTAAAACTAATAAAGCTGATAGTTGATATTTCTTTAAAAGCAGCTGACTTCCTGGGGATGGTTACTGTTCTCTTTTTATACCCAGTGATGTGGATGCAGTCTCCATTTGTCTGTGATTTCTTGTTTTGTGTTTTTTCTTAAATTCAAGCTTCCTTTCTGATAGTTGGATTAAAATGTGCAGATTAATGGGTTGGTATAATTTAGCATTTTTCCAGGAAGGAAGTGGACTGAAATCAGGATTCTCTTGAATAAATATATTGGATGCACATTCTTATGTAAACAGGTTGAATTATTGCTCCAGTGTCGTTTACTGTTGTAATCTGCTTGAATGACAAATGCCCACGAGAGAGGTTCTGCTTACCATAATCATATTTCTCTACCAACACTCCATCCCCATTACACTCTTGTATTCTCCTTTCATTGATTTTGGGTGTGTGTTATGCTGGGGACTGGGAGGGATTTTTTTTTCTTTGTGGGAAGTAATTGGTTTGAAGGATATAGTTACAAACAGCTGTTCCTTAGCACGTTTCTATGGCTAACTGCTTCTGCAGTAGCCAAGGAAGGGAATTGAGGGATGGTATATTATACCCATTAAGTATTACATTTGCTACCCTAACTGTTCAGGTACTCTTGTTTTATTTTGGGGCCTCTTAATGTGTTCTTGGGTTTTTTTTAAGATGCACTCTTTAATCGAGAGAGTGACAATCTTTTCATCTGGGTATGCTTAAAAATCAACAGCCAGAAGGTAGAGTTCTGGGGGGTGAGCTCTCCAACTGAAAGTGCAGGAGCTTGTTCAAAGATTTGGCTCATCTTATTTGTTTCCGTTCACTCAATCGTTTGAACATTGTCATCATGCTAACAATAGTCAGTAGTGTGCAGTTAAATGGCACCACCACGGAGAGGTCTGGGGATTGCAAAATTGGGCCTGTGGGCCACATTCCGGCCTCGGATTGCCCAGCTGAGCTTTAAACTGTAAAGTTTGGTAATTGTGCATTAAATTGCTTGCAAGTCTGTGCATTTCACAGGTAGAGTATGTATGAACTGCTGCAGTTCCCTGTGGAATGTCTCACTGGTGACAGCCTGGAACTGCTCTCTGTGAACTGTGGAATGATCCTCACGGCAATTTACCCAATTTGATACAGAGTCTAGTCTTTCCAGAGAAAATAGAGTATTCTCGTTATTTCATTAGGTCCTGTCCAATCTGCAATGCTGAGTTAATCTTTTAGTCTCTCATTTGGGCCTTGCCTCCCTGAATACAAATCTAAAAGAGTAAAGGATTAATAAACTATTGCTTGTGGCTGCATGTCTTGGTGGTAGGAAGCTTTGGCCTGATGTTCCTTCTCCTCCATTTCTCTCTCTTCTCCCCCTACCCAGTGGGTATACACACGTGTGTGAGTGTGCGCGCGCACATGTGTGTACGCGCACACGTGCTCCCCAGTCAAAGCCAGCTAGTCTCTTGGAATGAGATTAGTTGCTATGGAAATTGCCTTGTACTTCATGCATTCCTGGAAGGGTGTGGGGGGGGGGGGCAGAGGAAGAGGGCTGATGTGTGTTTTGACTGTGAAGTGGAGGGAATTAGATTATCCCAGCTGTGGGGGGAATGGATGCCAAGGATTGGGTAATTCAGAATAGAGTAGGAGAGGGAGTCTATTGTCAAGGAAACCAATTGCTTAGTTGATTTTTGTGAATTTCAGCCATTTCCAGCCTGCTTTTCTGAACTTCTGGGAACCTGACCTTGCCAGTCAGGCTAGTTGAATCAAAGTGTTGCTTAAGTGTCTGAAGCAGGAAATCTAAATTCATGGTCTCCCCAGCTCTAATCCATTAGGAAATTCTGAACTTTGGAATTGCATCATTGCAATGCCTCTGTGCTTGCTTTAACCAGGAGAAGGAAGCGGCGGAAAGAAGTTTCTTCAGTTATATTCATAAGATGCTCCAAGAACTTTCTGCTTCAACAGAGGCATAGTAGGAAGGGCTGTGGAAGAGGCTTTGGCTGTGCTGGTAGCAGCAAGCCCGCCATGGTTTGGAGGCTGCCATGTTGGGAAAGTCACACTGCAGAGACATTGGCCCTCGGGAATTTGATGTGAAATAAATCCTGTGAGATTTTATGAGTTCCTTATTTGTTTGCCTCTCTGATACTTTTCTCCGTCACCAAACAGACCTACAGTACTCTTTATTCCAGAAAGATGTCCCAAGTCCCACTTTTAAAGTTTGGTATTCTCCACTCCTTGTAATGCTTGCTTTAGTTAAGTTGATGGGAAAGACACTGATGTTCTATCTTCAGTAAGAGAGCAAAATATATTCCCAATCAAAGGAGCACCCATGGTATAGATGCAAGGAATTGCATCTGCCAGATAGTTGCCATATTGCATATTGCTTCATAAAAAGAAGGGGTGGACCAGGGTTTTTTTTTTCCATCCCAGTTTAGGAGACAACCATGGCCCCTGACTTTAAAGTCAGTAGGGAGATGATGCAAGGGAGAGGAAGGTTCTTGGTTCTCTCCATTTGTTAACTGGATCCTTTGGTTTGAGGTTGTACCCAGCCATTATTGTCCAGAATATGCTGTGTTTTCTTGCATTGCTGAATCAAGGAAACCTCTAAGATGCTCTGATGACGAGAGCCAGTTTGGTCTATTGGTTAAGGTGCTGGGCTAGAAACCAGGAGACCGAGAGTTCTAGTTCCGCCTGAGGCCTGAAAGGTGGCTGGGTGACCTTGGGCCAGTCCCTCTCTCTCAGCCCAACTCACCTCACAGGGTTGTTGTTGTGGGAAAAATAGGAGAAGGAAGGAGTATCTGGTATGTTTGCCACCTTGAGTTATTCATAAAAATAATAAAGGGATAAATAAAAATAAAAGAAATAAATATCCGTATCTGCTGCTGCTGCTGCAATTAACATTGCTAGCAAGAAGCCTAGAGAAACCAGTGAGAGCTGGAGCAATTTCCTGGGACAGCTTGTGATGTGTAGAATATGGAGAGAAGTGTTGGAGCACTGTTCCCTGGCCCTCCCTTCAGTCTCCCTGGACACTGTTCCTTTCTGGTTCGGTGTGAAACATTTAGCTCGTGGAGTTAGCAGTCCAGAGGTTTAATTTTTTAGGTTATTTTCTTCTTCTAATTTTGATTTTGTAGCAAATCAGGAAATGAGACGTTTAATTCCTTTTCCTATTTTTGATAACTCGGCACCATGGTTTCTTTGAACATTAATCCCCGCTACCAAAGAGGGATCTGATCACATTGTGGGTGTGCTCCTAAGAGTCAGCAGCAGAGAGGAGGTTTAAATCAAAATTATCACAGGAAAAATAAGATTAGAGGAGGGATTAAAAGAAGAGAGCAGGGCTGTCTCTTTTAGGTGATCTCATCTGAAAAATATGAAGTGCTTCATTAATTTGCCTGCTGTTTAGAACACTGAGAAGGAAGGAAGGAGTATTAGGCTTCCCCCCTTTGTGCTTGATTCTGATGGATCTGTAATCTCTACCCCTCCCCCCAAATGGATTCCCCCCCCCCATACCCTCAACTCCATTGCTTATCATTTTGGTAATCTCAGGGTTTTGTTGTAGCCTGGTCATTCTGTAGTTCCTGTTGATAAGATTTAATGCCATTGTGTTTGACGTCTGTTGTTTCTGTTGAGCAAATCCATTGATAATGTAATAGAGCTTTATCATGGTGATAAAAGCCATGGCATACTTCAGTGCAACAAACTAACTTTGTATTGATTGATTAACAAAATCAGTGTCACTGGAATCCCAGTGGGAATATTTAGGAGCTTGGGGGACTCTGTTTTAGCAGCAAATCTGGAAGTAAAACTTAGTCACAAGTTAAAGCCATAAGCAGAGCCCTGCAGCATTAGGTCAAAAGACCCATAGAAGCCAACATTCTCTTCCTGCAGAGACCAACCAAGTTCCAAGAGGAAGATCTGATGCTCCTCTGTCAACTGGGTTGGTTTTGACGAACTTTTCAGTAGTTTTCCCATGGCAAAAAACATTTCCATTTGCTCAGGCTTAAGCTTGGTGTTGTTGACTTCTCTTTTATCTGTAGCTTTTGTGCATGCACATATGCAATTTCTATTACATTTCAACCTGGAATCGGTTTTTCTCAAGGGCTGTAAACATTTTTGAGTGTTCTGTAGGCTTTAAGTGTGAGAGCTGGAAGAGCAACGAGTCTGGATTCTACAATTTGTGCTGCCATTTGTGTTTTTAATGTTTATCACTAGTCATAAAGGAGGTGATTGGGTAAGTAGTGGTTTTCAACATAAATTGAAAAGTTTGTAGCAGATCTCTCTTTTTTCCTTTTAAGTCTCCACTCCTGCAACAGCTGCCCTGCCTTGGATTTATGCCTGAACTTCTCGCCTTTCTGTGCCACTCAACCTACTTGTATCCTAAAAATAAGCTATGGCAGAAGTAGTTAGTGACCTAGCAAAGTCATTGTAAAGCAAATGCCAGCATCCGAGGGAGACTCTGAATGCTGTTCTGTTTTGATGCCCCTTGCAAATGAGCAGCAGCTTAGAACAGAAAAGCTGGCAACAAAAACCCACTGGGACTTTTAGGTAGTCAACTTGACCGTCTACTTTCAAATAAGGTGAGATTCTGCAGTTCCCATAGAAGGAGAAGCGTGTGTGATGTGGAGCTGTGGGCTCCCTGCTGTCCCGTTTCTTTTTCTGTAGTCCTCTCCCACATGACATGGCCTGCATCCAAAAAGCCTCCAGGAAAACAAGCTTCACAAAGGCACAAACACACCAAGGCAGCCAACTCTGTCCCTGTGATTTTTCTTTTGCCTATACCTGCCCCTCTATTGTTCTGTGAAAGTCCAAGCCTTTCAGCTTTTTGCTGATAAAATGGGGATTAGGGCTCTATCAGAATGGGAAGGAAGTGGCAGCATCACATTTCATATGGGTGCCTGCAGTTCTTTTAGCTCTGATTGCTAGATTTGGAAACTGGGTTCTAGAATCCTATTTGACAGGCCTCTGGAATTACACATTCAGCCTTCTGAAGCAATTTGTAGTAACTTAAGAAAGGTTAATCTTTCAGCCTGTTTTGTTTTTTACTAGACTTTTATTTATTTTACTGGGGGGGGGGGGTTCTGGTTTCACTCCCCACCTAACACATTACCATTTTTTGTTTATTTGCTTTAGTTTAAGAGTAGACTCTTTTTCAGACATTGAGATACCTGAATGAAATTTGAAATATGTGTTCAGGATGCAGATAACTGTTTCTCATTCAAACACCACCTAAGTTATAGCACAGAAAACTTGTCTGTACATTTCCCATGTAATCTGAGGTCAGTTTTCAAATGAAGGAGCAAAAATGCAAAATACATTGTAATATGGATCTGAAGCAAGACCTTTTCATTTCTTTCAGTACATCCCCTTCATTTTCTTTGGTTTTTGTTTGGCTACATCTCTTTTTTTTTCTCAATTGAAACTTAAGGACGTTGTATAGAAAGGCATGTGCTGTATTGTAAATAAATGTTTCGGGGGCTTTTTTGTGGCTTGGGAATCAAATCAAATATATTTCACTTTCCTGTGTTCTCTCCACTCACCAGAAATGAAGAAAAGAGAGGACACCTCTTTAAATTATCAAACTGTGCACAATTTCCCATGCAGAAACTGATGAAAACTTGTTTTTTCAGATATGAGTCCTTTGGGGGGATGAATGAATTAATAGCTATTGATGCACTGAATGTGAAAGCTGATTTTTTTTTAGTTCCAGCTTTATCTTAACAAACCACCCTTGAGGATAGGAGAGAAAAGCTTTCATTTTATCTTTATTCATTTTCAGTTCTCATCAGATCTGTATAGTCAATAGCAGGAGATTGTTGGAGATATAGTTCAAAACATCTGCCTATTCTTGCAATATTTGTACTTGTCAAGGCAAGGGAATGAATCTCAATCAGAAAAAAGTATTGTGCTCAACTTTTAATGCCATTCCTCTCCGCCCCCAAGCCCCCAAACCGTTTTGAATTTGTATCTTGCAGGCCGCCTGGTAACTTTCCAGCAATGTGTAACATGGGAGAGACAAGGCCACACAAAAGCCTTTGGGCAGGGGGATGAGAGGGCTGATTAGTCTGGGGTTGCCAGAACAATGCAGTTCCATGACTCACTTGAGGTTGGCCTCATTAGAATTCCTGTTCTGTTTATCCAAGCTGGTGAAGCGCATTCCAGGCATCACTGCTTCAGTCCTAAGAGGACTTTGGGCCTCGTCCCTCCGTGCTCCCAGGCTCTTCTCTAAATTGCCCTCTGCATTTCTGCTCCCAACATACAGAGACTGGTTGGCTTGCAGCATTGCTAGTATGTTGTTTGCCTAACTGTATAATCTGCTGCTTGCTGAAAAGTGCAACTCTTTGGAAGGGCCCTTACAGCTCTGCTGATGTTATTTAGTTAAACTTCTAGCTGAGGGTTGACCTCTTTAATATGTGAGAAGTACTGTGGCAAAGGTACAATTGAGCTGCACTTTGGGAAATGTCTGCTTTGAGTCTTCCCTTTGCCACTTAGTGGCTTTAAGCAATCCACTCCCTTTCAGCGTCACTCCCTGCTGGCTGCATTAGGGGAATGATGCCGATCTATCTTGAGCTGTTACAATGATTCCAACAAGAATATTGCTGTATACATTTGGGTATTTTATCCTCTATTTGATAGTGGCTTTAACATTTTGCTTCTACATGGCTTTGGAATGCAGCCAGTTGTTTTCCATCTGAAAATGGGCAATTAAAAAAAAACACAAATATCCTGGTATCTGGGAAATATTTTGGTAATTGCTCTTAAGACAGTTCGGTATATCAAGGTCGGATTTTGAAAAGTGACCCCAACACTGCGGCATTGGAGCGTTTCAGTTTCAGTTTATTATGGTCAAAGATCAGCCAAAAATAATACAATTCCATACAAATACAAATTAAAACATAAAAAATATATCCTACACTATTAGTACAAATTAAAACCGTAACCTTTTATGCATAGTCAGTAAGCAAGATAGCAAAATTTTGCAACTGAAACCCGAGCAGCATGTAGCAAAGAAACGTAAGAGGAAGTACATCTGCCTGGATAACATACAAGAATCAGTGTAACAAGTGATGAATGTGGATCCCTAATAATTTGGCATGTATTAGGACATGGCCAACTGATTTCATCTCTCTGGAGCCACACGGACAAAGCCGTTCGGAGAAAGAAATCTGCCTTGTAAAACTGCTGAAGGTATCTAATAAAAATGCACTAGTGTGAATGCCCTCCTCAGTTTGGCCTGGGTATGTCCATATAGAAACTTTGCCAGCTTATAGGGACTCTCTAAATTGCCAACAGTTAATTACCTTTTTATAAGTCTTCTATTAGTCTGGGTAGCAATATTCCATACATGCTGTTTATCATTTTCCTTGCCTCAGAAAGTCAAATGGTAGTCAAGGTTGATGAATATAGGTGTATACTAGCCGTTGTCTGCTCTCCTTCCTATATCCAACGAGGGTTTATCATGGAGAATCAGAGGGATAAAGCCAGAGTGTTGATACGTCAATTTGAGGTGGAAGGGGTTAGCGCACGGTGCAGGGACTCCTTCAAGACTCAGATCTTAGCATCTTTGATAGGTAGGACTCAGGTAGGGGCCTCAGAAAGCTTCTCTCCACCCAGGAAGAGGCATATCAATCTGATGCTCTGTCAAAAACGGGTGCAGAATTGTGTCAAGATCCCCAGCACCCTTATCAGTCACATGTCCAGGGGCCTAGTAAAAGGGCTTTATCTACAGAAGTTCATGACTGCACACATAATTGGTAGAACTGGGGTTCCCTGGTGTGTTTCTATACATGTTTCCATGCGCAGGTGTTTTCCTATGAGATGCAAACATAGGTAGTATTATTTTATAATTCGATCGGCAGATGAAATAAATGTTACCAATAATCCTAGACTATTACTGTATACAGTATATTATCCCCAACATGCTGATTATTTACATACAGTTTGTAAAATGGATGAGGACACCCTTTCATGTGATCTGTGTTCCCTGTCTGTGATCTCATCTATAGGGAAGTGGCTGGAGGTGATCCTTTTATTTGCTGACTTTGCAAAAATTGATCTGTGGGGTTGAATACTGATTGCTTTGAACAGCCTCTTGTGCGTGATCCTAGTCCATCCTCAAGGCAGCAGAGGGAGTCTTATCCCAGCTTGTGATCCTGACTCAGGCTGGAAACCTGACTATCCTGTCTTGCACATTGATGTGAAAACTCAGCACTGATATTTAATACATTATAGAGGCTCTGTGACTTGATTCCTCCCCAGGCCTTGTTCCATCCCTTGTGATATCTGGGGTTGGAGTGTTCAGCCACAATATGGTTTGTTTGACTTTTGTCTTAACATGTGGTATGAGCCCAGACAAGTGTGGCTTTTATCAAACCAAGGCTTAGTATACTGTGTAAACCCAGCCTCTACAGTATATGTTTCTTACTTCAGTTGTTGACCCTAGCAATTGATGTTTATTACTGCATTTACAACTTGCCTGTCCTCAAGGAGCTCAGAGTGGCTCACCTCAGGTTATTCAAAATCATTTCCATGGTACTTGCCAGTCAAACATCCTGACTGGAATTACTTCCTCTGTGAAGTACAGTGAAGAGTGATAGACCCAAACTCACCTAGTGAAGGTGGATTTGAACTATATCATGGTTTGGAATATTGTGGGAACTCAGGCCTAGCGTACTGATATTAAATGGAGAGGCATTTTCCCACTGTGCCTTGATTGTTTCTGGCCAAGACAGGTATTTGAACAGGCAAGCAATAGGTGAGGCATAAGGCAAGCTCCTATTTTGGTTATGCAAATCACTGGGATAGAATGCGTGGCTTCTTCTATTTTCATGGCAATACATATTATTACTGAAAGTCAGTCCTCTTTAAAAAGAAGCTCGGGTTTCAGTTAGGCAGGACACAGATTTTTTCATTATAGTATTGTTGTAACTCTATGCTTGGATTTTTATTATGGACTGCAAAAGGATGAAGTAATTCCCACCAGAAGTATTTGTAATACAGCTGGCAGTTTCTATCCATATTGCTATCCCTCTGTCTGGAAAAAATAACACTATTATGTTCAGGATGGTCTGGCCTTAATCTTTGTAGATTGCAACCAAATCCCACCTTGGGATTGTTTTTAATGATGAAACAGCAGGATAGACTTTTTAAAAAAGCAATAAACACTGGAGTAATTCTTGATAGGGATTTTAAAAGGCAAAGGGCTCTCCTTTCTCCTTTTACCCCTCCTAGATTGTTATTTTTAAAATCAACCCTACATGAAACATTAATTTCAAGTTTAGCAGTCAGCTGTGTATATTTACAATTAATGTTTCTTGTAATTAATGGATATAACTTCTTAAATGTCATACCTATCCTAGAATGTAATTTGCAAGGGATTGTTTTGATAGTAGAACTGTTTTATTTATTCAACAACATGGAAGGTGCTCTGAAATTGCAATAATTTATTTCCCAGGTGCTGCTTTTTATTTGTTTGGTTCATGTATCTTTTTATATTCCAGAGCTGAGGGCACTTTGCATAGTGGTATAAATCTGTTGCATCCTTGCATCCACACAGCCACCAATATATGGTCTGGGAATATTAACACAATACTCCAAGCCACAAAATAGTCTCTTAGGAGCAGTTCTCTGGTTTGCTAATACGATAGAAGAGGCAGTTGTTAACACATGAGAAGTAGTAAACTTAATTATTTTATTTTTTAATTAAAATTAATTTAAATTTCAAAGTCCACGTCTATTCCAGATATCTCCAGAAATTAATTATGGATATATTTAAATTCCTCAACTCTTTATTTTTTGTATATTTGGAATATTTTGCATTTTTGTATATTTGTATATTTTTGTATATTTATGGACAAATAGGGAGGTTACGTATATAATGTGTACATGTATATATATGTAATATATGTTATATATATATATGTATATGTATATGTATTACCTACACCCTTTTTAGAGTGTCTTCTTCCCCTTCAGATCGAAGTTCAAGTAAACTGAAGTTGAGTTTAATATTCAAATAGCCAGAAGTTCAACAATTGTGAATGGGAGCTAAAAAAGTCTACTTATGCACATGTTAGTTAATTCAAAAGGCCTTGGGGGGGGGGGCAACTGTTTTCCCAGGGGAAAATTAGAAGTTTGGTACTTTCACTTTTTTCTAGAGGGGTAAGTAAAATATTCAGTATTTACAGTATAATGAATTCCATCCCTCAAAAATTTGCAGATTCAGGAGTAGTAAAGATAGTAGATTTGCTATTCTGACTTTGAATTGCTAAACAAGCAGAACTTGTTGAACTTGATGTTAGAAAATTATTTCAAAATTATTTCTGCAGAATCTAGAGCAGTGTTTCTCAACCTCAGCAACTTTAAAATGCTGGCTGGGGAATTCTGGGAGTTGAAGTCCACACATCTTACAGTTGCTAAGGTTGAGAAACACTGATCTAGAGCATGTTTAGGTAAGTCCAGACTCATAGTTTGTCAATATATCTTCCTAGATCATAAAAGGTAAAATGCCCATAGAGCACCCTATAGCTCTTCTTTGCTTTGGATTCCTCTGTTTTCTGAAACAATTAAAGAGACCTCATAAATGTTGTAAAATGCAGACATTGTTGTTTGAATAAAATTGAGGCACTCGTGCTTTAATAAATTCAATAAATATGGTAACAATACAATATTTATATGTAAATGTGGTATACATTTTATGATCTTAGAATAGTAAAAAAAGCTGCTCAGAAAGTATTGGGCACGCTACAACTTTTCTCAAACTGTCCATCCAAAAAGAATGTGTAGTTTCCTTCAGAAGTTGTGAATGGAGGGAGAGTATTTTGTAGATTAAGCAACTAGAATGGGAAAGCCAGTCCCTATGGAATTGGGGTAGTGTTTCACGGGTCCAGAAGTTTTCAGATGCTTAGCATTTATTTCATAATTTTAGGGACTTCACAACACAAACCATGCAGATGGTAAGGCTTTGAGGGTATCACTAAGGCCATCCTGAAAATTAGGTTGAGAGAATGCTGTGTTGCATAAGGTCACGTGGAGCCGTTTCCCCAGACCTATTTAGGGAATTGTGAACCAGATGTGTGGGAACTGTAAGGCCTTCCCCAGTCATCCTGTGTGAAATACTGACAATTGCAGCCCCAGCTGTTTGGAAAAGGGTAATCTAGTGAGATTGTTTTGGGACTATTTACAGTCAAATTGGAAACCAGTACTCCTTGGGAAAAAGAACTGCAAAGGCACCAGTGGCCCTGCCTGCACTTTGGGCAGGATCAGGGCCATTGAAGCATTGCCTGGGTGGAAGCTCTGTGTATAAAAATTGCACCATATGCTCCCTGAGCATAAAAGGATCATTGCCATAGGATAGGATTGCTGCCAGTGGGTTGACCCAAAGGGGATTGCCCCTTAGGGAGCCCCCTAGAATGACCTGTAGGGTGGACCACTGTATGGTCTTACACAGTGGTGATTAAAAGTTAGTGAACTTTTGAATTTTCAATATTTCTGCATAAACATGACCTAAAACATGATCTGTTCTCCACACAAGCCCTAAAAGTAGATAAAGAGAACCCAGTTCAATGAATGAGTCAAAAACATTATACTTGTTCATTTATTTATTGAGGAAAATGATCCAAAATTACATATTTGGTGTGGCAAAAGTATGTGAACTTCACAGCTATGCTGTGCTATGCTGGCTGGAGAATTCTGGGAGTTGAAGTCCAGACATCTTAAAGTTGTTAAGGTTGAGAAACACTGCTCTAGGATGATCAGTTCATCTGAGGGGGAAATTAGAGTCAGGTGTTTTAATCAATGGGATGATAATTAGGTGTGAGTGTGGGAGGTCCTGTCTTATTCAAAGAACAGAATTCTGGAACTTCACTATCAAAGTCTGATTTTACAATACAGGTATGTAAAAGTGTGTGCATGTATTTATTTGTTTATTTTTCCAACTTCTGTTTCTGCCCATCTCCCCCAAGAGAGGGAGAGACTGGGTGGTTTACAATAAAATCAGAATTAAAATAATAAAATCTAAATTACAACATATAAACCAATAAATAAGAATAAAATAGATACCAAACCTAAGGGGTGAAGCTCTTATTCAGTAGGGAGAGATTTATGGTGCTAGCCAGCCCCAAGAAGAGCTGTTGCCACCCCCAAGAAGAGCTGTTGCCTCTCCCACCCCGGGTGAGGTGGCAGAACCAGGTTTTCAAGTTCTTCCAGAAGGCCGGGAGCGAAGGGGCCTGCTTTACCTCTGAGGGCAGAAAGTTCCAAAGGGCGGGTGCCACTGCAGAGAAGGCCCACCTCCTGGACCCCACCAGGTAGAATTCCCTTACCAGTGGGGTTCACAGCATGCCCTCTCTGCATGACCGGGTAGGATGGGTCGATGTTAAGGGGATGAGACGGTCCCTCAGGTAACCTGGCCCAATGCCATGTATTGCGGGAGGGCTGAGCCTCCTGCAGGAGAGGGGTTTCTATAGGCTGCTGGTCTTCCCAGGGGTGATAAGATGGGGGCAAGCAGGCAAGAAATGGAGCATGATGTGGAGCAAGTGTTGAAATAGTGACCAACAGAAGGAGATATAACAAGAAGCTGCAATCTGGTCATTATAGGGAAAGGAGGACAGTCTAGCCATAGGCTGACCACGAAAGTCAAGGTGAGCAAAAGTGGATTTTCTAATATAGAGGTCCATCTTTTTAATGCCAGGTCAATTTCTGGCCAAATACATGTGATCCGGGATTCGTTTTTAATAATAATAATCCAAAATCAGTCTACTGTAAGTCTTCTTCACAGAAGGTTGTGGACCATAACCTACACTTTGGTCTAGAGAAGGTTGGTAAATAGATATTTTTTTGACTTTCCATTCTAGGGCTGAGGGAGGGTGATGGTCCGAAGCCACTTAACCAGGTTCTGTGCCTAAGGGATGTCTAGAACCTGTGTCTCTCCACTCTTGTGCCTCACCTTAACCTCTCCACCATGTTGGTTCTCATCATTAATAATTATTCATTATTAATCATCATTAAATCCAGGACTTAAACTTGGATAAAAATGCTGATTTGGCATGTACGATAGAGACGTGTCTGACAGAGGATGGGTAGTTAGTCTCTTCCAGCTCTGTCTAATAAGTTAATTTGTGGTGTTGCAGATTAGGGCTAGAGGACAGAGAAGTACAGGTAGTCCTTGTAATGGCAATTGGGACCAGAATTGCTGTTGCTAAGTGACACGGTTGTAAAGCATGATGTCACGTGACCATGCAGCTTAGCAACAGCAATTCCGGCAGTCCCAGTTGCCATCATTAAGCGAGGACCACCTAGGTTGTTGAGCAAGGACCTCATGTGACCGTGACTTCTGACTTCCTGCCAGCTTCCCCATTGATTTTGTTTATGGGAAGCCAGCAGGGAACATCAGGAATCACAATCACATGACCTTAGGGGTACTGCAACAGCCAGAACTCCCCAAGGATCGGTCATAAGTACCACTTGTTCAGCGCAGTTGCAAGTTTGAACGGTTGTTGAACAAGTTGTTGGTTGTAAGCCAAGGACTACCTGTAATGTGGCTAGAAGCTAGAGGACTTCTGCTCACTGCCCAGAAGCTCTGACAGTCTGCCAGTTTTGAATGTTGCTACAGTAGAAGGGGATCAATGTAGTGTTCGCGCATCACCAGGCTAACTGCAGGTTAACTGCTGCACAGCAAGCTTTCTTGGTGATCTCTGATGTGGAAATGAGCTACCCTAGATGGTGCCCACACTGGTTATCCAGTCAGGAGTAGCTCAGGCTATCATATCTAGTATAGCCATGGACCTGTCCCTATAGGTATCTGTCTCCATACATAGAGCTGGCTGTAGTCCTCATTTAGTGACTGCCTCATTTAGTGATCGTTTGCAGTTACAATGGTGATGAAAAAGTAACTTTGTGACCAGTTGTTGTTTATTTGTTCAGTCGCTTCCGACTCTTCGTGACTTCATGGACCAGCCCACGCCAGAGCTTCCTGTCGGTCGTCAACACCCCCAGCTCCCCCAGGGACAAGTCCGTCACCTCTAGAATATCATCTATCCATCTTGCCCTTGGTCAGCCCCTCTTCCTTTTGCCTTCCACTCTCCCTAGCATCAGCATCTTCTCCAGGGTGTCCTGTCTTCTCATTATGTGGCCAAAGTATTTCATTTTTGCCTTTAATACCATTCCCTCAAGTGAGCAGTCTGGCTTTATTTCCTGGAGTATGGACTGGTTTGATCTTCTCGCAGTCCAAGGCACTCTCAGAATTTTCCTCCAACACCACAGTTCAAAAGCATCGATCTTCCTTCTCTCAGCCTTCCTTATGGTCCAGCTCTTGCAGCCATATGTTACTACTGGGAAAATCATTGCTTTAACGATGTGGGCCTTTGTTGTCAGTGTGATGTCTCTGCTCTTAACTATTTTATCGAGATTGGTCATTGCTCTTCTCCCAAGGATTAAGCGTCTTCTGATTTCCTGACTGCAGTCAGCATCTGTAGTAATCTTTGCACCTAGAAATACAAAGTCTTTCACTGCTTCTACGTTTTCTCCCTCTATTTGCCAGTTATCAATCAAGCTGGTTGCCATAATCTTGGTTTTTTTGAGGTTTAGCTGCAAGCCAGCTTTTGCACTTTCTTCTTTCACCTTCATCATAAGGCTCCTCAGTTCCTCTTCGCTTTCAGCCATCAAAGTGGTGTCATCTGCATATCTGAGATTGTTAATGTTTCTTCCAGCAATTTTAACTCCAGCCTTGGATTCCTCAAGCCCAGCATGTCGCATGATGCGTTCTGCATACAAGTTGAATAGGTAGGGTGAGAGTATACAGCCCTGCCGTACTCCTTTCCCAATCTTAAACCAGTCCATTGTTCCGTGGTCTGTTCTTACTGTTGCTGCTTGGTCGTTATACAGATTCTTCAGGAGGCATACAAGATGACTTGGTATCCCCATACCACTAAGAACTTGCCACAGTTTGTTATGGTCCGCACAGTCAAAGGCTTTAGAATAGTCAATAAAACAGAAATAGATGTTTTTCTGAAACTCCCTGGCTTTTTCCATTATCCAGCGGATATTGGCAATTTGGTCTCTAGTTCCTCTGCCTTTTCTAAAGCCAGCTTGTACATCTGGCAATTCTCGCTCCATGAATTGCTGAAGTCTACCTTGCAGGATCTTGAGCATTACCTTACTGGCATGTGAAATGAGTGCCACTGTTCGATAGTTTGAGCATTCTTTAGTGTTTCCCTTTTTTGGTATGGGGATATAAGTTGATTTTTTCCAATCTGATGGCCATTCTTGTGTTTTCCAAATTTGCTGGCATATCTCAGCAATAACCACATCCAATTTGCCCTGGCTCATAGATCTTACATTCCAGGTTCCAATGGTGTGTTGATCCTTAGAACATCGGATTCGCCATTCACCACCAGCACCGTCGGCCGCTAGCCGTCCTTTCGGCTTTGAGCTAGCTGCGTCATCACGTCTGGGGCTAGTTGAGCTCATCCTCTGTTCCTCCCCAGTAGCATTTTGACCATCTTTCGACCTGGGAGTCTCATCTTCCGATGGTATACCGACATATCTCTGGTTGTACTGATCCATTTAGTTTTCACGGCAAGAATACTGGGGTGGGTTGCCATTACCTTCCCCAGGGATCGCATTTAGCCTGACCTCTCTGTCATGACCTTCCCGTCTTGGGTGGCCCTTCACGGTTTAGCCCATGGCATCATTGAGGTGCTCAAGCTCCAGCACCACGACAAGGTAACGATCCTTTGCTGAAGCATGAATATAGTAGTATAACACAATTTCATGTAAGTGTCATTTCATATTTTAATAGAGGCAGATAGAAAGAGACAACTAGAAAGGTGCTTTAGTGTTACTACTAAACACTAAAAGTTTTTTTTTTAACAGAGTGATTAAAAAACAGCACACACTGTAAAGAGTACTGTATATTGAATGTATTCTGAGCTGGTCAATAGGTCACAACCCATGTCCATATCCCTCCCCCAGTTGAAAAAGAGAACCAGTGATAAGAACACTGCTGTGGATGGAACCATAATGGGATGTGAGGATGAAAATGCATAGCTGTAATTTAGAAAAATAATTTGCCACTTTCTTTTTACCTGCTAAGTTATTTATTAATGCTAGGGGCTATCTGGAAGCACCCCCTCTCTTTGTTCACTCGTTTTCTCTCTTTCCTCCTCCTTTTCCTCCTTTGGTAGGATGCCACTTATAGCCATGTGTACCGTTCATTTGCCATACGTGGAACAGACAATTATGTTAACAGCATATGAGAAGAAGATAAAAGCTGCGGGAACTTTGCAAAGGACTTGCAAAGATTTCTGGAGATAGTTAAAATGGGGCATGAACACTAGGTAGGCTGTGGGAAGGTGTCCAGCATTGGCTTGGATAGTATTTCAACTCCTGGGTCACTGTCTATTTTAGGTAAGCTTTTTTTGTAAGCCAAGAGCTACACTGGCTTGGAGGTGGTATTGCTGATCATAATTCTTTGCTAGGAGCTCATTTCCACATATATCAATCAACTAACTGTTCTTACTGCAACTGAGGATAATGGAAGGGGAATCATAATTATCTCTGTGGGGCCTAAGTCAGACAAATAATGCTTTTCTAAAATCTTCTTGTGACTACAGCAATTAAAGGAGGCCTTTTTATAGTGCTTTTCTGTTTTCCTTCTGCAAATAAAGAGGCAGGGAATGTTTATGTTTGGCTGCAGATTTTATTTCCTGTTATTCAATCAAGAGCAATTGATTGAATAACTTGGAGCCAGTTAGAAGCTGTGCTTACAATTTTGGTAAAGTAGTGGATGTTGTACTAACAGAAACCTAATTTATAAGCTCAGGGTTCTTTTTATATAACATGGTGCATGTTGAAGAGTATCTTTTTCTTGTTTCTGTAATAAAGCACTCCAGGAATTGATATTCAGTATGTGAAATCAGCACGAACACAAGACACAGTGCTGGATCTAAAAGTTGCTATCTCACACTCATGGTCCCACAGAAGATGGATGACAAACACTTTAGCACTTCCCCAGGTTACCGCTTGTAGCCTTTGTCTGGTTGGACCAGCAGTGAGTGATAGTTCCAGTCCATCCAACTAGCTGTTTACGTAATAGCTTGGTTCAGTGCATTAAGTCAGATTCGTTTGCTTGTTTCAGGTTAACATATTGTGGGACTTCCGCATTTGTAACTTGTAAACCAGGGTTCAGTTTGATAAATGAATGCAATTGAAGAGTAAAGGAAAAGCTTTGAGAGGCTTCCTAGTGAGCCTCTAAGTAGAATATGGTAAGTCTTCTCCATATTTAGAGCTGGGCTAACTTCTAGTAAGAGTTGTTGGGAGCAAATATTAGTATTTATTGGCTGTTTATATTGTAATGTATATTTTTATGGTTTTAATTGTGATTTTATTGTAAACTGCCCAGAGTCCCTCTATTCTGGGGGAGATGGGCAGTGTTAGAAATCTGAGAAATAAATAAATAAATGTTCTTTTATAGGCTCTTGAGGGAAAACCACACCGGCCCAGTGGAGACAGGAACGCTATGCTAGATAGACCTTTAAATCGGGTCCAGCAGAAAAACTCTTTTGCATCTGTAATGAGTACTATTATTAATCATTTGTTTATTTATTTATCAAACTTTATCACCGCCCATCTCCCTCCCAAGGAGGGACTCATAATCATGCTTCTAATCCAACACAAAATGTGAGAATTTGAGGTGGAAGGATTCTGCTTTACAAGAAAAAACAGCAGCCCAGATTTGGTGCCTGGGATTTAAAATGCCTGCTCCTGGCTCATGCAATTGTGAAGCAGGTGCTATCAAGCAACCAAGCTGATTGATGAAGTCCTAAAACTCCCTTCAACTTTAATTTGCCCTAGGTAATGAGTGTGTTTAGCTGCAGTTAAACCAATTAAGTAGGGTAATTAATTAATGGCTAGGATAGCATTCTGCATTGGAGGGAGAAGAGAGGCATGACATATTAAACCTCCATATACAAATGTGGACGTACAATTTCCCAATTGAAACCTCGTACCTTTTGTGCATATTTTTTCTCTGTGAAGCAAATAAATTCACATTGTAGGGCTGATTAGATTTTCTCCCCAACTTTCTCTGCAGGTATTTCAGATTTTTTTCAAAACCCCAACATCAGTGTAAATTCATTTAGGGTGTGTTAGATAGTATAGTGGCATGTCTTTTAACAATGATGCTCTCTCCAGTCTTGTACCAGACCCAGTGCTTAAGGACTGAGTACACGCTTTGCAGATACAGGGGCTCAGGTCCACCTCCCAGCATCTCTAATAAAAGCATGGAGCAGTGCATCTGGAGAGATTTCTGTAGGGAGCTGATCTTGACCGGTGTCTTGGATGCCCATACAGAGAGCCTTATGATGTTCTCTGGGTGCATTTCTTTTACTCAGCAAACTTATCCAACCTGATACTTTCTAGAAGAATCAAGAATACAAGTAAAACCATGAGGCATCCTGGCTGGGAATTCTGGGAGTAGTAGTTCTGGCACATCCAGAGGGCACCCATTTGGAGAAGCCTTCCCCCAAGTATCCCAAAGTGTAGACTGAGTTTGTGTGGCTTGAACATTTGAAGGCAGTGCTTGCCTGTTTGGGTCCAGTGTTCTTCCTCTGTGTGCTGTCTCTGTCCATCTCCAGGACAAGCCCTGTTGCATGCTGCGTTCTGTTTACCAGGTCTCTGCAATAGGATTTATTCTCTGTAAACATTTCCCAAGTTGTTTCCCCTCCCAACCTTGCTGTGAGTGGGAAGATTGGTATTTCCTTTTGTAATCCCCCCTTAGGATCTCAGCTCTGGGAGGATCCCCGTTCAAGATTCATTCTTGGCCAAGAGCTCCATAATCGACAGCCAGCTAGGCATCCTTCCTGCCAGATGTCCCGATCCTTGGAAGCAACAGTTTGTTCTTCTGTCATTTTTTTAGCTTTTATATTTCAAAGTATCATTCTGTGCTGTCAGCTTACAACTCTGATGCCCTCCAGTGAGCAGAAGCCACCAGGCGCCTAGCTGGCTCACATCCCTGCCTTGCTATTTTCAACAGTGCATCTTGGCACATGCTGCCCGCCTACAGACTTTTCCCTCTTTACAAATGAAAGCTGGAAAATGGATCTGGTGGATTCTCATAATACATCCTGATAAGGAGAGCTAAAACAACATAGCTGTGGCTAAGAGCTAAAATGGGGGACTTTGTAGTAAAAAAATCTCTATCCAGCCATGACTTTGCTGGTAGACTAAACAAATGCACATTTATTTATTTAATTTTATCCCGCTCTTATTATTTTTATTTTTATAAATAATTCAAGGCAGCAGACATAACAAATACTCCTTCCTCTTCTTCTTTTCCCCACAACAACAACCCTGTGAGGTGAGTTGGGCTGAGAGGGAGGGACTGGCCCAAGGTCATCCAGCCAGCTGTCATGCCTGAGGTGGCACTAGAACTCTCAGTCCCCTGGATTCTAGCCCGTTGCCTTAACCACTAGACCATACTGGCTCTCTTTCTCTTTCCTAGCTCCTATTTATCCATTATGGAAGAATTATTGTTTGATGTTCTGACCTATTTGTTGCTTCATATTTTTTTAATGATGAATTATCTTACTGGCAAATCTTCCAGAAATTTCTTGTACTTGATTCAGGCTACTCAAATTGGAATTACAGTGAAGTAAACATTCTGCTTCATGATGAAAATGTTAAAATCCTGTCAGGATAGTGACAAAATCTTGAGATCATCTGAATCCTTAGGCAACATTTGCAAAAACAACTGTGTACGTGAATAAGTGGGAATGGAGAATTTTGAAAAAGCTTATCTGAGTTGAAGTCATGAACCTGTGTTGTCAGAGATTTAAAGTGAAGTGGAGCAAGGATAAGAAGCCTGAGTCTTTTCAAACATTTTTGGATTCCGCTCCCATCAGCCTACAGCCAGTAGTTTGGAACGATGGAATTCTAGTCCCACAGCATTTGGAAGGCGACCCGTTCCTCGTTTTGCCATGTTGGAAAAGAGCCACCAACTTGGTATACTGATAACAACTCCTGTAGTTCCCAGCAAACATGGTCTTGGCCATCTACCAGCGTGAGAAGTTCCTGTAATCGTTTTTCTTGCTTATGTGGCTCTTTGCAGTGAATTTCAGTACTTTGGATCACTTAGGGAGGCAGATAGCAGATACTCCTTAAAAAAGAGTGGAGGCCACATTTGCAAGTGTTGGTTTTCAAACCATTTATCCTCTGGATACTTACTGGATGAGACAGTTCCACTGCAGATGTGAAAATACGTCAGCATAGAAAGGGTTTCCATGCTGATTTATTTGCAATGTCTGCTGTAGAACTGCTGTGCCTGGAAGCTACATGTTCTTCTTTTTTTTCTGTTGTGCAATAGTGATAGGATTCAGTGTTTTAAGAGCCTTGCTGGAGGGATGGCCTGAAAAACCTCTTCTGCAATTTGACAAACCTCCATCTGGTTTTCATTTCATAACCCCAAGAGGGAAGAGCATCTGTCACGTTCCCCCGCAAGTCCCCAGGTTAGTCAAAGCCTTGGCTTCCCTGTCCTTGGAAGAATCCTGCCCACCCTGAGGAAGGGTGGGCATAGATGTGTCTCAGCAGTGTTTGTGAGTGTGGTGAACTGCATCTGGATGAAGCTTCCTAGTTACGCATTGGTGACACTAACAGCACTGAGAGAAAGATTTACTCTGATTATATTGATTTGTTTGTTGCTAGGAGATGGCAATCCGTCAGGAGGAAAGGAAATGTTGCAATAGCAGAATCTGTGACCCAGGAATCTTTGCAGCAAGGAAAGCTTCCTAGCTGAAGTGGGTTCTGAAATGTGTTCTCCTAACCCTGAAGTGGGTTCTGAAATGTGTTCTCCTACCTCTGCAAGGTACAGAGAAATGAATGTTACTCAAAGGTTCTCTGGGCTTCTTTTTTGCAAGCAGAAAAAAAAAACTTGTTACTAAAGAGGTGAGGTTGCCAGTGACCTTTAAGAAAGCAATCCTTGAGAAATTTCAGATCTTAAAGGGGAGCAATTCCTCTGAATGGTGCATTGTGTGGTCCTGGAGAGCACTTTGTCCAGACTTGTTCAAATTTTGGGCTAGGCCTGCTGAAAATCCTGAGGTGCTGAAAATGTGCCAAGGGAGAATCCCTTTGAGATACTGCATTGGAGCTTCTGTGGACTGGAGCCCTTCAGATGGGTTGGGCTGCAACTCCCAGAATTCCTAGAGAGCCTGGCTTTTTACCACACTAATGACACCTGCTGGGAATTGTAGTCATACTCATCTAGAGGATACCAGGTCAGAGAAGACTGTATAATATTATAAGACAATGATTATCCTGCGTTAATTCCAAAAAGAGACACATATTTATTTGCTTGCTTGTTTTATCATTGTATAGGCCATCTTTTAAACAGTTTGCCCAAGGCAGACAATATAATGAAGTCAACTAAGTTGGTTGATCATTACCCTGCCCTGTTTGCATATAGAGTGACATAAACAATGATTTAGCCATTAGCACATACATAAGAGGCCCTAAACTCTTCTGCTTGCATTCCATAGAAAACATACTCCCCCCACTTTGCCCGGTTCTCCCTGAAGTCAGCAAGGGTGGGGAAGTTAGTGAAGTTCAGCTGTTCTCAGCTACATGAAATGTAGGTCCATTCATCTCTGCTTTATATCTGGGCAGGGCAAACAGACCAATTGCAGCTGTATCGTCCTTCTCCAGCTGTTATCTTACACAATGCTGTGACCCCCACTGAGTGTTGGTCTGCTTGTTTGTTTGTTTCACTAGTAACACAACAGATTGTGGCAGAATTTCTCAAGCATTTGGGAAAATATGGCCTGCACATAGGTAATGCAGCGAGTTTAGGAAGATCTCTGCTTGTCTAGTATGTAGATTAGCCTTCCCTCACTTGGTACCCTTCTAATAAGTGAGAATGCAGTTCCCATAATCCCTGCCATTATGGGAGTTGTTGTCCTTCACACTCAGAAGGCTCCAGGTTGGGATTGAAGTTTTTATGTGGTTTGCTCAAGAGGTAGCTAAAAGCCCTTTCTCTTGTCTGCAGAAGAGAACTCTGCAAATAAAATCCTAAACAGCTTAACTGTTTCCCCATTCATCTTCAAATGCCCTTTTGCTTAAAGCTTGAAGGTGCTCTAAGAGAGTTAGAATCTAGGAGAGACTTAGAATCATGAAGTTCTACTCATATTCAGAACTGAATTACTGATGAGTGAATAGCACAGAGTAAATAGTTTTCTCATTGGTTCAAGAACTAGATGTTTGCTGGATGTTGTTTCTCCTTGGCTCTAAGCCTTTTGGGAAGTCTGCTGTCTCCAGGTTGCTCACAGGAGTTTTGAGGTGTTTCTTTGGATTCTAAGTGAACCCTTTCCCCCACCCCACTTCCCAGAAGCTTCCAAGACAAATTCCTTGGTCCATAGAGTTGGGATTCTCTCTCTCAGTCTAGTTCTGTCAGTCACTGAAGCCATGTGGGAGAAGGAGCAACTGAGACAGATGTGTCACATCAGTGCCTCTTTTAGTGGAATCCCTGCTCTCATGATTTTTTCCTAAAAAGCGTAAGTGAATAGAGAAAAATGAAATGAGTGACATACCTAGTTTAAACTTTGTTTGTTCTCTCCAAACATGGCTGTTGCAGTAGAGCCACTCCATTTGGGGGTAATTTGAGTGTATGAGCCAATGATATGAGTGGGTGAAACAATACTTCTCATTAGACAAACTGGTGGCTTTAAAATGCAGTAATTACTGTTTTGAGGCACATCTCACTCATACAAACAAACCCATTCACTCCGCATGAGCTAAAATTCACACTTCTCTCTGTAAGCCTTTAGTAAATAGACTCTAGTTATGAGTCCGCAGCCATGAGAGATAGAAGTATTTCCTTCTTGAAATATAAGCTGCATTCATACAGAATCTCCAACTTGCACTGCAAGTTTTTCAGTTTCTCCATCTCAGAGTTTTGAAACCTATTGTCTTGTAAGGCTCTTAGGTTCTCCATTTAACTTTGATGTCTAAGACAGCACCCCCTCAGCTGTGCCAGATTTTGCTGGACACTTTCCAGGAGGCTGAAAGGACTAAGAAGCTGGCAATACATTTTGAGTGCCTCGGGAAAGAAAGTACTTTAAAAGCCAGGTATTGATTCTGTCCAGGCTATAGCTTTCTTTCAGATCTTTTAAACCTGAGATCTGGATTTTAAAAAAGGGTGGCATAGAGGTTTGTGTAAGTATATTGGCACTTCTATCTTGATGTCTGAAAATGATCAAGAGGGTCAAAATTTACTTTATTCCTGGGAAATTAGATTATATCCTCTTGCAATGATTTTATATGTATATGTATATGTATATATGAGAGAGTGCATGCACGTTGATTTTTGTCCATTTCTTGTTTTAGGGCAGTGTTTGGAGAATCAATTCTGATTAGGGTATAGGACTTAGGTAGTCTGTGCTTGATCTGACAAAAGAAAAATTGAAAGATAAATGTCTTGTTATTCAATAAAACAATTCTGATTTGCATTGGAGCAGTAGTGATAGAGAGTTTGGATAGGCCTGATTGCCCATAAGCATAATTCACAGCCCCTTTCACTTTAATTTTAAATATAAAATATGGAAGAGAAAGGACAGTGCATTCCTGAATATCTGAAGATATATCTGGGGAGGTGTTGACAGTTTCACTGACATAATTCATATTGCTAATATTTGGATAGTGGTCTAAAAATAGTACCATTTAAAAAGCAGAGTTAAAAATCTTGACCTCCTTTCCTTCTTCCTTTATCCCTGCATTGTATATTAATAAAGAATTGTTGAGCTGCTGTGGCTGCCATTTATAGAACATAAAAATTGAACCATATACCTTCAGGTGATTTCAGGGGCTAGGCGCTAGGTTATTTCACAGTTGATCCTATATGTGTAAATTTTGTGAGTGTTATCAGTGGGATTTATGAGGGAGATTTGTAAGATAACGCAGAGAAAGATTTCAAAATGAGCTTGTACTTGTTCTTTACTAAGAAAGAAACCTGCATCCAATTTTCTGTGTTCTAATCAATGAATTCAAAATCTCTTGATTAATGATTGACAGGTGAATTTTAAAGTTCATTGCAGTAATTTTAGCACATCTCAGATATACTTACGTCTATTGGGCTTCCTAGACAGCAAGTATGTTTAGGAATGTAGCCTCAGATTATTGGTCTTTTCTCATTTCATTTCTACTTCACATACCCTACTATACATCCAGCAACTTTACCATTTCAACAGGTCTAAAGGTTTTCTAATCTGCATGAACATCAGCAGAAAACTTACGCAAATTCTTTGAGTTTCTGCTTTCCATCTTTAAACTTTAGAGCCTCTGCCATAGAATAATTTGCACTGCAGAGTTCAGAGAATTTGCCATTTTCTTCCCATTGCTACCTTCTCTTCTTCTGCTTCTGAATGATAGGCAGGTTGCAAATCCTCCACGTTCAGAGTTCTGCATCAGTGAAATTAATAACATGTGTGTGTGTTATTTTATTTATTTTCTATAGCGGTCCATCTCAACAAGTGACTCTGGGCGGCTTACAATCATAAAAACCATAAAACAGTTAACATAATTAAAAACATTAAATCTTCAACATTATTGGAAAATGAATGTGTAAAATCCGACATGGAAAAAGGTGGTAGTACATCCAAAACTTGTTCCTTGGTGTTTGGCAATTCAGCTGAGTCATTTGATGATATTGGAATTATGCCTTAAATCTACACTGGAATTCATCATACAAAATTCCTTTTGGCTAAAACAATCCTTTAAAACGAATTGGCAGTGATCAGAAGATTCTCTCTGAAATTGATTTACTAGATGGTGTCTGACTGCAGATAAAATCTACCACATTGCTAAAACCCTGTGACCTATCTCTTGAAGGAAATGTAAAGAGCATGGCTCTTTCCTATATTTAGCAGATATCTGCGCATTAAGTTTTTTGGTTTTTTTAAATTGAGGTCTCAGGACTGGTGGTTGCACAAAAAACTTACATGGCTTTTAATTACTGCTGAGGGGCTAGAGATTGTAAAAATCTGAATGATACTGGTTGTTTCATCAACACTTGGTTTTCAAGAGTGTAGCAGCCGATCATTTTCTTGAGAACTGAATACATCAGAGGGAAGACAAAAAAAAGAGTACTATTGGAAGAATAATTTTCTCAGTTTATTGCTCAGTATATTGATTGCTCAGATTATGGATAGTTAACTTACATTATTAGGAAGCACATAGTAGCACAAATGAAAATCTTTCCTTATCTCTAGAAAGTGGTATTAGTTGAAATTCTCCCCAGCGGAGGTGATAAGTCCAAGGCCTTCCGTTAGAAGAATTACCTCTGACAGAGCTTGTTGCTTTCTCCTTCCAACCTTTTAAAATGATATGCGTAATAATAATCAGGATGACCTAACTGTAGCCGTGTCCATGTATTTTGCATGTAGATTTCCCAGCTGAGTGCCTTCGGATTAATTGAATTTTTAGTTCCCTTGAATCCTAGCTGCTGTGGTCCTACACATTTGGAGAACACCAGAGTGGGAAGGCTGGAGGATTAAACAGAAAGTGTATCTCATAAAATGGCTTGCTTCTTGAAGGGAAGCCCTTCTTATATGGTGGTAAAGCACATCACAGCCTCGTGTGAATGTTTCAACAAAAAATCAATGAAGCAAGATGTAACGGTCTAGTCCTTTATGTTGGTAGATGACACTGAGAAATTATTAAGAACTATTTAACATATTGCCTGTTCCCCGGCGAATTTCCCTCACTTACTTGTGTATAGCAAGTGGTACAGTTCATCTTTTTAAGCAAAGCTAAACTGAGTCTTTTTTATAATGAACTCCATTATTTAAATCTGCTGTTAGTTTGGGATTTGTTTTGCATTTGCGTTATAGATGCAGCCAAGGTCTAAGTCAGTCCCTGCTGCTGTGTTTTCGAAATTCTTTGGACTACACTCCCATTTTCCCTCACCAGCATGGCTAATTGCAATACTGGTTGCAGAGGGATGGCAGTTATAGTCTGACTCATCAGGAAATCACCAGATTATGGGAAGGCTAAGTGATGAAATGATTCAGTGAAATGGCATGGAGCTAATACAAGTCATTTTGGCCACTGCTAAGATTTTTCCTCTTGTTGGCTGCAATATTTCTTTGTTTCTCATGTCTCTTCTGAAACAATGTTCTGGTAACGACGATAGTGGTGAAATGCTGGTTTTCCTCCCAAAATGGCATTAGGTGACAACCAGGGGAAGTGTTGTCACAGAGCTGTTACGTAGCCTTGACACACACACCCCTACCCATCATTGTCTGTAGGAAACCGATAATGTATTGATGACACAATACTGGGTAAATTATTGAGAGGAGAAGCTGAGGCAGTTTATTTTTTCAGTGGCTGCCTGGGTAGAGCTTGTGAATAGACCAGTGTTTCTCAACCTTGGCAACTTTAAGACATGTGGACTTCAACTCCCAGAATTCAAAGCTGGCTGGGGAATTCTGGGAGTTGAAGTCCACACATCTTAAAGCTGCCATGGTTGAGAAACAGTGGCATAGACTATCTCTCAGCTTCAGGAAAGAAAATAGTTTGCTATGTGTGATTTATACCAAACATTCAAACAAAGGGAAGACATTTTGCTGCCATTGTTCACTGAAATTTGGGAAAGCAAAAAGGACCTGGAGTCTGAATGCAGGATCTTGTCTGCTCACTCATGATGCTGTAGTTATTAGATATACTGCAAAGTAATTAATTTTAAATAGCCATCTGGACTTTATTTTTATCTATATTATTAATAATTTGTAATTTTATAATGTATTTTATATATTTATTGTTTTATTGAGGATTTTGTTGTAAACCGCCCAGAGTCCCTCCAGTGGGAGGAGATGGGCGGTGACAAATTTGATAAATAAATAAATAAATATCAGAACACAGTGTATTGTTATTTTCAAAGAAGTTTTCAAACAGTGGTTTTATGCATGCAGGATGGAAGGGAAAGTTGTTGGTCCTCTTTGCTGGGAAAAACCCTCCCTTAAACATAGCCTAGCTGCAAGTATTGTCTTAAAATGGGGTGCCAAGAAGAGGAAGTGAAAGATTGCCAGCTGACTTTGCTGGACTCCAGAGCTGAGGAAAAAACATTGCCCTTCAACCCAAGTGTCTGCTTCAAGACTGTGTTTACTCCACCAGCGTTAGTGCAAGGCTGTTCCCTGACAGATGCAGCATTGGCACTAGGAATTAAAAGTATGCTTTTCCCCAGTAACTTGGCATTCTTGGGCCTTCTTCAGCTGTAAAAACTACCCATTGCAAGTGCCTCAAAGGATTTAGGCTACTTGTCATGTGGACATCACTTGCAGGCTTTGCTCTGGAATTACTATAGGTTTCATGCTGGGCTGAAAATAATGCCAAAGGAAGGATTGGAGCTGTCCCTCTCCAGCTGATAAGGTCCCAAAATGTGGAGAAGAGCTGGGGGAGGGGGTGACACTCTCTGCCCCTGCTATCTCTCTTCACACCCTTCCTGCATTGCTTTTGGATGTAAAAAAGTAGCCAATTGAAAGGAGGACAGCTGCATCTTTATTTTAGATCTTCCCACCAAAATTTTCACTTAGAGTTCCTTGAATGATTGAGGTGGCGGGGAGGGAAGGGAATGCGATGGAAGGGGCAGGGTAGAATTCATCTTTGCACTCATTCCATGCTTTTCAGTTTGAATGCCTGAATATTCATTTATGTAGAAAATATGAATTTAAATTTTTTATAGCTATGACAACTGTGCCTATCAAGTAAGGCTAAACTATATCATATTAAAATATTCCTGGAGAATAATGGAGTGACTCTGCCTAGAGATTTGCATGATATCTCTGGTTAGAGGAAGGTGTGTCATAGATTTAGAAAGTGCCTCTCCCTAGATCTTGTGAGTGATGATGCTATACTTTGATTCTGTATGAGGCAGTTTAATATGTTCCCAATGTTTTTGATACGAATACGGCTAGCAATGCAACCACCTAATAAGATATTGAAGTTTCTAACTCTGTTCTGAGTATCCTTCATTCTAAAGATATAAGTAGCAGCTTGCTGTTGTGATAGAAGTTTTTATGGAAATGCTAGTGGACTTAATCAGGGAGGAATTACTTAATAGAGACAAAATGTTCTGAATACAACATAACTAAGTTGCTAATTGTTCTTGTAAAAACAGCCATTTTGGTTCAAGGTTTTCATGTATTAGTCAAATTCAAAATACTTAGTCTACTTCTGCATATTATATTGTGTCAGTTCTTTCATTTGCAGATCATAAGCACTTTGCAATATATCTTTGTTTCTTCCTATGACTCTATTTAATTGGGGAGCCTGAAACCCATATTTATGGCTTTCTCCTGTATGATTTTCCATTTTTAAAAGACCACATGGAAAGAAGGAGAACAAGAGGATGACCAGCAGAAAGATGGATGGACTCAGTGTTGCCATGTGTGCAGTGTTGAAAGACTTGAATGACAGATCATCCTGGAAAAAATGTGTCTGTATGGTTGCTAAGATTAATACCGGCTTGATGGCCCATAATCATCATCAGTTTAAAGAGTCCTGATCCAATTATTTTCACAGTTTTAATTGGGTTGATCACCTGTGATAAATCTAGAATGTTCCTGTCTTCTTAGATTTAGCACTCTCATGTTAGGAAGTAGATACTGTAGTTAAAAAGTGGAGAAGGAAACTTTCCTGTTTATAATGCTTCAGAGGTAATATCCCTTCTATATATCACTTCTAGCTCAGTAGTGCTGTGTCCAGTATTCCTCTGACTAAATTTAGAAGTGAACTCATTACTGTTTACCAGACAGGCATATTAAGGACATGATACTGTGGAGAGCTGTCTGATTTGAACTTGCTGAAATACATAAACCAGAACTCCCTTGAGATATTCATTCTGTCATATTGATTCTGGCACAAACATTGCCATCTGTGATTTGAAAAAAAGGAGTGTACAGTAGGGGGTACAAAGAGGCTGAATTTTAATGTCTGCCAGCCACATTCTTGTGAGTTGTAAAACTTACTTTGATTCCTGGCTCATGTCATCTGTGGAGGCGGGGGGGGGGGGGATGCAGGAATGCAGTGTGCTGTGTCTCAAATGCTGTTCAGTATAAAAAGTTAAGATGCGAAAACCATAGGCCCTTGCTGAGATGTTTGCTAGCATGAAAGACAATGAAGAATTTGCACCATCAGCTTGAATTGTGCTGATGTGAGTTGCATGATGACTGCCCTTCCCCCTGTTTCCTGCCAGTCAGGGCTGTAGGGCGATGAGAGATAGAAATAAGTGTTCCACTTGCTTTGCTTCACTCTTGGCATTAGGTTTGTGCATGGAGCTTCCAGTGGATTTTATCTTGTATTAATTAGGGACTAGTTTCCCCAGCCAGACCGCAATATGATAAGGGTCTGACTAGGACTGCAAAAGTTTCCACCAATTGTCATTTTTAGGGGACAGAAGAAAATGATTAAATACAAGCGGGAGAAATCTTAGCAACCATGTATACAGTGATTCTACATATATTGAAGTTTGGTTTTTTTCCTGGACCTGACTGCTTTAGGGATGCAGTCCCTGGCATGTCATTCAGAGGCTGAGGGCAACTCTTGACCTGAAAACATTCTGCAGTCTTGAGTCAAGCCTCTGAATAAAGCCTGGGTGTTTTGGACAGTAGTGCTTCAAACTGTGGCAGAGATTTGCAGGCTTGGTTCTTGCTTTTCCTTGACTCGCAGTTTGTTGTGTGCACAGAATTCTTCTGGCGAGTCCCTGCCTGTAGCCTGAAGAGGGACAGCTCGGTCACCCTTTTTTATCATCTCAGCCAGGCCTTGGTGGCTCAGTTTGTTTGGGTCACAGAAAGAGTCTGTGGGTTTTCAGCTGCGCTGGGTCACACTTCTCCCCTCTTCTGCTTCAGGATCAATTTGACACGGTTGAGCGGCACACTCAGTGGGGCCTGGACCTGATGGACAGATATGTCAAATTTGTGAAAGAGCGGACAGAAATTGAGCAGGCATATGCAAAGCAGCTGAGGTAGGTATGCCGAGGGAGTGCCAATGGGCCTGACAGAGGCTTGGATTCAGGTTTTAGGGATGGGAAAGAAGAACCCAAGAAGTTATGCAGTTCAGCTCTGGGGAAAAGCAGCTGCTGAGGCTGCCCAGCCAAAGAATCAAGGCCCTGGACTCTTTTCTGAAGTATCTAGACATGCACTGTGGTTTATTAATTAAGTGGGTGGAAATGGGGGGAGGGGTTATATAGAAAAGAGTAAGATGCTGTACTCTATGGACAGTTATGGAATTCACTATCCCAATAAGTAGCTTAAGAGCAGTCATAGCTGCTTGTATTTGCCGTCTGCCATCTGAGGCTCAGTTGAAACACTATGCTTAGAAGCAGTGTATCTCTGGATATTAGATGCTGGACACAAACAGGAAGGTTATTTCCATCCAAGGTCACTTATGTACCTCCTGGTATTTAGCTTGCCATTGTAGGGTGCAACTAACAGTAGGCACAATGAGAGTTGTAGTCCAGCACATGTAGAGAGTGCCAGGATGGGGAATGTTAATCTATTCTCTGTAGAGCTCTGCAAAAAGTTCTCTCTCTCTCCCTCCACTTATTTAGGCTCCCAACCCCAATACTTTGATTTATTGTTTTAACTGTTCCAAATCAGTCTTCTCTGTGGTTCAAGGCAAAAACACTGGTCTCTCTTTTCTCCCAGTTCATAAAACTGGCTCCTTCTCAGGCAGTGGGTTCCAAGTGTCCCTGAACCTGATCCAAAGGCTGATATAGTCCCTGGAAGGCCCAGAAAAGTTTGAAACATCTGGCTGACTAGTGGATTCCTTAGCCATGACTTCCACCCCTCTGCTTACCCCCACTGCATTTGATTTCAAGCCAACTCAATCCTAAGTATCTGAGAAGCTTGGCTTGGGCAGCAGTAGTACAAAAGTAGCCTCCATCCCCCCACTCCCAATAATTCCTGGGATCATCTTAGATTACATCTGGTTGATGTGGCCAAAGTCTTATATCTAGTTTTGCCCATGGAAAACCAAAGAGAGTCATAGTAGGGGGTTTGGTTTGGTTTGGTTTGGTTTCAGTCCATAACTGGTTAACCTATTTACCTTTTTGTGTCTGACCCACTCAAACCTCCCCTACTCAGCAGAAATCAAGAATGGTTTTTTTGCCTAGATCCCAGTCCTTAAAATCTTTTCTCCTTTCCTGAGTCATAGAACTGCAAAGAGTAGAAAGGCACAAAGTCCAGTTTTCCATCTCAGTGTCCTGGACCACCTTTACCCCATCATGCTGATAAAAGAACTATGCCCCAGGTTTCTGGAAAGCAAGCAGTATTAACTTCTCATGTGTATTCTGCAGCTATAAAAACACTGTGGCTAATGTTGCTTAGGTCTTTTTCTTTGGTTGCAACATATTTTTGGTACTCAGTTGGTATCTGAAAGGATTCATTAGAATTTAGTTTTTCAGACTGATGGTCTGGTAGAATCCCCTATGGATTCCTGCAAGAATAGAGATAGTCATGCACTCTCCTAGTTTTGATGTCTACACTTCCCCACAATGAACTCCGTTATTTGTAAAATGCTAATTTTTCCATAATTATACTCTGCACTTTCCTCCATTGATGAGAACAAACATTCTGCATCTGTTCATACGGTGGAAACAACTGTTTTGGAATGTGGTTAAAAACTGAGATGTAAATGGAAAAGTCCCTGTCTGTGAACCTTGCCTGTGCAAATAGACAAGCCTTGCCCAAGCAGATCAAAGCCTGTCTAGTCCAGTGTCCTCTTCCTCTTTTGCACCATATTGGCCAAATAAGAGGCCTCTTTATGGGCTTCCCTGAGCCAAGACCATTATTTCCTATACTCTGCAGTTGATATTTAGAGGCATCTATTGTCCCTGAAACCTGGGAGTGGTACATAACCATCAGAGTCAATGTCTGTAATTCCTATCAATAATTTAATTCCCTTCCACAATGATGTAGATCAGGGCCACTGCATTTTGTGAGAACAAATACTACACATGAAGTATGCTGTACCTGAGGAAAGATTTCCTTCTGTCTGCCATCAATCTCCTCCCACTTGTGAATTTTTCAAGAGGTTGTGGGCAACGTCGCTCCAACAATACTTTCCTGCACTATTAGAAGGATTACAAGATAGCATACACAAAGCACTGGAAACAGGAAAAGTATAATATCCATGATGCCTTTCAGGCGTAATAATATTAAGAATAGCTTGAATGGCCACCTTTTCTTTTGAGAACTTCAACTATGAATTATATTTGCTGAGCTCTACAAAGCAATCCTGTTTAATAACCTCTACTCTTCATCAGCCACATATATAACTCTGTTCTGAGATTTTGATGCATTTGTTGGTTGACTCGTTCAAGCCGTACATGATGGGGCTGAAAAAGTTGTTGGTGATATTTTCTGCTGAAACAAAAGAAATGGGAGCCAGTTTGGTCTAGTGGTTAAGGCAATGGGCTAAAGACCAGGAGCCTGAGAGTTAGGCATGAAAACCAGCTGGGTGACCTTGGGCCAGTCCCTTTCTCTCAGCCCAACCCACATCACAGGGTTGTTGTGGGGAAAAGAGGAGGAGGAAGGAGTATTTGGTATGTTCACCACCTTGAGTTATTTATAAAAGTAATAAAGGCAGGATAGAAAATAAATAAATAAACAAACAAACAAAATTGGTATCTGGAAATCTCTGCAACCAAGTAGGCTGGCTATCTCACATGTTATTTGAGAGAGAGGAAATGTAGAGAAAGTAGGAAAGGTCCTATTAAATAGGAATAACTTTATCCAGGCTGGTATATTAACATTTCCATCTAACAAAATTCAGAAGTCTGAAGCTGTTTAAAAGCCTAATAATGAAGTGTAATAATGTCTGAATGATGCAGTATAACTTTTTAAAGTGTAGGTCAGAGTAGGTAGGTATGAGTTCACTCTTTGTTCCATTTCAGGCCAATATTGTATATTATGCATGTTCTCTCATTTGCAGAAATCTTGTGAAAAAGCACCTTCCCAAGAGGATCGCCCGAGAAGATCCAGACACAAAGTAAGCAGGGCTTCATATGAGTTTAGTTGCAATGAAGCCTGAGAGGTTCTCACTCAGTCAGTGCTGTACATATTTGAGGCAGACAGATCCTGCCTATAGAACTTTAGGTCATCTGTTTTTAAACTTTGGCTTAGACCTGGGCAAGATGACTTTGCAAGTTGTTCAGAGCAGCGGTCTTCAAAGGAATGCCTATGAAGCAGCAGCACATGTGATCCAAACTTGCATCCACTTTGCAGAACTAATACGAGCATCAGCAGGGAGACAGATGATGAACCTTACATTGCAACATAAACCACGTGACTTACATACCTAATTGTGAGGTTTATGAATATGAAGGAAGACCTGTGGGACTAACCATTCCTGTTATTCAGTGAAATTTAGCATTGGCTCAGTATCATTGGAGCTTTCCAGACTGTGGCTCAGCAATCTAGTCCATATATCCAGGAAATGGGTTTCTTGCTCCAGGAAGTAATTTATCTCTCTCTATGTGCATGTTTCAATTTTTGATCTTGCTATGCAAATTTGTCACTGGTGGCTGCTTTTTTAGGAATAGATCCCATCCATGTTGATTGTACTTAGTTTGTGCATGCCCATGTTCTGATAGCTAATATGAGTAAAAAAGTGAAGAAAAAAGAAAAACCTAGAATATAGTTCTTACATAATTCTAAAAGTGTATCCAAGAAAGATACAACACCATGCATAAAAACTAAAATCCTGTGTCAAATCTTCATTATCCTAATAAATTGGGTACAAACTATAACAGGCCATTCCAAGACAAAACAGATGTGGACCCCATGTCTGAAAAACGGTATCCATGTGTGTGTTTTTTGTATAAAACGCATAATCATAAATATAATGGCCATGATCAATACTTTAAAAGACCAGACTGTCAAGAGAGGGAAGCTACTTTATGTGCAGTTATTATCTTTGTGGGAGGTCAATTTATGAGCATAAGAATGGCAAAGCAACATTGTGTTCTGTCTCTGAGAATGAGGAAATAAAAGTAGTCCGAAAATAGTCCTGCTACCTGGCAGCTAATATTCTGTGGCACCCTTTTTCTGAAGAGATGTAACCATCCCAGCTAAGAGCAGTTGGTGGTGGGTCTTCAGTACATTAGTTTAATTCTCTCTTGAGTCATCTAAGCTAGTGGCCACCACATCTTTTTGCAGGGTATTCCATGCACACACACATCTATTTTTGTTAGCAGTATGTTCAGACGGACCAGTCCGTTTCATTGAAGAGGAGTCATTTATTGGTGAAGGGAGTACACAAGTCCTACCCACTTCTTTCTCTTCATTTCCAAGCTTACATGTTCTCCCTCCTGAGTTGTCCCTTTACTAAACTAGCCCCAAATCCTGGGGATATTAGGGTTGTCCTGGTTGCAGTACTTGTGCTTGTTCTTACCATGGATTCCTATTGAGTTGACGTTTTCATTGAACTGTGGTCCTGGAAGCTCTTTCTTGTCTGGAGGATGAGGAGGGTGTCTTTTGTTATGGAGTCAGGTTCAATTACTCGATTGTCTTTTCTTTGTAGGTTTTGTCAGTACCAGGCTTTCCTTCAGGTGGTGAAGGAGCTGAATGACTTTGCAGGACAACGGGAGGTCATAGCAGAGAACCTTCTAACCCAGATCTGTGTGGAGCTTTCCAAGGACTCGCAGGAGCTGAAGCAGGAGAGGAAATTGGTAAAATTGTTGGGAAATGAACTGTGGCAGCAAGACATCCAGAGTGGTAGTTCAAGTAGTGAGGCAGGGGACAAATATCAGGTTTTGATATCTTTTGCCCTTGGCTTGGGGGTTGCATATTTTGATTTCCTCAGCATGTTTATTGTTGACAGTTCACTGGGAATTTGGTGTCTATGAAGACTAACGTTGACTTTGCGCCTCTTTGGAGGCCTTCCATGCTGCTTCCCTATTGTTGGTGGCTATTGTTCCTTTTGACTGCTGGCGTTTGTTTTTCTAAATATTTACTATGCTTGCGTATTGCATTCAACACTGATTTGTTAAATAGGCCATAGTTACTTTTTCAGAAAAGTAAATATGCCATTTGACCAATTTCTGGTTGGTTTTTCCTCTCTTTTTAGCAGCTCTTGTCTTGCACCCCTATTAAGAAGCTTTGGCAGAGTACAAAAAAACTTAGGACATGGCAGGAAACGATAAGCAAGTTATGTGTTTCAGCTTGCTTGCTGTATTAAGCCACAGTTTCAATAAATAAGACAACAACAAATCATGGCTTCAAAAGTCTGATTCATTGATCTAAAATGAACCATGTTTTTTCACCAATCTTGAGTATGTATCACATCCTTTATGGTCCACATTCTCAAAACAATGAAGGTCCAGGAAGGTTTTAGAACAGTTTTTATTTTGACCTGAACCACTAATTGGAAAAGTGCTTTCTAATTTATGGAAGTTTCAAAAATTGTGTCCCTGGTGGCATGGACAGAGCCAGCTGTTTGAAGGGAAACTGCAACTATTTATTTTAAAGACACAGGAGTTCCAATTACAGATCTCCAAATGGCACAAGTTGTCATGTGATTTTGCTCTCAGAATGATTTTTGCAGTGCACCACTGTAGAAATCTATCTTTTCCTCCAGTGTGTTCAAATTAGATAATAATTCTGTTTAGGAATTATAACGACACATTCATTAAAGAGGAATTATTCCAGGAACTTCCCAAAAAATGGGGATTCTTTTCTGAACTGATAGGACTTCTGGTTCTGTGTCATAAATGGAAGTGATCTTGCAGCCAAACTTCTCCCTTGACAAAGTTGTCTTTAGATCACTGAGAGTTTGGGTGGCTAGGTAAATTTTTTAAAAGCAATGTTCACCATTTACTGTTCATTTCTTTTGCTAATGCAGTATTTAATATTGATTTTTAACACTGATTTAAAGAGTAGCTTATATGTATCTCCATCTCAATGGTATCACATCTCAGATCTGGAAGAATGCATGAATTATAGACAACCTTACTACAATATCAATGCAGGTCCCCCCCAGTCACATCAGGGGTTTCAAGTTTAGGCACTGCTTAAATATTTCCCTTCCCCCCATTTTTCTGTTTTTGGGATTATAGCTATAGATATTCTTGGAGATATAATATTTAGATGAAAAATAGGTTTGTTAGAACTAAAGCCAGCTTTGATGTAAAAGAAGCCACAGAGCCATTGGATGCTGGAATGTTCTTTGAGGTTGATTTCTGGGGTTGCTTTGAGGTTGAGTTCTGGGGTTTACTCTTTGGAAGTATTATTGTCATCAAATGATTTGGGGAGAGACTCAGTCTGCTGGAGTTCAGGAACTTTCCATAATGATTTTCTTTCTCTTAAACTCACCTTCTCTTTCTAGTATCTGCAAGAAGGCCGAAGGGCTCAGCAGCAGTTAGAGAATTCCTTCAAGCAACTTGAAAACGTGAGTTCTGATTTTCCATTAACATTTTAGATTAACATTCAAGTTGTGTGCCAATTGCAAGGATTTTGTATTTGTGTCTTTGAAAACTGAAAACTTGTTTGCTTGATTCATATTTCAAGCAGGAACGCAGCTGTAGAGCACACAGTTCCCCTCAGAATTCTCCAAACATTTTGTGGGTGGAAACATTGTGCGGAAAACTAAATGGAGCTTTTTTATTCAGGCAGTGATTCCTCTACCCAATTTTTAAAAATTCCCTTGAGAATTCATGGATACAAGGAAATAGTGGCAACATCCAGAGTGCATGTCAGGGGAGAGGAGGAACTTTAGGTTGTTGGTCCTAGAAAACATTGCTTTGGAAATTACTTTTATAATTTTCAATTATAAAAGTCAACAATTCATATGTTTTTATAATTTGATTTTTATTATAGTGGACAGAAATATATAGAATAGTGATAGGAAGGAAATAATTAAATGTTTTATGTGGGAGGGAAGTTGATTTAGAAACATGTATATATATATATACACATACACACATATATATATATATATTCATTCCTTTTTATATATAAGGGGAAGGAGCATTTGCATTAGTGATTTGTATATGTGCTAATGGAAGGATTTGTACAAATGTCATCTTGGTTTGATATAGAGTAAGGGATTGATTATGAAAATTGCTGTATATTCTTGCTGTTGAAAGTCAGAAGTCACTTCTTTATGTAATCCTCAAAATTCTTTTTTCTTGTGTTTCACACTTTTTTGGTTTTTCTTTTTTTTCTTTTTGTAGTTTTTTTCTTTTTGTAGTTTTTATCTTTGTTTCAAACGCAGTAAGATTCTTTTTTTAAAAAGGGAATTTTCAAGACCTTATCTCACCATCCTCAACCTGATGCCCTCCAGATGTGATGCATCTGTCATCCTGTAATCCCAGACTAGCATGGCTGTAAGGCAATTGTAGCCCAACCCAGCTATCAGCACAAGATTAGGGGAAGCTGCTATGGACTTTCGTTTATTGATTAAAATAATAATCACGGGGTTGATCCCATTAAAATCTGAGGTACAACTTTGCAGGATTATTTTCACTGATAATTTCTCACTAATGTAAATAGAAAACTGTAACAATTGTTGTCAACCCTTAATGTTTTCAGGGTGTGCATTTCTGCAGGACCAAAAATAAATGATGCTCTTATTTGAAAGCACCAGATTTCCATAAAATAAAAATCTGTGCACCTGATCAGAAAATGTTCCTCTGTGTGTGTATATACAGATAGACTAAGCATCCGTTTATTCTACAGAAAGTTGTATTTCCAAACTCAGGGTACAACACGCTGCTGCTCTTTGTTTTTTTTCCCCCTAGATTATTTCTGTTTAGTGTGTGCATTTTGCTTCCTGAGTTGGGGTAGAAGTCAGTATAGAGTCCCTCATTCCTAGCAGGCCTAAGCTTTTCCTTAAGTCTAACCTTGAAGACATGGGCAGAAGTTGAGGGGACAAATAAATGTGCTCAACCAGACATTTCAGTTAGTTAACTTCAAGGGAGCTTTTCTTGTTTAAAACCAAAAGGCAGTTTATTATTCTCACCAATAGTGTGTGTATAGATAGACCTGAATGTAGCAGGAAAAGGTGAGTAGCTGAGATTATTCTTTTATTAGCACAAAGCAGCTTTTAAAGGTAGCTGCTTAAATAGTTGATAGAGCAGTTCTTCTCACTCTTTCAATGCACTTTTGCTTATATCATGAGATATAACAGGCGGAATCTCTTTTTAAGCATGCTTTTGGAGATCAGAAACAGAACCCCTCATCCTCTTTCCAGATCTTATTTGAAAGCTCAGAATGGCTAATCAAACAGAGGCTATGCAGTGATTATTCATAGCTCTAGTGATAAGCCTATTACTGAAACCATGGTATTTCATTATACAAGTCATGCCCACTTTGACAAACCAACAAGGGAAGGTGCAGCATTGGGCTGCAAGAGAGGGCAACACTCCGGTTCTTTTCTTCACAGAGCAAACGCAAGTTTGAACGTGACTGTCGGGAGGCTGAGAAAGCTGTGCTGAATGCAGAGAAGCTGGATCAGGATATCAATGCTACCAAGGCAGATGTGGAAAAGGTCAGCATCTGGACCGTGTCACTGCTTCCCAGCCCCAGGGGTAGCTATGAGGATTTCTGTAATGGAAGTTATGATTAAAATCCTGACTCATTTGTGCTAAAGCCCAGGAATGGAGCTCTGCTGTTGAACTTTCTCTTGGTTTTGCTGGTGTTATGTTTCCAAGCAAATGATGTCTTCTTTCCCCAGTAGGTCATAAAACCTGAGGCATATCTTGGGGAAAGCTTCTTGGAGAGAAAGAATGATGCTAGAGTTTATGGTAGCTACCAGAAAAAAAAATAGCATCCAGAACAGGAACCTATTGTCAAAGCAGTCCTTTTATGTCCCAGAGGCATAGGACATAAGTCTGCTAGATGGGAGGCACCTTGGAAAATGGTACCTACGTTACTTCTAGTTCTTTGGAAGACAACTTAAAAAGTACAGCATTTTTTTTTTCCTCAGTTCCCAGAATCTTTGCCAGCATTGCTCAAACTTTTATGGGGGGGTTAGCACTTGGATGTTGAGGGTTTGGTAGACAAGGTGGTCCTTAGTTCTAGCTGGTAGAAACTAGAGTGCTCTTGCTTCCAGCTGGATGATCATATACTACTGAGGGTCATCAAAATTAGCAGCACTGAGAACAAAACAAGATTGCCTAAAATGAATACTTGAATAAAGGAGTTGCATGGCTGGATTGTATTTTTCACTTGTGGCTTTGCTTGAAACATGGTTTTCCTCTCATCATTTTCCCCAACCTTTCCCAGGCAAAGCAGCAGGCCAACCTACGTAGTCACATGGCTGAGGAGAGCAAAAATGAATATGCTTCGTGTCTTCAGAAGTTCAATCACAATCAGAACCAGTTTTACTTTCTGGAGATGCCACAGATCTTCAATGTAAGTCTCTAAGCAGTTTTTACATTTTCCCCCCAATTTAAAGTTTTATACCCTTTTCTGCATTGAGTAGTCCCTTGAAGTAGTTTGCGCAAGCAGTAAAAATGATCATGAAATAAAAATTGTAAATCATACCAAGTGCTTCTAAAATAACTATAGTCTGCAAGGCGAACAATAGAAACAGCTCTAAGAATTAATCAAACAGCAGTCATCAGACCAGTTAAAGCGCAGGGATTACAAAATGCCTGGAAAGGAAAAAAGGTCTTCATTAGGTCCTCAGAGAGCTCCAGAGGATTACATTTTATAGCTCCCTCCCTGAAAGCAGTTCCCTAGAATTAGGGGTCCTTCTAGAATGGCTCTCTCCTTGTCCTGACTCATAAAACTACAGAGTTATTTTTTTCCCCAGCCTCTCAGTCTCCTGCCAGAAGGTTACCTGTAATGATCAGTAACTGTGACCACGATCTTGATCACTAAATTCCCCTTGGACCACTAAAGTCCTCTTAATCACTGAGTTGTGGAAAGGCACTCAGCATTTGAAAAAGTGCCAGATGTTGTAGAAGTGTGGCTTCTGTCCACAACAAAATAGCATAGGAAAGGTGTTTTTTTTAAATAGTGTGTTTTTATCCCACTCCTCTTCCCAGAATTTCCTAAAGTGGTTTCCAAAAGAATGGACAATAAAAATAATCAGCAACTAAAGAGGTTATCATAAAACAAGATAAGAAGCAGTAAGAATATAACACTTAGGATAAAGTTGATTTAAAAAGGCTGTCTGGTCTATAGAACAGTACTGTGCAAAAGCTTGAATGAAGAAGAGTGTCTTCAGATATCACTTAAAAATGGGGAACCAGCCATACTTCCTCCCAGAAAAAGCTTCATCATGGGGGTGTTCTGCTAAGAAGGTTTTACCCATTGTCACTGAAGGCAAGCCAGATCTACTATGTGGACCAAAGCAGAGCCTCTCCAACTGATCATAGAGCATAAGTTGTGTAGCATTGGGAGAGGCAGTATTAACTGTGTAGGTGAAGACCATGTAGACCATCCTTTCTCAACTTTTTGACCCTGGAGGAACCCTTGAAATATTTTTCAGGCCTCAGGGAACCCCTGCACATTCAGGCTCAGATATAGGCCAGAAGTTACAAAATTATTATATTCATTTCATGTGTAGGCCTGGATATATGCATTAACCGTGTTCCTAAACTAAAAATAAAGTTACCTCTTTAATGTGAAGTTGCTTGCATTTGAAATAATTTTTTAAATAAATCGTGATCTCCCAGGGAACCCCTAGTGACCTCTCATGAAACCCTGGTTGAGAAACCTTAATGTAGACTGACACCATATCTTAAATTGTCATAGGTAGCCAGCCAGCCAGCTGCAGTGGCAGCTTCTGGACTGTCTGTGAGAATAGTCCCATATGGAATGCATTGTGGTAATCCAATTGTGAGCCTGTTACAGGATGGAGCATTAAAGCTAGATTCTCTCAGTCCAGGCAGAAATTTGGGAAAGCTGGAAGAATAGAGGAGACTAAGGATATTGGAGGGTATTTCATTTTTAATTGCTTCCTTAAGATTAGCAGCATTATTTATTTATTTTAATGCTCTTTGCATACTTCCCCCATCAGAGACTCTGGTGCTCACAGTAATAAAACCTTATAAAAGCATCAACCAACACAAAATGCATAATAAATCAACACAGGCATAATCAACATCGAACATAGACCAGATATAGCAGCCACAATCATTGCTACCCTATTGTCCAAAGTCCCAACAAAAAGCATTGTTTTTACTAGTTTCCTAAATGGCAGCAAGGAGGAGGGTCCTGCTAATCCCAGGGAAAGTGCATTCCATAGAATTAGGATGGCCTTGGAAAAGGCTTCTCTCTGCATTCCTGGCTCTAAAACCATCTGAGGAAGTGAAACCAAAAGCATGCCATTCCCATTTAGAACTTACAGACAGGATAAGTTCTACTCAGAGCAAACAGTCCTGCAGAAACTGAGGACCTGAGTTATAAAGAGCTTTATAGGGGATGACCAGTACTGTGAACTGTGCCCAAAACCCTTTTGGAAACTGATGCTGCTCTTGCAGAATAGGTGTTAGTCAGTTAAACCAGGTTTGGCCATTTTATGCCAACTATAGTGTCTCAGTAGTCTTCAGAAACAGCTTTAGGCACTTATCTACAAGATGATGAGGGCAGAGCATCCTAGTCCAGGAACATCCCCATCTGGAGTACCAGCTGTGAAGCTGGGTGAAGCTCCTAGTCAGGGCTTCCACCTGCTGCAGGAGTTGTTAGTCAAGGGACCCTATAGATCTTGGACCAGTTTCTGGGGAAGTACAACCCCATCACAAAGAAAAGATGGCGCTACCCTGGATCCAGGTGATTCTAGCCACTCTATCTTGCTAGGATTTAATATAAGGAAGTTTTGTCCAATCCAGTCCCTCGTAGCCTCAAGACACTGAATGAAGACATCCATGGTATCTCCTGCCCAGTCCTGGGTATCTTCTCCTCACTGATGATACTTCATCCCGAACTGACAGATGACCTCTCCCAATGGTTTTGTGTAGATGTTAAATAGGATGAGAGAGAGAGGCCCAAGTCCTGAGGCACCTCACACAAATGCTCATACTTGCTACATAGTCTTTTAATTAAAAAGTTATTTTGGAAACTGTTGTGCTGCAAAGCAAAGCATCAGCCTCTAGTATCATATCATAATTCTTTGCAGGAATGTCTGTGGGCCCCACAAAGATTACACTGGTGTGTGTGAGAATATTCTGGGGTCTAGCTTAGCTTCTGGTTAACTTGTTTGTGTCTGACCATACTCACCATGGCTGCCATTTTGTGAATACGCAAGTCTCCTATAGTGTTATCTAAAGCAACAGCAATTGGGGTATTATGAGTAATCCTCACATCTCAGTTATTGTTTGGTGCTTTTTTCTTGCTTACTTTCTAGAAGATGCAAGAGATGGATGAAAGACGGACGCGGCATCTCAAGGGAGGCTACAGCATCTTTTCAGAGATAGAACAGCAAGTCATGCCAATCATTGGCAAATGCCTGGAAGGCATGAAGGCAGCTGCAGAGGTGGTTGATGAAAAAAATGTAGGTGTCTGAAGTTACCTTATTTCTCCATGTATGGCAGAGGCTGAAAAAAGTGAGGATTTTCTGTTAACCCTAACCCTTTCCAGCAATGGCACCTAAGATCCTCTTCTTTGCCTGGAGAGTTGGGTTTGTGCATGGGATTTTTTACAGGCAAGTATGTGTTGTGCCCTTGAACTATGGCTGTGCTTAGAAACAGTCCTGTTCCTGACAGTGTGGACAAGCACCAGGGAGGAGTAACTCTTCTCTTGAGGTTTATTTTGTTTAATTAAAAGGTATTGGATTTCTTCAGCATTACATTTGCTTTTTGAACTTTACTTGAGAAGATACAACTCAACGTAATTTTAAGCTACTCTCATGATTATATTACTAAAATGGTTCTCTTAGATCCTAGTCTTAATTGATATGGGGCTTTGCTACTAATCTCTGTTGTGGGCTCAGCTGGAATAGGGTTGATGGTTTTTGTGTGAGCTTTTTCCCTGTTTTATTTCAAAAGGATGCTTTTCTTCTGTTAGGACTCGAAAGTGTTAATTGAACTGCACAAATCAGGTTTTGAAAGGCCAGGAGACATGGATTTTGAAGACTTCAGCCAACCCATGAATCGCACCTCCTCCGATAGCAGCCTGGGCACTCCCCGGGGCACTCTTGACGGCCGGCTGGACCCCCGTCTGCTGGGCAAGAACAAGGGAAAACGCTGGCTCTTCAGTAGGAAGAATAAGGTGAGGATTGATATAGAGGGCTGGCAGCATCCTGAAGCTAGTTGAGAACGATTGGTCTTCTGTCCTCCCTCTGTTGGTATTTCCTGGGTTCTCAGGCCAGCAGTGTCTGGGGGCAGGGGAGGACTAAGACCAAGGGATGGAGGGAAGGAAGAGGGATAATCACAGTGTTGGTGAGTATTGCTCAGAAATCCTGGATTTCCAGCAAGACATAGCTTGCCACAGTAGCCTTATTGCATTTAACTGTCCCTGCCTTTCAAGCTGCTGGCATACCACAGCAGGTTGCTCAGTTGAAAAATGCTATCATATGGAAGTCTGCAAGTTACCATACTAGCACCCACTGCCATCTCCATGCATTCTTTGGCTGACTTCTGTCTTCTTTCCGGCTGCTCACACTAGTTCTCATGGAAGAGCTTCCTTCTCTGGCTTTCTAGGTAGAATCAAGGCTTCTCAGGAAAATCTGGGCCAGGATAAACTTTGGCAATTGTATTTGCTATTGGAGGGCCTTAGCTAGAACATCCCTTCCCTCTCCACCACCAGATCTTGTCTGCCTCCTGTTGCTCAAGACCCTCCCACTGTGGAGGCCTTGGAATTCTGCCCTAGAACTGCATATTCCAAGAAGCCATTCCCAGCTGTCCCTGTCACTTCAAGGCCCATGTTTCTTTTTCCTATAGTCCCTAGCTGACCCCTTGGGCTTGTGTGCTGGAGATGATGATGGCAGAGGCCCAAGGTCTGCTCATTTTTTTTCCTATTAATTTTCCCAGAGGTTCTTCATAGCCTTTGCTAGGACACTATTTCAGCTGGCCTACTTTAGCCTCCTTTTCTTCCATTTGTATAGAGCCCCCTTTTCCCCACCTGCCATGGCCACCTAGAGAGTCCTGGACTCCCTTGCCTTATATCTGAACTGAATGTGTTCTCCAACTCCCATAATCTTAGTTCTGAGTGCAAATGTTCCCCTAGCCACATCTGCCCTGTTAATCTTGCAGTGCAGATGCTGCACAAATGCCAAACTGTACTGCCTTGGCTCACTTCTGTAGCTGGCCTCTGTTTTGCCTACCTCACTGTTTTTCTACTGTGTAATTTCTTCCATGTCCTCCGTATTGTCTCCTTGCCTTTGCGCATATGTGAACTTTCCTGCCTCTTTCTCCTTGACTATTCACGAATGACTTCAGGGCAGGAAAGACGAAATGACATTCCTGAATTCTCCCCTAAGGAACTTGCTAAGCTGCTTTTGAGCCTGCAAGAGATACCCAGAGGATGGTGCAGTGGTGATTCCTTCTGCTTTCTACACTAATTATTATGGTTCAGAACAGCCTGTTTATAAACTGGGCTAAACCATGTTCTCCTCCCCTAATAAACTATCAGTGAATGCTTGCACTCCTTAACTTTCAAGTAAATATTAAGGGAAGATTTGCCTGTTCAGTGTGTATATAATTACCAAAGCTGTCAAATATTAGAATTGATAAAGCTTTATATTATTAAACATGATTACTCTCAGTTGCCTAAACAACCTGTAAGTCAGTATGTATTGTCTTCCCTGTATGGCAGAAAGAAGCAGCCTGCCTAAGACAAATATGGCCAGTTTAGAGCAGAGGTGGGATCTGAATAGTCTCATCCTGCTAATACAGTATATCTCAATGCTACTTGGGCTGTTAACTTCTACTTAGGGCATTTTACCTTGTCAGCGGTGCTTCAAGAGGTTTTAAAGCCAAATGAACAAGTTCTGAGCTGAACAGGCATTTGCACATCTATATCCATCTTTAGTTGGCTGCACCAAAGATTGATCTGTGTTAGCCTTTGAGAAAAGATAGAATGGGTGGATGGATAACCAGCCTTTTCCAGCCTAGGCACCTTCCAGATGTGTAGACTTCAACTCTCAGAATTCCGCACACTAGTAAATTTGTTGTACCACCCTGTGAATCGTTCCATGAAAAACAGGGACCGTATCCCTTCATTCTGATTTCAATGCTGCAACTAGCTTCTGCCCAGCAACATAAGGCACCATTTCAAGAAGCAGTGCCATGCCATTGAGATGGAGAGAGCAAGAAAGATGGGGGAATAATACCTCCAGTAGGGCTGTGCAGTGTGTTGGGTTGGAAGGCAACAGTGTTTCTGAACACCTGAAGGTGCTTGCGCAGCACCCGTTTGCAACTCCTTAGCACACTGCACCTTTTAATGGAGCTGAGCAATAGCAGCACAATCCCAGGGAAAGACCCAAGCCGCTGAAGGAGTGAGAAGGGTAGATGTGTGCTCTGAAGTGCTGCGCTGCCCTAGCCTCTGCCTCTCCTCCAAGGCTTCTCTCCACCTTTGGCTACTAACATTGAACCTCTTCTCTTCAGACAACAAGTTAAGGCCAGTATAGCCCCCAAAATACAGACTTGAGAGCCAGACTACCAGAGTGGGGATGGAAGGGAAGCAGGGGGAGAGGAGCTAGGCTATGTTGCAGTGAGGTATGCCAATGCCAAGTCAACTCTGCCTCTTGCCGCCACCACTCATCTTTTTTCATTTGCTCCCTGGTGGTCGGGTGTTTCTGTGCCTTGTGTGCTGTTCTCTCTTCCCCATGTATTCTTGGGTTTTGTTACAGTGCATTCCTGTTATATTGGACCTCCAGGATTTATAGTTATTGCCTTGTCCGGTGAATGTGGTAGCCAATGAAAGCAGTAAACAGCTGTTCCTACTGAAAGCAAATGGTTACCAACCCCTCTCATCTATTGGCCAATGTAATCCCTTCCATTAGAAGCATATATACAATATACATGGAATGTACTGTAGTTTTTCTGTTGTGTTGGGGGGGATTTTTTGTATGTGTGCCTTTTTATTTTCTTACAACATATTTTTCCCATCCTTTTGTGTGTTCTTTTTTTCTTTGTTTCTTGTTCATGGCCCTTATCTGTCGCTAGCTCCCAGCCCCTCCCCTCTCCCCTATAAATTGCCCTTCGTCCTCATCTTCCCCCTCCTCCTCTGCCATCAATGGACCTCCATCCCCCAAATTCACCCGTGACCCTCTGTCTTACTGTTTGAACGAGATCAATAAGACAGTCAAACCCCGCATCACGTCCTTCCGCAGCCTCAGACGGGGGGTAAGTGGATCACTTTGTTTGCTAAATCACTGTCGTATGCCTGCTGCTGCCGCCACCACCACCACCAAAGGCACCTGCCAAGTAGCAAATCAGTTGTGGTTTATGTGCTGATAAGATTAAAACACACACACACACCCTAAGTCACAGCCCTCTACTGCTTCCTTTGGAGCAGTGATTACTCAGTTCAGTGAATATGGAAAAGAGGTGTTTCTAGTGGGAAGATCCATTCAGTTTCATTGTTGGTTAGTTTTACATTGGTAGGGCAGAACTAAACCAAGACTTGGCCAATTGCCTTCCTTACTTCAGGTTTAGAAGTTATGAAAGAATGACAAAGCAAGAGAGAAAGCAAGAGAAAGAGGATATAAGAGTTCTGCTGGATCAGGCCAGGGACTCCTAATCCAGCCTTCCTGCCCCATAGTCACCATTGGGAGCGTTGAAGAAGTAACAAGTATGGAAAGGAAGTCTCTTTTCTACTGTTGTTCCCCAGCAGCTAATATTCAAGGCGTGGGATTCCGGAGGTAGTGGACAACCTCAAAGTTAATAGTCATTGATAGTCCAATCCCAAATGAGTTTGTCTAATCCCCTTTTTAAAATGTCTATGTTGGTGGCCATAACCATGTCTGATGGCAGCAAATTCCTCAGTTCAGCTGTGTTGTGTAAAAAAAAAAAAAGTCCTTCCTTTGTTCATTTCTCAGTCTCCCAACATTTTGTTTTAGCAGATGACCTCCAGTTCCAACTTTGTAAGAATCAAAGAGAAAAACTACTATCCACATTTTCCACACCAAGCATGTCTTTTGTATCTCTATGATATTGCCACCTGTTGGTCCAATCTAAAAAAATCCCAGATGCTGTAGCTGCCTGTCATTTTGATTGCACTTTTTTGCACCAATTTTTGCACCAATTTCCTGAACCTTACTGTAGGTAATGCTCCTCCTTCTCTTGACCCACCCATGAATGCCATACAGGGGCCATGGTAGGAGAATGTGGAGTGTCCATTGAGTACAGAGGATGGTCAAATGACCCCTTAGGAAAGTCCCTGCCTGAAAATTGGATCATCTGTTTTGTTTCCCTTCCCCTTTTTTTTTTCTTTACACAAACTGGAAATAGTCCCTATCTCAGTAAGCAAGACTTTTACTGATTTTGATTTTAATTATTTTGATATTACTGTTGTGTTGTATACTTTGTTTTATTGCTGTAATCGACGTTGAGTGCTTATGTAGGCAAAAAGATGGAGCATTAATTAATTGACTACATTCCTGTAATTTCACACCCGTTTGTGCTTAGAGTTATTCATGGATAGCATTTTAATGCTACTCTTCCAACACTCCATGTCCAAACCAATTCATGGTGTAACTGCAGGAAGATGATGGTTTAGTTGCTCCAGTTCTCAGGGAACTGTGGGTTCATTCTCAGTTACAATGGCTTTTATTTGGCATCTCATTCACACATTTTGGCAACACAACCTTCCAGTCTGAGCCTCTGTCCCAAGAGAGACTTGGGTGCCATAAAAATGGAAGAGCAAATAAACTGGTTGTAGAGCAAGGAGTTTGAGAAGGTTTATGCAAGTGAGCTCCAGAGGAGCAAGACAGAAGTCCTCTACTCTGCCTTAATATTGCCAAACTAACTTGAAATAGGTTACCTTCAGTAGCAACCATTATGATCAATCAAGTTATCAATATAGTGATTCCTTAGGAAAATCCTAAGGACCATGGTAATGAAAAAGACCAAGAGACCCTGGAGTCTAGTCAGCCTCAGTGCAGGGCAAAATCTCTCCATACCTGGTGATCATTCACATCTTCGTGGCAAATTAGAGAGAGTAGCCATTCCTGGGGATGGTTAGTTCCTTAGAAGGACCCTGCTCTGCTTGCAAATCACAGAGAACTTCCAGCCATCAGGGTTTTTATTGTATTTATTTTATTGTGTATTATAGTGTTTTACAGTTTTACATTTTTATTTATGTTTTATTGTAAACTGCCCAGAGTCCCTTTTGGGAGATGGGCAGTGATAAATTTTATTAATAAATAAATAAATAAATAAAATAAATAGAGTTCAGATGAGGTGGCTACATTTCCAATGTGGAATGGTTGCAGCACATACAGCTAAGAATCACTGTCAGCTCATAAGCAGTTACTGGCTAAGACTGCACATTGGGTTTTAGTTTAGAATCCTGTACAGCCTTTTTCCAGGTTACTTGAAATAACATTTTCTCAGTGGTTCCTCCCCTTGCCCCAAGCTCACTGATCATCACTGATGGTCATGGATCATCTCTGTAGCTGCTCTAGGTCTCTTGAAGGTGTGTCCTGCCAAGCTGAAGAATCTAAATGTTTGTTGGCTTTTGAAAATACCTTAAGTTGCAGCTTTTTCAACAGGTTTTTAACTGTTTGGGAGATTTCAATTCACTTTCAGTGTTCTTGGGTTTAACAATGTTTAATTCTTGATTTAACTTCGCTGCTATTGTAAAAAGTCCTTGAGAGTCAGTGGTATAAATAATCTAATTAAATAAATTGCACTAAGCGAGAGTTAATGTGTAAGTCACAATGCTCTGATATCATCCTTGGTGCACACACCACATGAGGCTGGGTTCATTCATTGTACTCGGCCATAATGTTAGTTTCGGTGTACTGTGATGTGTGCACTCATTATAGTCTCATTACTTTGTCCGTGGATCACCTGTCATCAGCATAGATCTCTCAGCTACTTTTAATTCCACTGGAGAAATAAATATGATAAGCCACAGGTTTATTAAAATAAGTAACAAATAGCTTTTATACTAACCTTCTGTAGCTGTTGTGTCAGAGTTTCAACTCCCAGAATCCCTAGCCTTTGAAATTCTGGAAGTGGAAACCCCAAAACATTGTAGCAAAGGAGGTTCAATGTTTAAAAGCATTGTTTATTTGTAGATTGTTCACAACTGACCTGCCCTATAATCAGAACTAAGTAGGCACAGCAGCCAAATATGGTGCAACAGGATTCTGGGGCCACAGGAAATCCGTGCCTGCAGCCTGTTGGTTGCCTGTCTTGGCTTTGGGCAAGGGAACATGGTGTGTCTTAACTGGCTCCCTTAGACAGGCTGGTCAGATACAGCCCGGGGGGCGAGGAAGGTTGGCTTTGTGGGACAGAGGAGAAGCATATGGGGAAAAATGATATGTGTCTCTTCCTGCTGCCAGACTGTGATCACAGAAGACTTTAGCCATCTGCCTCCAGAGCAGAGGAGAAAAAAATTACAGCAGAAGATTGAAGAAAGAAACCGGGAGCTGCAGAAAGAGCTGGATCAGAGGTCAGAGTCAGACGCACTCATGCTTCATGTGAATGGGCAGACCACAGAGAGAGGGGAAATTAACTTTTCCCAAGTAATAAATTTAATTCTGAGATTTCAGAAATTCGGATCTTTCAAACTCCATGATTAGTATTGGTTTGAATATCCCTGACAATCATGTTTTAACTATCCAGCCCTCAGTGCAAGAAAGAGGTCCCTCTTCGGTCCTTTCTGAGTTGAAGACTTTGCAGCTTGCTTAACAGTGAAGGGCTTTTAGCAGTTAATCTTGCCTAACATAAAGCAGGAATCAGTGTTGTGGAAGTTGTGCACATTTGTGTTATTATTTTGCTTTTGGGTGGGGCCAGTGTAAGGGATGCAAAGCATATGCAGCTGCTTTGAGCCCCAGCAAAGCACCCCCCTTGCCACACCCCTTCCTTCCTGTGCCTGCACCGTGCCCACTGCCCAGCGGTCTCCTGCCTGCTAGGACTCCGCCAGCCTCCTGCCCTGCATCTGCTCCATTTGTGGCCGAGCTAGCAACAGCAAATGCTCCTGCCTCCGTATGTGAGGCCAAGCAGGCAGTGGAGGAGGAGAAGAGGGCAGCTGAGTGACCATTACAGCGGCTGCTGCAGCATCGGGAAAAGAAAACCACTCTGCTCTGACAGCTGATCCTCACTGTGGGATGTAGAGGAGGTGCACTCCGCTTCTGCCTGCCTCCCTGGTGGTGCCCTCTGCACCCCCAGGCTGCGAGCATCTCCTCTCCCAATGTTTTTGTATGAATGAGACTTGGAGGCTAGGCCAAGATCTGGGGTTCAGTCCAGATGACCCTTAGATGGCAGTAAAGAGATACCAAAACCTCTGAGTTTTTGCTACTAAGCCCCAGTAAAAACCAAAAATCCCATGCGATGGAGGTGGGTGGGGAGGGCAGTAGGGTTAGATGTGTATGTGTGAGAGAAAAGTGTGAGTGTCCGTGGGTAGGGGCAGAAGAAAGAAAGTTACCTGTGTCAGAGAAAAGTGTGCTGCTTCCTTAAAAGTGAATGTCAAGGGAGAGGTGAAGCACAGCATTTGGTCCAGAATCCCACAGGTAGTATTTGCTGCAAATGGCCCTGCTTAGTCAACTTCTCCAACAATAGACTTTGTTGGGCAAAAAAGCAAAGACTAGAAAGGATGAACTTCATTGCATTCTGCACCCTGGACCCCTGTGATGTAGACCGCCACAGAGGAAAGGGTACACTTCAAAATTTTGCAAGGTAACAGAAAGCTCTAATCGGTGCCAAGAAAGAACCTAAGTATTCTTGTTAGTATGGTAAGTGTTATTGTGTAGGTTGAGTGAGATTGAGTCCCTTACATGACTTGACCACCAGGAGGCAGTGTATGACCAGTTTCATTTTTAAAGTTGAGGGTATGTTGAGCTATTTAAAAAAATCATTCTGCATCATTCCCTTGTTTGGGTGGTGGTCTCATTTCTTAGGATCCCTGACCGACTTTCTTGGATATTTTAATGGCTATCCTAACCCTGTGGCTGTCACCCACTTGGGTGATGCCCAGTCAATGTCCAGCGAGGCCACCACTGCCCAGCCAGCCAGGCCAAACCCTTTCCTCCCAGGAGTTAGGAGAGGGTATTACTGGCAAGGCCAACAGTAGCAGGTCAGACGTTCCCCTCTTTTCACACACACACACACACACACACACACACACACACAAACACACTCTTACACTTGCCTACTCTGCCTGGGGAAAGAGAGAAGTAGCAAAGAGTAGATGTTTAACATCGCAGTTCTCAGAAATCCATCTGCGCTGTTAACCTAGGGCAGTGTGTATCGGGGGGCTTCCAGACCTGGTGTTCCATTGGACCTCTGCCCTATTTATAGATACATGCTTAATTGGGCTATGGCTTTTTAGCATTTGTCAGCTAATTAACATGTTGTTGTCCTATTACAACCATTATCAGGGATTTTCTTTTATGTAATTTATTTTCCAAAATTTATACACTGCTTAAAATCGTAACATTCATCAATAAAACCAATAAATAATAACTGCTTAAAATGATAAATAAACCCTTTGTTGTGGTCAAACAAATTTGAATTCTTGGAGGATGCCATCTTCTAAAGCATCCTCAGGGTAGGGGGCAAGCTGTCCAGAGGAAGAGGGCTGTTACTGAGAAACTCCACATCCACATCCCAGCCCCCCAGACTTTTTTCAGGGTGGGTACCCAGAGCTTCCTCTCCCTGTTGTAGGTCAAGCAGATTCTTAGTTCCCACAGATAAGAGGGACCCAACAGCACCTAGAATTGGGGCTGGACACCTCCTGGCAACCAGTGCAGATCCCAGAGAAGAGGTGCTGCTCTGCTAAGCCAGTTAACACTGATCAGCAAGCAAGCCACTGTTCCAGCTGTAGTTTCTGAGTCTTCATGGGTATTTTTATCCCACTATAGTTGTCGATAATTAGTTTCCCAATTCTAGGATGTTTGTGTTAATTCATAAAATAGTGCTGCTGATTATCACTGTAATTATTTTCACACATACAGTGCTTACTGTAATTGTCACCATTTGTAATTTTCCACATTTAAGTTTCCCAGTTGACATGGCTTTTAAAATTTGGGATAACTCATAGTAAAACTGAAGAAATGTACTCAAGTTCACAAAATCTGGCATGATCATTATCTTTAAGGTATAAAAAGATTCTTGGATGGTAGAAACAGTCAGCTACCTTTATAGGAAAAAAAACTATCTTCTGGCTTTGGGGGAGGAGGTTGAACAGACCATATCTGAATGGTGGTGTTGGGCCAATCAAACCAACAATCTGCAATCAACAATATTTCATTAACAGTTTGAGCTTATTAGTGAGAGCTCACTCTGTTCCAGATATCCTGGGTTTTGATCGCCCTTCCTTTTGCCATCTACATTGCAGTAACTTGTCCCAGTAACCATTTTTGTTCTTTTCCTTGTTGCAGGGATGCCTTAAATAAAATGAAGGATGTTTACCAAAAGACACCACAGATGGGAGATCCCAATAGTCTTGAGCCAAAGATCTCAGAGACGCTGGGCAACATTGAGAGGTTGCGTCTAGAGATCCAGAAATGTGAAGTAAGGAATCAAAAAAAAAAGGAGGGGGGTACATCTGATTACATTCAAAATAATTTTTCACTTCACTAACTTTGAAAATACAATTGAAGGGCAACGTTTAGAGGGTTTCTGAGAGCATTCCCAAGACCTTGAAAGGTTGTGTGTGCTCCTGGCAACTGCTGTGTTACAAATAACTTTGTTGAATAGGACAGTAGAGTTAACACTGAATCATAGATTGAGCAAAGGGTGGCAGAAACAGAAGCTTGACTGGCCTGGTGAATCAAACTTAATACAAGATTTTGAACTGGGCTAGTTCCAGAGGAGAGAGGGGTCAAGCACTTATTAAGGATCCATAGCTTCCGTGGTGGCACCTTTCTCACTCTGCACAGGTCAGAAGGACCTCGAAGTAAGTCAGGTACAGTGACTTCTCTGCTTGTTTGGGGTTTGCCAGTTATTGGGAGCCAGTGCTGGATTTCAGCTCTGGACTTCTCAGCTCTCAGTGGCTCCATGTACCTGCTTAGGACAGTAACTAAAGCTTCTCAAATGTGAAGGACTCTGCCATTTGTTTGCAGGGGCCTTGCACAAAGGAATTTTCCAGTAGGTTGTGCTCAGCAATGACCATGAAGAGCTTGGTGCCCTTTCCAGTTTTCTCTCCTGAGTGCTACCCATAACTCCCATGTTGCCCTAGATGGCACTTGGCAACGCCTGCTCAGAACAAGAATTGCGTAAACACTGGGAGAGTCTGTATGCCTTCTTTAGAACATCATGCACCAGGCTTGTCAATCTGTTATCCAATGTTCTACCTTCTGGAGTTACATTAGCAGAGCATGTTCATTCAGGTGAGGCCCCATTGCTTACAAAGAGCCCAGGAGGCAAATCCTCTGTAGGGAAGCCATAATTCATGCCCACCTCTTGGCCTCTCTATAGGCTTGGCTGGCAGATGCTGAGAGCAGGATGCTGAGCAACCGCCCTGACACGGTTACCCGCTACAACCGCCACTTGGATCCTGCCAGTGCCCTGAACAACAACAGCTGCTCACATGAAAAAGACAGGTGAGAGCAAGCAGTCAAGGAAGAGCAACCAGGTATTTTGGCATCTGCCTAAGATGGGGCTGAGCCACTTGCACTGGCCTTGTGGCTGCAGTTATTCCTCGGGGTGGGGGGGTCCACCTGTGGGATTCCTCAGGACCAAGCCAGTTGCACCTCCTCTTAAGCAATCCTGTGTTTTCACTGAAATAAATTGGAGGTGAAGGGAAAAGCTCCATCCTGTCCAGTGCCAGACTTGAGGACGCTTTTTTTTTTCTTTCCACAAGAAGCCGGATGCAGATTTTTTTTCTCTGACACAACTTTTATCTATAAATATGCATAGATAGTCCTTGTTTAGTGACAGCAATTGGGACCAGCAACTTGGTCATTATGCAGTCACTAAGTGAAAATCATGTTACTGTGACTGTGTTTACAATTTTACTTCAGCTTTCCTTTCTTTACAGCATCAGAAGGATACAATCCCAAACAGCTGGGTTAGCCCAAATGGCAGGGAAGGTTTTGAGAGTTTGACTCATGAGGAAATCGGGTAATAGGGCAAATCTTATAGCGCTTTTCCCCACTGCCTTGCCCTTTGGAATGCTTACCCCGGTGCTGGGATAATGAGCAAAAAGAGAATTGATGTTTGTATTTACATTCATTGGAGAGGGAGGGATTACAAGAGAATAAGCAGGCACAGAATGGGGAATACACATGAAAAGGAATGCACTGGCCCAATTACCTAGCACTCTCATAACTTGAGAGGCAAACAAAAGCCTTTAGTGTGAAACTGACTAGGGTCTTGTCAGTTTCAGGCAGCAGCTGCCAACCATTGGGAGGATTCTAAGGGACTATTTAAGGTCACAGATTGTTAACTTGCCATTACCAGTTTTTAGGGATGTGTTAAACTGGGAAGAAAAGCAGCTCACGAAGAGATAGCGTGTTTAGGCAATCTCTCCACTCTGTGAGGCAGGGGGGAAATGGGCCAGGCACAGGACAAGGGGTACTAATTGACTGTAATGGCAAACACATGACAGAGAGAGAGACACTGTGAAGACCGTAAGTGTGGGCATTGGTCGCAAAGTTACTCTTTCATCACGGGTGTAACAGCAAATGGTTGCTGTCTGAGGCAGTCGCTAAACGAGGACTATCTGTAATGTAAAATGTCTCTGACAAGCTTGCATATAAAAAAAACGTGTCACATCCATTCCCCCCAGGAGACAGCATATGATAAAATATTGCCTCGTTTTGAACTCAAGAGTTGGCTTGTCCCTTTAATGCTCCCTAGAATGCATCTACTTGCTAGTGCATCAAGAGAAGATGAGAGATTAATAGTCTCACCTGGGAGGCCAGTTGAAGCTTTCAGAGAAGCAACCTTTTGCCTTCACTATGATGGCATCAGATTAGCTGTTGCCCACATTCCTCCTGACTTGCAATGCAGCATAAATACCCAGTACTCGCTTTTCTCCTTCTAGCCCAGACACTACTCATTCTAACGAGAGCCAGGACACACTCAACCAACCCATTTACACAGAGTTTGATGAGGACTTTGAAGAGGACTTGGCATCACCTATCGGGACCTGTGTGGCCATGTATCAGTTTGAAGGTAGCACCTTGGCAAGCTTCTCCAGCTGCTGTGTTCGTGTGGAATAGCTGAGACCAGGGGCAAACACATACCCTTTTTATTCTGCTAGCTTTGAGAACTGCCTTGCAAAATACATGCAGTAGGGTGGGATGCATTGTTTTTCATTTGGATGATTTTGCTTGTGTTGGGGAAGGAGATTAGATCTGCCACTTCTAGCCTTTTCCTCCTCTTTCTGCCTCTCCTAGCATTATTTTCTAATCCTGCACCCCCCCCCCACACACACACACAATTGGTTCTGTGGACAATTGTAGAGATTGAAAGAATAGATGAAAAATCTGCGAATCCAGTAACTTGTACAAAGTAACCTGGCATTAATTTAATTAATTAGATTTAGACACTGCCTGAATCCAACTGACTCTGGGCAGGAATGTTATTTTACATTTTGTTTTTTAAAAAGATATTTGGGTTTCTAAAACCCACCCTTTCTCCTGAGATGTGAGGCAATTGTTCTGGCTGACATTCTTAGCTATGTACATTTCTCACTTTTATGGGAGTTAACTGTAAGCAGGCTACTGTTCAGAAGAGAGATCATGACCGGATTGTCCAAGCTCCAGCATGAGATGCTCCAAAGCCATTCACTAGGACTTGCCCAGACTACTTTTTAATTGCACTGTTTTTACTACAAAGGATCAGGAACCTGCTTTTCGAAATACGTAATAATGAAAACCCTCAGAAGGCTCAATTAGATGTGGGTTTTTTTGTTTTGTTCACACTATGACATGCCTTCAGCATGTCAATAGCCATTTTTCTGCAGAGCAACTGCTTTTTCCTAGCCTTAAGAACAGTGCTGTGGAGGGAGTAGCCACTAAGGTGTCTCTTCCGCTCCACTCTTGGGCCATAATGGTGACACCCTTGCTCATGTGTTTGCTTCCCAAAGGTTCCAGTGAGGGCACCATTTCCATGCAGGAAGGTGAAGAGCTCAGCTTGATGGAGGAAGACAAAGGTGATGGGTGGACACGTGTACGGCGGCGTAGCAAAGGGGGTGAGGGTTACGTCCCCACCTCCTATTTGCGACTGAATGTGAACTGAGGGTGGGGGGGACTGACAGCCAAGTTCCAAGCGCTGCACCAACATCAAGTCTGAATGGAAGAGAGGTGGAGTTTCAGGTGCCTGGAAACAGCTCCATGATGGAGTGAGAAAGGAAAAGGAGGAATTTGGGTGAGACAGTAAAAGAAGGAATTTGCACCAAATCACTACTGCAGGACTGCGAGACAAGAACTATCAGAATAACAAAACAATGGCTGTGGCCTGCTGAAAGCAACGTTTTGGATAAGAATACAAGAGGGGGTTGACATCCAGCTAGTAATTGTTCCTCCTTTCCTGCATTGTCTTCATGGCAGTTACAAAATATTCCTTATGAAATGCTCTCCAGCCAGAGCAGCCAAAAAACGTGCAACTTCGCATACAGGAAGATTCCTGAATTTGTGGCTCTGGGCTGTGGTCGTTGCCCCCTCGGATGAAACGCATGGGTGGACACACGCTTCGACCTTTCCTGGCTGCAGCAGCAGAAAGGCTCCCGTTCTGCTTTAAGGGCAGAGCCAGCTGTCCCTCCTGCTCATCGCCAGGTTGGTCAGAGCAGAGCACGCTCTCCAGAGAAAAGTTTCTGCTTTTATGCTGCGTTCAGTAGACTGCGTCCAGACCTCAAGGGGGTTGTGGGTGCTCCGGAGACTAGGGTGCTCCATATTTGGGGAGGAGCCCGGGCTGGGTTAGAAGCCTGGACTGTGCATCCTTAAGACTGCTGCTATGCCTGTTGTTGACTAGAAGCAGAGAGAGGGGGGAGGATAGCTGCTGGGCACACCAGTCACCTCCCAGTGCTACTTCAATTAGATGCAAGGTTCACCAAAGCCTTCTTGCCCGAGGGCTGGCCAAATGCCACACAGGTGCCAGACCAACATCTGTATGTTCTTTCCTTGAAATGCACTTTATAGTTTCCTGGATTGGATTGGCCTGGCTCATTCAGCCATTCAAAAGTGCCTCTTCCAGAGCATTCAGGTTCGTTTCCCCCTTGGGGAATACATTACATGACAGCAAAAGCAGGTGGCTCTGGCCTCTTCCTCTCCTGTCTCTGTGTTTGTTTTTTTAAAGAAGACTCTATTGTTAGTTGTTTTATACAGTGACCAATTTATTTTACCACTCAGTTTAACATGTTCACATAACCTGTAATGTAGCCTCAGCTCTCATCCCTCCAGCCTTGGAAGGGAGGGGCCAAAACCTGCCCCTCCCTTCTCTCTTGAGATGTAGAATGTATTTCTGGGTGCCTTTTTACACTTTATGTAAATAGTAGCGGGGGGAAATTAACTGGATGCCTGTGCAGTTGCCTTTTTGTTCCTCTGGCCTCCAAGTGTGGACTTTTAAGATCTGCAACATTTATGTCACTGTTTGGGAGCTAAAAGACTCTCCTCTACCTTTCCTGTTGTGCACAGTTCACCCCTCTGCAAGGGAGAGCTGGAGGAGAAAGCAAGAGGCAAATGCCACAGGAAGCCAAGGCATCCAGCAGTTCCCGCTTGCTTCTGCCTGTCCAGAGAGCAGCACAAACGAGGGGGCAGAGTGTGGGGGGAGGGGGAGGAGGAGAAAACAGGTTTGTTGTCTGACACTGGACTGGCACTGTTGTTAGATCAGTAGGGGGAACATTCCCCTCACCTCCACTTGTGCTTACCCAGGTAGTGCTTCTGTGCAACTTGCTCATAAATCTGGAGAGAGGCCTGACTACTGTCCGCTTGGACAGGTGGGGGGGAATGCCGTGCTATGGAAGTAGCTGCTAGCTTCTGCTGGTCAAATAAAAACCTAAGAGCTACACTGCATCAGACCAAAGACTCATCTGACCTCGTATTCTCCTCCCATTGGGGCCAAGTAGATGATCCACAACAGCAACAGTACTTTTATGCTCATGTTCCTCAGCAAAGAAAGATACAATGCTGCTAGCTGCTGGTAACCTCACATTCTGTGCAGGAGTCGAATTCTTCATTAAAGTTGTCCAAGTTGGTGGCTGTCTCTAGATCAGCGTTTCTCAACCTTGACAACTTTTAAGATGTGTGGACTTCAACTCCCAGCATTCCCCAGCCAGCCATGTTGGCTAGGGAATTCTAGGAGTTGAGGTCCACACATCTTAAAGTTGCCATGGTTGAGAGACACTGCTCTAAGTCATGTGAGAAAGCAGGATTCCACTGTGAGTCCTGTCTGAAGGCTTTCCTCTGTCCTGCCTGACTCTTCGGTGATTGACTTCAAGTGCTGGGAAAAAACCTTTATTTATCTGCACTGGCATTATGTCAAAAGGGATACATATAAGCTTTCTCCCTGCTTGAGCTTGTCTGAAGGTCTTATACAGGTAAGGGAGAAAATCCTCCTTAAGACAACCTCTGTCAAAACTTTTCTCAAGTACTGTTTAACTTGAAGAAAAAAGTTCTGAAAATAATTATGCACATTTCTTTCCATGTAAGACAAGAATCATACTTTAAAAAGGGAGCAGTATTAACTGCAGTATTCAGTTCTGTGTAATGGAACCATAACTACCAAAACAGGAAAAGTGTTCCAGCTGAGGAAGTTGCTTTCTTGTCTCAGATGACATGGGCTCTACTAACTTGGATAGGAATGCACTGCGACCTTTGGGTGCAGTTAATCATCTTGGAAGCCGTTACTTTCTGGGTTTGGGGTCTGTAAACCAATGCTGTGAAATTTCCAGTCAGGATACGAATAGGCAGAGAGCAGAGTTATTTTCATAGCATGTATTGATTAAAAATCATCCACTGCTTTCCTTACTGTAGCCTGGCTCCTTTGCGTAAGTTAAAAAAAGTTTCCAGATCGTTTCTTTCAATAGCCCTGGCACGATTGATCTAGAAGGAATGTTCCTGCTCATTCATTCCGTGGAAGACCTTCAAGTTTCAGCTCGGTGAGCATCTAATCCTGGCACTGGGTGACGCTTACAAACCACCTTTGCCACTCTTGCCTTGCATTCCAGCTGGCATGGCAGAGAGAGAAAATTCTTCTCCCGTGAATTCACTCTAGTTTCTGAGAAAGCACAGTCAAGATCCGTTCAAATTTCTTGTATCGTTCACCCTGTTCCGCCTCTGCTCCTTTACTGCCCCAGAGCAACCGAAGGGAGAACTCTGTCTGGAATACCTCCAGGAGTTCTGGAGTGCCTTGGAACCCTGGGTGGAGAAAGGGATGTAAAAAGGGAACATGAGATGGATTCTGTAATGCCTGTGACGTCAGCTAGTACTACACAGGCAGTGCCCGTCCTGGTATTGGCTAACTCTCCTCATGAGGCATCACCCTACCAGTGGGAAGTGAAAGGCGCTGCTGCGGCCACACACGTCAGACTCAGACTCAGACTGAACTCCAGGCCTCTGTGAGAGAAGGCCAGAACAAAAAGCGAAGGATTAGTATGGCCAACGTGGATATAACAATTCCTTACTCCAGAAGAATATTATGGCCACTCTGAGCCTGGGTTTAAACACTGTGCTAAACTATAAGGTGGTTTAACTTAATTCAGAGATTGGGAATGTAGTACCCACAGATGCCATGCCACCAGATGGCCCATTTTTAGTAACATTATAACTACAACATTAAAATCAGCTATCTCACAAGATTCTAGCCAAGTGCTGAAGGTTCTATGTTCTTGTTTGAGATTTTGGCTGTTTTAAAGTTTGTATCTGGTCAAGCTACAAAACACAGTTGATGGCTTGCTATGTCATGGGAGTGCCACGGGTCTGTTCACATAGCAGGATTTGAGATAAAACATGTCAGAAAGTTCCAGTGTTATTTATGAATGTACCAACACTGTTTTAAGGTGGCACAAAGATAAACTCTAAGCAAGCCCTGGCTTGAATCATTAGCTCTGTTTAGCAAAGGCTGAGATGTGACTTAGAAAGGTGTGCAGTATTCAGATCGGAAGTGAGCAAAGGTGTTTCCTGTTTGATGTGAGCACCCTTGCCACACCTGTCAGCAGCTTCTTTAAGAAGCCACACCTTTTTGGCACTTGTACTGTACCTGTGCAGGCTCAGGAAAATACATGTCCAAGGTAAGGAGGTGGCAACGCAGAGTCACATCCTGTCACCGCCTCTTGAACCAAATAGGCATTTTCCTGAGCCACGCCACTACTCTGCAAAGCCAGGAAAAGGTAGAGCAGCCAACAGGTACAGTGAGAACGCCCATTTTGGATCTGACTGTGGCACACCTCTAATAAATTATTGACACGTAGAGCATGCGAAGCATTTCATTTTCTTTTTAACTGCAGGGAAATGTGCAACTTTGGCAGCAGAGCTGGTAAAGGGCAGAAGGGGAGTGTGCTTAAAGGCGATTCAACTGGGTATCGTCCACTTGGTCCCAGCCAAAGTTCTGTGGGATATTTAAGGTGCAAAAATCAGCTTGAGGGACCCATCCACTGGCTTATCACCAACCCTACCCAGCATGGTAGGATTGGGATAGAATCAAAACAAACAGACTGAGCCGCTCAGAGAACAAAAGAACTCCAGCTGGTACAAGACATGCTTGCCTAAAATTGCTGCTCCTTTTAGGGCTGGTGTGCTGCACAAGCTAGCTGTTAATAAACCCACTGCTGGGTCATGTTTCCATCACAGAAATGGCTACAAAATCCAGATGGGTGGATCTGTTAATTTGTTAGAAACTTATCCCAACTTTTATTCAGGAGCTCAAGGCAGCATGCGTAATGCTCCTGTTTTTTTCCCCACAACAACCTTGCAAAGTAAACTGAGGGGGGGGCGTCCATAAGTTGCTCAGTGAGCTGCTATGGCTGGGAGTGGCCTAGAGCCTAGATGTTCCCAGCGAAGTCCCCCACACGGGCTCTCTGACGGCTTTCTCCCATGCTGGCATTCATGCACTTCTGTTCCATATAAGAGGCTGATTGGGAAGGAGGGAACGGGTGCTTACCAGCCAGACTGAACCGAGCTAACAAAGGTACACAGAGGAGGGCCAGCCAGCACTGCCAAGAGCGACCCTACCTTGAAGTCTGGCCTCAGCACTGATGCGATAAGCGCCAGTGTTGGTGGCAACGAAGCGAGCTCTTTCCAGCGTCCGCAGGAGGACATCACACGTTTCCTCATTGTCATCCCATAGTTGTTCTCCTTCCATGAGACTGAGAAGTGGCAGGATGTGAGGAACTGCTACATCCTTTGGGGAGAAGACAGGATGCCCTGTGGGCCAGAGACAATAACCTTTTAGATCACAGTGGAATTACACATAATCCTTGTTCAGTGACCATTCACAGTTACGGCGGTGATGATAAAGTAACTGAGCGACCAAATAAATAAATAAATATGACCTTCACAGGTCTGTAAAGCAAAGGAAAGCTGAAGTAAGATCGTAAGTAAAGTCATGATTTCACTTAGTGACTGGCTAACCAAGCTGCCAGTCAACTGTGGTCGCTAAACAAGGACTACCTGTAAACATTTCAGGGGAAAGCCTGTAGGCGGGAAAGACAGTGATTTGATTCACTGTAAGGCATATTTTGGATGAAAATGACTTCCAAAGGTGGTCCCTATGTTTGTTTTGATGCCAATGCGCTATATGAGAGTCTGCATGCTGTGGTCCCCACCAATTTCTTGCTACTTACTGGATTTGGGTCAGAAGGTTTGGAAAGCAGTCCTATTCGGAGCAGTGCATTCATGTACCAGCAGCTCATGATGGGCAGTTTTTTCAAGTGCTGGTCCATTGCATGAACGCACCCTAATCAAACTAGTTGAATTAAAACTGCAAGGAAGGGGGTTCAGGCTAGACATCAGGAGGAACATCCTGACTGTGCCAGCTGTCAGCCAGAACAAACTGTCACATGAAGTGGTAAGTTCTCCTCCACTAGAGGCCATCAGACAGAGGCTAGATGTCATCTATGAGAGATAACTAGTGGCTCTTACTATGAGGATCAGCTGGACTCTACAGTCCCTTCCAACTCTTTGATTCTATGAAATGCCACTCTCTGCACCCTGATGAGAAGGAACGACTTGTGATTTCAGCAAAAGGAATATAAGGAATATTGCACTAGCACAATTATTTACCTTCAAAAGCCAATCTGGCCACCCTGGTACAAGTATATATGACTGTCCAGATACACTAGAGCTACCCTGACTTCCCATTTTGTGGCAATGAAAATACGTGGAGAACTCATAACAAGAGTGATTTTTAAACTCTTCCTAAATTACATATTATGGCAATTTATGGGGCAGTAAACCTACATTTCTGTTGGAGGCATTCTTAAGAGTGACTGCAAGATCACAACGTTTAAAAAGATCAAACTTTGAGTGGTTTAACAAATACTTCTCTAAGAGACAGAGGCTTCCAAAGCAGGACCCAGAGTCCAAAAGCTAAAAACACACCACACCCTTAACTACAGCCTTGTTCATATTATTTTTAGTTTTGATGTATGCAACTTCAAATGAATGAAAAAGGGGCACAACTATTTTAAAAGTAGTTCAATGAGTACTGAATATATTCACTAAGTAGCTCATAAAAAATGTTCACAGTCCAAAGGACTGATTCCAATATTACACGGAAGCTGCACAAATTCTTTCTGCATGGTGATACACCACAGAGCAGTTGAAATCTAAACTGACCTCCCAACAGTTCCTGTATCTCAGCCATAAATAAAATTGTGTCCGTGGCGCACATGTTGGTATGATGGTGCTGTTACTTTAAAAGGTTGCTGACTCCTGAGCTACGCATGAAAATAGAGCAACACACCAGAAGCTCCACACAGCTGTAATGTCTGAACTTGGTCAGAATGATTGCAAGGCCCTACCTTCAGCCCTGTTCAGATTCCCCAGGAGAGGCTTAAGCTCCTTCTCAAAGATGATGGCACTCTGGGTGTGGCTCTGGCGCAGATGCCTCCACGTTTGCTCCAGCCGGGCAATCTGCAGGCACAGTGGGAGAGAAACGGGGAAGGAGAAGTATAAATAAATCTACCTGCACGGGCCTCTGGGGTTCAGGGAGAACTGAATGACTGGCTTGGCCAGGTACTTGAGCTCTACTTTTAACAACAAAAAAAGAAAAAGGAATATAAATATTTACATTTCAGGGTATAGATTCATAACTCCCATCAGTACGGTCAAAAGAAATATCCTAGATTCCATGCCACTGCAGTAAACACTGGGCTAAATGAATACCATCCCTCATTTTAACAGCAATATGTGAACTGAAACCAGGGCTAGCTTTGCTAGATGAGCTGCTTCTGATCAAGTGGCTGCACCGAAACTACACCTTTTCATCTTCTGCCTGCCATGCATCTTATGAGCACAAGGCCAGCCTGAGCTTTGGCATTCTTCCCACAACAGCCCCAGCCCCAGCCCCAGCCCCAGCCCCAGCCCCTCACCTGTGGCAGCTGCAGAGCTTTCATCACAGCAGACAGGGCAAAGAGGTCCCCAACTGGCCGCCACAGCTCCACGGCTAGCTGGATGACCTTGTGAAGGGTGTCCGCTCGTTCAGCCACGGACCCCGTACAACCCAGGATGTCCACAGCAATGCCCAGAGCTATGAGATGGTGCCTGAGAATGGAAAAAGAAAACACAGGAAGCTTGGATGGGCAAAAATGGTTGCTGCTGCTGCTGCTGCTGCTGCTGCTGTTCTCAAACACTTTCCAGGGTATTTTCTCATTGCAATCTGGGAAGAGTCTTGCCCAGAAGCAATGACAGGATTCACACTTGCTACTAGACTGGCAAGCCAGGAGGTGGCCCAGACCAGCTTTTGCATGTCAAGCCAGCATGCAAGATCCCATCTGAACCGAAGGAATGTTTTCTGTCCCTTGGTCCATAGCGTGGGACACCGAGATGCTCTGCCACAGCAACAGAAAATGCATTAGTTGGGCCTTCCTTTGTGTATAGTGTTAAATGGGTTTGATTAAGAAAAACTGTCTGTTTCACCAAGCAACACTTATATTTATAACTCCAACAATTACATTGGGCCTTGGAAGGCCAATTTGGTCTTCACCATCAGAATGATCCACTACTGGACACTCAGCTAGGAAGAGAGTGGCTGAAGAGAACATGTAGAGCCATTTGCATCTCCCTCGGTTTGCTTGCTTCTAAAAGGGGTTTTTACTTGCCAGCTCCAGGCTGATCTAGATCCTATGCAGGGGCTGTGGCAGAGGGGCAGGGAGAGAGAAGGTCTCCAAAGCTGCAGCAAACTTAAGTGCCTCCTAAGAACAACCAAACCTTTGTCTTCAGGAAATCACCCTCTGCTCTCCCACAAATTCCTTTATTTTTAATTTATTTTTAAATTTTAAATTTTTTATACCACTAAATAGAAAACTGGTTTCTATACCACTAAATCTTCTGAAGGCTCACAGTAGTTTGCAACTAGCTGCCAAACTTTTGTAATACAAAAATTAAAAACAGTGCCAATAAATAAGTTAATTGAAATATTTATTAAAACCAAAACAGGTACAGTAAGTGGTAATTAAATTAATTAATTATTAATCCTTAGTGAACTGGCAACTACAGTACATCCTCAAGAGACAAGCAAGCAAGTTCTGGAGAACACGCACGCACACACCATTTCCCAGGGTCTCCTCCAGCACCTGCCAGCCACCACAAAACATTAGTCAGTACCTTTCCAGCAAGTCCTTCCGCAACTGATGCCCTTGAGGCAGGGTTATAAGCTCCAGACCTGAGCTCACCCCCATTGCCCGCTGCTGCTCCTTAGATACTCCAATGATCCGCACAGCCTGAAGAATAGATATGGTGTAGTTCATAAGACATTAGCATTTAAGCCAACAGCTGACTCTTACCTCATCTCTGTTTCACCCTTTAGGGGATTTTTCTTGCGGACTAAATCAATTATACTTTCTACAACAGCAGGTCATTTTAGCTAGAGAGCTGAAGGACTCAGGGAGTCAGCTGAGAAAGAAATCACCATCATACTTGATTCCAACATGTCAGAACCAGGCAGCAGACATAGGGAGGGAGGAAGCTTTTGAGGAAACTACATCTATCTAACTATTCCAAGATGGAAAGATTTGAAACTAAATGCTTATCTGAGTACTCAAAAATGCAGTAAGGCTATACAATAAAGGCCACTTTTTCTTTTTTAAACAGAAAAGGAATTTCTTTTCCCTGCTACTATGCTCCTATACAATACCGGCCCCATCATCATCCCCAATAAAACTTCAATTAAATGTACTGTGATGATTTCTTTGCCAAATCCTTTCCTGAGAGCTTCCTTGCTTTAGACTTCCAGCTGAATCTAAAAGAATTTAACATATATTACACATAAATAAGAGTGAAGAGGCTAGAGTGAAACTTTAACTATGGATTAAAAACTTCCTGCTCTGACAATTTTTTTAAAAAAAAGGTATCTTAACTCTAAGGATGGCTTGCATCAACATTATTATTTAAAACACAGGCAAGCCATCCATCAACTAAAATACTAGGCAGACAAGGCAGGCTGCTCACAGAATAGATTTCTGATTATTCCAGCCTGCAAATTGCCACCTCTTTCATTTATTATCATTTTTACCAGCCAGGGTGAGGAAAGCGCAGAGACGCTTTTAGAAACCCATTCCCGCTGTCCGTGTGGGTAATGAGTGGAATAGGAGTGATGTCAACCTTTCTTAGCAAGGCCAAATATATCTTGGCACTAACCAAGACATCCTGCTTTTACGAATCACAAAACTACTTTGTCGGATGCAGGCTATTTCAGCTCCCCTACAAAAGCTGTAGCCACAGCCAGTCTGTCAGGTCCTAGGCAGGATCCTCTGTGACCCAGGAGTGGGTGTTTTCTTCTGAGCCCTGGAAAAGGAGTCCCACGACTCTTCCGCGTCACTGTGTGAGCATCAAGAACTAGGAGACAGTAGCAGTCCAAATTCACTAACAGAAGGACTAGGCCGCATGACACTCTCTCACTCCTGGACAAGGACTCCAATGTCTCAGAGTTAGCTCTCTAACACGAGAAAGGGAACCGCTCCCGTGTATCTGCGTAACAGTCAAGGAAGGATTAGGTCTGAGATCAGAGTTCAAGTCCTGGCTCAGCCGTGAGATCTCAAAATACACTGGGACAAAACCAGTCACCTGTTACCTGGGAACTAAAGCAAACCACCATACAGGAGGCAGCTGAAAGTCACCAAAATAATATTACATAAGCAATTGTTTTCTGTGGCCCTCACCTGACAGTCCGTTTTTAAAATATGAAGGGCTGTTACATGGCAATCATGGGTAGCAAAGATGTCCTTGAGGCGCTTGAGTGTGCTGGGATCCAGGGGCTTGTTGTTCGGGGTCAAAAGCAGTGAGTGGAAGTGCTGAAGCTGGAAGGAGGAAGTAGCCTCTAGCAGCGGGCGCTCAAACCCCGGTTCCATTTCCGTCTCCACTGACTGGGGCGAGGGAAAAGGAGCCTCATCACAGTCCAGGAACCCAAAGGCAGTCTCTGTAATGTGAGCCCGGCCATGCCACCTCTCCTCGGTCTGCAAGCGCTCCACGTGACTCCGGGGCCCCTGAGGAGCCTTAGGAACCAGTTCACAATAGTCACTCATCAGCATGGAAGGGACTCTCAAAGGCTTTGGGGGAGCTTTGGAATGAAGTCGACCTTCCGAACTACTCAGCCCCTGGCCTTCCAGCAGGTGAGATACTGAGGCACTTGGCCGTAGGACAGGGTCACTGCCTGTGCGAAAGGCAGGAGACAAAGGAGGGAGTTGGATTCGGTCCTGGTCTCCAGGTGATGTTTCTGGGCCTCCTACGGACAGAAAAATGAAGAGTTTGGGTGGGGAGGGATTGGAGTTGGATAATTCCTGCTGCTTCCCAATGATGGCCCATCTACCCATTCAGGTCACAAATACAAAAATAGCCCTAGAAAAGGACAGTGATATGCAACTTCCTGCTCTACTAGCTCCATCAAGCTGTCTTTTTTGGTTGGCACACAAATATTCCCTGTCACAAGCACACATCTGTCTGAATATGTTTATTATATTGCATTTCTGTTAAATCAAGTGCTGGAAATCCCAGTATTAAGAACGAGAAGCTATAGTGTCATGGTGCCAGATATAACTTCTGCAACATTTAAGATGTACCCACTAATATCAAAAATGTGTGTGTGGTCAATCTCACCAACTAAATGAAGGGTGGGTAGTGCAGAAGAGACATACATTTTCATCTGAGAATGAGGGTCAATTGATTAATCACACTGATCAATGAAATTAGGATAGATGCACTACTAATAAAGAAAACACTTATAAAATATTTGATTATCCCAAGTTTAGATCATCATTCCCTAATCAAGCAAAGGTACATTTAAGATGATGGTATTGCAATTTAGGTCCCAATACCATCAGCTTTGCTCAACGGGACCCTTGGCCACTGGCAACACAGACAGGCAGCCATCCCCAAAGGTACAACTAGCAGCTTCAGCAGCAGCTGCAGCCACCCAATGTCACCAACAAAAGCTACCCAGTGATAGAGGCAGTGGATCCTATCAGAGCCCAGCACTCATCCAAGGAAGCCACATGGTAGTACAAGGCCTGTGATGGTTCAATTCAGATATGACACCTCATCATGTTTAGAAATGAATAATATGGCTTGAACTTGGAAATGCACATGCAAACAAGGCAAAGTTTAGTGTTGACTGCTTTTGTTGTCTGTCTCATCTTCAATGTGCCTGGGCATAAACTGAGGCAGAGCAATGGCCTTAACTACATCCTGACAATCTTCTGATGTCATAACAAACCATCAAACTATATCTCTGGTTCCATACTAAGTTTGACAGCAAATACAAAATCCATGGTCTATGAACTGATATAGGTTCAGGTGGAAAACATAACACATTTTGGCATAGTATCACAATGTAGCCATCATCTGCAAGCGTCATGAGACACTAAATGCTTTCTTGTAAAATATACAAAGCTCTACAGGTGTTGGTGGGGACAAGTGATGAAACTTGCAAGTGACAGAACATGGTTTGTGACTTTATAATGCAAACCCTGTAAATTATGTACTTGTGTGTGATATCAGGATGCAAGCATGAAAGGACGGGTTTGCATTGTGAAGTCACAACACGTTTTTCTCATTTTTACATGCTTTTACACAAAGCTTTAAGTCAAAACTACTCAGTCAAGTTTCTGTATAACTAGAAACTGAAGTTTTTCATTAAATGACAACTAAATATTTTCAGGAGTATAGGAGAGAGGAACCGCATTCTATGCTTGAATCTCTTGTTTTGCCTTCCCCTTCCCACAAAGCAGTTCTGGTTATACCAATTTCTGTACCTTTGCTGTGGCTCTCAGACAACTGTGTTGCTCCCAGTCCACTGCTTTCCTGCATAATTTAACTGATATCAGGGAGAAATACAGGATCAGTTGGACAAGTAAGCATGTTAACCTAAAAAGCTGAAGAATCTCTGCTTCCACTTAGAGGTCTTGGGGGAAATGCAATAGCCCAAAATCTGCATTGCAGATAAAGCAACAGAAGACCCATATTCCTTTCACCATTTGTAGACGGAAGGTGCCTTATGCCAACCTGCCCGTTTGGAGTCTGTCTTCCATATACCCACCAGTCAATAAGTTGCTGTCTGATTGGGCACTATGCAATGAAGGTCTCTGGCCCAGCTGGTCTAGGCTACTGGGGTCACTTCCACTTCGATCTTTTGTTCTGGGAGAGGGAAAAACAGACACAGAACTGAGTGATCCATTCTCCCCCACAAGCCCCATTTCTCAAAAACCTGCAGAAAAGCTGACGTTGGGGACTTTCATAATCAGACCACCACGCACTCTTTCACTGATAAGGCTTTCCACATTTTGAGACACAGAGGGTGATAAAGATGCTGCAGTACAAATCTGAGCAAGACCCAGTGAATTGGCCATAATTACTTAAACATGTACCTCAACAGTGCTTATTTCTAAGTGGGCCTATTTAAAATCACAGCTTAGGAGTACCATGTCATATTCTCTGCCACACTGCCAAGGACCACCACCAGGCCCTCCAACGGTTTCACTATGGAGCAAAGTTCCTCACCGGAGCAAGTTTCCATCTCCTATTTGTTCTCCAGCAGTGGCTGTACGGAAGCTGAACCGTCGAAGAGGTGCCCCTTCCTCCTCAGAGGGCCCAGGAGGCCGGCCAGTGTCACTGAAGCGCTCCTTCAGCCAGCGAATTGGTACACTCCTGTTGACTGGCCGAGACACCACAGCTCCTGAAACATCGGAGATGACCTTCTGGTTGCCCACATAAAAGCGCACCAAGGCAGGTATGTTGTCAAACTGCTCCTGCTCAAATTGGAAAAGGGTGCGAGAATAGCCCTTTCTGGGGCGGAGCACCACACGGATGATCTTGAAGTGCAGGGCCTGTCCTCCCCAGTGGCATGACAAGACATAATCGCCCAGGCTAGAATGTGAATCGCGGATCAAGAACTCCCCGTCATTCCGCAACAGGGATTCTGCCTCCTGAAAGAGAGGGGGGGGGGGAGGCAGACAAGCAGGTCTGTCTTTGTTTAAGGAGATAGCTGACAAAACACAGTCGGTATTAGAACAAATTCAAGATGGTCAAGTACATGAACAAGACTTAAGGAGCCACTTAAAGGATACAGATAATCAGTGAGCATTACCTGACCCAGCACAGAACTTCTGAACCACCGACAGGTACGTTATTCTCCCTTCCAAGTCAGGAGCAACTTCTGTTGCTATGATAGGAACAGCTGGCCCAATGAAGGCTCTTTCTTCTGCACAACCAGTAAAGGGGGATAAAGTTTGCCTTACTCTGAATCTGAGAAATCCTCAGGCCCATAGAGCCAAGTGGATATAAACTCAGAGTGTTCTTTGAAGGAATCCTTGATGAGGTAAATTTGGCATTATTGTGGTTGATTGCAGAGTCAGCCAAATGTTTAGACTGGATTTGTCATTTTTGTACACCTATTGAGTCCTTCCCAAGGACCTAGCATAGGCAGACGTTGTTGTTGAATAGTATTAAAGGTATTGTCGCAGGATGTAAGCATTATCATCATCATCATCATCATCATCAGAATAATCTACAATTAGATTCACAGTCAAAGACTGGAGAAAACCTAATAATTCAACTCCTAACCAAGGACCTAAGAATTATTAAGGTAGTGTCTGAGGATATAGGCAGTTCCAAGCAGGGTACTTTTTTTTTTTTTGTAAAATTAGCGTGTTCAGGTTCAATAAATTCAAGATTCCCAAATATCGAGGAAGTGCTTTAGGTATTGCTCCAAGAGCTCCAATCACGATTGGTGTAACAGCGGATTTCTTTTTCCATGGGCGTTCAACTTCAATTTGCAAGTCTATTATTATTTATATATATGCTGCCCAGCATACAGCAACGTTGGGCTTCTACAGGAATTAAACTAAAATAGAACTACTCTGGAAAAATAGCCTTCTCTCCTATGTGTACAGAAGATCTAAGGTGCTGGTCAACACCTCATCTTTGTTCTTGGCTTCCTAGAAAACCTAGCCTTTTTTCTAAGCCAGGTGTGTCTAGCAGCCTAAGGGCTGTTCTTCAGGCATAGCGGTTCCTCACTCCACAGACAGGCTGAAATTGTCTGTTTTATCTGGAATTGATCCTTCTCATTGTTCTTCAGGTTCCAAAATCCAGGAAATCCCTGTTTCCTCTTGATTTTCAAGTATGATGTTATTATGGAAAAACCTTGTAACTAAGCCTAGTAGTGATAGGGCACACAGGAGACTAGGCTTCAATGAACAGATTAGTCTTGATATAGAAATATTATTTTAATTAACACAAAAATGATGTTACAGCAGTGTGACCTCCATCCTCCCCCAGCTTAGACCCCCATTCCTTTCCCTTGGCTACCTTCCACTCCTAGTCTTCTTTTTCTAAGTCAGATGCCAAGGAGAAGCAAGCAAGAGTGTCTTCCTGGTACAGTAGTAACCCTTTCATGGGTAGAATGCCAACAGTTGCTTCAGTTGTTGGGTCTATCCTACTTGGGCAAACCAGGAAATCTTTTGATGTTTTCCTTTCTGGTTTGGGACTATGACAGTAAATTCTCAATAAGGAGGCCCTACTATCATATGTTACATAAGGACTTATCTCTAGTTCAACATGCAAGAAAATATTGCTTTGGTGTCTAGTGAATGAGAGAACAAACTGCATTCACTTAATGAAAAATTTAACGTGTCTTCCTCAACAAAGACATTATTCTCCAGCAACCATTCCAATTGTTTTTCCCCTCAGTAGAAACTTTGAAAATATCTCCCCTAAACAGAGCTGATCCTGTTCTTTCCTCTTTTATCCTATCCAATCCATCCATCCTCCATCCAACAGCTAAATGTTTTCCCTCAAAATCTTTCTTCTCTTCCCTTCCTTGTAGAGGGACAGATGAAGGTTAACTCTTTATGGTTAAATGTCAGCTATTACAGGCATTCACACAAATTGGGAAATTGTTCTGATGAGAAAACTGAACTATGGGAACAAACTGTATCTGTCACAACTGCCCAATCTCCATTTCTTCTCTAGAGTGATTCTATCTGGGTACTTTTTCTCAAGAGAAATTTCAAGATAGTTTCCAAAGAGAAGTCTGTCTGTCCCTGGTGCAATCTTCCTTTTTTTCCCTTCAACTACCAGCAGCCAAATCCCTTCACTCAGAAAATCTCCCTTACCACCAAGGAGAAGAAAATTAACTCCTTAATGGCTATTCCCACCTAAAAGCTGCATTTGCCCAAAGTCAGGAAACAGGCAAAGATTATTATGGCAGTCTTACAAAAGATAGTTCTCCACTGTGTAGCAAAGGCACTACAAGAACCATTACTACCACCAACTCTGATTAGTCTGTTAGGAGCAAGTCAGGTGCTTCTAGGAGTATTCTACAATTTAGGAGACTACATAGATCAAGAAAATGTTACTGAAATTTGTCCTCCCCACTCCCAAGGATGCTTGGTGGAATGATGAAGTGAAAAAGGCTGTGGTTGAAAAAAAAAAAAAGCATATAAGAGAATGCTGTAAAAAAAACAAGATTGACAAAAAGAGATTACATAATATACATAGAGAGAAAAAAGAATGTAGTCAACAAAGCAAGGAACCAGTAGGCAAAGAAAATACAGAGCAATCGATGGAAACAAATATATCTTCTCAAAATGGGTAAAGATGGCTAAACAAGGAGCCTCCAGCAAAGTTAATGAAATTACAGTCAAAAGTGATGAAATGATTTGTGACTAAACTGATATGAGGAAAGGCAGGAAAGATATTTTAGAGATCTGCATGGGAATAATAGTGACACGTCTAAGAACAGAATCGAAACAAATGCAATAAATGTTAGCCTCCAGGAAATAAAGTATGAAAACTTAGGTAAACCCTCCTACATTTCATTTTTCTTTCCATGCTGTATAACAGACCATTTGGGCTCTTCTTTTGAGTGGCCTGATTTGACTCAATTTGCCCTTGCCTCTGTGATTATCATATTTTGCTATCGTGCTGTTTTTCATTGACTGTGTGAGAATGGACAAACAGCTTTTTGCTACCTTACCTGCCGTGGCAGGCAACCATGGTACCAAGCATGGCTGCAGAGCTGTTCAGTGCCAAGTTTCAACTCTTCCTCCAGCTCCTTTCTTAGCTTCTCATTGACCAATTCCATGTTCTGCAGGGATTGATCCTCCTAGGAAAATCAGGAGAGATTGTAAAGATCATTGGCTAAATCCCCAACAAGCTCAGAAAAGCAGAGAAGCTTCCCTACATCCCTGATCTCACTTGGAAAGACAGGGGTGGTTAAGCAGTCACAGGACCCAAAACAGAACCCAAATCCCTAGAAACAGCTGCTGATACACAGTATGGATACGCTGAAGCCTTCATGGTATGCTGGTTGAAGAGATGGGGCTTTAAATTTTTGCAGAGCCATGAAATTCACTAAGTAGCCTTGAAGTATCACACTCAGCCCACTCAACCTCACAGGAATATTATCAGTCTAAATTAGCAGAAAGGAATGTTCACCTCAGGAAAGAAAACCATAAACGCTGCAAGTATAAACAAGGCATTTCAAATACTTTTAGAGACAGTATCCATTTTAAAGAGCCAGAAAACATGTGGAACAGCTTTTTCCAGTCTGTGCCCTGCAGATATCTCAGGATTACAATTCCCAGAATTTCCAGCCACCATGGCACAAGACACTGAAAAGGCACCAGGAGGGGGGAAAACCCACTACACAGCATACAAGAGCAAGACACACATTTCCCAAAATCCAGTGCAAACACAATCATATCCCACAAAAATGGCATCACGTCAGATTAGGAATCTCATCTCATTGCAACAAGGAAGTGCCAGAACAGGGCACAGCTGGAAGGTGAAATGCAGGGCTAGTGTGTCCTGGCTTCAGAATGGAGAACTGCAGCCGATCAGATTGGGATAACATGGGATTTTGATCAAATAAATGGAAGTATTCATGCAGTGCTTTATTTTTATTTATTAATGTACAGTGCGTTAATCTGTAAACTAAAGTGACCTCAATCTCCACTCTGATCATTCTTTCATTTTCAAATACCAATGCATCACACTGAAGGCTACAGTTGAAGTTCCTTGTCACTAACTATTAATGGTTTCAATGGAGGCAAATATTTGTAGCTCAGGGTTGAACTGTGGAGTCCTTGGTACTCTCTGAGCCTTGTTGTTTTCTTGCAGACATTTCATTGCCAGACTAGGCAACATCTTCAGTGTGAAGAGGGAGAGGGCCTTGCTCTCTGTTTATATACCGTGGTTTGTCCAGCTTGTGCTGGTGGAGGTGTTGTTCTCTTCTTGGGAGTTCCTTGATTGGGCTGTTGTTTGCTGCTTGGTTGATTGCCTGAGTTAATAGTTCCTTGATTAGGGTATATTGTGCTGTTTGATTGTTCATCTGGTGTTAATCCTAGTGTTAGTCTTTGCATATCTGGGTGTTGATTGCTGGTGAGGAGGTGTTCTGGTCTTTTGGCTTTTCTATTGTCTCTGTCATGAGTACTGATGGGGAGCAGGATTGGGCCTCTATCCAGGGTGGGAAACGCGGGCAAGACTGGGCCTCTATCCAGGGTGGGAAACGCATGCGTAGTACTGAGGAATTAAGCAGCCATTCAAAGAGACACAGATCAGACCCGCCTTAATTTTTGGGGTTTATCTGTCTGGGTTTTTCCCACGCTTCTTCAGTTTGTTAGGATTTTCGGTCTTATGTAGCAGTAATAAACACTACAGACCTATTCCTCGTCTCAGTGTGATTCCTGACTGTTAGGACAGTCTCTTTTGAATGGTGTGTAAATGTTGTTCATGTATCTGTTGATGGCTGCTTTGTCTGAGTGCCAGGCTTCCAGGAATTCTCTAGCGTTTTTTGGATTTGGCTTGGTTTAGGATGCTCACAGCTTCCCAGTTGAAAGTATCCTTAAGTCTGTCCATGTGTTGTGAGATTAAGGAGTTCTCATTGTTTCTTCTGACTGCTAGTTGGTGTTCGTGGATGCGCTCTGCTAGTCTTCTGCCTGTCTGTCCTACATAGTGGCTGCTACAGTCCTTACACTGTATGTTGTAGATGACTTTTTTTCTTCTTGGGCTACTGGGTCTTTAATGGTTCTTCTTGTTCCCTCCCCGACCCATTCTCTTCAACCAATTTCCTTCTCTCCTTTAAAATTTCAAGGATTATTAGCTGTTATTGACTGACAGGGAGAAAAGCCTCAGTTCAGAACCAAGTCAGCATTCTGTGCTATTCAGCCTATGTTCTCTCTGTAGTTCCTTTATATTCTCAAAGGTAGTCCATGCTTTCCCACAAACTAACATTTGATGGCACATCTTAGCATTCCTAAATGCCTTCCACCCTTAAGGGATGCCTGAGGAGACTCTGCAGATATCTGCATATCCTATATAGATGCTCCATATATTACACAGATGCTCTATACATTATTTATATCCTTAATAACAACAGAGAGATAGCTCCAAACCATGACTCAGACAACAATCACATTGTTTGGCCAGTTTCAGGGCGGTAAAAAGAAAACCTAACAAAATTTTAATACTTCATACAAGGATTCCAACCAGTAAATTAAGTAGCTTCACTGCTGTCCCTACTGCATGACAACCTACGAAGAAAAAGCCAACATTAAAGGATCCCCTGCACATCATTGTTCTCAGGCTGCAATTTAAAATCAAGACGTGCTTCTGCTCTCCCCGAGAAGTTCATACTGAGTCACCCAAGGACTGCATCAGAATGTAAAATGACTAACCCGGGTAAGTCTGACCTCATAATAATTGGTCTCTGATGTCATTTACTGCTGCCACCTTAAGAGGTTGCTCTGAAAGTGAGCAGAATACCGCTTGTCTTGTATGGCGTAGAAGCCGTTGGCACATACAAGTTATATGCACCCTCTGAATCATTTTGATGTAACAGGGGAAGTGGGAGTGCAACTTCTGGATCATGACGTTCTCTAAATTGTGCTTCCAGCATTCGCTGGAGGGTGGATGAGTTCAGAGTACAGTAGTGAGTTTCTGGATTGCTACCATGCTGTTGCTTGAGCGGCATATGCGGCTTGCCCTGCAGGAGCAAGTTAACAGCACCCGCCCAAGACAAAGTTAACTATTAACAGTGGGGGAAGAGGTGGAAGATAAAGCTATTCAGTTTCCAAATTACACTCTTTAAGTAGGTGAAGAAATACAAGCATGCCACAAATCTTCCCTTCCAAACAAGCCAGCTGAGATTTTTTGGCTAAAATTGTCTCCCATCCTAAAGTATATTGCCAGCAGCAGCATTGTTCAGAGGATTCTAAATGATGAAGTAATTCTATCAAAAAACTAAGTCATCAAAGCAATCTGAAGGCATCCTTTTCAAGAGTTTTCCAAACATATCCGAGTGCTAGGACGTTCTGGCTTGCTACTGATACAGCCATGTTTCAGCAACATCCAAAAATACATTAGATTCCATCTTCATCTTTACTTCTTGCTAGCTGTACACATACAGAAGAAGCACTGATTTCAAAAATAACGAATGAAAAAGCTGAAAAATACTGCTCCACGGAAAGGGGCACAAGTGAGTTGGTGATATTACCACCTCACGTATAATCAGCCTAGTACAAGGCTAGCTTCTGTTAGCTGAGAAAAATCTGTTTTTCCTGAGTTCAGGGAAAGAAAAGAACTTACACTAGAGGACAACTTGCCTTAACTCTCTCAACAAGTTCAAAAGTTCACAGAAACCCAATAATTAAAGTAATCCAAGTATCTGCTCAGAGAACAGAAATTGAAATCAGAAAGTAGGCTACTTTCCAACATGGGAGGGGCAAAATGTTAAATATAAAACAAACAAGCAACAGGTGCTGCTTATCTTATGGGGAAAAAAACCAGCTCCAGAAGTGTCCCTTAGTATTTCAGGGACATTTACTGTTTTGCACAGGGGAAAAAAGGACTCCTTCCATCAGCCTCCAGTCTGCCACCCAGCATATGCTTCTGAACAACTGGTGGAAAACTGTTCCTTTTGAAAAGAACTAGAAAGGTGATGACGAGTCAGATTAAACAGCAGAGGAGGAAATAGTGTCAAATATATGATGCATCAGGGGCAAAAAGCAGAAATCTCATCTGAACTCTCCAACCCCGAGAGAGAGCTTAGGATGTTTTAGAAAATACCTTTAAATTGGTCAATTTGGATGCCACTTAGAAGGGACGAAAGAAAACTAGGAAAACACAGGAAGCTTGCAATAGAGACACATTAGGAAAAGTTAATGGTTTGGTTACAACATTAATCCATGAAAACATATTGTAGGCTGGGTCCTTTCTATTCAATTTGTTCTGCAAAACTGGGTCCAGCCAAGCTGAACTCAACAGATCTAAGGCATCATCCTGTAATGGTTGAGTTTGGACTGCTTGATTGTTCTCCCCCTCGTCCTGTTTTCATTCAACAAGACAAAAGACAATATCAAAACCATAACGCTTTTAGCCTTCCTAACATTTGTTCTTACCTCAGAAGATAGATTTCTAGGAACTTATCTCTGACAAGTAGGTATTAAGAAGCCCACATTATACTTCCAAATTCACATACAGAGAAGTACATCACTGATGCAGAGCTAATTCTGTTAGAGTAACTATCAAATAGTCTGGCACTAATAGCTCCACCAGCCGGAACTAACAGAGAGAAACGGGATGAGCCATACAATAGAAAGGAAATGCTTTATGTGGCTCCCTTCCCCAAGTTTGAAAATTGTTTCCAACGTAAGTGCAGAAATAGCAAATATGTAGAAAAGGCCTATGCCAGAGAATTTACATGAGCTCAACCCTTAGAAGTGGCACCATTTAGGAAGGGATGCCAATACACACAGACATGTTGTTTCAAGCCATATTTACCTCTTCCTGAGAAGCACTTAAAATAGCTATTTTGGTAAAATATATAACTGGAGTAATTTTCTCTTGAAACCAGTTTCTCTTCTAACCTAGCACCCTCCTTAGTTGACTTTTGAAGAGCAGGCCCCTGAATATTTTTGTGTCTTTCTCTCCATCATGAAACAGAAATCCAGAGGAGAGAGCTCACTTTTTGTCTACTGAGGATTTGACTCCCTCATTTTCAAAAGGGTTTGATTCAGAAAGGATGTGCTGTCTAAAGGCAAAGAAAAAGTATATTCCATCAGCAATCTCAGTTCCAGCTACATCTCTATTTTGGAATTTTTGCTCTGCAGCCTTACCAACCACATCTATCAAGAAACTTCTACTCACTTCCTGAAAGACTTTGCTCTTCTTCCCTTGGTGCTCCTAGTATTTGGAACTGCCTCACAGGACACCTGACTGATGCTATCGCCCTTACTTCTTCCAAACTCCTTCTCAAGTCTATCTTCCCCATGAACATTTTGGCACACTCAGGTTCAAGTCCATTCTCAACCACAGAAATTCACCTGATAGCTTTGGGACAATTCTGCCCTTTCAGCCCATTTTACCTCACAGAGTTATGGTTACAGTGATAAAATGGAGAACATCACAGAAGCCACCTTGAGCTCCTGTAAAAAAAAAGGTCAGGCTTTAAATCTAATACAGAAATAAATTGGAAGTTTATACCTAAGTTTGAGCAGAGCTGAATGTATGTGTATTCTTCCCCCTTGGTTTATCCCAATTTATGTCCCCTTTCTCTATTTCTTCTTAGAGCCCAGTTTTAATCTAATCTCTTTGGGAAAAGGGCAGAATGCCCACACACAGTGGTTCATAAAATGATAATTATTACTACTACTAATATCCAGAACATAGTTAGGAGCCCATAAAAGGGTACTGCGGCATTGTCTAAACTTGGCATGAATAATTTTCCTCATCTGATGAGTCTGTGGGAACGTAAGACATTTCCCAGCTTTGTTAAGAACTCAGTTCCTCCAGAGTTAAATCTAGACATTGCAGCAATGTGAGTGAAGTTTCCACACACCCTCAGTCATTTCACTAAGTTGAATCAGCTGCCAACTGACTAGTGAGGTACTCCTTACCCAGAATCTGCTTCCAGCTTCCGTATTCAGACTACAACGTCAATCATTCAAGCTCTGATTTGCTTCTAAAAAGACGGAGCCACTGGAAACTAATAGCCTGCTCACAAGTCACAGGCAAAAGCACAGCTATACATGCCCAGGACTAGTGCAGTTGTGGGGGAGACATGGTGTTTCTACACATAACAGAAGAACTCAGTCAAACATGATTTCACAGGTATCATCAGCCAAAGATGATAAAGAAAGGGAATAGGAGGACTTGTGGATTCAAGGCTTTATTGCATACCTTGTATGCGCCAATCTCCAAATCCAAAAACTTACACAGACTTCTATACATCAAATATATCAACAAGTATAGATTTGATTTAATACATACTTAAGTCCACATTTCTTTTCAAATCCCCACAATTTATCTTCACAATGAAAATGTGAAATTGATGCAGCTCAGTTTAAACCAAGAATGGGGAAAGAGGGGACTGCCTCATAGAGGTGATCAATATATTAGCCCCCAATATTAGAAAATGCTCCTCCCATCTTGTGTCCTTTATGACATTTCGTGACCAGATTGCTCAACAAACTTTTTTCCAGAACGAATTATTTCATATTTAGGTCTGATCTAAGTCCTTGCCATAGTCACTCAAGCTAAGAATATTTATGCATTCTACCCAGTCCATAGTGACTTGGGAATACATACCACTAACAAAACATAGCTTACTTCTCAATTATTTATTTGTTCACAATTACTCTCTGGACTATTAGCAGCTTACAATAATAAAAACATAGTTAAACCAACCACGTCAAAAACAATTCATCAGAAACCTTCGTTCTCCCGTCTACCTAGCCGGGGAAGAGGAATAACACAGCTGGATCCGTCAGATGCCAAGAACTCGGCCAACATTGCAAAAAAAACGGGCTTGATGCGAGCCCCACAGCTGGGCTGGCGGCTATGGGAATTCTCTGCCTACTCAAGGGAGGATGCGCGTATTCCCCAGTCTAAACCCCGCATAGCCATTCTGAAAACGCAGGTTCAGGCGAGTAAGACTAGGCACGTACCTTTTTCCGCTGAATTAGGGAGAAATGAAGTCGAAAGAGAAGACAACAAGACAGGTCCTCAGGCAACCCTCGAGAGAAGACGGCGGAAAAGGTGCGCCCGAAGAAAAACCCCGCCCGCCCGCCAGGAGAGGCAGGACCGAAGTTGGAAAAGGCCCTCTCCCCGAAGAGCCCTCGGCCTCCCGCCGGCGGTAATCCCCTCGGGGGGGCAAAAGCAAGTCCCGACCCTCCGCTCAACCCAGATGCAGCGAGCGCGTCGCCAGGCTCTGCGACACAGAGGTGCTACCTGGAGGTGCGACACGCCACGCTGCCGGGGCGGGACCTGCCTGCCAGTCCTCCTCGCCCCCTGCAGCTCTCCGCCGGCCGGGATTCTCGTCCTTCCCCGCTTCGCGCATTCCTGCGCTATCTGTACCGACCCCGCCCCAAGCCACAAGCGTGGCTGCCACTCACCCGCCGACGTGAAGTTTCTGGTGGCGCTGCGCACTCCTCGAGTCAAGAAAACCTGCGAGACTGGGAGAGGAAAACTTGAAGTACGGCCCCCGAGGGGAGGAGTAGCGGCTCCGACTCCCTTCAGGGCACCACCTTTTCAACGTCCCTCTCTGGAGAGGGTTGCAACAGGCTGGCAGTTCTACCCAAGCTTTGAAAAGGCGTTCTTTAAATTCCCCTTTAGGTTACTGTCCGATAAGTGTGGTCGTCCTGGCTGGCGTCTGGTGTTTTGTCTTCCTGCTTCTTCACAGCCTAAAAAAATGATCAGGGCAACCCACCATAACGTTGAATACGACCCACCTGCCTAATACTCCCATGCTTTTAGGCTAAAATTGGGGGTGGGGGTAATTAATGTCGTAGTCCAGTCCACTTCATAGGGGTTCTCCTTTATGTCCAGCACTTTCCCCACTATTCCAATTTTGCATTGTGAGGAAAAGGATGGGAATACCTTTTAAAAGTGAACTCGGATGCATAATTTTCAGTCTTCTTAGGTGCCAAAGGAGGTTTCTCCAAGGAAACTAATCAAGTGTGCTTGCTTATCACCCGCCTTCCCTATATATGCTCATCAAAAGATGCAACATCCCAGCTGATGCTTTCTTCCAGGGACAGTTCTGAGGACAGAAATATGCAGAAGTAATACATACTGGGTTCTTCAGAATTTATGCCTTAATGAGTGCACTTCTGTTTACAGCTTTAAAAATAGATTTTGGAATTGTTTTAATTTGCAGCCAATGCTGACAGATAAAATCCCTGTCGGAATGAAATTACCATGAGTTGTTTTGCATATCTGTAAGAACCAGATGCACTTGATACTGACAATGCTTAGCTCAACTAAAATGATGAGAAATATAACAGAAATCTGTCAAATTGATTGTTTGGAACTTTTTGAAAGGGTATCCTTTGGGCTTACTTCTCAATGGAAAAGGAAATTTCCTACAACCCATATCCCAAAACTGGTAAGACAGAAATGCAAAAGGAGGAGGGATTGGGAATCGACTTCCTACCTCGCCAAAAAAGATCCCCAGGTGTCCAAACCGAGTTGAGCACCAGCTAACCATGTTGTCATAACCATCACCTTTTGAATTGGAGAGGCTGTTCTTACTGGCGTAATTTGGTGGGTCAAGATGTGCTATTCTGCTGATGTCCTGCCTGTGGCTTCTCAGAACTCTGGTTGGTCCTCATGGGAACAGAATGCTGCATTAAACAGCCGGGCTCGCCTTAAGTTCCAAGCACCTATCACATTCTCACAGCACCCACTGTTGTTTGTAATACTGTATTGCAATAGTCAACTTCCTCTTCACACTTTCCTCTCCTATGCTGCCTACTTATGGTGATGACTCAGCTGTGGAGAATGTGTTAGTCTGGATATTTCAGAAAAAAATAATTCATTAAAAATTGTCATGGACATTGCTGTAATTCTTGCCAAAAATTTAGAGGGCAGAGGACTCCAGTGATGGATTACTTTATAAGGCGTTTTTGAAAGCTGGTACTGTTTTGAACTCACCCAATAAATGTCCAAGTGTTCCCCATTAAATGTTAATCAGTTCTAGTATTTGATAAACATTTACATGAAATGTATAACCAAGGCCTGCATTTTTATTTTTACCAGAAAAACTCCAGAATATGCAGACCAGCTAGAATGGTGTGCTCAGTTTTCCTTTTTAAAAAGTAGACCTGGTTTAAAAAAGTAGATGCTGGCTGGGAAAATTGAATTCAGCCCGTGGAACCTCATCCTGAACACTGTATGTTTTCTCAAAGTGCAGCCTTTTTGGTTGAACTGGGGCAAGGAACGGTGTACATACAATATACCATCCAGCACACGAAAGCCTGATTCTAATGCAGGTGTATGACTTTATCCTAACTGGATTAAAGAGTCTGTGTGGATATGACCTTTGCCAACTTAAATGGAAACTGAAAACGCTATATGGGTTGGATCAGAATTATGCCATAGGATCCGTTCCAGGCCACTAGCCGTCCTTTCGGCTTTGAGCTAGCTGCGTCATCACGTCTGGGGCTAGTTGAACTCATCCTCTGTTCCTCCCCAGTAGCATTTTGACCATCTTCCAACCTGGGAGTCTCATCTTCCGATGGTATACCGACATATCTCTGGTTGTACTGATCCATTTAGTTTTCACAGCAAGAATACTGGGGCGGGTTGCCATTACCTTCCCCAGGGATCGCATTTAGTCTGACCTCTCTGTCATGACCTTCCCGTCTTGGGTGGCCCTTCACGGTTTAGCTCATGGCATCATTGAGGTGCTCAAGCTCCAGCACCACGACAAGGTAACGATCCTTTGCTGAAGTAGATTTCCATTACTATCAAGATACTAAGATGGGTGCCTTGCCTTCTTATAGCTGACAAAGGGCAGCTGATTGCCGTGATTAGGTTTTATGGCCCAAGAAATCATAGAAAGTAAAACGGGATGTTGGACTCTGCTAAACAAAGGGAAAGAATGATCCAGGTGGGTAGACACAAAAAGTCAGTGGCCACTCAGGCCAAAAATCCTAAACTAGGTCATTAATAGACATGTATCATTTGAACTTGGACCTTGGACAAAATATGGCTAGGGTAGGACAATTTGGAACCCAAGATTTGTTGTTGGTAACTTGCTTTAACTTTGGATTCCTGTTTCTCCTGAATTCAAAAGACATGGTCACTACATTAACCATCTCTTTCAACCTTTGGACACAGAAAGCCAGATCAGCTGCTAAATAATTTTTCCAGCTACTTTGTCTTGGTTCCTACCTGCATCTGAAATAAGGCCAAAAAGATGGTAGAGAAGAAAATGATGACTGCAAAGGTGAGTTGGATGCCAATCAAGTTGGGTATCCCTAGTATGACTGGAGCTGCCACTGGTTAGTTCTCTGACACTGGATCTCCAAGTACATGACTACCCCATGGATGATGCCAAGACAGGCTTGGCGTCTCATGCAAAGATGACAGTGGTGTGCTAGAAATGGGCCTGCAAAGGAAGCAACCAATTTTTCTTATTACAAGAAATTAACCCTATGCCAAAGCAACTTTATTACAGTCTTAGATCAGTTTATATCAGCCCTATGGATTCCCTTAGAATCTGTTGGATTTAATGCTTAATTTTGTAAAGTGGCCTGTTCCAACCTAGTACCTTCCAAATGTATTGGAAATATAATTCCTAGTGAATATAGTCTTTGTTCATACTGACTAGGAATTCTGGGAATTGTGATCTAGAAAAGCATTTGTTGCCTGCAGTAAACTTTCATGCTATGCTCAGTCTGAATGTATGTGTAGATAAATTTTGTATCATAATAACGTTAGCAATCACCAGTGATCTCCTGTTAAAGTTGAAACCTGGGAACGTATCTATACTGCCACTTCGGGCTTCTGTAGTGTTAATACAGAGAAGATTTCAGATTAATGTACAAAATTGGTATTGATTTAAAAGTACGCAAATAAGTAAGATTTGCATGCTAGGCTACCTTTTTGTATTGATCAACTCAAGAGAACCACACTTAAAACACATTCTCCAATTTAAAGCATTTAACACAGGAAGTGATAGAAAAACCAACTGCAAAGGTAAGCAAATATAAGCAAACAGAGAATTGTGGTAAACAAAAGAAGAATTACAACAGATAAATAATATAACAGCAGGAAGAGTTACACTTGGGTGTGTGTGATCCGGGTCTTGCAAGTAAAAGAATTTGAATCTCAGTTAAATAAACAATTTGCAACCATCTAAGCTCTGAAAGCTGCAATTCATGGAGAAGAGTGACCTCATGTGGGTGTAAGTGGTAAGGAAGAGAGAAAAACTTAGTAGCATTCCTGTACTGAAAATAAGCAGGCTCTAGATGTATTAGTGATCTAAGCCCATGAGGTCACAATCCAGTGCATGCATCCTCACTTACAAGCATAGGATTTTTAAATTCATGAGATGCAGCTAATTGACTTCTCATGGGGGCAAGGGAAAGAATAGGTCTATTATCAGATATTTTAAATGACTTCTTCCTCTATTGGAAGCTTTCTCATGCTTTTCTACCACTTGTTGTTGTTTATTCGTTCAGTCGCTTCCGACTCTTCGTGACTTCATGGACCAGCCCACGCCAGAGCTTCCTGTCGGTAGTCAACACCCCCAGCTCCCCCAGGGGCGAGTCCTTCACCTCTAGAATATTTTCTACCACTACTTCCATCTTTTCTACATAAATCCACATAATAGCTGCACAGTGCCTTTTGACCACTTTAGGAGTCTTCTGGGCTGTTCCCATCTACCAGCTGTTTCTCATACTGATTGCAAGCAACTCTTGACACTCAACCTTCCTACCAATCCCCCATGCCACTTACAAAGCCCACCATTTATGACTCACTCTCAGTTCCATCCTTTTCACACACATATAGCAAGGAATCCCAAGCTAAGCATACATAGGTGTCAAACTGCTGAGGCAGGAATCTCTGTTTTGTAAATGAGGGACTGTTGGTGCAGAACTTCAAGGCTGGGAAACAAGTAGCTATGTGGTCACTGACTCAAAACAAATGGGAAAAAGAGACTCGAGATTGAAACCTTAGGGCTAGTATACAAAGGGCAAGATTGCTGGGCATTGTTAAAGAACTTCTTGTACATGTGGTTTCCTAATCCTCTGCAATAAATCTAAGCTTTTTATGTCTGCTTGAGGATGCAAAGCTGGGAAAGAATCTAATCACTATACCTGGCATGAAGGCTTGACGGAGCACATGTTGAAATGTCTGTGATTTACTTCCTGTAAGATCTTATCAGGCATGGCATGTAATATAGGGCCTAGAACAAGAAAGAGACAAAGGGGGATGAAAATTATCAGTATTACAATTTCCTATAATTAACTGGGAACATTATTTTTGGCATCCTATAGTCAGGAAGTAAGTTGGCTGATTAGTGAATAGATTTGCCCTCTCATTTTCCCTTTTTGCTCCTCAGCCTTCTCTTTCACCACTTTCCTCACTGCTTACATCTTTTGGCCCCCAGACACCTTGGAGACACTCAGATCAGCTGGGAAAGCCACTGTGGCAAGGCATAGCAGTACCTTAATTCAGGAGGGAGGGGAATCTGAACAGAGCCAGAAGGCATAACAAAGGCAGGAATTCCTGCCAGTGGGAAACTGCCCACCCTGTAGCTCCATTGGAAACACTGCAAAACCAGCTTCATAGCTTTCCTTTTGGAGCACTAGTTAAATCCACTGGCACTGAGGGACACAAGTCATGGTGGCACATGCTCTTACATGTGGAAGGGGCCTAAGTATACAGTATATCCATCCCCTCCAACAGTAATTATTTTTCAAATTTGAACAATTAAAATATTCAAATAATAAATCTCCAAATGTCTTCAAGCCAATGTATTATATAGACATTTTACCACGAGGTGGTAAACGGCTACATTTCATCTCCAGTGTACTCTATTTAATGTCCCAGGACTGAAAAGTCATGTTGGTAGACTTAGTTCTTACTTTGCTGGATAGTGCATGGATAGTGGTTGCGGCTGCTGTAACCTGAAAGATTCCCCATGTATTGCAAAAGGAAAAAGAGCATTTGTCTTTCTGCCTTCTTCCTCCCTCAGCACAGATCTGCAGAAGTACTGACTGATAATACAGATTTGGTTCTAAGAATTTTGCAATTTGCTCTGAAGATGATTTCTGCCAAATACAAGCTTCTGCCTGAAGCAGCGACAGGCATTTCCTCATGATATCCTAACTTCCCCCTGAAGAGGACTGGCACCTACCCTAAGTATGGCACCATTTTAAAATGAGGGATTGTATCCAGAGGCCTCACTTTCCAACAGACATCCACATGCTTAGAGGCTAGATGGGAAAGTGAACCGAAAAGCAGACATCCAGATTCCAAATCTTCTGGAATGTTATGGAAGGCAGAACCCAACGGTTATTTCTAACCTCCTAGGAGCTTCAGATGAAAGAACTGTTGTAGAAGTCACTGGATCTTTCAAAAAAGGGCAGCACTGTAGTCATCCCACCTTTTACTTTTAGGTGGTTTACAGGCTGTTCTGCCAGTGGGTCTCTGTCAATTTAGGTCTGTAGTTACAGATATATAGATGAGCCTCGTGTGGCGCAGAGTGGTAGGCAGCAGTATTGCAACCGAAACTCTCCCCACGGCCTGAGTTCAATCCCGGCAGAAGCTGGATTCTCTCTCGGGTAGCCGGCTCCTGTCGACTCAGCCTTCCATCCTTCTGAGGTCGGCAAAATGAGGACCCAGCTTGCTGAAGATGGTGATGACTGGGGAAGGCAATGGCAAACCACCCCACCAAGAAAACGTCGTGAACACAGCATCCCCCCAAAGGGTCAGACATGACTCGGTGCTTGCACAGGGGACCTTCCACCTTTCACCAGTTACAGATAAGGAATGAACTATGCTTTCTTTCACTGAAAGACTTAAGCCATAGTTAACTTAGCTATGTCTAAACAAGAATTGCCTATTCTTCATGCAAATTATACATCTTAATTTAAACAAGTAAAACTAATACAACAACCTAATGCAGAAATACATTAAAAAATAAAAAGTAAAAATATATTTTTAAAAAAATTAGAGTACAAAAAACAAAACAAAACAAGACAAAAGAAATAAAAAAGAAAAAGAAAAGAATAAATAAAAGAAACTTCCCTCTTCATCCCCAGAAGTATAATCAACATTAACAACTTATCAATGTCTCTTACAATACAATCAAATACTTCTTCTTTCCATACCCCATTTTCTATAAACCTATCTGTAAATCTTCAGCTCTCCTTATTAATCAGCAAAAGTCCATTAAGGGTTATCAGAATTAACAAATATTTATATCGCCATTTCCATTTAAACAAATTCCCCCAATCCCTCTCAAATAATCAAAGTACAATCCCAATTAACAATTAAACATTACCAAGAATAACCATCATCATCCAGTCCCAATCAAAAAAGCCATTAAACATTACCAGAAATAGTAACCCATTATTTATATATCAAAAATAACAATGTATTACAAATTAATCCATTACACCCAATTAAACATTACCAGAAATGACTATCATCATCCAATCCCAGTCAAAAAAAATTAGACACCACCAGAGATAACAACCCATTATTTTAACCATGATCAAATAAGCCAGTTTTGTTTTGTTTTTTCTTTCTCCCAACAATCTTTAAGTCCCACTAATAAAATTCCAGCATCTGCTTTCTCATACTCTCTTTGTCTCTTCTCTCAAAATTCCTGTCATCTTTTATCAAAGTCCTTTTGTAGTTCCAGTGTAGTAATTCCAGTAGATCCCTTATATTCCAGTATAAGAAGATAATCCACATCGCTCTTTTGATTTATTATTTGTATATCTTTTTTAAGTTTTAAGTCATCATCCAACTCCATTTGTAAATCCAATATTTCCATCTCTTTCTTATGAGTTGTAATTTTTAAATCCACCTTAAAGTCCATTTCAATTTTATTCAATGGGACTTGTTCCTCTTCAGTAACACCTTTTGATTTCATTATAGAGTTAACCTCTTGGACCCAAACATCAAAGTTTTCCCTTAAAGTAGCCATCTGGTGCCCTCTAGTGTCCAACTTTCAAAGTCTTGTTATCAGCTCAAAATACAAACAAAAGAACTTTTCCCCTGAGAGAGGATCCTTTTAATTAACTTCAAAATCTTTAATTCAAATCCATCTGAACCCTTAGTACATTTAAAAACTTTCCAAAATCAGCACTATAATACCCTTTTGCTATATGTTACAAAACAGAAAGTTCTTACAAAACTTTAAATACATATTTTTCTTTCTAAATGGATTGAAGGGAAACTCAGCCAGCAAACACCAGACTTGCAGTTCTGAAGGTTTTTCAATCTTTAACAAACAATAAGAAAAGACAAACTCCAAAGTGATTAAAAAATGAGGTTTGGTCAAGCTTTGTGTCCATAAAAGGCTCAGAGCACAAGGGAATGCCACAACTCCCAGCTGATTGCAAGAGACCGCAACAACATTGGTTTCTGCTACTCACCAAAAAAAAAAAAAAAGCTGTCTGGAGTACATATGGGTAATCTCAAGATCTCTCCTTATTCCAGAGAGAATTTTCAGCAGTCCAGATCCAGTATCCAGCTGCTTTTTTGGCTGTAATGTCTCCAGTGATCTGCAGAACATCAGTTCACCTTTCCTCACCGGAAGTGACTCCCTAAAATTATAAATCCTGATTTATAAATTGTGATGGCTGAATTCAAACAACAGTCAAAAGCAAAACTAAGCAAATACCATGATGGCTTAGCACAATGTGGAAATCCAACCTGAGCATTTATCCCAGGAGTTTATAAAAAGAGACTGATTAGAAGTTTCAAATCAATATTACAGAGTGCAACAAAATTCTGGAGAAAATTAATTATTTTCACACTCAGCCTGAAGGGTGAAAGCTGAAGTTTAAAGACCCGATTCTATTGAACAGAATTTCACTCAGCATACCATCAAAAAACATAATTCCTGGCTGAAACAGTAGTACCTCAAGCATCTGTTCCTTAGCTTCAATTTTTCCTGAATTTGCCAGTTTCTTGAAAATTCCTTATTTTAGTCAGAGGCTGATAGAAATTGACGTTAATTCTGTATGTTCTTCTACCCTCCATTCTTGGCTAGTCCCTGAGTTATGATCTAGTTTTAAAATGACTGCAGTTTTTCTGTAAATGCAGCTGCAATAATTTGACTATGTGATTAAGAGACATGACTCCTTCAATGGAATGCAGATTAAGAATGTTTATAATCTGCATGGGAGCATATACTGTATATTCTTTCTGAGTTTTGCCAGCTGGCAACAATTTTTAACATTAAGCAAGGTCATGTGAGCACTTTGTAATCCATCCCATTCTAATTCTAACCCTTTATCCTATACATTATCCCACATTTTCTTTCCTTTTCACTTCCTTTTTCAGCCCTTACTCTCCAAATTATAATTTCACTGCTCCATCATTTATTAACACTGAGGCACTGCGTATATTCCATTACACTAAGCCATAAGAAGGTTTATTTAGACTTGTCTTACTGCACTGTGTGAACCCAGTTACAGAACCTTGCAGAATGGAAGGCTTGTATGTTTCAAACCTCCTCTCCTAGTAATGGCCATATCTGCTTTGGGGTAGCAGCCTGGTAGTTCTCCCTGCCACCACCTATCTTCCAGGGGCACCTCATCTATCATCTTCCCCCACCTTTGATATATGAGAAAGAAAAGCCTTTCATAACCTGTGCTGCTTTTTCATTGATTAAAAGGTCAAAAATACAAAAGTTGAAATAATATTAATTGCATATTTCCTGGCTATGTACTTTAGGGCTGTGTGACAAGAGGCTTCATCCCTTCCTTTCTTCCTTGGGAGATAGAGCAATTTCACCAAGGGTAAACAAAAGCAAACTTTATTAAATGAACAAAAAAAAAGAGAGGTAAAATATACCCTTCCCCTTTTTAACTTTTAACTTTAAACTACTCCTTGTAGAAAAGGACTTACGGGGTTGTTTTGATCAGGGTCAGTAACTAAATAGAAAATCCAAATGCAAAAGAAATGCTCCAGTGGACCACAGGGTGGTACCAATCTGCTACAAATAAAACGTCATCTATTGAGGGATAGGAGCAGTATACAAATTGCACAAATCATAAGGAAATTATAGATATAATCAACGTCTTCTTGTGCACAGCCTGAAGTTTGATTCAAGGCTGACACAAAACCCAGTGTTCTAATGTTTTATACATAGAAATAAGACCATCAGACTTGATTTAGCACAAACACAATAAAGCAGAAATTAAAGACCTAATGCAACTTTTGACTAGAATAGTTACCCATTTCTTTTGAATGTAGCAGGCTTTCTGCAGCTACACAACTCCCCCCTGCTTCTCTTTCTGGATTTCCCTCTTTCCTGGGAATGCCAGCCTTTAATCTGAGACTGTGGGGAAATGTTAGCCACATATCCCAGCTTCATCCTTGGTTCCCTCCCCTCCTCCAGTTCTGCTTTTGCCTTTTTGGAGACTCAGATTTTCTATTCACAGAATAAAGGGAAGGGGCAGTGTATTTCTCATTACAAGGAACCTCATGGAAATGTAGATACTAAGTCTACAGCCTGCTCAAGCAGATGTTTATTGGGAATCTCTGAGTTCTGCCAGTTGACAAGGCAACTACATTCACCATATTGGTTAATTTTGTTTAATCCACCAAACCACAGTCATGCAAATCATGACTTAGCATAGCCTATGCCCTACTTTTCTTCTGTCATCTGAGGTCTTTCTTGAATCACCCTAATGGCCAAATCTATTGCCTGGTTTACTTTTTCGTTTATTTTAAGCAGAGCTATATTCTGTTTGCACTTTCTCTTATTATAGAGAGGGCATATTAAGCATAAGGTTCAAAAAGCAGGGCATTTCTGTTTTTGTGTATATCTGAGAAGTCTAAACACACCTTCAAACACACAAGCACACTCTTCCATAAATGGCCCATATCCTTGAGAGACAGGAGGAGGAAGGGTCACAGCCAGGGCAACGGGCAGATAAGAGACTCTCAGTCCACAGAAGGAATGAGGGGGGGCAAACGCCTCAGAAGGGACCCTCCCTCGTTCCCTGGAAAGTAAAGGCAAGACGGGAGAGATGTGCTTTCAGAATTGTAGGATTCTGTTCCTGTCACCTTACAATAAAGGCAATGTTAGTAATCAGGGTACTGGTTCCTTGTCTCGACTACCTCAAAGGGCTGACAGATAAATTGAGGTGATTGGAAAGCTGGCAATTCACTCCACCATCACTCCACCATGTAGGCACCATGGTAAAGCACTCATGTCCAGGGTACCCCTGTCCACATGCTGGCTAAATTGAGGAACTTCAGATTGTAGGCCTAATGTAGGGAACCACAGAGATGACCTTGGGGGAATCAACCAGAAGCCGTTAGAGAAACAGCAGGTGCAGAAGAGGTGGGGTGGAACAGGACGGGGTGGGTGAGCATGAGAAAGAGATTTGGGCTGACTCCCTTGGGTATAAGAGGGAAGGAAAGGAAAACACGGGCAGGCTTGCAAAATTCTGTTACTGTAGCCTGTCTCAGTCAAGTTCTAATTTACCTGTGGAGTTGGTTTTCTGATGTAGGGCTGACATCCAGATAGAGGAACACACCCTCCCACTTGCCTATCTGGCAAGTATTTCAAGCCATTCAAAATTTTGCTATATTGTTACAATTCAAAAAGTTAGTAACTTTCTTTCTAAAATAATTAGAAGGAAAGAAAAAGTAAATCTGAAGAAAACTAAAAAAAACATGCAGGGCATGTATTCATAGATGTGTACATATACAAAAATTCTACAAAAGCATTTCAGTAAGTGGTCACCATACTCCATTGTAATCACCCATAACTAATTCATGCCAATAAATAATGTGTTTGTATCTTGCTAATTCAAAGCCAGTTCAGTGTAGTGGTTAAGGCGCCAGGCTAGAAACCAGGAGACCGGGAGTTCTAGTTCCGCCTTAGACACAAGCCAGCTGGGTGACCTTGGGCCAGTCACTTTCCTCAGCCCTAGGAAGGAGGCAATGGCAAACCACTTCTGAAAAACCTTGCCAAGAAAACTGCAGGGACTTGTCCAGGCAGCCTCCAAGAATCAGACACAATTGAACAGTTTTTTTTTAATCTTGCTAATCACATCTTTAGATTAGGCCTGCGCAATGTAGAGGGGCCCCATCAAAACATTAAAAATAATTGCCAGCCACCAAGGAATACCTGCTGCACTGATCAGCTCTTCAGTGGCTAGTGGAACAGGGCCAGCGCTGGAAGTGGTGGTAGCTACGGGTGTGAGGCCTGGAGGCACTTGGCAGCATGTCTTTTGGGGGTAGCATTGAATTTATTGACTTTTAAAAAACAATGGCAGGCTGAACAAGGCTGCTTGATGGTGATTGCTGGGCCATATGGTGTGCAGGTCTGCTTTAGACCATTAAGTGGATGGGGCCAGGCCCGCAATTAGGGTCTCTATCACCCGGGGCAAACATGGATTCCGCGCCATTTTGGCGCCTCCCCAGAGCGGCGCCTGGGGCACATGCCCCACTTACCCCCCCCCAGTTGTGGCCCTGCATGGGGCCATAAGTTTATCCTTCCATTGCTGAAGAACAAGTCTTTTAGCTAAGAGTAGAGCACAGAAAATCCACTTTCTTTGTCCAGGTGTCAGTTTCCATGCAACAGGAATATAGTTCAAAAGAATATGAACATCTGGGAATATTAAATCGTGTTTCACAATTTAGCTAACACATACAAGAATTTCCTCCCAAAAAGAAACAACTATGGGACTTCATATAAATGTATGTTTAAATAAAGCATTAATCTCATTGCCTCTCCAACGTAACAATTTACCCATGCCTTTTCTAAATAAACACAGTGGAATTCAGAAAGTCCAAAATATTATTCTTTGTTGAATAAGACAAAATCTAAGATCTATTTACACTTCTGGGAATGATGTAAACACCTTTTCCCACTGTCTAGGCAAAATAGGAACCTCTAATCCTTTACTCCATTCAGTTGTCAAAGTTTACATATCAAATTGATTCATCACACACCAAATTTTATAAAGACCAATTATAGGCACTTTTTTTTGCATCATAGGATTTACTGATCACTTGTAATAGAGTGTTTCCACATTTGGAAATGTGCAAGTACCAACTGGGTTATCAGTAGAAATTGTAATTGTAAATGCTGTTACTGAACCACATTAGGCAGATAATACTGGTTATTTAGAAGGGAAAATGCTAAAAGTAATAATTTTTGTCTACTAATTAACCCAAAATATAAATCCTGTCTTCCATCAAGCTTTTCCATATAATAGATTTTTAATTAATTCTGAGATCTGGACTCAGAGCACCAATTTAGTATAAGAAAAAGTATCAAAATGCCATTTCCTAGAAATAAGATACAGTAATTCAATTTTCTAATAGTAAAGAGAAGGATTTGAAATGATTATATTTTATCCCAAGACAGTCCAACTAACTAAAGATGTACTGTATGAATAGTCTAGACTGAGGAACCCAGGAAGGAGAGTTTCCATTAGGGGAGTTTTCAAAATTTAGTATTAGCCAAGAAACACGCAAAACCAGTGTTTCTCAACCTGGGAGAACTGGGGAATTCTGGGACTTGAAGTCCACACATCTTCAAGTTGCCAAGGTTGAGAAACACTGTGCCAAATGGTACAATAAAGCAAGTATTTTAATTGCTTGTTGATTCAAAATTCAACTACAGTACTTTTTTTAAATATATAATTCATTGCTTCTTAATCGCATTGTTTGGCTATTTCCTCTTTGCTGTTACTTTTATTTTGTCTGACAACTTGAAGGACTTTCTGAACAAAAGAAAGTCAACATAATTAAATAAAATAAGGGTTATTCCTGAGCACCTTTGTGTTAGCTTGCCAGCCAAAACCCGCCTCAGGCTTGAGAAACTGCCCACAAGAGGTCTCTCCTTCAGGGTGGCATCCCAACAGTTGTCAGCCCAACATTTCTGTGCTGCTGCTGTAAGAGAAAGGAGGCCTTGAACACCAGAGATGTCTGGGAAAGGAAGAATTCTCCTGCAAAAAACTACTGTAATCCTCTTCAAGGAGGAAGAGCTGAGTTCACTTTTCTCCTTTTCAGCCCCTCCTCCTCAGGGGTGGGGTGAGGAAGCTCCCCAGCCCCCACCCTGGCCCTTTTCTTTGTGGTCTGATGTCAGTTGCAGAAGAGGAAGCTGGTGGCTTCTCACTGTCTTTCCCAGCTGCAAGGAAGGCAGTGGCAAGCAGTTCTCCCAGCAGCTGAAACAGCCACTTGCGGGTGGCGGGAGATGGAGCTGTGGAAGCAGTGCTCCCGATGGCTCATCCAGTGCCGGGTGCTTCCACTCAACCACAGAGTGACTTTGGAAGGTGCCCAGGTCTGTGACTTGGCCCAGGCCTTGCGTGACGGTGTCCTTCTCTGCCAGCTTCTCAACAATCTCATGCCTCATGCTGTCAACCTACGGGAAATCAATTTGCGCCCCCAGATGTCCCAGGTGAGTGGGTGGGGGAGGGAGAAGGGGTATCTGCCCAAGCAGCTGGGTGGCAGAGGCGCAGATCCTTCAGTGCTGAGAAAGGGAGGGCGGTGGAGGGGAGTGCAGGCTCACCAGAAACTTGTCAAGATCAAGAAGCCAGGCTAGTCGCTGTGGCCACTCACAATGTGCTCTAGTTGCAGTGGACAAATGTGTGATTGCGTAAACTTGTAATTTTGCCAACGTATGCCTATGGATGGGGTGAGGTGGAGGGAGGGAGGTTTCAGAGGTTCCAGGCAGCAAGAAAAGAATTAGTGGATGGTACAATCTGTCTGGTATTGTGCAGCCAGAATCAGTGAGTTGTGATATGTCCATTGGAGCATGAGAGAATATAGGGTGCTGGGCATTAAGAGGATCCTGGGATCCACTTGGCTTGTGCTTGTGGCAATAATCTGGTAGCAAAATGGTTAATGTGCATCTAAGGAAGTAATTGCAGCGTGATCATATATGTGTGGGTGGGGAATATTGGTCTGCTCATAGCTATGTTTGAAGTAGTGATGGGGTGGAGTTAAGGTACACAGCAGAGAACAGATCCGTAGATTTCACTTTGACTTTGTTGGTGAGGCAGGAGGTGAGACTTGCTATTTGAAATGAGAAGGAAGATGTCTGCAGGTGAGATGGAGGCCATACATACAGAATAGAAAGAACCTCATACAGTGTATATATCTAGTTAATTCTGCAGCAAATGTGGCATTCGGCCAGCCTTGGATGATCCCTGTCCTCATTCCCAAAATAAGCAGGGTTAAATCTGATTGGTACTTGGATAGGGATCACCAGGAAACCCCCCTAGAGTGTAGCTAGATTCAATTTTTTTTTTTAAAAAGGTCCTGGAAGAAAATAATTATAAACCACAGCACTGCCAGTAAACTACGTGGATGCATCTGTGAATTTGCAATGACCTGGGCTTAGCCAAAAGCAGACCACCATTTTAATAAGGCCAGGATAGCCAAGCCTGGGCAGGAGGCAGACAACATCCTTTGAGAAAGGATCCATGACATAAGATGAGGATTGTGTACAGTTCAACTCCAATCTGAGAGCCTAAATGGCAAGCAATTCTTTTGAAATCCATACAAATCCTTGGTGACCCAAAAGCCTTGTGAAATAACACGCAAAGTCTGGAATCAGAAAAACCTAATGAGAGTTTTGATAGATTGATTGATTGATTGATTGATTGATTATGTGCCATCAAGTCAGTGACTGCATAGACAATCACTCCATGATGATCTGTCCCTAACTTGGTCCTTCAGGTCTTCCAATAGTGCACCCATCGCCACTGTAACTGAATCCATCCACCTTGCTGGTGGTGGTCCTCTTCTCCTCTTTCCTCCCACCTTTCCAAGCATTACAGCTTCTCCAGAGAGCTAGATGGCTGGATGCTATTGAAAACTTAGTCTGATTAACTAAGAAAGAGAGTCAGTAATGTGGTGCCCATGGACACAATGGTGCCAATAACACCCCTATATTACTAAAAATAATATATATTTAAAAACAAATATATATTTGAAATCTCATGAGATCATTAATTGTATACCACTCAGAGATGCCTTCAAGTGAAACAGGTTAGACGTCTTGTAAACAAAATAAATAAATGAAAGTTCACTGTTTTCACATGAAATCCCGCAAATGAGATTACCATAGGTGTAATGAACTTGCAAGATTTCAACTTTTCTCTTGCTCTCTCTGGCACTCCATTACACAGAGTGTAGTGAAGACACTTGAGGAAATTAAGAAAATTCTCATTTCTTATTGTGTGTGTGCACACCTGAGAGAGAGAGAGAGCAATAATTGTAGTTACTAGAATCAGCTTACACTGTCTCCATATAATTTCTCTAAGGTAGCTTCAGCATTATCAGAAGGTACTATGGTACCTGAAGTGTAAAAATTAAGCAGTACCCCATAAAAAAGAAAAAAAAGTCAGAGCTTATATATCCAAATACAGTAGGATATATTTTATTTATTTATTTATTTTGATCCCACCTTTATTATTTTTATAAATAACTGAAGGTGGCGAACATACCTAATACTCCTTCCCCCTCCTATTTTCCCCACAACAACAACCCTGTGAGGTGAGTTGGGCTGAGAGAGGGTGACTGGCCCAAGGTCACCCAGCCGGCTTTCATGCCTAAGGACTAGAACTCTCAAACTCCTGGTTTCTAGCCCAGCACCTTAACCACTAGACCAAACTATATAATATAAAGCTCGCACCTGGCACACATACAAGTTAATCTTAATTTAAAATATGGGTGCAGGCAGTAAGGCTTCCAAAGAGACAGCTCCTGGTGCTCTTAGTCAAATGCACTGAAATTGGAAGAATGTTTTAATGCATTGATTTGTGTTACTAATTCAAAATTGGACCAATCTTGAAATCAATTATATTTTGCAACAAGCAGCAGCTGCAAAAAAATATACATACGGGGATTTGAACTTCTAGTTTTGAACTTCTCCAGAGGCTGAAACAACTGCACCAAAATAAATTTGTGTTCTGCATTTATCTATAACAATTATTAATTTATTATTAATTTTATTTGTTGGTTATTTACCTGTTTCAAGTTTCAGAATAATTGACACAAACTAAGGACAGCTCATCACACTATCAGTCAAAAGGCAAAACATTTTTCAGATTAGCTCTTTGTGTGTCTCTGTGTATAAAAAGAGAATGAGAGAACTCATAAGAAAACACAGGAGGTTTTCAAATGGAGGGTGAGCATATCATCTCCCTACACGCCTTAAAATTGTCTGAAGGAAGTGGGATGGTTGCATAAGAAAAGTCCCCTTTTTGGGCGAGATAGGTGGTGATAGAAATTTGAAGAAGGAAGGAAGGAAGGAAGGAAGGAAGGAAGGAAGGAAGGAAGGAAGGAAGGAAGGAAGGAAGGAAGGAAGGAAGGGGGAGGGGAGGGGAGGGGAGGGGAGGGGAGGGGAGGGAAAGTTCAGAGTAGTGTAGTTGCTAAGGTGCTGACTAAGAGCGGGGAGACCCATGTTCAAGTCCACCCACAGCCATGGAAGCTGCCTGGATGATTTGGGGCCAGTCACTCTCTTTCAGCACAGCCTACCTCACAAGGTTGCTTTAGTGTGGGGAAAAAAGTGTGCTGTGTGCATTGCTTTGAGCTTCAGAAGGAAAGGTGGGATATACATATAATAAATAAATGCCTCATATATAAGAATAGCTATATCCACATAGTTATAATTTATGGTTCAGGGGGCTATGTGAAGAGAGAACGTTCAGTAGACTAAACATGGATCAATTTATTTATTTATTTGATTTCTATAGCCGCCCATCTCAGCAAGTGACTCTGGGCGGCTTACAACAATAAAACCGTAAAACAATTAAAACAATTATAATTAAAACAGTTAAAATATAAAATAAATACAAAATAGATATACATGGCTGCCAAGTGAGCAATGCATAGATATTAATACAGCCAAGAGATGGGACCATCCACATGCTCGAGGCCCCAGGCCCAGGCACAGAGCCAGGTCTTTACAGCCTTACGAAAGGCCAACGGGCAGGGACATCCTAATTTCTGGAGGGAGGATGTTCCAGAGGGCAGGCGCTATGGAGGAGAAGGCATGTCTTCTAGTTCCCGCCAGCCGACACTCCCTGTAATGGTTGCCTATTCTAAAACACTATCAGACTCATGAGCAGGAATTCAAAGATATCTGATTTATTAAAGAATAGTATGCAGGATCACAGAGAAAGCTGAGAATGATAAAAACATGCCAAATGCAAACTAAAAACCCTCGGTGCAAATGAGATCCCTCCCCCCATAGAATCTTCCCAAGTTCACAATCCCAGGTGCTCCTAACAGTTTCTGATGGTCTGCAGGAAAGTCCTTGAACAGAGAACATAACCCAAACACATTCCATTGTAATGAACACAGATAGAGAGCTTGGTAAAAGGTTTCACAGCAGCTCCCTCCCAAACAGAAACACGTGTTAGCGCCATGGCATGTGAAACGTTACGATGTATACTGTACATTGAAACAGTGAACATGACATACTGTCTCCCCCCAAAAAAACACTAAGCAGCAGGCTTCAAAGGGTAAGCAAGGTGGAAACAGCGAACTAAATCAGGAGCATTAACATGGCGGGCAGACACCCATTCAGGATGAGGAAAGTGTTTCCATTGGACCAGATACTGGAGGGTGCCTTGAAGCTTGCAAGAATCAACGACCTCCTTGACCTCAAAGTGCTGTTGGCCGTCAATCATGATCGGAGCAGGAGGAGGAGGTTGAGGATGCCAGCGAGAGGAGTGGTGGACAGGCTTGAGCAAGCTGCAATGGAAAACAGGGTGCAAGCGTTTCAAATTGTGAGGCAGGTCCAATTTAACAGTAACTGGATTGATAAGACCAACAATAGGGAAAGGACCAATGAACTTGGGAGCAAGTTTTTTAGAGGGTTGTGGTGACTTGATAAATTTGGTAGATAGATACACCTGATCCCCAATCTTGAAGTCATGTTGCAAGGAACGATGCTTATCAGCTTGAAACTTGTAAGCAGCCTGGGCATCAGCCAAAGCTTGTTGAATTACTGGCCAGGAATCAGACAGCTTAACAGCCCAGTCAGAGGCAGAAAATGTTTTGGAAGGGGGTTGTGGCAGTTCAGGGATAGGAACAAAGTCGTGACCAGAAACCACATGAAAAGCGGTTTGCCCGGCACTTTGATGGACAGCATTGTTGTAAGCCACTTCAGCAAAAGGCAGCAAGTCCATCCAATTGTCCTGATGGTAGTTAATGTATGCTGTAAGAAATTGTTCAAGGGCGGAGTTCAAAATCTCAGTAGAACCATCAGTCTCAGGATGGGAAGACGTGGACAGCGCTTGTTTGGTGCCAATCAATTCTAAAAATGATTTCCAAAACTGGGAAGTAAACTGTGTCCCGCGGTCACTGACCAAACGGGAGGGGCTACCGTGGAGGTGGTAGATGTGGATGAGAAATAAATGCGCCAATTGCGGGGCTGATGGGATCGATGCACATGGAATGAAATGTGCTTGTTTGGAGAAAAAATCTTTTACAACCCAAATGACAGTTTTCTTCTGACTGGGAGGAAGATCCACAATAAAATCCATAGAAATCTCATCCCAGGGACGGGACGGGCTGGCCACTGGCTGTAGAAGCCCCTGTGGTTTCCCCCCCTTACGTTTTGACATGGCACAAACAGGACAGGAAGCAACATAGTCTTTTACATCACGTCTCAAGGTAGGTCACCAGAATTGACGACAAACCAAATGTAATGTTTTGACGAAACCAAAGTGTCCAGCTTCAGCAAAGGATCGTTACCTTATCGTGGTGCTGGAGCTTGAGCACCTCAATGATGCCATGAGCTAAACCATGAAGGGACACCCAAGACGGGAAGGTCATGACAGAGAGGTCAGACTAAACGCGATCCCTGGGGAAGGTAATGGCAACCCACCCCAGTATTCTTGCTGTGAAAACTAAATGGATCAGTACAACCAGAGATATGTCGGTATACCATCGGAAGATGAGACCCCCAGGTCGGAAGATGGTCAAAATGCTACTGGGGAGGAACAGAGGATGAGTTCAACTAGCCCCAGACGTGATGACGCAGCTAGCTCAAAGCCAAAAGGACGGCTAGCGGCCGACGGTGCTGGTGGTGAACGGCGAATCCGATGTTCTAAGGACCAACACACCATTGGAACCTGGAATGTAAGATCTATGAGCCAGGGCAAATTGGATGTGGTTATTGGTGAGATGTCAAGATTCAAGATAGACATTTTGGGTGTCAGTGAACTGAAATGGACTGGAATGGGCCACTTCACATCAAATGACCACCAGATCTACTACTGTGGACAAGAGGACCACAGAAGAAATGGAGTAGCCTTCATAATTAATAGTAAAGTGGCTAAAGCAGAGCTTGGATACAATCCAAAAAACGATAGAATGATCTCAATTCAAATTCAGGGCAAGCCATCTAACATCACAGTGATCCAAATATACGCCCCAACCACAGATGCTGAAGAAGCTGAAGTAGAGCAGTTCTATGAGGATCTGCAGCACCTACTGGATGACACGCCTAAAAGAGATGTTATTTTCATCACGGGAGACTGGAATGCTAAGGTGGGCAGTCAAATGACACCTGGAATTACAGGTAAGCATGGCCTGGGAGAACAAACGAAGCAGGACACAGGCTGATAGAATTTTGCCAAGACAACTCAATGTGCATAACAAACACTCTCTTCCAGCAACCTAAGAGATGGCTTTATACATGGACTTCCCCAGATGGACAACATTGAAACCAGATTGATTACATCCTTTGCAGCCAAAGGTGGCGGACATCTATACAGTCAGTAAAAACAAGACCTGGAGCTGACTGTAGTTCCGATCACGAACTTCTTATTGCACAATTTAGGATCAGACTAAAGAGATTAGGGAAGACCCACAGATCAGCTAGATATGAGCTCACTAATATTCCTAAGGAATATGCAGTGGAGGTGAAGAATTGATTTAAGGGATTGGACTTAGTAGATAGGGTCCCGGAAGAACTCTGGACAGAAGTTGGCAGCATTGTTCAGGAGGCGGCAACAAAATACATCCCAAAGAAAGAGAAAACCAAGAAGGCAAAATGGCTGTCTGCTGAGACACTAGAAGTAGCCCAAGAAAGAAGGAAAGCAAAAGGCAACAGTGATAGGGGGAGATATGCCCAATTAAATGCAAAATTCCAGAGGTTAGCCAGAAGAGATAAGGAATTATTTTTAAACAAGCAATGCGAGGAAGTGGAAGAAGACAATAGAATAGGAAGGACAAGAGACCTCTTCCAGAAAATTAGAAACGTTGGAGGTAAATTCCAAGCCAAAATGGGTATGATCAAAAACAAAGATGGCAAGGACCTAACAGAAGAAGAAGAGATCAAGAAAAGGTGGCAAGAATATACAGAAGACCTGTATAGGAAGGATAACAATATTGGGGATAGCTTTGATGATGTGGTCAGTGAGCTAGAGCCAGACATCCTGAAGAGTGAGGTTGAATGGGCCTTAAGAAGCATTTCTAATAACAAGGCAGCAGAAGACGATGGCATCCCAACTGAACTGTTCAAAATCTTGCGAGATGATGCGGTCAAGGTAATGCATGCTATATGCCAGCAAATTTGGAAAACACAAGAATGGCCATCAGATTGGAAAAAATCAACTTATATCCCCATACCAAAAAAGGGAAGCACTAAAGAATGTTTAAACTATCGAACAGCGGCACTCATTTCACATGCCAGTAAGGTAATGCTCAAGATCCTGCAAGGTAGACTTCAGCAATTCATGGAGCGAGAATTGCCAGATGTACAAGCTGGGTTTAGAAAAGGCAGGGGAACTAGGGACCAAATTGCCAATATCCGATGGATAATGGAAAAGGCCAGGGAGTTTCAGAAAAACATCTATTTCTGTTTTATTGACTATTCTAAAGCCTTTGACTGTGTGGACCATAACAAATTGTGGCAAGTTCTTAGTGGTATGGGGATACCAAGTCATCTTGTCTGCCTCCTGAAGAATCTGTATAACGACCAAGCAGCAACAGTAAGAACAGACCACAGAACAATGGACTGGTTTAAGATTGGGAAAGGAGTACAGCAGGGCTGTATACTCTCACCCTACCTATTCAACTTGTATGCAGAACACATCATGCGACATGCTGGGCTTGAGGAATCCAAGGCTGGAGTTAAAATCGCTGGAAGAAACATTAACAATCTCAGATATGCAGATGATACCACTTTGATGGCTGAAAGCGAAGAGGAACTGAGGAGCCTTATGATGAAGATGAAAGAAGAAAGTGCAAAAGCTGGCTTGCAGCTAAACCTCAAAAAAACCAAGATTATGGCAACCAGCTTGATTGATAACTGGCAAATAGAGGGAGAAAATGTAGAAGCAGTGAAAGACTTTGTATTTCTAGGTGCGAAGATTACTGCAGATGCTGACTGCAGTGAGGAAATCAGAAGACGCTTAATCCTTGGGAGAAGAGCAATGACCAATCTTGATAAAATAGTTAAGAGCAGAGACATCACACTGACAACAAAAGTCCGCATAGTTAAAGCAATGGTTTTCCCCGTAGTAACATATGGCTGCGAGAGCTGGACCATAAGGAAGGCTGAGAGAAGGAAGATCGATGCTTTTGAACTGTGGTGTTGGAGGAGAATTCTGAGAGTGCCTTGGACTGCAAGAAGATCAAACCAGTCCATCCTCCAGGAAATTAAGCCAGACTGCTCACTTGAGGGAATGATATTAAAGGCAAAACTGAAATACTTTGGCCACATAATGAGAAGACAGGACACCCTGGAGAAGATGCTGATGCTAGGGAGAGTGGAGGGCAAAAGGAAGAGGGGCCGACCAAGGGCAAGGTGGATGGATGATATTCTAGAGGTGACGGACTCGCCCCTGGGGAAGCCGGGGGTGTTGACGACCGACAGGAAGCTCTGGCGTGGGCTGGTCCATGAAGTCACGAAGAGTCGGAAGCGACTGAACGAATAAACAACAACACAAAGTGTCCAGCAAGTTTATCATCATGGGAACGCTGTAAAATCTCAGCTCTTAAAGTTTCAGGCACATAAAGACGGTGTTCCACCCATGCCAGACCGTTTTCAAAAGAAACAGCATCTCTGTTAGCTAGCAACCAAGTGTCAGATTTCAGCGCCTGGAGAAAGTCCTTCTGTAACTGACAAGGAATTTGCACTTTCTGCTTCCCAAACTGGGCTGGGGGCAGGGTTCCCTGCGCACGGGTTTGGCTCCGAGTGACAGCAACCAAATCCAGTTGTGATTCAGTGAGAACAGTCCCAACCACATCTGCCCCCTGGTCAAAATCCTGAGGTAAACGTAACAAAGCATCGGCCAGAAAGTTTTTCTTTCCTGGGATATATTTTAACTGGAAGTTGAAATGACTGAAAAACTGAGCCCAGCGACTTTTGTTTAGGACTGAGACGCTGGGGGGTGCGGAGGGCTTCCAAATTCCTGTGATCAGTCCAAACCTCGAAAGGGCATTTAGCGCCTTCAAGGAGGTGACGCCAGGCTTCCAAAGCGGCTTTAACAGCAAATGCCTCCTTTTCCCAAACATGCCACCGGTGTTCAGTTTCAGAAAATTTCCTGGACAGATAAGCACAGGGTTTTAAGTGATTTTCAGAATCTCTCTGCAACAAAATAGCCCCAACTGAGGAGTCAGAAGCATCAGCTTGGACCCCAAAGGGGCGTTCAGGATCGGGGTGCTGTAGAATAGGCTCAGCAGTGAAAAGGGTTTTTAATTTCTCAAATGCTGCCTGGCATTCAGGCGTCCAATTCAGCACTGCCCCAGGGTTTTTTACTTTGTGTGTCTCCCCCAAGCCCTTGGTACGGAGTAAATCAGTGAGGGGCAAGGCAATCTCAGTGAACCCCTGGATAAATTGGCAATAGTAATTACTGAACCCGAGGAAACTTCGCAATTGCCTCCGGGTGCAGGGACGTTCCCAACTTAAAATCGCCTGAATTTTTTCAGGGTCCATTTCAATGCCCTTGTCAGACACCCTATAGCCCAGATAGTCAAGTTGGGTCTTGTGGAATTCATATTTGGAAAGTTTGGCATAGAGTTTGGCATTTCTAAGCTTGCGTAACACCTGTTTGAGGAGGTGTTCATGTTCCTCCTTGGTTTCAGTATAAATGAGAACATCATCTAAATAAACCAGGACCCCTTTAAACAAATGATCATGTAATACTTCAGTAATCAATTGTATGAAGACTCCGGGCACCCCTGCCAACCCAAAAGGGAGGACTTTGTACTGAAATGAACCCAGTGGGCAATTAAAAGCAGTTTTCCACTCATCTCCAGCTCATATGCGGATGCGGAAATAGGCTTCAGGAAGATCGAGCTTGGAGAAAATCTTGCCCTTAGACAAATGAGCTAACATGTCCTTCATGAGCGAAAGAGGCTACTTGTTGAAAATTGAGATGGAATTTAACCCTCGATAGTCCGTACAGAGTTGAAGCGTGCCATCTTTCTTTTCTCGGAATAGCACAGGGGCTCCAACTGGGGAATTTGCAGGTTCAATAAACCCCCTTGACAGATTGTTGTCAATAAAGTCCCGTAATGCCTCAAGCTCCTTCTGAGTCATTGGGTAAATTTTTGGCTTGGGCAATTGAGCATTGGGAACCAACTCTATCACACAGTCAGTTTTCCGATGGGGGGGGGGGGCAGTTGATCTGCTTCCATTTCCCCAAAAACATCTGCAAAGTCTTGGTATCGATCCGGCAAGCCTTCTAAATGTGCCAAGTTAGGGCGCGGCTTGGCGGTCGCAGCCCTTCCAACCCCTGCACGTGCAGCTCTCTCCGCTGTAGGAGCTTGGTAAAACCCATCTTTAAAAGTCACAGTTCTGTGTTCCCAGTTTATATATGGGCTTCGATAGGTCAACCAGGGGATCCCCAGAATTACCAAGGGATTGCCAACAGGTGCCACTACAAATTTTAAAGTCTCACGGTGGCTGCCCATTTGCACTGCGACAGTTCCAGTGAAATGGGTTGCCGCCCCCCCCCCCCGCCATTGAACCATCCAACTGTGTAAAGATCAAAGGCTGCTGGAGGGGGAATCTAGGCAGGTCCAAAGCAGCAACCAGATCAGGGTGAATTAAACACCTGGAACACCCAGAGTCAACCAAAGCCCAGACCTCTGTAGTTTTTGTGCGGGAGCCCAATTTCACTTTTACCGCTAAAGTGGGACAGTCAGCACTCACCATAGCATCCTCGCGCCCATCCTCCTCCACCTGCCCGTAGGCGCTCTTCATGGCAGGTGGCTGGTGTTTCCCGCCAGCTCCTTAGAGTCGTCTTCAGCCTCTCCCAAGAAGTAGAATACTTCCTCAGCATCAGCTGCACCCTTGGCTGCTGTCATCCGCCACAAGGGGGGAGCGATTTGGCTGGCGGCTTGCCCGCTCGATCTCCAGCCTTGGCTTTTGGGCAATCAGCTGCTCGATGCCCTTCCTTTCCGCATTGGAGACACTGACCCCTCGCGTAGCGCCGATCTCTCTCCTCATCCCAGGCTCTATAGCCTGGCCGGGCAGCAGTCGCAGCACTTTGGAGTCCCCTCATGGTAGCTGGTGGTTTTTCAGGTCTTCTGGTTTGCATGAAGGTATGCTGGGTGTGCTCAGCCTTGCTGGCCAGACAGATCCATTCATACAATGACTCTGGGTCGTCCCTACACAACGGTACAACTTTGGGAATTCTCAGCTTTATGTAATGGTTGCCTATTCTAAAACACTATCAGACTCATGAGCAGGAATGCAAAGATATCTGATTTATTAAAGAATAGTATGCAGGATCACAGAGAAAGCTGAGAATGATAAAAGCGCGCCAAATGCAAACTAAAAACCCTTGGTGCAAATGAAATCCCTCCCCCCCCCATAGAATCTTCCCAAGTTCACAATCCCAGGTGCTCCTAACGGCTTCTGATGGTCTGCGGGAAAAGTCCTTGAACAGAGAACATAACCCAAACACATTCCATTGTAATGAACACAGATAGAGAGCTTGGTACAAGGTTTCACAGCAGCTCCCTCCCAAACAGAAACGCGTGTCAGCACCATGGCATGTGAAACGTTACGATGTATACTGTACATTGAAACAGTGAACATGACACTCCCTGGCTGACGGGACCCGCAGCATACCCAACCTACTATGAACACAGTCAACACATTTCTATTTATTATGGACAAAACTCCCATTATATGAATGCTGCATAAAAATTATGGGTAGACAGGGGGCAGCTTCAAGAAGCAGGGGTCAGTTTATTGGGGGATGGTCTTGGTAGGGAGATATAAATCTTTATTTTGTTTTGGCAAACTTTGAATTAGATTATATGTCACTTAGAAGCTGTGAAGGATCACCCAGCACCCAGGTTGAATTGGCCTTCAGGGCAGAGAATTTTCTTTCATCCCCTTGCTCTCACCTCTCCGTTTCGGGGTAAACAGCCTGGCTTCTCCAGCATTTCAAGGACTGTGGGATGCCGTATGATGTGGCCATTATTATTATTTTCCTTAACAATTTAGATTCAAGCCCTACCTTTTGTTGTCTCCATCTTGTTCCAACCCAAATGTGTGACTGGCCACCTGCTGAATCCAACTAGATTGCAGTGCTCTGTGTGAAGGGAAATTGGGGGCTTATTCGGGAGGGAGCACACATATTGGATTTTGAAGAAGCAGGAAAGGAAGAGTATTGATGCCTTTGAATGCTGGCAGTAGAGAAGACTCCTGAGAATACCATAGACAGCCTAGAAAACCAACATATGGATCATCAGACAAATCAACCCAGATTTCTTGCTTGAGCACAAATGACAAAGCTCAAATTATCCTACTTTGGACACATTATGCAAAGACCCAGCTCTCTGGAAAAGGCTCTAATGCCGGGAAAGGTGGAAGGAAAGAGAAGAAGAGGATGACCAGCAGCAAGGTGGATGGGCTCAGTTATAGTGGCAATGAGTGCATCATTGGGAATCCTAAAAGAACAGGTTAGAGATAGATCTTCATGGAGAAAATCTATCTATGTGTTTGTTAGGATGGCAACTGGATGGCACATGATCAATCAATCAATCATGCATATGTACCCTAATTCATGGCTTCCACTCTCTTAATTGGCTCAAGCTTGTACCTCATCCCAGCTTAGGAGGGGGCAGCTCTTCAGCTGAGGGCAGAGTACCTTTATTAAAGTAGCCAGGCACCATGTTGTTTTCATGGATTTTTCTTAAGGTCTTTTGGGAGATGGTGTTAGAATGTAGAGAATAATAGCATGTTCTGTTGACTATATTTAGGTCAGGAGCAAACTGCCAACAGCTCTCAGGATCAATTTTACCTAGCACTCATGCTTGAAATCTCAGTTCCTGCCCAGACTTTGGTAGATGATTAGCGACACAAGGTTTTACCATGAAACAGCCCTAGGTTCAAGTGTGTCCATGCTGTTCAGTTGGACTAAGAGCGGCAAGAGGTGACCATTTGCAGGTGCAATGGGAAGAGGGGCTGGCACTGTGTGTGTCTTCCTGCCCTAGAATGCAAGACATTCTGCCTACTATAGAAAGAAAACATCTTTCTGAGTCGAACTCTGCTTCCACAGAGCCCAGCAGGCTCTGCCTTCTGCTTTTCTTAAATACCAGGTCAACCCTGTTGGTTGCTGCAGTCTTTTGACACTAATGGTTGCTGCAGTCTTTTGACACTGCAGTCTTTTGACAACCTCCACTAATCAGCTGCAGCGTGGATCAGGAAATAGTGTGAGATGTATTCAGGGATAATTCCTCAGGCCAGCAAAATGGTAATACAAAGAAAACAGCCATGTCAGCTGGCCCTTCCATCACCACCACATCTCTGGCTGGCCCCTCTTGAATCCAGGTGTTGGTGGGAATATCTCCAGAGGAGAAGTGGCTGTCGACCTTCTAGTCCCTAGAATACTAATTGTCCTGGGGGATTGTGATTTGACATTATGTAATGCCCCCCTTTTATCTTCTCCTCAACATATGGTCAGAAGGGCAGAGGGTGTGATGGTGGGCTGGTGCGCATGGTAAGGACAGGGTTAGCTAGAATAAACTAATTTTCCCCCTCCCATAATTGTGTAGGCTGCAAAGAATGGGACAAGAACAAGGAAAGTGTCATGAGTAAGGATGGCGAGCAGGGGGCTCCCATCCAGACTGTCAAGCGCATGCGTAGCACTGATGAATTGTTCAGCCATTCAAAGAGACACAGATCGGGACCGCCTTAACCCTTGGGGGTTATATGTCTGGGTTTTCCCACGCTTCTTCAGTTTGTTAGGATTCCTGTTAAGTACTAGCAAATATTAGAGACCAGTTCCATGTCTCAGTGTGTTTCCTGGTTGTTAGGACAGAAAGTGACTGAAAAGGAGCAACCATGGATGGGGAGTCGGGGTGCAAGCCACTTCTATCCTGAGTGATCTATATAAATGAAACAGCATAATCCTTACTGCAGGGCCAGAAAAGTGCCTCTTTTTGCAAAACATTTCATTGTCAGTAAAAAAAAAATAGTTTTGTTTTGGTTATTGCTGGTGTCTGTGTGCATACATGTGTGAAAATGCCCTCCTTTAAAATGCCAGTTGCAACAATCTTCACTTGCCAGAAAGTAGAGAAGGGTGCGAATCGCATGGCGGATTGCTTCCTTGAAAGTGGAAGGAACCCAAAGCACATCCCACAAGCGTACTGTAGCTCCCTCAGCTTTCTATACTAGTGAACCCGTGGCTTTTTGTTGGTGTAAGTGTGAATCCATCAAGATGAATACTGCTAGTGGAATTCTGCAAGTCAACCGATACAGTTGTACACAAGTTTTTCCTGAAGGCCAGCCTGAGTGCTGATCACCTGAGGAGAACTAACGAGGAAGAGTGTCTCCGAGCTCTTTCTCTTGCCCTTAAGCCAAGAGGAATGTTAGGACAATATAGACCAGCCTTTCTCAATCTTTTGACCCTTGAAATATTTTTCAGGCCTCAGGGAACCCCTGCACATTCAGGCTCAAATATAGGCCAGAAGTTACAAAATTATTATATTCATTTCACATGTAGGCCTGTATATATGCACTAACAGTGTTCTTAAACTAAAAATAAAGAATGAAACTTACCTCTTTAATGTGAAGTTGCCTGAACTTGAAATAATTTTTTAAATAAACCCTGATCTCCCAGGGAACCCCTAGTGATCTCTCATGGAACCTATGGAGCCCTGGTTGAGAAACCCTGATATAGACAGTACTACCCCCCACCTTCAATAGCCTACCTTGCCATGCTTTGGCCACAGGGCCAGTCAATGTTGATCAGTTCTTGAATGGGAACATAGAGTCCTGGGGTTCCAACACTGTGTTGTTCCTCCCTCCAATTGAAACAAGCCGTCCTGTCTGGCAAACCTAAATGTTGTTTCAGACTGGTAAGCCACTTCTCCCCCACGCCCCCGAGTCCTCCTCAAGTTGTTGTTCTATGCACAGGTGCTTTAGGAAGTGCACTGAATGCATGGGATTTACTTCAAAATAAAAACAACTGGATTGGCACTGTCTTAATACTGATGGGTGGTAAATCTGGAGGAATGCAGCTGGTGAAGTAATCTACCTTGCAGATTGGTCAGGGAGGAGGAAGAGTATTTCAGAATGACTTTCTGCTACAGAACTCTCTCTCACCTCAAACACATGCATACAGACACACATTGCCATACACATGCATACCTACTTAGGCATACGTTTGCATGCACATTCACATGCTGTCAGAATTGCGCGCCCAGCTGTCATATCCTGCAGCCATTCCTCTCCACTTACTCCTTTACCTCATTTGCCAAGAGGAGAAAATGTTGCTGGGTGAAGTTCTGCTTTCTTTATTTTTGCTTACCAAAGGGAATATTGAGCTGTTGGTAGGTTCGCTGTCAATCTTCCATGCAGATAATATCCCCATTTCTGAACAACAAAAATGAGAATAACGGGCGGTGCCGTTGAGGTGTTCAGTCCTCTGCCATGGAGGTGGAGAGCCCACCAGCCAGATGGAAGGGGGGGAGTTGGAGTCTATCAGATCACCAGTCTCCAAAGACTCCTCCAAGTTGCCCAGAATGTCCACATGGAAGGTTGTCTGCTGGCACAGATGGAACAGATCCTGCTGGAATTGCTTCAGCCTGCCTCAGCACTGGCTGGTAGATGGAGATGGAGGCTCTTTTGGGAGAACTTGTCTTCAGCAAATGGTTGGTGGGTAATTTTTGTGCCCCGGCAACCAGGACGTGTGGATGAGCCTTCAGTAGTGCTACAACTCTAGAGTTTAGTTGCATAATTGCAGTCGGGGGGGGGGCAGGGTTTGCAAATACCTCTAGATTAGAACACAGATACTTTCCAGTGCTAGTTGTACCAACAAAGGCCACCTCTCTCTTGACTGATCTATAAGGTAGGCTATTCCACAATAGACAATTACTGTGGAGAATCTACTTCTGTAAAGATGAAAACTAAATCATCTTTCTAGGCATCTCCATCTAGGACAGGGCAAGGTAAGATAGTTAATACATTCATGAGCCTAACTTGTGTTTGCAGGAAATGTATTAAATCTAACATTATCTTCACTCCTTCTACTAAGGCTTGGAGAAGGTCAGAAACAGCAAAATTGTCACCAGGATAAAGCAAGAACATATCAGTGCTGTGAGTTCTAGTTTAGTCTGAGAGTTCTAGTCCAGCCTTAGGCATGAAAGCTGGCTGGGTGACCTTGGGCCAGTCACCCTCTCTCAGCCCAACTCGGTGCAATGTAGACTAGCCTCCTTGTGGTGCACGCCGGGCAACGTGACTTGTCATGGCTAAATAGTCTACACATCTGGCTGCTGCACCTCACAAGGATTTCCCAGCAAGAAAAAAAAAGCAGCATGAACACCAAACTGCTATGCCATACAATTAAAAAAAATTGTTGGGGAACTCATGGTTTGCAGAAGCACCATATATATTTTATTGCTAAAGGGGCAGCTCTCTGTTTTAAGACTAATGGGGACTCAGCATAAACACAAAAGGAAGGTGGACCGTGTGTTTCACTGGAATAAGGCTGCTTGTAACCTCCCTCAATAAGGCTTGATGGGAAGTAATTTACTCTTGCGGGGAAGGAGGGAGAAAGGGGCAGTTGTGAAAGTTATTTCTCATGCTAATAAAAGTGAGAGCAGTTACCAAAACAATGGTCAGATGTAGACTGTCATTCCCCTTCCTAAAATTGGAAAGCCTCCCTGCTCTACACTGAAGAGAGAAGAAGCAGGCAGACATTGACAAGAGTTTTGTAGCCATAGGTTGTCTATATACAGTACTTGTCTCATTTGAAAGTAGGGTACTTACTGGGATTTTTGTGTCGTGACCCTAACCTTAATAAATAAACAAACTGTAATACATACTATTAATCAGAGCTCTTAGATTCTTCTTCCTTGGAATACCTGTTTCCACGCTAGAGTGCCTGGGGAGAAGTAGGTAGAGAAAAGTGAGGTAGAGAAAAGAGGAAAGGACTTGTAGGGAATGAGATATTGATCAGCCGATGCTGCTTCAGGCAGCACCGGGACAGGAACCTCTCGGATTGGTGCTGCAAGTCTTCTTTAAGGGGACTGGTGGTCATTTCCATGATAGCTGAGCTCACTACTGGCTCCAACTGCTAGCTCTGTGGCCATCTGCCCTAACAATGCTCTTAGTACTTTTTTGTCCAGGGCTGAAACCTGGGCAGCTATAGCCTATTGTTTAATTCCCTTCCAGGACTCTAGGGAGGCATTAGTGCTGTGCCAGGGCATTCAGGGACCTTGTGTAGAAATTAAAGTGGTGGATGCCATCAACAGGGCTCTGTCATCAACAGGACTGCTGCTGACAGAGCAAGAGGGAGGGAGGGAGTGGTCCTGTAATGCTGGAGAGAAGAGACCTAGGGAGGGTGCCAGCCTAGTGCTGCTGTGTGGTCCAGGCAGCAAATCTCTTGAGCTAGCTCTGGAGTTGGGAAAAGCAGTTAGGTCTGCAAATGCTTGCTGCAATTCAAAGCACTGCTTGAGTATGTTCTGGACTCTGAGAAGCTTCCAGGTAAACATATTTTATTCTGGAAAGAAAAAAAAAAGTGGTGGGGAAACCCAGGCGGTATATCCAAGAGAAATTAAATCTGGTCCCCACAAAACGTTTCCTGAATTCCTCCCTGAAAGCACCCTGAGTCAAATACCAGGAACTCCATTCTTGGCCATATTCATCTGTGTGTTGTGATCAGCAGTTCATAGAGTCATGGAATCAAAGGACCAGAATCCTGAGACCATCCCAGAGAAATGGCTGTCCAACCTTTGTTTGAAACCTCCAGTGATGGAGCACCCATGATTCCAGGAGGCAGGTTGCTCCACTGCCTCAGAGTTCTCATGGTCAGGAAATTCCTCATTTTTGAGCTTGGATCTCTGTCTGTAAAGCTTCCACCTAGTGGGTTTTGCGTTACCCTCAGGCACTAAGGAGATTAAATCCATACCCTCTTTCTTGTAATAACCCTCCAGGTATTTGAATTATCACTATCATATCTCCTCTTAGCCTTCTCTTCTTGAGGCTAACCATTCTTCGTGGCATGTAGCTTCCCTCACCATATTTGTTGCCCTTCTGGCACTTTCCATTTCCATGCTTATTGTACTGTGGTGTTGTGTGGTGTGGTGTGGTGTTGGGTTGACCAGTACAACATAGAGAGTAACTATCTTCCCATGATCTCGACATTATACCTCTTTTCATGTGGCCCAAGATTGCTTTGACTCTTTGGGCAACTGCAGCACACTGCTGGTTCAACTTCATCTGTGTTTACCAGGATACCCAGATTCTTCTCAAAAGTACTACTGTACTGCTAAGGCAGATGCCCCCTATAATTCTGCCTATATAGTTCCATGGCTTAGAACTGGCTCTTGGAAGTATTCATTCCTAGGGTTGGAAATACCAAAGAGTATCAGGTTCATACACACATCTCTATGAAGCAAGATAGGAGTATCACTTCTTCAGTTGCCCCCTGCTCCCTGCTTCAATCCAGGGCTCAGTGTCCTAAACTAGGAACACTCATATCCACAATTCAGAGACTCCAGATGATTCAGGACAGCAGGCAACCCCTGCTATGAGGTAGGCATTCAGGCCCAGCATACCCAAGTAAATCAAATGTTTATTTAAGGATTGTCACACAGAATGGATGTGCCCATGGTCTATTGCAATGTTTCAAGGCACACTAGGGAGCCCTTAAAGGTAAAGGTAAAGGTTTCCCTTGACATTAAGTCCAGTCGTGTCCGACTCTAGAGGGTGGTGCTCATCTCCGTTTCAAAGCCAAAGAGCCAGCGTTTGTCCGTAGACACTTCCATGGTCATGTGGCTGGCATGACTAAACGGAACGCCGTTACCTGCCCACCGAAACAGTACCTATTAATCTACTCACATTTGTACATATCCATAAAGGCTCTAACTTTTCCAGGGGATCCTGAGAGGCAAGTCTGGATCATGTGGATCCATTTAGAAGTAGCAAAATTTCCCAGGTTTGGAAAAACCACAGAATCACCATTAGCCAATGTGACCTAGGAAGATTCCTTCCTATTCCCTATGAAACCTTGACCAAGAGTGGAATATGAAGACTAAGAATTTCTTTAAAAATGGTTATGAGTGGAAAGTCCAAGCATCCTTTATCTAAGCTGGTTTTCCCTGATGATAAATCAGGAAAATGTTAAAATGTACAATGAGAAAGAAACTGATTTTCTACTGATCAATAAGGCACCCAAATAAAAATAATCTAGACATTAAAGTTGCATGTCCATGTGACTGCTTTCAGGAAGCAGGAACAATAAAAGATAAACCCAAACTATGCGCTCATCAACAGGGTAGGTAATGATACTGTAGATGGAGGAACCCATAGAAGGTAACATAATGCAGCACTGAGTAAGGACAGATTGCTATCATTTGAGAGAAAGTTCAGATTAGGGTTTGTTTGTTTTTTTTAAGTCCTGTGCCTCTCCCCTGCCCCCAACTGTTTGATGGGGAAGGGAGCATAATTGTGTCTTCTTACTTCCAGAAGGTCCCACTTTCATTTCTCAGGGTCTTCAGTTAAAAGGACCTCAGACCTCTACTAGATATCCTTTAGATACAGATAGATAACATGATGCCCACTGGCAGTGATATGCCCATGGAAAACTCCCTTGGTGGGAGTGCCAGCCCCATTTGACTTTATTTTTTTAAGATACCTTCAAATGTACTTTTAATTCAAATAAATTAATGGAACACTGGCATCCTGAAAAGAAAAATGTCAGTGTGTAACAATCCTATTTTTTTCTCCAAGAATGCCTCCTGTTTTACATGGGCCCCGTGGGCTTACTTCGGAAATAATAACAGCAGGTGATTTGAACTTAGTGCACATCTGTCAAGAAAAAGACAAAGCTAAGATAGACTAAGATAGACAAAGCTAAGAAACAGAACCCTGAATGATAGGCAAGTGGCAGGGAGGAGGTTTGTCTTCTTCATGGGTGACTGGCCACATACCCTAAGGCAAGGCGTTGGCCATGATAGCATCTTACGAGAGCAACCACCTGGCTCTTGTAATTCTGGACACTGCCACAAGAAGTTGCCCAACTCTGCTGTTGTAAGTGATCCATTATTTGATCTCATCTGTGGTTTTCATTGGTTCCCCAATGACAGTAGTTCTCCCTACCCAAAACTTGCTGCTGGTTGCAGAGGAAAAGAAGTCAGAGACCATATTAGCATCTGTCTTATTTTTCCTACCATCTCAGACAAGGGGATTTTATTTGGGGAACTAGTACACTCTGTCACACAGACCAATGTCATACATAGTTTATTTCTTGGCTGCCAGTTAAAACAGACAATATTGTGCTGGACAGCCCAATGATTTGGCCCACTGTATGATATTTTATACAACTTACATTTATGATTCTTTAAGTTAGTTATCAGCTTCTGATCTTCCCTGGCTGGGGAACCTTTGAGCTATTGGGGAAATTTAAGTCTAGGGATTCCTTTATGGACATTCTTTCCCATTTTTTTTCACTCTGGGTGATTCCTTTAGAAGCCCTGATAGTTTTTTTGTTGAAGGATAAAGAAGGGAGATATCATGTGTTCATCTTGTTCTCAGAACGTTTAAACTTAAAGTGAGTTGCACTTAACCATAATATGCTATGCTTGGTTTTGACCCAGTCGTTGTGCGTCAGGGATAGTTTTAGCCATAGCCAGCCCATATAAATCAGGCTCTGTGGCTTACTGGACCAACCACGGTTACAGCAGACTATGGCTTGGAATGATTCATAAATTCATCCAACTTAACATGTGGCTGAGGTTAGCTCAGAAATTATTTAGATCTTTCCTAGCTGGTCATATGATATTCAAAGATGCTGTGGAAATACCCAGCAGTTAGTTAGGTATTAAGCTGTTAAGCGAGATTGCCCAGAGACTGAGAGTGGAGTCTTGGCTTCTAATCTCCTTTTCCCACCATTCTGGCAGCAGCACTTTTGGTTTTCAATCATGTTTTGCAGCTGTGGCAAAATGAATGTGTTAGAAACTGAAACTAACATACAGTCAAAGGCAAACCAAAGGTTTCGATATCTTCTGAGGCACTATCCAGGATCCTGGGATTTAACAGCAGAATTTTTGAGATGCAAAATTACTGATATTCAACAAAAACCCCACTTCCATCCTCTGACTGAAATGTATTTGTAGATTGCAAAGATTTTCATCCTCTTGTGTGGGAAGAATCGATTCAGGGGGACTTATCTCCCAAAAAAGAATTGCAGCTCTAACTTTCTAACCCGAACCAATCACCCAGTTACTTTTTTTGTGCGAGGCACATAAAAAACCAGGGAGAGCTTATTAGAAGGTCTCACTTCTAATACTATATATATCCAAAAACTGCATCTGCTTACTTTTTATCTGGTAAGAATAGTGGTTTCACAGTTACTTTATATTTGGTCAAGATCCCAGCAATATTGTTTCTGGCTGATAACCAAGGGACCAGAAAAAATCTACTTTTGCCTGTTATTTCTTGCAGTATAAGGAGTAGCAGCATCTCCTGCTAATCTCTGCTGATTGAGATGTTGTTAAAAGGTCAAATGTTGTATGTGCCTTCAAGTCAGTTTTTGACTCCTGGCAACTGTCTGGGCAAGTCCCTGCAGTTTTCTTGGCAAGTTTTTTCAGAAGTGGTTTGCCATTGCCTCCTTTCTCGGGCTGAGAGAGAGTGACTGGCTCAAGGTCACCCAGCTGGCTTTGAGCCTAAGGACTAGGACTCACGGTCTCCTGGGGCCTTAACCTGGGGCCTTAACCTTCTAGCCTGGGGCCTTAACCACCATGCCAAACTGGCTCTTGCTAATGGTCTAATGCCAGCCCCCAAAGAAAAGCAATCTTTGTTCCCGCTTACAGACTCTAGAGTAGCTAACAAACTAGTCGAGGTCCCTGCCTTGAGCACTGAGGAGGTGGCTGAACTAGGTTAGGGGTGGAGAACTGTGGCCTGGGGCTGCTTGTGCCCCTCAGCTTCATTTTGTGTGTCCTTCAGTCTAATTTCATTTCAAATGAAATTCTGTCCTAGCCTCCTGGGGTGGGAGGGGGGGATGGGAGGAGAAAGGAGATGTCTCAAACAGATGGCCAAGCCTAGTGTTTGCTTAAGCCCCATTCATTTGCAACCCTCTGCAGATGGCTCCCAAGGAAAAGGCACTTGAGAATTAACTTTTCTAACTCTTGGACAAAATGTTCTGTAAGGCATTTGTAGGACAACACACCGTGACTATATGGTGGTGTAAGAGCATATTTCACCGTATGTGTTGGGTTATTCTCATTTGGTCTCCTTATGCAATAGAGGCAGATTTATGGCTGTGGGGGAAAAAAGCCAGTGATGAGATCAAAGGGCTAAGAAATATAAGAGGCAATACTAGTTTAGTAAAATGCAGATAAATACGAAGGATATTACTTCTTCCAAACTCAGTGTGATATTCATGAACTTCTTCCACTGTAGCTATTTCCTCAGATCAACCCTGTAATGTAGCTTAGACTGAGCGAATGATTTGTCCATGATCACTAAGGGATGACCTGGATGCAGGTTTCCAGGCCCTAGACTGACATGCTAATAACTACGCCAACTAGCTTCAAGCTGCAAGCATGAAAATATGTGTGATTAATGGGTCCTGTCAGTAACTGCTGATAATAAGATAGCATGCTTTTTAACCCACATAGAGTAACAGAAACCAATGGCTCTGATTCAGCAAATTCTTGCTAGTGCTTCCTCTTGAAGTATTTTTCTTGTTGACGAACAGGAACAGAGTCCTCCAAAACCGAACTTAGTTTTCTTACTGAGTTCAAGGGGTGGGGGTGGGGAGACAGATTTTTAAAAATCCACCGAGATAAAAAGTTAGAAGTTACAGACAATCAGTCACTTTGTTCCCACTTCCATTTAGGATTGCTTTCTAATACTACATACTATAATACTAAAAAGTAGCTGGCAAATTATTGGGCTATTAGTTTGTATATTTGCATAGTTTGATAACAAGCTCTCTTATTCTTTGATAAGGCACAGAGCAAAATGGAAATGAGTTTCATATTTCATCAAACACCTTCCACCTCTTTAAACTAATATGTAGAAATATAAGGTAGTTTTGCAGTAATTTTAAACAAATATATGCTTTATCCATTTATGGCATTAAATCTTGTTTCATGGTTCAGATTTGTAGGATATGATATCAGATGCACAGATTAGATGTGACTTTTGCAGTTGCTTCTGTCTCCCCACCCTCACCCCTTGAAATCAGTAAGAAAACTAAGTTCAGTTTTGGAGGGCTCTGTTCTTGTTCGTCAACAAGAAAATACTTCAAAAGGAAGCACTAGCAAGAATTTGCTGAATCAGAGCCATTGGCTCCGAAAATTGTGGGCCTCTGAGAGGTCTTCCAGAGTCACCAGAATAGTCCATTTTCTATAAAATGCACATACTACCCTGGCTATGCCAATATCATCCAGTAGGCAGTCTGATATTTATCCTTCCCTGCCATAGAAAGTCTCCTCAGAAAACAGGCCCATACCCATTATAATCTCACAGCTTTTCTCAATTTCTGCAGGGGCAATTGCTTTGTGAGGTCATCTCCAAGAAGTACATCCACTCCAATCTTTTTCAAATGTATTTCTCCCCACCTACCACTTCAGAGATTGATTCACCCACCTACCCATCCAACCTCCAAAAGCTTGTTTTTACAGGACAGGACACAAATAGATTTGTGGGGAAAGGAAGAAAATCACTAGCAAGATTTTTTTTCTTATCTTTCTTTGGGAGGCAGCCATTTTCTTTTTTTTATGAATAATTTTTATTAAAATGAGGTTTTACAAAGATTTTTAAAAACTACAGAAACATAGAAGAAATAGAAAAACAAAAAGATTATAAAGGGGTAAAAGAAAAAGTGAAGAATAACAAAAAAACAAGAAAAAGAAAGATATCTAAAGAAGCAACTTCTGTTCTCCTTTGCAGCAGTTACAAACATAGCAATTACCATCTCCACCTTTCCCTATTGCATATCATAGTTCCCTTCTTCCCATAAACAAAATCAGCAGTTCGTTTTTAACCATTTTCAGCAAAAGTCTATGAAGGGTTTCCAGTCTTTTATAAAAGTAGTTGTAGTTCCCTCCTTAATCAAACAAGTCAGTTTAGCCATTTCTGCAAACTCAGCAATCTCCACAACCCATTCCTCCATTATAGGTGTTTCTGTAATCTTCTATCTTTGTGCATATAATAGCCTCAATGCAGTTGCCATATAAAAAACCAATCGTCCATCAGCCAGGAGGCAGTCATTTTCAAGAACCAACCATACGCAGTGATGAAAGGGCTAAGATAATAATTTTGGAGGGCAACAATCATCGACTGAATGTCTTACTCAGCAAACATCCTTGCATTCACTATCCATTGAATGGGAAGGAACACAAAATGAATCCCAGTATTAAGGAGATGGTATTCCAAAACTGTATTTACATTTACAAAGCTTATGCCCATCAAATCTGGAATGGTTGACAAGAAATCCTCAATAGAAACATAACACCTTCCCACAAAGTTGGTTGTTTGGGGGTCAATGACTGACTATATATATTTAGAGATATCTGGATAATTGGTGATTCAACTACTGTCATAATAACTCAAAGCAAGACTTCTGGATCTACCTAATCTGAGTTCATCTGAATAATCTCTCCATTGTCTGTTAGCGCAAGCAACCCATGCAGTAATTTGGAACGCTAATATGTATGTGAATGGCTCTGAAATAGAACATGATATAAATAATATATTCTATCTACAACAATATTGTACAGAATAACTGGATGAACTACAATTCTTGAATCATCTGTTGTATTCTTAGTAACTAATAGCATTCAAAATGTGTAGACCTTTGGCACTAAGGAAACTCAAAAGAGAGGTACTATATCAGCAGGCTTGGGGGAATCTGAAGTTTTGCAGAAATACAAGGAATACTTAAGAACTCCCAAAAGAAAGCTTTATTAGGACTATTGGAAATGGGTAATGAAAAAGAGGATAGGAGGAATGGGAAAAGGTGTGGTTGTCAGGGACATATGCTGAACAGGAGTGCTGCACTCCATATTTTCTTGTAGTTCTTCATATGCTGTATATTACAGTCTGTTTATTCTCAGAATATAAACCCTAATGACATCAAAACTGCACAAAGCGCAGAACTCAAAATCAGCAGGTATGAGGAATCCCAAAGTTTGCAGTAATTTTAAACAAGCAAAAAAGTGGGGGGAGGGAATGGAACTGCTCAGCAAGGATCTGAGCACCTTCAGTGAGACAGAATGGACTGATGGTGGTGGTAGAACATCACGAGGGAGAAGATGAGCTGCCCTTCTGCTATTTCCCTACCGTATGCTGCTGCTGAAAGACTCTTCATCTATTGTGTAGGCCAGCAGGGATTAAGTACATTAATGTAGATCATGATTTGTGAATATGGTACAATATGTGCATGGGATTCCCCAAAAGGGAATTAAGAAATGCATGGTCAGAAGGCCCACAGTGCAGTAGCCCTCATTAGTATATCTTCTGCAGCACTCAATGTTCTGCCTGGAAAGTGTCTAACATTCAGGTCAGCATCATTTTCCTTCCTACCTCAAAAGATCTTCTGGCTGGAAATGGGAATGCTCGTTACTGTACAGTGTAGTTCAGTGAGCAGTGGGACCAGATTTGCTGTTGTTTTGATGGCTAGGAGAGGCAAAGCATGGGTGGAAGAAAGAATCTTTAATTCCTTTGCTGTCCCAGGCTGTCATCACGGCTTGGTTGTCTAGGGTACATTAACTGGAACAGAGGAAGAACTGGAACTCTCCAGTCTGCTCTCACCAACCAAGTGTTATGGGTCAAGATGAAAAGATCTTATAGCATAGTTGAGAAATTAGGATGCTTCCCAGCACCAAATGTGATCCTCAGCAGTTTTCTGAAACAAGCAAATGTGCTGGGGAAACACAACTCTTTCCCCCCATCTGCAATGCATGGGGAAGTCTGCTGTACATGTGATAGAGCGGCTCCTGTCCAGTTAGCTTCCTATATTGACCTCCCCTATTCCGTCTCTGTCATAACAATGGACATTTTGCCACTGTGCTCTTGTTATAGTAACAGCACAGGCAATGGGTCTTTATCTGAAGAGAGTCAGGTTCAGGAAGATATTTTGTCACACTATCCTAGTTTTTGTAAAATATGTTGGCAAATTAAAACATATTCATTTATTACATTTATATCCTGCATTTTCTCAATTTAAGATAGTATACAGGGTTCTCACCTTCCATTTATGAACACAACTGTGTGAGATCACTTACGTTAACAGATAGCAACTGACCCAAGATCAGTAGAAGACATCCTGGCTGAATAGGAACTGTAGCCTGTGTCTTCCTAATCCTTTTTTTAAGCCATGGTGCCACCTCTGTCCCTGTATCTATTCAGGCAACACTCCTACAGCGTCTAATTATGCCACAGGAGTATATTCTCCTTATTAGATCAATTCTGTCTGTGTGAAATGAAAAAAGACCCGACAGTGAAATGCCATCAAAGTGGTTTGCCTTCACATTTGGGTCAATGGCTCTGTCCATATCCAACTATACTAGATTTTCTCTGATTAGTAGGTTAGGTTGAGGAAAAGCCCTGTGCCACTAGCTGCTATAGCCTATCTTGTATTTTTCTTTATAAATTCACACAGCTTAGAGTTACTGAAACATCACTTCGAAGCGTATTGTGCCACGGTTTGAAGTGCAGGTTTCTGTCTTTAAGTAGGCATCAGATTAAAGAATAAAATGGAAGAAATGAAACCTTTAGGGTGAACTTAGTTTTTAAAAAATATAAGCACATCTGCTATTTGTCAGCATCATCTCTTGATAGCCTGGCTCAGAGTTTAAGGCAACCTAGTGCAGTCAAACAGAAATTGCTCAGAGGAAACTAGAAGCTGGTGTTCTGACTGAATTGACTATGCATTTAGTACGTTGAGCTGCTCGCTGAATATGTCCTCGCTGAATATCATATGTTTCTGATAGCCTTATGTCTATTCTTTACATTTCCTTTCCAGTTCCTGTGCCTGAAGAACATTCGAACCTTCCTCGCTACGTGTTGTGAGAAGTTCGGTCTGCGGAAAAGTGATCTCTTTGAGGTCTTTGATTTGTTCGATGTAAAAGATTTTGCAAAGGTGCATTTAAAAAAAAACAGGTTTTGTAGCTCCATGTGATCACCATCAAAGTGCTTTTGATCCTGAATGTTTTGTATCAGTGCAGAGAAGTCATTGTGCTTTACAGGGGAAGTTTCTTGGTCCTCAGTGAGTTCTAGTTTCTGCAGTAGAGCCACGTGGGGAAGGGCAGCTTTAGTTATCCATATCACTTGTTCTCCCTAGTCTAGTTGTTTTCTTCCTAAAAGTAATTTTCAGACCCTTCCAAACCAAGTCCCACTTATAACAAAATGATTTAGCTGGTGCTGTAAGTTCAACTACCAGGATACATTATTCTCTTTCTCTCTTTCTCTTTCTCTCTATCTCTATCTCTGTCTATCATCTGTTCAACTATTACGTTTCTTTATTTGTACAACTTGCATTTGGATGGGCCACAAAGTTATTTAAAACGTTAAAAACCGTAAGACAAGGTAATCAATTACATTTATGAATGGCCCAGTGATATAAGAATAAAAGCGTCAAAAGCTACAAGTCCATTGTAATGTAGACTTTTGAGTAACCTTTATCATACAAGAAAAAAATGAATGAATGGCAACAAGTAAAGTCATGTGCAAATTGTAGCAAATTATTTGTCTCAGAATGAGTTCAGAGGTCATGATAAAATGTAATGGCTATAGACTATATATGGGCTTTGTTGTCGCCCTCTCAGGATTGTGAAACCCTCATTTGGCATGACATCTGAATCAAGCAAACTAGGGTTGGCAGGTCCCTGAAGCTCAGATTCTGAGATTAGGGCCATCTTACTGAGGCAGAAAATTGTACCAGATCGGTCAGTGAAGATCTGTTCTGATACCGCAAAACTTGGAGGAGGGAGGTATTCTAAAGAGGAGCTGTAGATAAGTTTAAAGGCCTAAAACCTTTATGAGATGATACCTCAACCAGCATTTCACAGACATGGATGTATCCCTCCAGACATTCAAGGCAGGTGGATGTTCATATTTACTTTTGCTGATGCCTGCATGTTATAGCTCCAAGCAGCTGCAAACTATCTGATTATACCCTGTCCCAAAGGCTGTTGGCTCTGTCTCTGAGAAGGTATGCCCCAGCTGCTTGAGAGAGCAAAGCGTATTGTGCCATTATTGGTTTAACTTGAGTGCAGCATCGCCTAGCCCTTTCTGAAAAGAGGTGCCATGCAACCTCAACGCTTTGCTGCTGTCCGATATCAGGCGGGTTGCATTCCCAGACCATCTGGTCTCGTTCAACAAGCCTGGGAGCAAGTGAGTGAGCTGTTACCCACAACAGGATGTGAAATATAGCTGGCTGTAGTGGGTGTGTCTAAAGCCTGCCGGTAACATGTGTAGCCTTGCTGCAGAAAGTTTCCTTGAAACCACAGATTGTCAAAAAATGAAGCAAAACAAAACAAACCTGGCATGCTGCAGGAAAAAAGCATTAAAGCATGAACTTAATGTGACAAGGAAAACTAGAAGGGGAAAGATAAAATGTGAAGAAGGTCCATTTGGTCATCTTGTTTAATTCCTTGCCTTACTGTTGATTATTTCATTCCACAGAGCAAAGCTTGAGATTAATCATTATGAATTAATAAGCCTGTTGTATTTATAGACAAAATGGAATAGATATGTGGGTATATATTTTTAACATTAAAAAGGGCAGGAAGAGAAAGCAGAAATTTTCCCCTTTAGTTTCCAGCATCTTAGCCGGGATGGATAGAAATTCATTCTCAAACTTTTGTTTCTTCTCTTGTTCTTTAAACAGAAAAAAAGTTATCACTACCACCCTTTATATCTTGTTCTCTCCTCATCTTTTTGATAACTTCCAAAATCATCCAGTAACCTTTGAGATTTGAATGTGGATTTTGCACATGTCAGTGGGATTGCCTCAGCATTACATAAAACCAACACTTAGTCCCTGCTAACTTCTTTGGTTAGGATCCAGTGTTCTGTACAATTGTTTTTTATTATTTCAGGAGCAGTCAGCCCTCTCTTTTTGGAACAGCATGCCCCTAAGGTGGTCTCCTCCTCCTCCTCCTCCTTTTTTCTTCTTCCTTTTTTGGGTGCCTTCAAGTCCTGGTGACTGCCTGGAGTTTTCTTGTCATGATTTTTAGAAGTGGTTTGCCCTTGCCTCCTTCCTAGGGCTGAAAGAGAGTGACTGGCCCAAGGTCACCCAGCTGGCTTGTGCCTAAGACAGAACTAGAACTCAGGGTCTCTATCCTGGCTCTTTAAGGTCAAGGGTCCCCTCCTTATGTCCTTTAGTGACAGAAGTGAAGTGAAGTGAAGACAGTCCTCTTTCAGAGAGCATTCAGGTAGGAAGATCTTATCTAGTGGTAACAATAGATGTATTAACAGCATTCAATAGTTTTATTTATTCTGAATTTTATTATTGTTATTTTATGGAGGTTTTAGTTTCATCTATTGTAAGCCACCTAGTGTCGTTAAAGTGGCATACAAAACCTGTGTGTTGGACAAAGCTGCCTTAAGGCATGGGCCAAATACCTACTTAGGCCACACTTTTTGGGAGCCTGCTGCCTTTGTCCAGAGAATTTAAGCTAGTTTTAAGAGCTGAGGGCTGAGAAAGAGTGTCTTGCCAATTGAATTTATGGCTGAGGTCAAATTTGAAGTGGGGGATTTCCATATCATGTTCTGAATCACCGTGCTACACCCACTCTGTATAACAAGCATAAAAAGAAGAAAAAATAGTTTTGTCATCTTAAAGACTAACACGTTTATTGTGGCAGCCACAGTTCACACAATGACTATCCAAAGAATTTTGCTGCTGGAGGCAAAGCCCAAAGGGTAACCCCAACCCTGCCAAGATTATCATTTCCAACATTGGCTGAATTTGGGGAGGGGTGGGACACCAGATTAGGGAAGCACATGCTTCATCATTCAGACACCAGTTCCTGCCTTCCATGCTCTCTCTCGTTCATGCACACACATGACACACCTAATGTTGCCATAAAAGTAGGTTTTGACACTTTGCTGCTGACAGGCATGGCTGTGGAATTTCACAAAACAGGTATGTATTATAATCTATGTGATATGCTATGCTATGCTATGATATATGACAGTTTTAAGACATGAGATCTAAAGTAGTTCTTACTTTATGTAATGGGAACATACAATTGTAGGGTGCATTTGCTTTGCTTATAGAAGAACCTCTTATACAAATACTCTGAAATCAGGTACAAATACTCTAGAAAGCCTTAACAAGAAGTAAGACTTGGGATTTGAACTAGATGACTCAATTTGAAACCCTCTATGGTATATTTTTAAACCTGTTACAGCATCACCAAAAATTGACTTTATGACTCTAAAAATAAGTCTTAGATCTTATAACAACTCCTTAACTGCATTATATTAGTCAGTCTTTCTAGATTGTGTTGGAAGGATTGCAAGCAAACTGGTATATATTACCACCTCTACTGAAATATCCATAATGTTGCTCATTTTGGCTGAAAGTATTTGAAGATATTAGAAAAAGTGCATGACCATTTTTAATCATAAATGCTAGTATAGTTACTGTATGTCGCCCATTTTTTCCCAGAAATATAAAAAACTGCAATGGTGGGGAAAAAAAGGTGAAAGGTCCCCTGTGCAAGCACCGACTCATGTCTGACCCTTTGGGGGGATGCTGCTTTCGCAATGTTTTCTTGGCAGACTATAGAGCGGGGTGGTTTGCCATTGCCTTCCCCAGGCGTCACCTTCCCCAGCAAGCAAGCTGGGTACTCACTTTACCCACCTCGGAAGGATGGGAGGCTGAGTCGACCAGAGCAGGCTACCCGAGAATCCAGCTTCCGCTGGGATCGAACTCGGGTTGTGGGGAGAGTTTCAGTTGCAATACTGCCACCTACCACTCTGCACCACACTGCAATAGAAGAAATTAATTCAAAATTTATTGTTAGCTGTAAAATTTACTGTAGCAAAATACTGGAAACTTACAAAATATTATTCTCTGGCTCAATGGTACTTAACAGAGAGGGAAATAGCATTGGCTGAAAAATTAACGTGGCCAGTTTCAAGAATCTTTAAATATTGTTTTATTCACATTGGTGATCTCCATTTTCAGCTATATCAGCAAATGTTTGTCAATTTTCTTTTTGTATAGCAATATTGAATATAGTTTTTTTTTAAAAAAGATTGTACCTTTCCTTAGGATTTCAAATATATATATAATTTATAATTTATAATTATAAATTATATATATAATTTATAATTATTATACAATTATATGTGTGTGTGTATACACACACACAAACACACATATACACACACATACACACCATGCGGGGATGTGTGTGTTTGCTTTTGTGTAATTTTTTAATGCTACATGTTATAATATTTTTGAAAAACAAGAATCAGCAGTTGATAAAGCACTTGTGACTTGGCTTGGAGTGTAAATAAATAAATAAATAAATAAAATAGTTAAAGCACCATAAATTAGTCAGGTAGATTGAACAGAGCAGTTAATTGAAGAATAGTTGATTGTTGTAAACTTTAAAGGTATATTGGCAATTTATTAAAAGAGCAAAATAAAGTGTGTCTAATCAGGGTAGAGAAGGATGTCATCTGAATTATTATTTCTAGATATTCTTGGGATTAAATATTCAACATTCAATCATATTGTAACTTGTATATTATTTTATATCTTGGGGGAGCTAAGTTTAGGGTTAGGGTTAGGGTTAGCAGAGGAGCTTCCACCAACCCTCATCACAACCAGGTTAAGGGATGTGGCTCCTGCCTTGGGGGCTTGGTCTACATGACCTGCCTGGAGAAAAACTGGGGAGTGTATACGTTAAACCGGAGATGAGGCAAGAACTCTCTTGAGGATAGGGACATTGGTGACTCCCACATTTGTGCCTAAAATCTATCATCAGTCAGATTTTTGCAGTTCTTTGGTGTTATATTTATAAGTTTATCGTTTTAATCCGCCAAAGCTCTTCCTGACCTGAAAGGTAATATTTTAAGTCAGTGAGGAGTTAGTAATTAAGTCCTATGATGTCATGACCTGTACATCCCTGAATCTTTTTCTTTCTTGCTCCCTCCTTCCCTGCAGGTAATCGACACTTTATCGATACTCTCTTGGACACAAGTTGCCCAAAGCAAAGGGTTCATGTAAGTGCAAAACAAGTTCGCATATAGCTACGTCAAGGAGACATTTGTACAATTTTCATTTAAAAAACAACCCTTTAATTTGGGTTGCCATGTAGTACACGTCTTTTGTTCTCTGGGTGTATGTGCTGATGTGTGTATAAAGTAATACGACCACTGGACTCTCATGGAAATGGTCTCCTTCAGTGTTCTTACATACCAGCACATTGTCTCTGTCTACTAAATGGCAGCTGCTCCAGGGAAGAATGGTAGTTATTAACAGCCTCCTCTTCCCACCCTCCACTAGGTTAGTAATGCATAAAGTGCAGCAAGATTTCAGTATACTAGAAAATCAGACACCTAGTCCTGGGGTTTTGAGGCTCCCGTGCAATTTACAGAAGTGCTAATTCTGCTGATGTGAGAGTAGATTTGCTGCTTCTCAGGGCCTTTCCCACTGCTGAGCTCCACCTATCGAGTTTGCAGAAAATTACATGGCTGTGAAATTTGCCACCCCCAGTCCCTGTCCTGCCTCTGTTCCCTTTGTTTCAAGTCAGTATTATCACCTGACTTCTCAACAAGTGATGGGTGACAAAGCCTTACGGATATTGAAGCTGCCCTTGGACATAACCAGAAGAAGGGAGGAAATACTACTTTAATATCCATACAGCCAAGGACAATTTAAGGTTGCCTCATTTATGGCAGTGGACAAAATGTAAGCAACATCATGGAGACATGGCAGAGAAAAGATGTTGTAGGGGATGTTTATACAGTGCGAGTGAGGAAAGGCAGATTCCTGCTAGAATTCTCCTGGATAACATGTTTGACTTTATTCAAGATTTCCTTATGAGAGACATAATGTCTTTAAGGTCTTTCCTAACTGAATTCTATTGAAGATTATTCTAGGAACTAATTTTATGTGGAATTCCAGAAAGTAGACCTGAATAAACTCAGAGCACAGATAATTAGGATTCCAGGGCAGGAGAAGCTCAGTATGGGAACAGTTGCTCAAGTCAGATGGGAACTCCTAAAAAAGAAGATACTAAAAACCCATTTACAAATAATTCTAATGAGGAAAAAGATAGCAGAAGAAGCCAATGTGGATCACAGAAAAGCCAGTGAAGATCTGAAAAAAGGACCCAAATAGGATCAGGTGACTAAAGAAGAGTACAGACAAGTAACACAGTAGAGTGGTGGGCATCAGGAATGCAAGAACTCAGAATGAGCTTCTTAAGGATGCTAAGAACTGTTGGATGTCCAAATTTCATGGCACTGGTTCTTTACCAATTCATAGCCTATAGATCATAATGCAGTAGTAGGGGATAGTTAAGGATTTCCTCTGTGTCTCCTCTTTATCCAAGAGGTTGCCAATTAGAAGTCACTTCCTTCTGATTATCTGGTAACCTTGATCCTGGTAGTTTCTCCGGATGGAGTCATGCTCCCAATGGAAAAGGTGGTCTGTGACATAGGGGTCCTCCTGGACTCTATGCTCCTGCGTAAGCAGCAGAGTGGGCCCATGGCTGAGTAGCCCTTTGCCCAGTTTTAATATGCCCATAAGCTCTGCATAGACCCAGGAAACATTGACAACTGTAACCCATGCCCTAATCACTATTTGGCTGGACTACTGTAATGCCCTCTGTGGGGCTGCTGTTGAAGATGGCTCAGGAGCTTCAGCTAGAACCGAAATAGTGGGTAGAATGCTAATAGGGAAAACCTGCTACTCTGGAGCAGCACCTAGTTTGAAATTGCTGCATTGTTTGTCAGTAGGCTTCCTGGCCCAATTCAAGCACTGGTTATAAATCCCAATACAGTATAGCATCAAAGTATATCAGGAATTTCCTTGCCAGAGGTAACTCTGCTTGCCCAGTCCAAACATCTAAAAGGGGTTTGCTGAGGATACCATCCCCACTGGAGGTACAGGAGGTATTGACTACAGTAGATATTAGGTCTTTTCAGCAGTGCCTTTTGCATTTTGGATAATTCTCCCTGTAGGGGTACAATTGGCCCTGACCCCCTTTGAATTTTGCAAGGCTGTGGAGATCATCCTATTTTGATGTTCTTTTGACTTAGGATAATTGTGAGGAACAATCAATTATTGATTTGCATTGTATTGTGGTTATGTAATTCCAAAGTAGCACTGTTCTGGAATAGTGCTAAGCCCATGTTTAAAAGCAGTTGGTACTCAAGAACCAGAGGAAGTTTTGGTAGGTGACTAAGCCTGTTAGTCTAGCTGCCTGTGAACACTTCCCTCCTCCCCCTGCCCCATCCCCATTCCACATTAAGGATAGTGATGGATGGCTGTCTGCCTGTCAGCTGGTGACTTTTGGTTGAAAAGAAGGGCAACAAAGTTCTTGTCCTTAAGGTCCCATTTGCACTGTAAATAAGGACAGCACCGTTTGCCAGTGTTGCATCAGTACATTGCAGCTTTGCTGGCTGGGAAATTCTGGGAGTTGAAGTCCACACACCTTAAAGTTGCTAAGGTTGAGAAACACTGCTCTAGAACTTGTGCCAGGGATGTTCTCCATTAATAGTACTGTGGGATGGGAAAAGGTTGGTCTTTCTTTTCACCATGACTTAGGTTGAGGATAAGAAGTGGCCTTGCTTCTTTCTGAAACACTTATACCGTAAAGACATTGACTTTGACTTCACTTGGAGAAGATTTTGGCCCCACAACCCTGGAACTATTTTTCAAGCATCCTCTTAACTTCTGCTTGATGTAAACAGACAAAACATGCAGTGTTTTCCCTTTGACTTACTGTATTTTGAGAGGATGTAGTCTTGGGTGGCAGCTAAGTTCATCCTGCACAGTCAGTAGTTCCTGCTGAGCGTTAGCCTGAGACTGAGTGGCTAAGCAAAGGTACTATGGCATCTCCAAATATAGTGGATATTACTTTTAATATTTTTATAATTGTGTGATTTGCTTGTGTGGACATGTTTGCCTGAACTTAAAGCATTTTTATTACTTCACAGGCCATTTCCCACAGAAGAGAGCATTGTGGATGATGATATCTACAGTGGTCTGTCAGATCAAATTGAGTAAGAAGCACTTTATTTTGAGAGGGGAAAGATATATCATTCATGTCCTGGAGTTGCTTCTAGTTTTGGGGGTGGAGGGGTAAGGGGTGGAAGGGCTTGAATATATGTACCATTAGAAATTCAGCAAGTAAAACATTTCCTATCACTGCATGATGGAAAAACTGTAGATTTGTTTACTGGTGCAGGCTTTCAGACTACCTTGCCTCTGAAGATGCCAGCCACAATTCTCGAAGCATTGGGAAATCTGTTGTCTAGACCACGGTCACTAAACCCTGAAGCCCAACACTGAGCAACTGTAGATTTGTTTGTCTCTTTCATGGGGGTTATTCACATCATTGTTATAGGAGCACTGGAATACTTGGGAGAAAAAAAGGGCCTATCAGCCCTCTGTGTGCCCCAAAAGGACTATGGTGTTATACTTCACCCGTTTCATGTTAAAACAAAATCACTCTCCAAATCAACATTTCTAAGGACTGTTGCCACTAAATCTCTAGCTTCTGTAACAAAGCAGGACATATTGGGGAAAATGTTTTCAGATTTATATAGGTTCCTAAACTAACAGCATGCAATTATATCTTCCAAAGGAGTCTGGAGAAATGCCAAAACCTGTTGGAACAAATAAAAGATATGAAGAACCTAAGCTCTCTTTTTAAGGAAAATGTCATATTGGAAGTGCACTTAAGATCTTGTTCACTAATATTATTATTGTTAGCTATACTTCAATTTCAGTGCCAAAGGATAGAGATACAGTCCTTCAAAAGTCACATTATACCACCTTTGGGGTTGTTTATACCTGGTACCAGCCTATAATATAATCCAGATGATTTCTTGTCATCAGACTGCCACTAGGATTAAGCTCTCCTAACGTGTGGGATTTTCCATCCTTCTCTGAGAAAGGCTGATCTTGTAAGTTTTACAACATGGGCTTTCCTTTTCCCTCTCTCCTTTTTCACCAGTGACACCATGGAGGAAGATGATGACCTCTATGATTGTGTTGAGAATGAGGAAGAGGAAGGGGATGAGATCTACCAGGACCTGATGAGATCAGAGCCAAGCGTCACACCAGTAAGTAGCTAGGAAGTGGAATTTCCCTGTAAGGCAGAATTAGATGCAAAAGCTCCAAACACCCCAGCAATCTATCCAAAGAAAGCATCACGTATGCAATTTATGTGTTAATAACTTTTCATAGAGGAGAATGACTGCATGTCCCCAACAGATTGTAGGCATTTTAGAAAGAATTAAACCAAATTAAAAATAGGATGGTCTTTTTATTCCCATTTTACAGATGGACACTTAGGCTTAATCTCCTGGCTTCAACATCAGAGCCCATCCAGTCGATAACCTTCCCTCCCTCCGCATATTTTTAAATAAACATGGATTGTGTTTTGTGTCTTGAAACAGCGAATGACTGAACTTGATAAAAGGAAATGCTGCCTTCAGGAGATCCAACAAACAGAAGAAAAATACACAAGCACATTAGAATCTATTCACCAGGTATTTATGCTTGATGACCTTCAGATCCACTGCTTCCTTACCAATAGTTCAGGCTCTACTGTACTTTTCCTGCTGTGCATTTGAAAAGAGCAGCTTTCTTGGGGAAAAATTAATTGATAAGGAAGACACAAGCAGCAGAAAGTGAGCAACTCAGGCCCTGACTGGGTATCAGAAAAGAAATAAAAATGGGGTTGGTCCATTGTTCATAGCTATTGAAAGATAAGTTGTGGTCTTGACTGTGTGCAGAACCCCCCAGGGCTTCCTCTCCCCAATTAATTACTCAGCAACTTCGAAAAAATGGACCAAACGTGCTGTGTTACTTTTAACATAATAGGGACTGTGCCAAATCCACACCCTTCTGGGTTCTCCACATCTGTATTTGACTTGCATAGGCTGCAGGGAGGTGCAGGAGACGTTTGAGTGGAACACACTCAGGCAGACATGTCTTCTAAGGTGGCAGGAGCTTCCACAGTCAATGAAAAAAATGCCTGCCTCATCTCCTTGCTATGGTCATTCCTAATCCAGCAATGGAGGTCAAGTACTACAGTAAGAACATGCCCTCACTTCATTTTTTGAGTCTCCTGACCTTCTTCCACAAGGTCTTTATGTGTGAATGGTGCAAATCTGGGGTTGTTGGGTTGTCTTGGTTCCTCCCAACATGAAGTGTTCATTCACTTAATACTATATATTTATCCCTCTTCAGTATCTTCCCTCTTGAATTATCTTGTTACTGAGTCATTTCAACCAAAATGTGTTCTTTCCAGCATTTTATGAAACCACTGCAATTGTTCTTGCAACCTCAGGAGCTTGAGAATATTTTTATTAATATTGAGGTAAGATATTTCTGTGCTTTTGATTACACTGATTTTTCAGGAGTTCTTTATCAGTAGTCCTAGATAGATGTAATGTACCACCTTACCGTAGAGCTTCAAGAAGTAAATTCAATTAGTTCAGTGCAAGAGCAGACAAGGCATTGCCCTCCAGGTACTTGGGAAAAACTTCCATGAGCCCTCATCAGGATTCCACTGTTCTGAAACCTATAGTCAGAAATGCTTCCAGCATCCAGGAAATTTGCTTCCAACATAGCAAAATGCAAACTCCAAAATCAATTCCAGTGTAGAAGCCATGACAGCGGCAAAGAAACATGAAGGTTTCAGTTCTATTATGCATGCTAAAGTTTGCTGCTTACTAATATAGTTTCACACCATACGGCAGCACTAATATGTAGGAACAGGAGATAAATCAAGTCTGTAGAAGAAAGATGATGGAAATATGTTAATGATTAAAATTAACAATAGCAGCCAGAAGTACCCAGATCCTGAGCATTGTGCCCAGGTGTAATGGTTGCCTAATCCCAAATACTCAGTCTCACAAGCCCGGGCTTAAAGATAACTGATTTATTAAAGGAATAGTATGCAAATACAGAGAAAGCTGAGAATGAGCCAAAGCGTGCGAAATACAAACTAAATACCCTCGCTTCAAACCCAATCCCGCCCCTCACCCCACCATAGTAACCACCCCCTCCCAGGTGTTGGCAACCGTCACACATCGGCCTGGGAAAGTAACCTTGAATACATGTCATAACCCAAACATACATTCCTGCAGAACAGCAAAGAGATTACAGCCTGGCACGGCTGAAATTCCCCTCCCCGCAAATGACAGACACGGAACAGGAAAGTGACATGTGAAACGTTACGATGTATTCAAACCATTGGAACGATGAACATGACATATCGCCCCCCTTAAAGAAACTAAACAAAGCAGCAGGTTCATGTGGCTAGGCAGAATAAAGACGGGCGAAGTGATTTTACAGTGTGGGACACGCATCAGCAACTATACATAGGAAGACACGCATCAAAGAACTCACATGTGAAACGCTCCAATTCATCTCTACATAAAATCTAAGCATTGGCATGAAACTCAATGGCACAGTCTGTCTTTTGGTGCGGCGGTAAGCGATCTGCTTCCTTCTCTCCAAACACATCTGCAAAATCTTGGTATTGCTTGGGCAGTCCTTCTAGGGGTTCAAGTGTTTGTACAGTGGTGGTAGCCACCCGTCCACCCTCAATGTCCTCCAATAAGTCTTTTTCTGGTGCTTTATAAAATCCATCAGCAAACGTTACAGTTCTATGCAGCCAGTTGATAAAAGGGTTTTGTTGTACAAACCAAGGCATTCCCAAAATGACTAAAGGACCCCTCACTGGAGCTATGACAAAAGGTAATTTCTCCCAATGGGTACCCATTTGCAAAGCCACCAGTCCTGTGGAGTGAGTGACCGCTTTTCCCCCAGCCATAGTTCCGTCCAATTGCGTGAAGATCATTGGCCGTTGCAAAGGGAACGTGGGCAGTTCTAAGGCAGCTACAATATCGGGATGCATTAGCGAACGTGAACAACCTGAATCTAGCATAGCCCAGACTTCCACAGTTTTGGTTCTAGATCCCAATTTCAATTTGACAGTCAGTGTAGGAAATTTCCCACTCACCGAATCGTGGTCGCGCCTGGTTTCTTCCACCTGCCCAACGGCGCCCTTCAGAGCAGGTGGTAGCCTTTTCCCGCTGGCTGGTCGAACTGTAATTCCTCCTCCTCTTCCCCAAATGGGAGGTCTGAAGGGTCGACTTCTGCGCAGGCAGCCCTCATCTTACGCGGTAATGATGGCGATTTTCCCGACGATTTCCCTGGCCGTTCCTCCGGTCTGCGTTTCGGGCACAAAGTGGCACGATGCCCTTCCTTCCCGCATCTCAGGCATTGACCTTTCGCAAATCGTCGTTCTCTTTCTTCCTCCCAACTTTTTGTTTTAGGGCGGCTTGAAAATCCCATGGCACGAGCCCCTTTACTTGCTCTGCCCTGCTTCAGTTCCTTGCTATGGGCGAACGTTTCTAGAGCGTTTTCCGCGCTGCCTGCCAACTGTATCCACCCATACAACGTTTTGGGGTCGTCCCGACACAAAGCCCACCGGAGGACTTCCGTCTCCAGTCCTTGTTTAAACATTTCCACTAAAGTTGACTGAGACCAATCCTCCACCTTTCCCGCCAGGGCTTTAAATTCCAAAGCGTAGTCTGCGACGGAGAGGGTTCCCTGATAAAGTTTTTTCAGTGCCCTTTTCGCTCTCTCTTGGGCCAAGGGGTCTTCAAAATGCTGTTTTAGTGCCCACAGAAACTCATCAAAGTCCTCTAACTCCATAGCTTCTGTTTGGCATAACTGCACATACCAATCCGCTGCCCTCCCCTTCAGCTTGTTGGCAATAATATTAATTTTACCCTGTTCCGAACGAAAACATCGCCCCCAATCTTCCATATAATGTCTAGCATTGGTAATGAAAAAAGAGAGCTTGGTAGGGTCGCCATCAAACTTTATCCCAAACGGTGGAAGGGTTCTTATCGGTTCCGCCAGCTGTGATGGCTCCACAAATGTCAACGCACGTCGAGCCCCCAGTGGTGGCCGATCCCTGGTTGCTCTCGACTCCCTTCCCCTCGATTGTCGGGAAGTCCGAGTCCTACTTCTTCCCCTGAGTGACGGGGACCTCTCTCTTGGGTTAGCCAGTTGGGTGGGGTCTTCCTCCCAATCTTCCTGCAGGGACCCCGACCCTCTGAGGATATCCTTCAGGAGGGCCACTATCATGTCCATTTTATCCTCTATTGCTTTCATGCGGGCAGGGGTGACAGGCTCTTCTAAGGGTCCCGTGGTCACTACCACCCTCGGTGATAAGGGGATTTCATGTTCCCAGGATGGCTGTGGTGATTCCCTCCCCGTTCTTGCTTCCACCTCGGGTTGGAGTTCACCCCTTGTAGCACCCTGCACCGCCAACAATAAATCATCCAATTGGGCATCCCGCTTATCTCAACGTGCTGCCCTTTGGGCTCGCGAACTCAGAGCTACCAGGGTCTTTGTCGAGTCCGGCTCTTCTTCGCTCCCATCACTCTCGCGTAGTTGAGGTTCTGTCATCGCTAGCGCTCCCTTTTACCCAAACTTGGATGGGGCTAGCGGAAGATGATATAAATGATTCTCAGCTTTATGTAATGGTTGCCTAATCCCAAATACTCAGTCTCACAAGCCCGGGCTTAAAGATAACTGATTTATTAAAGGAATAGTATGCAAATACAGAGAAAGCTGAGAATGAGCCAAAGCGTGCGAAATACAGACTAAATACCCTCACTTCAAACCCAATCCCGCCCCTCACCCCACCATAGTAACCATCCCCTCCCAGGTGTTGGCAACCGTCACACATCGGCCTGGGAAAGTAACCTTGAATACATGTCATAACCCAAACATACATTCCTGCAGAACAGCAAAGAGATTACAGCCTGGCACGGCTGAAATTCCCCTCCCCACAAATGACAGACACGGAACAGGAAAGTGACATGTGAAACGTTACGATGTATTCAAACCATTGGAACGATGAACATGACACCAGGTCCTGGTTGGGAGGTTGAGCCTGTTTTGACATGGTGTTTGTTCTTTTCTAGATTTTGCTCTTTGGGTGAATCGTTTGGGTGGCCATATGAATCGATATCATAAATAAATAATAAGCACAAGAATAATAAAGATTTTAAAATTTATTTTCTGACATAAATGTAACTCTCACATCTATGTCTATATCTACACCTACACCTATATCTATTACTTAAGGACTAAATAAATGGATAAAAATATTTAGTTTCCTCATAACCAGCTCAGTCCCCTTCACTTCTATCCCTACGCAGCTGACATTGATTAGCAGACTAAGAGGACAGAGCCCACCATCCCACAACTAGCCTGGCCAGTGATGGATTTTACTGGGACTGCATTCCAGTGGTCAGCCAGCATGGTTCCAGTGTCCTCCATAGCATAATAATATCCTTTGGCCCTGGTAGTCATAGCCTGTCCATATGGAGCCAGACAACCCCAGCCATGAAGCCTTCCCTGTCCTCCTTCCACTTTGCCACCAGCACACACCTACATTTTTACGAATAATGCATATACATTTGTAGTGATTTGCAGTAGATGTGTCTGTTGCATTTTGATGCAGAAAGTATCCAGGTTTCATGACAACAGAGCACGCAAAATCTCCTGTGTACCACATTTAAATGAACTGCACTGTGTGCTACGGACTGTTAGAGTCTAATAACCTCCCTCCTGGACAGGCTTTCATTCTGCCACACTTGCGGCCTAGACTTCCTTCCTCTGCTGTGTCCTCTGTAACCTTGCTGGTTTGAGTCTGCATATGTGTCATTGCTTCCCTCCTCTCTTTCCATGGCCAGAATGATTCATGTGCAAAATTGAGCCATTTATTTTAAATGAGAATTTTGTGGCTCAATTCTCAGTCCTGAAATAGCAGCAGAATTCTGATTCAATCCAAGTCAGAGGAGCCTTTGGAGTCATTATCCTTTCCCGTGAATGGGGTTTCCAGCCATACATGCATGAAACAAGAAATAGAGTTCCCCAGACCTTGGTTTTTGTTTTGGCTGGCTCCAGGTTGTACAAAATACTGCATTATTGCCCTAGAGCTTTCTCCTTTAATCTGCCATACCCAGGGTCTGGCCACAAATATCAAAAATCTTTCAAACATGAGAAGGTTCAATAATTTTATCTGGCCATTGGAATGTCTTAAAATCCTTTTACAACAATAACATCCAAGGCCTGAGCAAGGGGCATTTCTTACTATATTCCTGCAGAATCTTCCTCAGTAACTGTTTCCTTAAAAAATGTTTCTTACATATTTTTTAACTTTATGGAGAATATTTGCTTCTCTCAATTTGCTTCCCTTTAATTCCTCTTTGCTTCTATATGTTTGTATGTATTACAAAACTTCATTTCTAAATGGCACGGCTAGGATGAAACTTTAAATCAAAATAATTCCCCCTGTGTTCAGTGGAATTTAATCTCAAGAAAATGTGTAAGATTTTTTCCTCCTCCTCCTCCTCCTCCTCCTCCTCCTCCTCCTCCTCCTCCTCCTCCTCCTCTTCTTTAAAACAACTATACATGCATAAGAAGGGAATAGCCAGTACCCAAAAGGCAAATTAAAAAAAAATTAGGAAATTAGAATTTCCGTGGCATTTAAATTCAACAATTTAAAATTATCAAAAAGATAAAAAAGAAGAAAAACAGAGACAATTATTAAAGCAAGTCTCTTTATTTTCAATATTTTTATCCTACCTTTCTATAAATGCTTAGCATAACTTGGACATAGCATCGTTACCTTTTGGACAATTGCCTGGAGGAGTTAATCTAGAACAGAAATGCCCCATGTTTACCACAGAATGCAGGGCCTGCTGGGTAGATTGAGCATTCCCTGAATAAAGCTGAAGCTATTGCAGGTGGCTTTCCTACTAGTAAACCAGTGGGAGAGTGTTTTGTTGTTGTTGTTGTTGTTAAAAAAAGGGCTTGCCATAAGAAAGAAAAAAGATTGTCCTTCCACCCTGCTACCTTTGCCTGTCTTGGCCAGCAGGCTTTGGAAGTAATGATTCATCGGTGCCAAAACTGGGTGGCTTTAGAGAGGACAGTACCTGCCCAGAGTGGAAAATCACTCCTTATATCTTAGAATGAATGAAAACTACAGTCAAAAGGTTAAGCTAAAACTGCAGTATAAAAATACTGATATTAAAACATCCAGTCAAAAATAGTATCTCAAGCCTGATGGAACTGAAAGATTAATAACTTGCCAAAAACATAAGCAATGAGATCTGGTAGACTTCTTCAACAAGACATTCCAAAGCCATCATAGCATCGTCAAGACAACTTCACTCCCCCAATTTTACCCTTTGCTCAAATGATGCTTGTCCAGTTTTGACCCCTTAAACATCCTTAGAGGGTCTTTCCTGTATTGCCAACCCCTATCCAGCAGCTAAACACAGAGGAGTGAGAAGAGAGAAAACTCTCCCTTGGTTATCGATATTGTTCTTGCTCAGTTTTTATGCTAGTAGAAATACCAGATGCAAACAAACCAACAAATGAGTTATACTTTTTCATTGATTTTTGTACTCCATCAGGAGCTTTTGAAAGTTCATCGGTGCTTTCTGGTGGATCTGAAGAACGCTTTGTCTTTTAACCACTCGCAGAATCTCTACCAAGTGTTTATCAAGTACAAAGAAAGGTAAGTTCCTTCCGCAACAGGTCTAAAGCTCTCCAGAAATTATGGAAATCTAGGCCAAAGGTGCCCCAGCCCCTTATCATATCCAGCATGCTACAGGTTATTTGAGATTGTGGCATAGAGGTATTTTCTCTTTCATACAAATCCAGCCCTTTCCTTGAATTAGCACTACCAGATCTGGGCTGCAAAATGTGTAATTCAGGGTTTCTCAACTTTAGCAACTTTAAGACGTGTGGACTTCAACTCCCAGAATTCCCCAGCCAGCAATGGGGAATTCTGGGAGTTGAAGTCCACACGTCTTAAAGTTGCTAAGGTTGAGAAACCCTGGTGTAATATATCAAGAGCTGCACAAGTATTATTGTTTCATGAATAGCTGAATGTGACTGTTGAAATGCACTGCTATATAAAAAAACTGATACCAGTTGTACCAGATACCTTGACCGTTATTGTTAGGTCCATGTATTGTACCAGATGCCTTGACCATGTATGGTTATACATGGTTTGTATGTCTTTGGAAAGATGCCATTTCTATACTGTCCCATGCTGATATCTAACACAACAGGCATGTTGTTCTATGCCCACCCCAGAAGCAGATATCTTAGATTAGGACTACCTAATCTGTCTGCAAACATTCAGATGTCCACTTGGTCATTCAGTCATTTAGTCAGCTCTGGACATAATTTCATCAGGACTGGGTCTCAATAAATGCTTCTTTGAGTTCTTTCATAAGTTCTTGCTAGCGTCATGAAAAATAGTATTGAGCCACCTTGTTTTCTGTCAGGCCCTTTCTCAATTGTCTTTGATTTTTCCTCACGTGTCTTTGCCTCCTCAAGTGTCCTAAATATTAAAGCTTTAGCTTCATTATTAGTTCTTCCATTGAGCAGTCTGGTTCTACTTCATTTAGGACTGAATGATGTGTTCTCCTTGCAGTGCAAGATGGAAACAAAGAGAAATAGAAAACTCTAACTCAGCTGCCATCTAGTAGCCATCCATATTTTTGGAGCCCAGATCCAGCAGCCCAATCGCTTAATTTCCCTGTGTTTCCAGGGAAACATAAAATATAAAAATTAAATCAAATAACTAAGTGCTGTTTAACATTCAGAATTGGACTCTTCACCCAAACAAACACTAACACTCACTAGCAATATACGCAGTAACAGCCACTGTTCAAGGGTGAGCATTTCTCTATAGATATGTAATCTCCATTTACCCCCGTTTCTTATGCTTCTCTTAAGGTTCTTACTCTACGGTCGCTACTGCAGTCAGATAGAAGCAGCTACTAAACACCTAGACCAAGTATCAAATAGCAATGTGGATGTGCGCATGAAACTAGAGGTAAGAGATGCTATTTTTCTTTCATACCTGTGCTGGACTCTCCCATTGCACTGGAAAGCTGCTCTATCCATTGTTCCCAGTGGTTGGGATTGCTTTCATTATGATCTATGGGACCCATATCTGTGCTGCCAGAACTGGATGACAACTAGATGGCAACAAAGAAATATAAAACTCTTGCCCTTTGTTGCCATCTAGTGATCATTCAGGTTTTTTGCAGCACAGATATGATAATCCTATTATTGGCCTGTTCCTCCATCAACCTGATTCCTGCCAGATGAATTGGGATTCAGTTCCTATAATTCCCAGATAGCATGCTCGGAGGGCAAGTGGGGGAAGACTGGTTAACTTTTTTTTTTTTAAAAAGTATTTCTTCAACGTATGTTGCTATATAATTTTTGTTATATAACTTGCATGCTGTCATAATGCAGTAGAATTATACTAAAATGCACTGCTCCTCCTCACTTTAAAGCAGCCACGTTGATCCTGTTCCGATGTGGGGGGAAAAGCAGGGTAAGGAGGAGCCGGAGCAGGCAATTGGAAGCAGAGCATCAGAAGCTCTGAGGGTTTCCCTGGTGGACTTGAGGTGGCCACTGGCTGCTTTTTCCCTCTTTTCCTGACCCCTGGTGGACTTGAGCCAACTTGTGAAGCAGTGACATTGCTCACCCTCAATTGTTGCAGCCAGGAGTGGGTCTTTCAGTGGCTGAACCCTTTCCCCATGGGGAGGGCCCATCTGAGAAGTTTGCCTTGGGGCCCAGAGAGCTCTCCTTATACCCCAGGTGAGAACATTTCATTAGCCAGAAATGAGCAAGTTTTTGCTGGTCTGGGCTGAAATCTGTTGTTATTTTGATGCCAAGGGCTGTACTGGGTGGTCTGGTTGCAATATCATAATGCCTCATCATATAAGTGGGCAGGGCTAAGGTTTGGGGGTAGATGAGGGGTTTCTTAATATTAATTTTGAAGTTTTAAACCAAGACTTAAACAATTATTAATTTTATTTTCTGCCTAAAATATAGTGAAAACCTCACCAAATTTCACTGCGAAATTGCCAGAGTTTGGAGAAACATTCAGAAGGGGATATGGGCATGTATAGGAAAAAATTCAACCCATGGTCTACAGACTATCCTTTGTTCTCCTGGAAAAGCTGCCCCTGAGCATGCTGTTCAGGCTAGTTGTGGCAGTCCTGCAAAACTATTCCAAGCACCGGGCCAAATGCTCATTCAGAATAATGGCCCTTCAGAGCAGGCTGTGCAACTTTCAGGGAATCAAGTGTCTATTGAAGGCTGCACTCCTACCAATAGATGGGGTCAGGAAAAATATATTTGAATAAATTTCAGGTGCAGTCAAATTAATACACCAATTCATTTAATAATGCTCCTTTCTCTCTGTTACATTAAAACTGAAAATTCAACAGCCACTTTTGGAAGGTTCTGGTCCTCTGCTCCACCTTGAGTGATCTTGGGTAATCAGAGAAAGCTCTAAAGAACAAAGCCACTCCAGCAAAAATCAAATGCACAAAATAAAACCCCAGAATAAATGGAAAAAGGAAAGACAGTGTCATGTCCTATTACCTCAAGTGGACAAAAGCCTTGCTAGTCTGGTGCAATACCAGTGGGTCTTGTAGCTACTCCAAGGCTCTAGATGCAGACACACAGTCTTACCACTGGCATACTAAGTTAAAAACAGGAAGTCAGGAATGGTAAATGTGGTTTTGCTGGTCTGGAGGGTCAGGGAGATGACCTTGAGGAAAATAGGCAAGAACTGTTACATAAGCCAAGAGAGTTGAGACATTCATTAAGTCCTGGGATATAAGGTAATATTCAAAAGGGACTCAGGAAGGCTTCTCCCTGATCCACTGGGATATGAGAGGGAATGGAGGGACAGCACAATCAGGCTTGCAAGATTCTGTTACTAAAGCCTATCTCAATAAAGTACAGTTCTAATCTTCCTGTGGAGTCAGTTTCCTGATATGGTCTACTTCATAGGGCTGAAAGCTGGTAAGGTGTACTTTGGCCTTGTACAATAGCTTTTTCCCTCTGCTGGAGAACTGTAAATGGCTAATGAACCATGAATCATGATTTTTGCCTTTCAGGAATGTTCCCAACGGGCCAATAACGGCCGCTTCAGCCTGCGTGACCTCCTCATGGTACCCATGCAGCGGGTCCTGAAATATCATCTGCTCCTTCAGGTAACAATGTTCTATCAGATTACGTCTCCCGTGCCATGGAGAGGGAACAAAGAACGGAGGAAGGAGGAGTGATGCTCAGAAAACTTGTGGCAGGGTCTTTTCTGCAGCTTTCTCTCCTGTTGAGTTGGGCTGGAGAAATTCCCAGGAAGTTGAGCTCAGCTGACCAAGCCAGTTCCTTGATCTAAATCAGAAAGGTTGGGGGTGGGGTTTTGATAGAAGACAAAGAAGAAACTGGAAGCCAAGAATCTTAACTTTGCTTAGACAAGGTTTCCTGCCTTGAGTCTCCTGCCTCTTCTTCCTAGGGACTTCTTCAAAGCAACTGAACTTCCTGGACTACCTCTACCTCTTTGTGCCTTGGGATAGGACTTCACAATTCATACAGTCAAAAACTCCACCTTAGTTTCAGCTTAGTGTTAGTGGAGATGTGGCACATGAATATCAGACAACACAAAATAGCTATTTTATCACGTAATTGTGAAGCCCGCTAACTCCTTTGGCTCCCTTCTTTCTTCTAGGAGCTGACCAAATACACACCAGAGCCAACTGAAAAGGAGAACCTGAGGCAAGCGCTAGACGCCATGCGGGTGAGAGACACATCTTGACCCAAAAGCAAGAAATGTCTGTGGGCCTAGGAATTCTGGGCATAGTTAAAAAGGAGACTGGGAATTTAAGATGGTAGCTGCTATGAACCTGTAGCTCTGCTGGAGCAACCATAGTAAAGGTAAAGGTTTCCCTTGACGTAAAGTCCAGTCGAGTCCGACTCTAGGGGACGGTGCTCATCTCCGTTTCTAAGCCTTGGAGCCGGCGTTGTCCATAGGACACTTCCGGGTCATGTGGCCAGCATGACTCGCGGAACGCCGTTACCTTCCCGCCGAAGCGGTACCAATTAATCTACTCACATTTGCATGTTTTCGAACTGCTTGGTGTGCAGGAGCTGGGATTAACAACGGGAGCTCACCCCGCCGCGCGGTTTCGAATCGCCGACCTTCCGATCGACAGCTCAGCGGTTTAACCCGCAGCGCCACCGCGTCCACCGGAGCAACCATAGCCATAGTCTAAACATCAGTGATCAGGAGAGAAACTTTCTCAGTCCTGCTTCCTGTAATAATGCTTGAAATGCCAGAGATTAAAGAGGAGGAGGAAGAGGCAGAGGAGGCGTATAGAACATTTGCTCCACTCTAACCTAAGGGTTTCCCGCTTGGGACTACAACTCTCATCAACCCAGCTGCCAAGGATAAGTTGAATTGTAGCAAAACAGTATTTGGAGGTCAAATTGGTTTACATTATTTCTATAGTGCAGGACTCAGTCAGATAATTTATTCAGTTCCTCAAAAGGTTGCTCCAGAGGAAAACTACTGTGTCTTGGGTGTTTGGGGAAAAGTTTGGATATTGTCATGAGTAAGGAAGGCAAGCAGGGGGCTCCCATCCAGACTGTTAAGCGCATGCATAGTACTGAGGAATTGGGCAGCCATTCAAAGAGACACAGATCGGGACCGCCTTGACCTTTGGGTTTTATATGTCTGGGTTTTTCCCACGCTTCTTCAGTTTGTTGGGATTCCTGTTATGTACTAGCAATAAAACATTAGAGACCAGTTCCTTGTCTCAGCATGTTTCCTGGCTGTTAGGACAGATATAATTTTCTTGGGGATTTTGTTGATATAGGACATATTTTTTTCTGTTTGGAAGAAGGTTGCCCAAGACAACCTTAAGTTTTGTGCTTCTACCTTATATGGAGAAACATGATCGTTCGCTCTGGGGTGAGCTTGGAATGAGGAAATAACAACTCCAGCTGCCCACAAGAGCCCACATGAAAGCAAAATAATGGCTTTCTTTCCTTGCAGGATCTTCAGAGAAGAAGTTAAGGAGTTCTCAGAAAAAAATAATTTTTACTCCTTCAATTTGTGGCTAGCTCTCTTGAGTCTAATTTTTTTGTATCATTGTTATGCCTGCTAATCTCACAATAATTTTCTTCAAAAAGAAAATATTTTTAGAGTTCCTTGATGTGAAAAGATTTGACTATGCGAAGAGTGTGTGTGTGGGTATTAAGTACTTACACATGCAATACGCACATGTTCTGGTAAATTAAGCCGAACGATAAATTATGTGTCAATTAATAATTGTTTAAGTTTACATTTTTTCTGTTGACAACTATTTCAACTGTTTCTGTATCTTCTGCTACTGAATGAAAATAAAATTATTTTATTATTTGTTATTATAAATTATTTATTATTTCTTGCATTAGGATCTAGCTCAATGTGTGAATGAGGTCAAGAGAGACAATGAAACACTGAAACAGATAACTAATTTCCAACTTTCCATAGAGAACCTGGTAAGTGTTGCTGTGAGGGATTTTCATAGAATCTGGGTTTGAACATTTCCAGTTCCATTTTAGAGCAGTCCTGTACATTAATTACACTGGGTGTCAGGGAATATATTCAATACCAAACCGGTGGGACAGCTAACCATTACCTCACCAATCTGGTGCTCTCCAGATAGATTAAAGTCCCACTGGCTCCAGCCAGCACAGCTGTTGAGCATGTTGGCTGGGAATCATGGCTTTTATAATCCATTATATCTAGAGGAGGTGGAAGATGGTTATGTGGGTTCAGTCTAGGAAGGGAAATCACTATGTGGAAAATCCTGAAATAGCACATACCCACAGCCTACCAGTAGGTTACCTGCCCTCCTCCCCAAATGCTAATTCTCTTGCTCCTCTGTTCTTTGGAAGTTCCTCCTTTATCCTCAAACTCATCCTGAAAGTCACTGGTGGGGACTTTTCTTTACACATCTTGCCAGACCCATCCACTCATTCTGTGGCCCTCCAATGTGCCTTTGACCCTTCCATTGCTTACCTTCTCCTAGTTCCCTCTTAGTCTTTGTTTCAGGCTGTTATGGCTTGCTTAGTTGTTTCAAAATGGATGTCTATCAATTCACCCTGTTCTCTAGCCCTCTGCCCACCCTCCTCCTTCCATCTCCTACTTTGGGTGCTCTTTTCACCAAAACCTGTTCTGCTTTAAATGTGCATCTGCAGAATTCTACCAGTGCATTTCACCTCCTTCCACACTGTATGTAGTCTACCCTTCTTCTTTTTCCTTCCATGACTCCCAGTCTGTTAATTCAATGGCTTTTTCCAAAGAGTTCTCTTCTTTTGCTGCTGCCTGCACTGCACATCTGCTAATGACCATCTTCAGTTCAATGCTGACCTCAAGAACAGAAGACATTTGCTCCACTCTCCCAGTAAATATTCTTTCTCTCATTTCCAACTCTGATTCATTCCAATATCTATTCTTATTCTTAGGCTGGGGAAGGGATATTTTTTATCCAGCACACTATACTCTCCCTTAGCATCATGGCTTTGATGTTATGCTCACGGCTGCTATTTGGAAAACAAAATCTGGAGACTGAAATCACTCCGGTTTCCCTGTATTAATGTGTATTGTTATTTTGGAGATCAGCCATTGGACGAGTAAGAGTTTATATCTTGTAAAAAAGATGGTTTTCTTTCTTCCTAGTCACAATCCCTGGCTCACTTTGGGAGGCCGAAAATTGATGGGGAGCTGAAGATCATCACTGGGGAGAAGCGATCCAAATTAGACAGGTGATGGATAGCATGAAAATTTTGGTAGCAAGATAAATTCATGTAACCCAAAGCCAAATGTGTCAGATATATTATGACATTTCACAGAAAGCAAAAGTAGTATTTGCAAACATGAAAGCATTTCACTAGCTGTTCTGCTTTTGTCGAAAAAACCGAGTGGGTCAGAAGAGAAAAAAGTTTGAGCTAAGGAGCTTCTAAGCTATTGATATCCTAGTTCTGAATATTGTGTCTTAGCAGTGTCTCCTCCACATTGATACATTTCTCTGAATTTTCTATTCTTTATTGGCAGATTTTTTTTATAGAGAGTGACATGTTTTTTGTGTCAAATCTTTGCAATCCAGTATTTCCTCTGCTGTTGATAGCACAAATGTATTTAGTACAGACAATGAACTAAATGACTTCTCTGCCTTTAATTATCCAGATTTTTTCTGAGTAATAGCTTTGGCTCAATTTATTGCTTCCTGCTGGATATGGTGGGAAAACTAATGGTCAGTTACCATCTGAGTAACATTTCTTCTACTCAGCGCAATCATACTTACGTACTTCTGAATTAGGCCTATCATGTCCAGGCTGCAAAAATCTGCCGGGACACTAAATGGCAGCAAAACGTTTTGAGTTGTTTGTTTGTTTTTGGCTATCTCTTTTCTGCCACCTAATGAATTTTGCAGCCCAGATATAGCAGCCCTATTCTGAACAGAACTAGATTGGATTATTGAAATTGCCATCATATCTGGAAATTAGGGGGGGTTGTGCATTTTTAAAATATTTATAGCAAAATAGCACTTAAAGTGGAAAATGCCCACTTTAAATAAGGGGCCAAAGAGTTTGGAGATAGATGCAACAAAGTGTCCTTTATTGGCATGCACAACTACCATGATCGCTGGGTTCCTGGCCAAAAAAATGCGAAAGAATGCCCAAACTAGGCAAGGTTATGAGTTACATACCCAAGAACTGTTACATAGGAATGATAAAGAAAGCCATGTAAATGACCTTTACAGCTGGAATGTAACATGGAATGTAACATCGGGTAATACTGTGGGATGACCTTACTATGGCTACCCCATTGCCCCTACTTTCTTCTCTACTAACAGGATTCTAACTCGCCCTAATTGCAGAGGCTAACGGCATTGGCCATAAACAGTGCCATTTATTGTGCCCATATACTGCCTCCCTTCACACCAGACAATAGTCTGGTTTCTGTTATCTGTCTCTTTCCTCTCCAGGGTCGCAGGTGGCTCTGGCTTGCCTGCTCCTTTGTATATCTGTGACTGTCCTCATGCTTATTCCATGTACAGGTCATCATACATGACCACCGTCCACAGCACTATTTCATTATCATACATAAAAAGAAGAAAATACTATAAATGTAAGGAGTTGGTAATTTCTGCCACTGTCTTTTGGATCAGATCTGCAGATTGAAGACATTAATCAACTCTGGAAAAGTGTTTTTGTTACAGGAGGCTTATATATGAGTAAACATTGTACAGTGAGCTTAGCAATGGAAAAGGGATAATATCAAAGCGGTGTAGATTTTTCATTTTAATCCAAGCTCCATCTAATTTCAGAAAAAAAAAACTGCTTCAGGAATTCTCAATCATTCTAGTATGGATACAACCCAAGACTGTCTTGACATTGTGATTTGTGAAATAATACTAGTATAACTGTGTGTATAGCATAAAGGTGCAAATGGGTAGGAAAGGCTCTAAAGGAAAAGAATTCCTGAGTAAGCAGGCAGATGTTAAATAGGAATATAAATTATGCATAGGGCTATGCACAATTCTGATCAGGTGCTCTGAAGGACGCATGAGTGTGAACCTGTGCAGTTTTTTCAAATAGCGACAACTTTTTCCATCATCAGACAGCTACCCCCTTCCACTGCCCTCAGCTGCTGTGCAACCCCAGGAAAAGATGTAGCTGCTTTAAAGAGTTGTGGACAAGTGCTATGTTTGTAGCCTCTGAGGCACCTTTTCCAATGTATTCCTGAAGCACTGCACAGCCATAAAACTAACAACTGTCTGAGGCTAAATTAGATATAGAATCCAACTGTATGATCTTTTCCCTTTATTTTTTAAAACCAATAGCTGTCCTGTGAGATGAGGACCATTATGGCAGACATTGCTTTACAACTCTTGTTCCAAAATGATTACCTGAATATTCTCCTCATAGGTGGAAAGGCACCTGGGGAGGGGAGCAATTTTAAGTGGAAAAATTACCACAAAGATCTGCTCCCCTTAGTATTCAAAGTAAATTTCAAAGAGACATTGAGCAAAATAATTGAAATTTATTTATTTATTCACAAATGTTTACTCTGTCAGTCTTGTGGAATCAATGGAGATTTATCCAATATTTCTTCATAATCTCATTTGTGAAATTTCCACATGATAGTAATTGATGAATATGTTTTAGAAACTATCAGTTATCAATATAGCTACTGACAAGTGTTTTCTGGCTTACATCAGAGGTGAACAAGACATTTTGCTGCCTAAAATGGAGCAGCAAGTAGTTCTCCTTTCCCCCTCTTAGTCAAGTTCATAGTAACATGTTCATAACATCAAGTTATTGTGGCACAAGGAGTAGAAAAATCTCACAATTCTCTATTCCTGAAGTAAGAATGCAATAATAATAGGTAACAATTTGCTTCCCTTTCATAACAACCAACATCTGTTGACAAAAACAGATGTTTCACTCTGCATAATAATAGGTCTGGCCTTGCCCTTGTACAACCTGATTTTGCCATTATAGTCACTGTCTGTACTGACAGTGGTTTTCTTTGGGGAAATGAGGGGCTAATGCTTGCTCCTTCAAGCACGTACAGTTATTTTCATCCATAACTACAGCTGTCCACCTAAATGTTGCTTGCCAGTATTCATTGTCAGGTAGTGTCATGCGTCTAATCAGATATCAGTTGCTGAGGGAAGGGCCAGAGGTCGCTCTCTTCACTGGGGACGCCCTAAGTTTCTATGTGCATGCATCTCAAGAGAACCCTAAGCAAATTAATATTCTTTGATGACTACAGTTCAAGACAGGTCTGTTTCAGCACTGCATTTGTTTATAAAGTACATTTCTTCTTGGACTTTCTCAAGTTAACTGTCCCTTGTAGATATGGTTTTCTCCTGGATAAAGCCCTGCTAATCTGCAAGCGAAAAGGGGATTCATATGAAATGAAGATATTTGTTGATCTGTGCAACTACCAGGTCCGAGATGATTCTTCTGTAGAAAAGGACAACAAGAAGGTAAAGTCTGAGTATATCCTATAGGGGGAAAGGCTGGGAAAGGAATGACAGTCATGGATTCTACCTTGCACTAGAATTAGAACTAAAATTTATTTTAGCCCAGTCCTATGCTTTGTTTTTAATCAATTTGTACTGTGTTCCTTCCAAAAGGGATTATAGGGGGGAAAGGATCTGGATTAAAGTGCCCCAAATTTTGTCTTAATAAATTATTCCCCAATTTTTGTTGCCAGTGGACTCATATGTTTGTCCTAATTGAGCTTAATGGATTCTTGGGCTATGAACTGTACTTCAAGACGCGGGAGCTGAAAAAGAAGTGGATGGAACAATTTGAAATGGCTCTGTAAGTCTCTTCTACTCCTCTACCCTTGGCATGATGACCTTTATCATTCCAAGTCTGCTGTGCTTTGGTCCAGTCCCACCTGATGGATCCATTCCAGATTTCACAGGCCACAAAGGAGTTCAGTGAAAACTTGTAGGGCACCTTAATGGGGAAGAGAGAGAGAGAGAGAGAGAGAGTTGCCTTCATTAAGCAGAAGGCTTCTGCAGAATTAGGTAGTTATCTATGTAGTCATTAAATATATGTTTCCTTTCAGCTGATCAGCAAAAGCCATAACGTTTCCCACATTCATTATTTCATGGACTTCAGCAATTTCATGGAGTTCCGTTTGACAAACCAGCATGAGAAATAGGATTCAGAAACTTAGACAAAGGACTTCTCATGTTGTGACAATTTCTATTAAGAATCTTATTTTATTCATTCTTAATTTTTCACATGCTAGCCTATACTTCCTTTGCTTTCTCTTAAAAGGAAATCATGGGAATGTTTCAGAGAATATTAACATTTTCCATGTTTACTAGTTGGAGTGTAGAAAACCAACCTCAATTATTGGGGAACAAAAAGGGAAAATTAAGAGGGCCAAACAATTTATTGACTGCCAGAGCTTCACTAATGCCTTTTACAAAGCAAAAGATGTAGCAAGCAGAAGAATTGCATCAGAAGGCACTTGCTAAGTGCCTTCTTCTTACTCCCTGGTACAGCTCCAATATCTACCCCAAAAATGCCAAGGCAAACAGACACGAGTTCTACATGTATTCGTTTGAAGATACCACCTCCTGCAAAGCCTGCCAGATGCTGCTGAGGTATGTATGCTATGACATATGCTTCAGCCTCTGCTTGAGTAAATACTAAGTATTTAATAATACAGCTGCCATTTTATGTGCAGCAGCAGGCAGCCTTGTAAAATAACCAAGCCATATTCTACTTTATCCTGAAAAGCCAAATATGTGAACACGTTCTCCATACCTTTCCATCTCCTCACAGAGGAACCTTCTACCAGGGCTATCGCTGCAGCAAATGCAGGTCACCTGCTCATAAGGAATGTCTCGGCCGGGTGTCACCATGTGGAAAGTCCAGCTCAGGTAAGTTTCTAATAGCTGAATCCTATTCCTTGCTTGCACTTTGGATAGGTCCTGTAACAATCTGGCAATCCCCAGCGTTCCCTCCCTCGATTGCAGGACCCTGGCCTTATCCCTAGCCCTGAATTTATTTATTTATTTATTATTCAAATTTTGCTACTGCCCATCTCCCCCAAAAGAGGGACTCTGGGCAGTTTACAATAAAATTAAAACTATAATAATAAACAATTAAGATCCTATAAAAAACTATTTTGAAATATAAAATACAATATAAATAAGTATAAAATCCAAGAGGTTAAAAAATTCTAATCAGGTAGGAGGGGCTCTAAGGCACGAACCAACCCCATGAATGGTTGCCCATCTTCCTGCCCCACACGAGATGGCAGAACCAAGTTTTCAGGGGCCTTCTGAAGGTCAGAAGTGAAGGCGCCTGCCTCACCTCTGGGGGCAAGATGTTCCAAAGGGCGGGGGCAACTGCAGAGAAGGCCTACTTCCTGGACCCCACCAGATGAAGTTCTCTTACAGATGGGGTCTGTAACATGCCCTCTCTGCCTAACCGGGTGGGGTGGGTCGATGTTGTGGGGATGAGACGGTCCCTCAGGTAGCCTGGCCCCATGCCATGTAGGGCGTTAAAGGTGATAACCAACACCTTGAATTGGACACAGAAGCAAACTTGCACCCAGTGCAGCTTGCGCAGTAAAGGTATTCTATGTGCCAATCTAGGGGCACCAAAAATAACCCGCACAGCTGCATTCTGGACCAGCTGAAGCTTCCGGATACTCTTCAGGGGTAGCCCCATGTAGAGCGCATTGCAGTAGTCGGTATGGGAGATGATGAGGGCACAAGTGACTGTTCATAGACTATTTACATAGTCTAATGTCAGTCCTTCCTGCTGTAGAAAATTCTTCTGTCCTCTTTAAAGTTGGCAGGGTCCTGCCACCCAACAAGATATGAAAAAGACCTTATCACTCAGTTCCACCTTCTGGAGATGGGAGGTCAGATGATCTCTCGCCGGATGAGGCTACGGGTGAGTGTGGGAAGGTGGGGCCATGCCCCACTTTGGCTAGCAGAAGTTACCACTCATGTCGCTAACCAAGTACAGGACTGAAAATCTGGCACCTGATCTGCCAGGATAAGGTAGTTTGTTTAACAGGGTACTATGGAGGCCACAGGCAAGACAACTGATTTATGCCAGCAGTTCTTTCTGACTCAGTACATTAAATCACTAGTGAGGAAAATCCTTAAAAGGAGTGTGGTATTGCTCAGGAATGGAGAAAGGCTCTGAGTGTGCAGGATGTAGGTCCTGCTGCTGTTTGGAAGCTAGTCTCTCTTTGGGACAATCCGCAGCAAAGACTGGCTACCTGGTGCCCTCTAGGTATTTGATGCTACCGTTCCACTAACTGCTGATTGTTGGACATCTTTTAGTTCAAATATCTAGAGGCAGCAGGGAAGCAGTTGGGGGGCTGATAGAAACACTTCCATAAATAATTGCTTTGGGGGTGGGCTCTTTCTAAAATAGTTGCCATAGTGAATGTGGTCTGCCACAAGTATTTGTGAACAAATCATCAAATTTTTGAGGTTGCTTCTGGCTATGAAAATGCAAAGAAGTGGCTGGATGTGTGGAGGTAGAGGAAGATGCTCACTACAGGGATCGGGAGACAGTTGAAATGTTTCTTCCTTGCAGGGCAAATATATAAGATGGTCTTGAATTGCAGTGGTTCCCTCCTGTCTATAGAATTTACCACTCCTGATATATCATGCCTGCTTACTTTCCTTCTTCCTTCCCTTCTTTATTGCTGGTGACTTATCACCTCCATTCCTTCATTTTAATTGTGAGATTTTCTTGTCCCTATGCCAATTATAATACTGCTTTTTTTCTGTTTAAAGGAGACTCTGGATTTACTGTAAAAAAGGTAAAAAAGAAAGTTTTAATTTAAATGTGTGACAAGGTAAAAGATTGGGATTTAATGATGAATAAATGGTCGAATGACAAATGGACCTGGTTTACACATCAGCCAATATGGTGGCAGAGACTGCATGATTGAAACCCTGCCCCGTAAATGCCCTTAATTATATGGTTTGGTTTTGGTATAACAGAATGTGTGAAGCCATCCACTGTGGTTTATCACAATGTGTTAATCAGATCACTAATGCTTATTTGACAAACCACAACTTTAAAAAAATCCTAGCTAAATGCAATATGAGAACTTGGCCATTTACCTCAGCAACCTCATCACTGCATTTCTAAAGATGGGTAGGAATAGCACTTGCAGGATTGGAAGGCAGGCTGACATCTTTTTATCAAGCTTAATTTTTCCCCCTCAATCATTCTGTCAAGGGAGAAAATTAGAAGAGGATAGAAGGATTTATTGCCTTATTCTGTCCAGATGTTAAAGCCTGTGCATGGAACTGGGGTTTTACAGCAGATATTTGAACGTTTCTGATTTCAGCAATGTGGATGTGTGTATTATAAATCAATAGCTGTTGATTACATCTATAGCTTACTGTAATGCGTGAATGGAATTTGTAGTTTGTTTCTGGTCTCCTTTTTATTTGTGGGGGCTGGGTATCCTCCCAGGTTTTTAGCATAAAATGTGCAAGGCCAGAGCATCTAAAAAAAGAGGAAAATGAAATAAGGAATTGGCCAACCTAGCCATGAGTCATTGCCTCCTCTGCTAGATTGATCCTGGCTTGTTCAGCAAATCATGGTTGAAACAAGAAATGGCTAAGCATGATGTGGAAATGCAGTCAGTGATATTTTGGCCTCTGTTTTTTTTAATCTCCGGCCCTTTTTATTTTCCTTTTCTTCTATTCCCTTTATCCTTTACTTATCTCTGTCCAGGTCTCTTTCTTGTTTTATACCTTCCCCTCTATCTCTACCTTTTGTTCCCTATTTTATTCCTTCTCTTCAGTTTTTCAAGATTCTGTTTTCTGTCCTTAACCCTGAGAGCAGTCATCAAGTGAGATCAGACCCACCCACCCCCTCCATTCCCAGGGTGCCAAATCCACGTACCCAAATCCATATGACTGAAACAAAAGGATGACAGGACTCAGTATATTTGCATTCTCTTTGTTATAACTGAAGCCAATTTAGTGGCCTGCTAGAACCACTGAAATGGAGCAGAGCTTATAACACAGCTGAGAAGCTGGCACAGAAAAAGATTAACTTTAAAATGGCTTCAGTAAGCATGCCAGAGAAATGCAGGTTATGGATCTTATACACTCAGCCCTCCCAAGCATAAAGAATCACACACTGAGACATATTAGGTTAAGAAGTAAAAAGAATCTGACTTTATTGTTGCTTTTGTTACGTCCATCTTGGTGGAAAATATGAAGTTCCTTTGTTCTTCTTTCCTTTCTAAATACTTAGTTTTGCCCTAAACTCTCAGCCCTATTTTGCTGCCAAGAGCTGCATGGAAGAAAGGGGAATTCCAGGCCCAGCACACGGTGCCCAGAACAGAGCAGCACACATCCGTGTGCTTGCTTCTGGTGGAGAAGAAGGAAGAAAGGAGGAGGAAGTGGGAGTGGCAACAAACAGCTCCCTCAGAGTTGCATTGTGGGACAACTTAATTTACATGTTAATTCACATGCAAATGAGGCATGTTGGATTTGCCAGGACTTCCAACAATAACTGGGGTGGGGGGAGTTCAACTTGCTTCATAGCTGGATCTTCACCTCCATTCTGAGAGGGATATAAGCCCTTAACTGAATTTACAGTTCAGTTTCTATAACAGAGGTTGGTCTTCATGCTACTTGTAGAATCTTCCTCCACAGAAATGTGAATATTTGTGACTATTTCATAGCACCACAGCAAAACAGGCAAGAATACTGTGGGTAGGAAAAAAGGGTCCACAAACCATTGTTAGCAGATGACTATAACTTAAAATGTGTACATTATATAAAATTAATGAATCACACAGAGGTAAGCTTCATGTTAAGCATTCTAGATTTGTGACTCCATTTTTACTGTCTGAACCAATTTTTCTGTATTTTTGGTGCAGAATAAATCCAACAGACACACACTGGAGAGAGAAAAAACAGATCTGGGTAAGTTCTTGTTATTATCCTGCCAATTAGTTTACAGGATGATAGTGAAAAGCATAGAAGAACAACATCTAGTTGTCATGACAAAAGGGACAATAACCAATGGACATTCCTAAGGGAAAATGAATAAACTTGGACTAGATATAAAGAAGACATGATATATACTGTAGATCTGTTAGTTTCAGCTCAGAATGAGGAAGACCAGTTCCAGTGAGATTCTCCTCCCCTATTCCGTGGTTTCACTTTTGGTTTCGCCATCATTAAAAGGCAGTTAGGTTCTGTGGTGCCATCTGCTCTCCATCCCAGTGGTGGCACCTCTTCTTGCCTTGCTGCTTCAGTAGCAGCTCCCAATCCTTCTGGCTGTGGCCTGGAAGAAGACTAGATGGGAAGACAGTAGTGCAGCTTGGGAGCAGCTTCTTCTGCTTCCCTTCCTTCCACTGTAGCAGCAACTCTTAGCTACTGCTGACAGAGGGAGACTGTCAATATCTTTTCCAAGCCAGCCACACTAGAATTTGAAGAACTCAATCCTTCTCCACCTTTTTATTGGACTACATATCTCTTGGTCACACACCAGGGTGGCTGAGGCCCAATGGCCCTCTTCATACCCATTCAGCTGGTTCATCTGGTAGTAGGAATGAGTTGAGAGGACAGGAAAACTGGGTCAGTTGACCATTCCATTAACTGTAGGGGTTTTCTTTTAGTCACATATAGCTACGTGTTTATCTCCCTCTGGTCAGCAGTATCGTCACAATAGCTTTCCAGGGTGAATGGAGGAAAGGTTAACTGATTCCTCTGCCTTCCATGACTGTGAAAAAGTCCTAGAGAAGTCCTGGCAAAAAAAAAAAGAAGAAGGACCTTGTAAGAACAATGTCTTTGTGGCCATTTCAGCCCCCTTCCCCCACAGCCACAGGTTTTCCATTGCAGCATCAATCCCAATCATGCCACCACTGTTGTATTTATTTGTGCATGTATTAACTTATTTCTGGGGACAAATAAAATGGGAAATTGAAAAGAAAATAGCTTCTCAGCTGGCTTTGTGCTGACTGTGAGGATTAAAAAAATGGCCCACAGACAACTGAGTTGTCCCACCTCATGCACTAATTATTAATGTAATAATAATAATAATAATAATATTATATGCTGCCTGACTCCCAGAGACTCTGGTGCATGGAGTTAAAAAATTGATATTGGGAGAGGATGACCCATTTAGCCCTGTCATTTGACCAAAGCCAATAAATATACCATTTCCACTACCTAGTTATTCTTTTTAATTATTTGAAGACTCACATGCATGGAATGTACAAAAAAGCAAGAAATTGGTTTGCCTCAGATGCAATTCAACTGCAATTATTTTTTTCACTCTTCAGGGCTGCCCAAACTGGAAGTCTGCCAGGAGTATTATGGTGTCCCTCCACCGCCAGTAGCATTTGGTCCACCTCTGAAACTCAATGTGGGGGATATCGTGGAGCTAAACAAAGCTGAGGCAGAGCAGCTGTGGTGGCAGGTAAATGTCATTCACGGGGCTGTCCAAGGGTAGCCCTTCTGCCTAGGAGTGGCACCATCAGGCAATGGGGTTATAACTGAGATGACACTGCGTGTGCATATCTTCACTATAAAATTGCCCCTGAAGGAAGTGTGTAAATTGGTTCATCCCAACTTGTGTTAGCTGAGGTACATCCACCCTGAATTAAAACTGAAGTTGTACTTCATCTTGAATACCAAAAGATTTACTTTTTAAGAATGTAAGATTCAGTTTGTATATAATGAAAGGCAACTTGAATCTTTAAAATCATGTCTGCCATATTGAAATATTGCCCAAATGCCAAAAGGGACACTCAGGTGGAAGATGTCTATTACAGTTACTTGATAGCAACTGTTTTCACCCCAGGTTAGCTTAGGACCCTTTCTCCTAGCTACATGAATACACATTCTTTCCGTCTTGAGTTGGCAGAAGAAAACAGACCAGTATAAATTGCATGGCTCTTGCGGCCAAGCCTTGTTTGGCTTCAGGAGACAGAAGACCGATGTGCTGTCCTTACAGATGTAATGTTGGATAAGTTAAGGAAAGCACCTGGAGGATTCCCTTGGCTTAGTTTCCCTTCCCACTGTCACCTGCCAGTAGGACAAACATCCACAAATTGCTTTCCTTAATGTGAAGTAGGGCTGGGACTTGGGAGGTGAGGTGAAGTTTTGCATATTCTGATTTTGTGTTCTTATGAATACATTCAAAGGAAGGGCAGCTATCAGCTGATGGTCTGGCTCATTTTGGACAACGGTTTAAAGGCCCTTTCCTTGCCTGGTCCTTTAAATCAAGCTTCTCCTGTATTGTGCCTCTGTTTATAACACTCTAATTTAAGCAACCAAACTGGCTGGAGATGGCGGGAAATAAATGTTCAATATGTACATTTGAAGGGCACCTGCTGCTTTAAATGATCACTGGCAAACCAGAGCACCAGAGCGAGAGGCCCAAATGACAGCCAGCACTCAAACCTCTGCTTCTGAGCAGTGCTTTGAGATTCTTTTGGTCCATCAGGTGTTTGCTTTTGACCATTTCTAGGCTTGGTATTATCCCAGAAGTTTTCTCTCTTTGCTTGGCCTGGAGGTGAGCTGAGTCAGGTAGCTGTCTAAGTATGTTAAATCTGACATCAAGAGCTAGCTAGCTTACTTATTTTAATGCCAGTTTTATCAAGTGGATGAAACCGGCAAAATTATTCAGGGCATTTCAGTACAACCCCCTAGTTCCAACATAAAATAATCTACTGTAACCTTTTTCCTGTCATATAAAAGCTGTCTTTATGTTACTACCCTTCAACCTGTCTTTGTGCATAGTATATCCATAGCGCATACTAAATTTGTTATCACGAAATACATTTGAGTTGTGTGAATGTTCTTCTCAGATAATTAAATAGCAGCAGTAGAAACCCACATCCAGACTACAGCATGTTAAAAAGTGACATTAACCACTTTTTTCTGCCGTAGTTCCAATCTGGAGGACTCTTCCTTGCAGATGCTGTTTATTTGCGTTTATGGATTCAGATGCACAGCTGATCATTCCTTGAGAAATAAGCCACAAAATTACATTTGAAACAACCCTATCTGACATGCCCTTTGCTTTCAACTTGGATTGCAGGGAAGGAACACATCAAGCAACGAAGTTGGCTGGTTCCCTTGTAAGAAAGTGAAGCCTTACATCTCTGTGAGTAGCACATCACTGGTGGTATTGGGGTTTGGACATCTTTGTGCAGACTCTTAAAAAGCCAGTTGAGCAGGCTCCACTAGATACCAGAGGACTTGGACGGGAGTTATTAAGTCCCCTAGCTGATCATTCCTGGCTTGAAATAATGGCTGATGCAATACATACAAAAGGTTGTATGCTAGGGAAGGCTCATAGACATTGGTTTGACATGGTAATTCCCTTTGGAAAAGTGTGTCTTTCAGTAAAATCTTTCTATGGTTTACTTTTTAATTAAACACAACTCTCCTCAAGGAAAACAAATACAAATAAACAGAAGCTCTATCTTTTCTTTTCCAGAGTCCTCGTCCAGATCTTTCGGTTTATCTTTGGTAAGTATTACTTCAGATTTGCACCATCTTGTTAATCAAGGTTTTTTTTTTATTATTATTCTGTGCTGTCATATGAAATGTGTGCACTTTTGATCTGCCTAAACTGTGTTCAACTTTTTGGGCATATCTATAGTATATCTGTATTTTCAACTGCATTCAGTACATTTTTCCACTGCAGGCAGATATAATGCAGTATTTGCTATGGGGCTTTCCCATGATGGTTATTAAATACATTTTCCCCACCTCGCTATGGCATTACCCTTGTGACATTGCCAAACAGAGTATGGTATTAGGAGGAAGATGCTGGCTGCACACTCCTGTTCTCCTGCGCAGGCCCCAATTCTATTTCTTTATAAGAATAGAAATATTTATACTGAGAAAAAGTCAAATACTTGTTCTTCATGATTCCCAAGATACGGAATGCTTCCAGATTTTTTTTTTAAATGCAACCAACCTGATTCATTCATGGAATGTTATAGTTGCCCAAAGAAACATATTCCATTTGTAACTCTTCTATAATTCCATCCTACTACCTTTTTGTTCCTTTTCAGAAAGAATCTTTTTAGTTGGGAAAGTTAGAATAGTTATTAGATGTCTTTTGAGGTAATAGTAGGATAATAGTAGGTGATAGTAGGATCTGTCCACTTGGAAGCAATCTTGTCTCTTGGTGGGATATGGAGTGTGGAGACACCTAATGACTGAACGTTGTACTGCTAAAAAGGAATAACCTTCACTGCACAGGTATGCAGGACCCATGGAGCGGGCAGAAGCAGAACAAATCCTTGCCAGCCGATCAGATGGAACTTACCTGGTGCGGCAGAGAATCAAGGATGCAACTGAATTTGCCATCAGCATCAAGTAATCCTAATTTTTATCAGAATTGCTCCCCACAATAAAACATTTTAGATTTGGGTGTTTAAAATAATACAGAAGAGAGTGAGGCCAGAATTGATAGGAATAGAAAAACATACTTTTTTCCCCCTATAATTTGCTTTCCATTAGAATCACGTGACTCATTTCTTTGGATGTTAATACACGATATTCTTCCATAGCAACTACAGTTATAGAAGAGGGGGATGTAACCCTGGTAGAGTGCATGTTGTGTTTGCAGAATATCCCATTGTGAATCCTGTATGCAGCAGAATTAGCATGGATGGAATTGGACTTTCTCTATCTGAGACCCAGGCGGAGTTCATGATACACCAAAAAAAAGATAACAGGCTGAGGGATCAACTTATTTTTTACTACAGTTCTAAGAACCATCATGAAGCCTGGTGCAAAAAACAGACATCTAGAATTTTAAAAAATCCTGATTTTTAAAATTGTTTTCGGTACCAGAATGAAGCTGCGCTCACAGTCCTTCCATTTTGGGGTATCTATTTCATCAGCTTTCTTTATTTCAGGGGTATAATTCAGGGCAGAGGGAAGAAACTTTTTATTATTGTTAAGCAACCAGGAGTAATATTTTACTCCTGCTCTATTTCCAGTCACCCACAGTTCTACATAGAACTCAGTCTATTTTCTCTCTATCCCTGGAGTCAACAAGGGTGAATGCAATCATTGCATGTAGCTTCCTGTCAGGATTCAGTCCTACTTAGGCCTGGAACTGGGGTCTCCTCAAAGAGGAACCGGACCCCTAGCAGACTGCCAGGATCTTGAGGAGTCTTTGGAACCTGGCATTCCAGCTTCAGGACCAGCAGTCTCCAAATCAGTTACCCAAGGTCTTGAATGCACACACATCCATGCATCACCCACAAAGATGGCCCACAGGCAGAAACTTCATCTGTTTATTCAGAAGACAGTTCATGCTGTAGTTGCCAAGATGTGAAAATGCCTAAGAACCGGATTCCAGATTTTACTTGGCTTTTTCTTTGAACTGGGCTTTTTGCTGAAACACAGAGCTGCCATTTTATGCAACTCATACAATGTAAATACAGACTCTGGAGCCATTCTTGGTTTGTTTTCAGTCTGAATATTACCTCTATTAATTTGCATTAGAATGAGATGAGTCCCTGGCCTCTTCTACAGTTTAATTCTGTTTCAGTTTAAAGGTGCATCTGTTTCCAATGAGGCTTTGTATCACTGCTAACTATTCAAAGGAAACCTATTGTTGTATGCATTTCTCTTCCACAGGTTCAATACTGAAGTCAAGCATATCAAAATCCAGACCAAGGAGGAGCTGTATCGCATCACAGAGAAGAAAGCCTTCAAAGGACTTGTAGTAAGAACTGATCTTGTCTTTACCACCACTGTTTCTGCAACACAAGTGAAAAATGAGCTTAAGGGAAGAAAAGGAAAAAAGGAGAGGAAAGAGGGAAAATTGAAGGGAGCATAAAGTTATAGTACCTTTATTTTCATTCCAGGTTTAGAACAAGTGAGGTTTTTGATAAACTCAGGGCACTTTTCCCAGCTTTGTTTCATCTCCAAACCATGTGAAGTTGGTTACCCAAATAGGTAGATAATACTAGGAGCTGATCTGAAGGAGAACTCAAAAATGGCCATTCAGTCAGCGCCCCATCTCCCGAACTAGTGTCGATGCTGAAGTAGAGAAAAATATCTCACCCAAAGCACTCTAGAAATTGCTTTGAAGTGTGTGTTCCTCCCATCCATGTTGTGACTGGAATTTACATAAAGTTATTTGAGAGATGATGTCATCTTGACCACTTGAGACCATTGTTTTGTTGTATTTAAAAGCCTTTGAAGGTGAAACACCAGCATATCAGTTTTGTAGGCGAGCGCTTCCCCCAAAACTCTAATGATGGTTTCAGGGAGACAGAGGTGCATATATCCAGCTTGACAAGAGGAAGTTAAACTTCTATTGGGAAGGGAGGAAAGAGGTGGGTGAGATGGAAGTTCCTGTCAATGAGAATGCAAACTGTCCACAAGCTCTATTTAGCTGCAACGTTGCAGGAAAAAAATCCAGCTTTATGCCCATTTCAAATAAATGAGTGTCAAGTCAGAAGAAAACATGATTCATGTTTTGAAAGAAAGGTCCAGTTGGCTTCAGACTATCTCAAGGTCATCATGTCAAAGTTCCTTTGATCATAGCAGTGATGGCAACTAAAAGCCAAGCAAGACATTGCACAGGAAATGCGAGAATAGTCTCAAAAATGTGAATTATTTATGTTGCTGAAAGCCAGTATAAAACTTTGATCAGATGCAAATAAATAGCTAAAGTAAGTAAATAAGTAAATATAATTAAACTTTATATTTCCCTTATGGGGAAGGAGAGGGATGTGTACAGCAGTTTAGCAAATGACAGAAAACCCTCCAACTGTACTTCTTCCACTCTAACTGGCAGTCTCCCGTGGATCATATCTGGCAGAGACGGCGTACTTCAGGTCCCGTCTGCCAGGGTCTTATACTTGGAGGGTCCCAGGAGGCGGGCCTTCTCTGCTGTGGCACCCGCCTCATGGAACACTCTCTCCGCCGCACCCGAAGTGAGATTAGCTCCATCCCTGATAATGTTCCGGAAGTCCCTCAAGACCTGGTTATGTCACCAGGCCTGGTGGTCCCAGGGGACCGGGGATATTCTAAGATGGCTCTGTTACTGTGTTTAATTTCCTTTCTCCTGTACCTGATGGTTGTGTTTTTAATAATGACTGTTTTTAATGATTGTTTTTATATATTTAACTTAAATGTTGTATGCTGCCCAGAGTCATTTCATGTGAGATGAGTGGCCACATAAATTTGATAGATAAATAAATAAAATACTCTTCTGTAAAATAAAGCACAAGTTGTGGAGAGACTAAGTATCTCTCATGCAGGATATAATACTGTACAGCCTTGGGAACCAGTTTATATTTCTCTATTGCAACATAGAGATCAAGGAAGAATTTCTGGAGAGGACCATTAGAGTTTCAGTTTAGAGCAGGATCTAACTTGTTGTGTTACATTGTAATAACTGCTTTCCTTTCATGTCGTTGTCATATGGATGGGCTGGATACATCATGCCATGACAAACGCAGGTCTTGTACTGTTGTCTTACTTCAAAGAGCACTTCTCCATTTTCTCCCTAGGAGCTGGTGGAGTTCTACCAAGAAAATTCCCTGAAGGATTGCTTTAAGACACTTGATACAGTGCTGCAGTTTTCTTTCAAAGAGCCAGAAAGTAAAATAGGACCCAAGCCACCTGGTATGTGATCTAGGCCTCATCTCTCTAGTTTCAAAATTCAGGTGAACTGGGATGGAACAAGAATTAACTAGGAAAGCATTCAGAGATTCGCTGTGTCGCTCTGCTATCAAATTTGGATGGTGACAATGGACAGGTACTGTTAGCTCCACTAATATACTGTAGAGCAGTGTTTCTCAACCTTGACAACTTTTGGATGTGGGGACTTCAGCTTCATGCTGTCTGGGGAATTCTGGGAGCTGAAGTCCACATGTCTTAAAGTTGCCAAGGTTGAGAAACGCTGCAGTAGAGCAATAAGGAATACCAATTAGTTCAAACAATGCCAGTTTTCATGTTAGGGGCAACTCCTGCACATAGGCAGTTTCCCATCTTTCTTCTTCAGTGGTTATTTGCCTTTTCTGGTACCCAAATCCTCATTAGTCTGCTGCATCTCAAGGAGAAGGGGAAAGGCAGCAAAATGGAGTACTGGCTTCTATAACCTATGCAAAATATCTGATTTGATCCTATGCTATTCTGCATGGCAAAGACAAAGTCATCTTCAAAGCCACTTCAACTCTTGGTAACTTCATGGACATGTCCAGATAGTTTTCTTGGCAACAATATAGAAATGGTTTGCCATTGCCCTCTCCATTTTTTTTAAATTTCCCAATCTATCCCACAGCCCTGGGATTTCCTGGTGGTCTATGCAAATACTAACCAGACCTGACCCTGTTTTGCCTTTCGAAATTAGCCAAGGTTGGCTCAGTGCTGAAACCTTGCTAGGCATTCTTTATTTATTTATACAATTTATATAGCCGCCCATCTCACAAACAAGAGACTCTGGGCAGCATACAATAGGGCTAAAACAGTGAATAAATACATTAAAAGATATAAAGAACCAAACTAAAACAAAGAATTTATTTTAAATTATCTCTCCTCCTTCTGCTTACTAAATCCTATCTGGTTCATATAAGCCCTCTCCTAACCAGCCATAGCACAAAAGGGAAATATTTTCACCATAATGTGCCTGCTGCAGAGAAAATAGGTTTGAAGTGAGGAAAGCCATGCTTGTTGAGATCCTGCAAGCATATGTTGATCCTTAGACAGCACATTACTTTGCCTGCTTGCTGTCATGCCGTAAGAACTACGGAGAGAACAATGAAGATTCTCTGCAGTTCTAGGGACCTGATGAACCTTCTCTGGTCCTGCCCATGACTACTACATCCACATTGTTTCCTTGACAGGAAAAAGTCTCAAGTACTTTGGCTCAGCCAAGGCTCGCTACAATTTCTGTGCACGAGACCGGACTGAACTGTCCTTGACAGAGGGAGACATCATCAAGATTCTCAGTAAGAAAGGGCAGCCAGGATGGTGGAAAGGAGAGATCTATGGTCGGGTGAGCATCTCTGAATCCCTTCAAGCATGAACTGTTTGATTGCTGAATTTTGGGCAGAAATGGGATTCATATGCAAACAAAGATCCTGGCCCCAAAAGTGAGAAAAAATTAGGACTAGAAGAAAGGTTCTCCTGTTGTTTGAACTAGATCCACTTTCGGTTTTATTTATGACTGCACTTGTACAATATTATTTATTATTGCACTTCTACAATTATTGCACTTCTACAATAATATCATGAGACAAATGCAGTTGTGAGACAGGTGTATGCAGAAAATAATTTCCATGTGCAGCTGAAGCTAGTCATACATGAACACAAATGGACACTATTCTGAGCACAGCAAAGCCCATCTTTTCTATCAAACATTGAAATGTTTAAAATTGCTGAAATCATAAGCAGCCATTTATAAAAATGGTGTGCCATATGCAGCCATTTCTGTACAGTTGTAATCCATAGAGTGCTTATCAGTGCTGAGACATTGGTTTAGTGCAAATCTCATTACTGGAAGCAATAATCTCACTGGTTTTGTTTTGTGTGTGAATTGTTGCTGGTAAACCATTGTTGCTGGTAAACCATGGTTTATATAGTAGTTTATCATGATGTATTGATCAGAATACACAATGCTTTAGCAGATGTGAAAACAGAGTCTATGACTGCTGAGTTCTTGTAAGCTTGGAGCAAAACAATAAAAATGGAGGCAGAGTCTCTTACAAGCCATGCTCTTAATCAAGTTAAGCTGCCTAACAGACAACAAGGATTATTGAAGGTCAGGAATAGCTGAGGTTACAGTCAGAGCAACTAGTGTAAAAAGGAAGGGTAAGACAGAGTCAACAATAAGCAAGATTAGAAGCCAGGTATTTCCCCAAGAATGTGGAAGGAGCTGGTGGGCAGCAAGAAACACACAGGTGGTTAAAAGCCAAACAGAGCCACTGTGCAAGCAAAAAATCTGCCGTACCTCCAGAGAGAGGCCAATATGCAGCCTGAGGGGGGAAAAAAAACTGTGATCAGAACCAGCAAAACACTCCTGGCCCTTCTCTTTGTAACCTTGAAATTGCTACACCTGACACCAACACAGAAACCAAGAGTCTCTGAGTTCAACATCCCTTGAAGGGACAGTTGCTAATCTCTCTCACCATCGGCTAGGCTGGGTATTGCTGTCTAGGGGCCCCAAATCCCCACCTAGAATTTCATGAGGCGCCATTTTCACATAACTGTATCCCTGCAGTAACAAGAGGAACAAGACTGATGTCACATGTTGCCAAGTGTTGTTTCTGAATTGTAAAATATTACAAAGCACTATCCTGTATTGCCAAGAGTCCATGAAACAATACCATATTTCCTATTGTACAAAGGTAACAAGTCTGTAAAAATAAGCTCAACTCCAGGAACACGTCCATTTAGTTTTCTTGGCAATTATACAGCTTTCCATTGCCTATTTTTTTAATTTCCCAGTCTAACCTTCCTCCTAGAGATCTTACATGCAAGTACTTGAGCCAGTTTACCTTTTCCAAGATCAGCCAAGGTCAGCTAGATACTTTGACCTGTTGTGGTGTTTTCCATTGGAGTTGTTGCTAAAAAGTCATACTTTCAATTAGGATAGGCTGTAGCTGCAAATCTCAGGTTCCTACAGCCGGATGATCAATTGAATGGCTAAATGTTAACAGTTTGCTACTTTGGAGTTTAATAAACGCTGGCATCAATATAGGAATAGTTGTTAATAGTTTGGCAGCAAGGATCAGTGACTCTTCCCTAGGCTTGGAATATGTTCATTGTTTATTGGGTTCTAATAAGTCTTTGCCTATGCTTTCTCCCTACAGATTGGCTGGTTCCCAGCAAATTATGTTGAAGAGGATTATTCAGAATATTGCTGAGATTACCACATGGAAAGCAGCACTTTGGCTCCTTTTCTCATAGGAGCCATTGCTGCGCAAAAGCTATTATTATTTATGAACTCTCTTTGTTTCTCCTGCCTTTTCATCACCCATCAGTTCCTGCCCTCCATTACATGTTCTTGTCTAATAAACTGGGTAGTAATAACATTCTGGTAAAGAAAGTCTCTGTGCCTGTTCCAAAGAGGAAACACCATTGTGGGAAATTGCAATATGGAAACTATTTCTTTAAATCTCAGAGCTACTCATAAGAATAAACAGGTTGCGGTAAAAGTTCCTTTTGGATGTCTATAGTAATTACATACTCCAGCATCTAGTTCTTATTTTTTGAAATCTTCCACTATCCAAATGACTGTAGAAACATGCTTGGTCTGAAGTCTGGGTTGCAACTTCTCCAGACTTTTCTCCAATATTGGTAATGAGTAATAAAGGAAATAGTTTGTATGTGGCTCTGAAACTCCTGGGATCTTCCAGTTCAAACCAGGGAATAATAATCTTCTTTCTATAGGACATAGCTTTGCACAACCACTTTTTCTGAGTTGCCTGTGTTGGATTAGGTAGAAGTTGGGTCATGCATGCAGATTATCTTCAGTTTGATCTCTAAGGCTTCCAGCTTAGATGCAAATAAAAGGGAATCTACTGAAAAATGCTTTTGCCTGAAATTAAGGGGAATCAGTGAAAACCAAAATACATACCACTAGGCTACATGGAGTAATCTAAGATTACATTTGAAAAAATACATCTTAGAACAATTTTTTTTTATTCCTGTAGACATTAAGACCCAATGCATTCAATTTATTTAAAATATATATTCAACATCAGAAAGAACTTTCTGCTGGTAACCACTGCAGTGGAACTGACTGCTTGGGACTTTCCTTTGTGAAGGATGTTCAAACAGAGGCTTGATGGCTATGTATCAAAAATGTATGCAGTATTAATGACGTTGCTGTAACAGAAGGCTGGACTACATGGTTCTCAATGCAGTGTTTCATTCTGGTTTATGCAAAATTGGATCTGTGTGTGCCTAGATGGCCAAAACCCTGCCACCTAAGCTCTTTTGAATGACTTCAAGTTTTTAAAATAACTTTTCTGCGTATTAGTTGCTGACAGTCACTGCATTGCACCATCTGTTTCCCACGTGCAGCATGACATAGCCTCTAATTTTAGTTCCATTTCTAGGGAAAGATTTTGGAAATTATCTGGAAAGGGAAAGATCTCTATTACGCCATTCTTCCAACTTTTTATATGGGAAAACATCAAAAATTGCCAAATGTGATCATGTCAAATGCTCTCTCCCATTCTCATTCCAAGAGTATTTATCTCTAGGAGAGAAAAAACCATGCCACAAAACTAGTTTGGCTTTTTTTCTTTCTCCATTCCTTTGTCACCAAAAGGAAGAGACTCACTTATAAAAGACCATGAAAGAGATCTAAGTATACAGTAGACTGCAGTAGAGGCTGAAATACTGTAGAGTTTTGCTTATGAAAGGCCCAAGGAAGAAAAAAGTGAGGGAACCTAGGTGACATCCAACAAACAATTTCCTTCACCCAATGAGTGGTGGAATGAGTAGAAAAACTATACAGGAGACAAGAACAGGGAAGCTGAAAACAGATACAGGCAGATCCTTTCTAATTCTTTCTGCTCCATCAAACCAACTTATTGGCAGCTGACAGGTGCATATAATAAAAAATGCTTAGGTACAGCTATCGCTTTCCTAAATAGCAAGCTTGAATTTCTCTGTAGCTCATTTTCTAGTTTATATTATTGTTCCTAGGTTATTTTTGTTACTTACTGACAAACAGGACGCAGTGTATGACCAGTTTTGTCCCTATTGGGACTCCTCAGGTACATGTAACCATTATAATTAATGTTAGATCTTTACCAGGCAATGGCACTTTATAGCACACTCTGCTTTATGAAACCTTTAGTCCGAGGGCATGACACATTAGCATCTATGAGAGCTTAAATAAGGAAGGTATGTTCTTACAGTATAGTTCATGTATTATGGTGTTTATTCATTGCCCTTTCTGTTATTTCATACTAGCCTTAAGGATGAACCTTGAAGAAAATACCCTGTAAGCATTGGGGGCTCCCAGGCTGGTTTTTCATCCTGTAGTTGCCTTGCTTTATTCTGATTCTGGGCTGGCAATATCTCACTCATACAGGGGCCTGTCCTAACTGAAAATTTAGCAGCGTCATCAAGGCAGCCTGCCTTAACGGGAGGAAGCATTATTAAATGACCTCAATTGTCAAAACCTCTCTCTACATATGTGGGAAAGCCAGAAATTTATACTACTGCAAGATCCAGTAGCAGCCTTCTCACATGTAACATGTTCCTAACTAATTAGCCGACCATTCCACAGATGCAAAGAATTCTCAAGACAGCATGGTCAACCTATTTATCTGGAAGGCCCAAGATGGGGAAGGTTGACCTAGCTCATGCAAGTGGCTGAGCTAAACCAAGACGTGCAGTTTCCAGGTGGGCTTGGGAGCCCTCTCCCATTGTTTCTTACTGCACTTAAGGAGGCAAGATCACTCAATAAGACATACAGTAGCAGAAAGCAGTTTGGCCCTGTCTCTCACATCCTTTTCATTGTGAGGCTTCTCTATGAATCTGAGAACACATATGAAGATGTGTTCAATCATTCAACATGCTCACACTCAGGACAATCCTGACAAAACAATCTCTGTTGGGTCATGAAGAGTCATAAGTAATCAAACAAGACTTTATCTGCCCATGGAAACTTTGAAACACAAGTTCCTTGTTTAACACCAGTCTTCATACCCTGAAACCTGCATCTACTCTGCAATAATCTCTTTCTGTGAAATCCCTCCCTCTCAATTCATTTTATTTTATAGACTTTAACTCTTACATTTCCAGTACAGCCATCATGAGCCACAATATAAATGAATATAATCGTTTCCGTAAATCTTCAACCCATCCTAATGTTGGCACTATTACAACATTTCTATTTTTAAATTATAGATTTGTCCATCTATACTTATATATTAATTCATCTCAGTTTTCGGCAAGTTCCCAAGAGATGGGATTCAAAGAGCTATGGGCCTAGCCTTCCAAGTTACCACTTGCAGTGGGCCTATTAATATTGTTTCTTCCACATCCCTCTCTGAAATTCTGATTTTTTTATACTAACCACATTTTTGAGCACAGAAATAAGTGTGAACACCCTTCCCCTCCAGTCTATTCCCAAGTTTACTAAAAGTTGAAATCCTGTTTCTCTGCTGTATGCTTTGAATAATTCTGAGGAACATATCGATTCATGATTATACCCCATTAGCTAATGTTTCAGGTAATAATAAACTGGCATGGACTACCGATCGTTTTGCAGGAGGTAAACTGGGCAGGCCTAAAAAGTAAGCTCAACTTTCTTGAGCTCACTCTGTGAAAAGACATATTTTCATCTTGAATCTGTCCATAGTATCACCCTTCCCAGTTCAAGGGAATTTTGACACCTTCAGCTATATAGCTGAGGGGCTGGTCTCCATCAGTTGTCAGGCCTGCCATGTGCACCAGTCAGAATGAGAAATCAATGTCCACTATCACTGTCATCAACTGTGGCTCCTATGCTACTGTTTGTAGTCCCTGCCAGAGAAGCCCTAGCCCAAATATCTCACTGCTGCAAGAGTGAGCACTAATGGGTACAGCCTTGCTCCTCTGACAATATAGCTACTGGTGCCCAACAGATTCCTTGCTCAACCAGATTTCATTATTTTAATTAAAATTGGTTCAAATAAGAGTTGCTGAACATAGCCATATAATCACAGATTTGGAAGGGGCAATTCACATATCTGAAGAACGCCATCTTCTCTGCGCTTCCACTGTCTTTTCAAAGCTAAAGATTCCCAGTTCCTTCCAATTTCTCTTCATAGGGCTTACTTTTAAGGCTTCATAGGTTTGCTTCCAAGGCCTCAGAATATTTTCACTGCCCTTCTCTTAACCTGTTTCAGCTTGCCTAAATCCTTCTTCAAGTGTGGCACTTACAACTAGACACAGCACCTGATGGGGGGTCTGACCAAAACAGAATAAAAATGAAACTATTAATTTTATTATTTGAAAACTATACTCCCATTGATCCAACCTAAAATTGCACATGCCTTTTTTGCAAGCCACATCACACTGCCAGCTCATATTCAGTTTGAATACTAAATAATAACAACTACTCTTTCAATATCTTTTTCTAGGATATCCAGCTGTTTTGTGTCATCAACAAATGTGATCAGCATTCCCTCCACCAAGTCCATTCAAGTCATTAACAAAAATATTGAAGAGTAGAGGGGCCATGACTGAACTTTCTGGCACCCTGCTCCATACCTCTCTCCAGTTTAATGAAAAGCCTTTGAGGAGCACTTTTTGAGTATGATCTTCAAGCCAGCTACGTATCAACTCAATTGTGATGCCATCAGACCCATGCTAACTAGCTTGCTGTCATGAATATCATGGGGTATATTGTCAAATGCTTTGCTGAAATCAAGATACATTCTATCTATAGTAGTCCTACAATTTGTCAAGAAGTTACCTAATCAAAAATGAGATAAAGCTAGACTGATGAGACTTGTTCTTACAAATCTGTAACATGCTGATTATTGCATTCTTTTAAAGTGTTTATAGAGCAATCTCTTTATGAAGAGTTGTAGAATTTTCTCAAATACCAATGTCAGACGTACTTGTCTGTGGTTTCCTGGCTCCTCTTTCCTCTTATTTAAAATAGGGATAACATTTGCTCTCCAGTTCATCACTACTTCAGAATTTCTCAAAAATAATGCATAAATGTTCAATCGGACAACAGCTAGTTGCTTCAGTACCCTAGCACACAATACTGTTAATTGAGTGCAATGATTTTCGGGACTCTACAGTATGCTCACTCCATCCATCCATCCATCCATCACCTATATCTATATATGTATCTATATCGATCTATCATCTATCTCAGGGTTTCTCAACCAGGGTTCTGTGGAACCCTAGGGTTCCATGAGAGGTCACTAGGGGTTCCCTGGGAGATCAGGATTTATTTAAAAAATTATTTCAGATTTGGGCAACTTTACATTAAAGAGGTAAGTTTCATTCTTTATTTTTAGTTTAAGAACACTGTTAATGCATATATACAGTCCTACACATAAAACGAATATAATTTTTTCAACTTCTGGCCTGTATTTGAGCCTGAATGTGCAGGGGTTCCCCAAGGCCTGAAAAATATTTCAAGGGTTCCTCCTGGGTCAAAAGGTTGAGAAAGGCTGATCTATCTAAACAGATTTTAAGGCACCTGATTCCAGATGACTTTGGATACTGGGTGGGGATCCAGCCTTTATCTGAGGCCCTTACTTCAAGGGTTTTGTCTCCAACCCACAAAGGATTTAGTTTAAAGCTGTCCTGATCAAGCTTGCCATGCTTTAACCAAACTTGTTTACTAATCCTTGTGAGATGCAATTTAATTCATGATAATACTAATGCTAATAATTTATTAAATTTATATGCTGCCAGATTCCCAGCAATACTGGGCAGTTCATCATCCAGGCTGTTCACATCTTGGTCTCAGAAATAAGTTACTACCATCAACACCATTTGCTTGTTTTCCTTATGGAGAGTTGCTTCTTGTTTCAGCTCCTGCTGTAGTGCCTCTGTCATCTGATCTGTTAAAACTGCTCTCTCCTCAGCTGAACCGTCAGGTTTCTCTTGACTGGTTAGGCAAAAACTAGCATGGGTAGACTTCCAAGGACAGAAGCTCCAAAAAGGAAATTTTTATGAAATAATTCCTGCGATTACAATACATCAAATGCAAGTCCTATTTATAGTGAAATCAAGGTTCAAATTCTTGCACTTTTTCTTCCCATTTGTACTGTGTAACAGATCTGAAGCCTCTCTCTTTTTCAGAAGGAGCAATTTCTGTCTGTCTCTTGTTTTGGTAAGAGACTACTCTGGTTTCAGACTGTTTGTTTATGACCTTCTGAGAACTGGTTCTCACATGAAGTGTGCTCACTTGCTGTTCAAATCCTCTGAATATTTCTTCAAACATTGCAAACAGAACCAAGGTTGTATTCAGATATGAATGGAACCATGCCACAAAGTGTTCATTCTATCCATTTATTTTCATTTTTGTTTCTAAATGTACCACCAGTAAAAAGTTTTTTTCTTTCTTCTTGTTCCTTTTTCATGCTTTCAGCTTAGCCAAGTACACACTGTTGAGTTAGAGAGAAAAATTGACAGCCATTCCTATCATACTTACCTGCTGAACTCTTCTCAGCCCCCTCTAAACTTGCTGGCTTATATTCTCCAGTTCCTGTTTGTGTGGCAGATAGCAGTCACCCAGTTTTTATTTTTTAATTTAAAAAAATTGCCATATTATTTTTTTAGTACAACACCTGGATTAAAACTTGTAATCCAATTCTAGTTGTACATTTTGTTACAATTCACTTTTCTAGCAATAGCAAATGTTCAAGGTTTTAAAATCTTAATCTGTTCAAAGGAATAGTCCAAGACCCAGGCCCGCAACTAGGGTCTGTGTCACCCGGGGCAAACATGGATTCCGTGCCCATTTTGGTGCCCCCTCAGCACTCATTTTGGCATACCCCCCCAGTGTGGCCCCCAGGGCACATGCCCCGCTTGCCTCCCCTAGTCGCGGCCCTGCTAAGACCTAGTTTAGCAATACAGTGTCTTCAGGGGCATTCCCCTAATACATGCACGGGTCAGTTCATATATATTGCTACCATATATAACTTCACCCAAATGCCATTGGGGAGCTGGAAGAGTTCAGTCTGTCTGCTTATCAGTCACCCAGTGAATGGAGTTTAATGGGCATGTTCAGATCTTGACAAGGTGATGTGGTAGTTCTGCAATTTACTCCTTGCCACACAATACGCTTGCAGGATATACAGTAACAAATATCACACTAAGCTGCTGAGTTACGTCTAATAAAACATGTTTTTACAGTATTAAAAATGATTGCTGATGTTTTAAATGCATTATATTCAGTAGCTATGCGCAAAATAGCTGTTTGGAATGTTCATATTTGGAGATAACACACGTTTTAATTATTCTGAGCATGGAACAAAACTCACCTATTTCAAGCACCATGTCTAAGAGTTTTTTGTACAGTTCCAAGAAATGTGATTCAAGTGTTGTCTTGCCTCCTGCCTTTGGAATATTATCTTATGAATTTTCCTGCCTGGGAAAGTACAGCAGCAAGAATTGGCCATGTCTCTTGCTGCTAATGGTTCATACTGAGTAGGGTAGCCCACAGTGTGTGTGTAGGGCTATTTGCTAACTACTTGCATACACATTAAAAGGAATTTCTCTCTCTCTCTCTCTCTCTCTCTCTCTCTCTGTTTTCTGCAATGATCATGTAGTTTGTCATCTCCTAGGACCTAGGCCATGAGGACTATGTGACTATACATCACCAACTGGATGCGAAGAGAAAATGCAGAATACTACTTAAAGTGACAGTGCTAGAAGCTGATAAGGTTTTCAGGAAAGAAAACTCCTGTGAAAATTGTAAAATCAAAGTTTTCAAGCCCTCAGCTGAAGCACTCATGATTTATCAGTGGGACCATAATTTTGCTACCACTAGTATTATGAAAATATGAAAAAGTTTGTTGAAGGTTTTTTTTAAAAAAAAATCACAATTTTTATTAGCTGCAATCTGTTGCAAAACTTGATTGTTCATGGCAGACAGCTTGTTGCCTTGGCAGCTATGATGTTTAGAGGAATGCATCAGAACCAGTAAAAAGATTATGGGTGAAAACACTGATAATGAAACCAGTATCATTATCTTTGCACTTTTTTCAACAAGAGCAAAGTAATAGAGCCATCAGTGAAAGACTACAAAAGGAATTCATCGAACAGTAGTTCTAAAATGCCATGGTTCAATACCTGAAGTTTAATTTCAGCAAATCAAGCTCCTAAAATAACATTTGCAAGGGGTTCCTTTGTCCAGAAATCAGAGCGGTCACAGCTTTGGATAGGACTGCATTGACCCTGAAGGAGCAGATCCATGATGTTCCTAGAACCATCAGTGGAAGCACAAGTGGCCTCCATGTCAAGGAGTGCTTTCAGTAGTACTGGCTTTTCTAGCTGTTTTCTGGATAGGGGTAAGTTGGCCACAATGATCTATGCACTGATAACCTCTAGATTTTTTTTAAGTGCTTGAATATGGAGCTACTTTGGGTTTGGCTTAGCAGCTGCACAGTCAGCGCAAAATACTGAAGGGGGCAGTCTAGCACATATGTTGTATATCTGTTCGGTAGGAAATATACTGCCTGCCAGTTTGCTAGCAAGCTAAATTCAAAGTACTTGTCACATACAGTTATGATTCTCAAACTGTGGGTGTAAATTTGAGAGTGGAAGCAAATGCCAAAGCCCTATCAGACCATGCTCTGGGCTCTCCTCTCCGCTTTACTTGGAGAAGCCAAGAATCTTGTCTAGGCAGAGCAGGAAGGAAAACCCTGCTCCAGCTTTACAGTCACTAGCAGCCTTAGGGGGTGTACCTGGCTGGCTCCCATCTCAAAGAAAGGTTGTTGTTCTCCTCACAAGGCAGAAAGTTTTACTTGTTGCCCCACCCCCACTCCCACTTCCACCCCCACCTCACCCCACCCCACCCCACCCCACCCACTAGGGGCTTCTGCCAGTCATTCAGAGGTGAGGGCTGCTTACAAGAAGTGGGAGTCTGAGGCCTGGTAAAGCAGGACACATTACTGGAGGGCTGGAGGAAACAGCCTGGCACTGTGTCAGGTTTCACACCACAGGCAGGACTTGACTATTTAGGCAAGATTACAAGAACTTCTGATAAGTGGTATTTATTGAAAAAATTAGGAAGCCTTCATCAAAAAAATTTCAGCAACTGCTATTTCAAGAATCCCTATATAGTATATAGAAACAATATTCAAAACTCTTGTATATCTTTCTCTTTCCCATCTTATGTAACAAACTACAGTACTTGGTTCTGTCTTTTGAGCCTTGTTTCTATCTTCCTTTGTATCTGCAACCATTGAATTGTATTAATTATGTTTTTCATTGACTGTGTAAGAACTAACTCTTACAGTCTGCCTGCAGGGGTGCTGAGGCGGCACAAAAAACTACTCCCCAGCTTATTTCCCGGACACTCCAAGAAAGCATTGGCTGATAGTTGCACAGTGGAATCTGCCTTAAATTTGGTGACCTTCACTGCTTCCCTGACACTTTGGACTGCATATGCTACCTGAAAGAAGTGCCAATTCTTTTTTTTGCAAATATGGGGTGGAGGCAATTGTGTCTAAACCATGAGAGCTGCCCATCAGCAGGAGGAGTCAGGCCATCTTTGGAGAAGGTGGGGAGAAGCAAAAGGTGATGGTTCAGAAAATGGGTTCCTTTGCTCAAGAGCTGCACACAAAGTATTAATGACTCCCTCCACACATCCCCCTTCCAAGAATTCAGAAAGCCGTCTTGACTTGGGCAGCTCCAGGCAACCATAGTTGGTGACCCTTGCAATTGTTCTGACTATGCCAATTGGCCAAATGTGAATTCTGGTTTAAGGGCCCTCCCATCCCCGGGTTTCACCTCCAAGAAAACAGAACTTGTAAAACGGCATTTGATGCCCTTGACACTTCTTTAACAGGGTTTGGTTGCCAAATACAGGTATAGTCCTTCAGGTTCGAAGAAGCCAAAGTTCAGTAACTAATCTGGCTGACACGTGTGAGAAGATAGGAAAGGGAAGGCAAATCCTACAAAGCACCTTTTTTACTCTTCATCCAATAAATGCTATTATTGTCTTCCTACCCACTATTGGGAAATTCTGCTATAGACCTTTGGGGAGGGCAGCTTGCAGTCTTGCAGGCCTGTTGATTTGGCTGAACTGGAGAAAGCTAAGCAGGGTCAGGCCCAGTTAGAACTTGACAGCTGGCTTGTCCAGGCAGAAAAAATGCAAATTCAGGGCAGCCAGTTTATCCAAGCAAGCCTATAGTGAGTCCTGGCAGGGTTCCAGCTCTGAGTACACAAGCCTCATGGCATGCTCACCCAGTCCAACAACCAAGTCAGAATTGTATATAATTGCTGCTATAAGGAGTAAATATCAGTCCAAAATAATTGTTGGATGAAAAATAGGAGTGGCTGTCCTAAAAATAAAACCCAGATTTCAGAAGTAATAAAAAGCAAAGCAAGCTCATCCTTTCCATTAAAAATATGTTTTTACATTTGGTGATATTTATTTCTGATAAAGTTTTTTATTTCATAAAGTTGCAAAGTTCTATTATTATCAACTCAATCAATAAAATTAAAATCAACTATTAAAAGTTAGTGATATTTTTATTTCTTGTACAACCCTAACCAACAAACCTAAAATAACTGGCTTCATTCACTGGGGAAGAAAAGGTCACAAAAATTCATTTATTGTTCTGGAAGGTCACAAAGGAAAACCTGATCCAGGCTCAACAGGTGGCAGCCCCTGGCTGATCTTCTCTGGGCTCAGAAGCTAAGCAGTGTTGGGTCTGATTAGTACCTGGATAGATCTCCAGTCAGCTAGATTAACAAGGCAAAAAAATCCCAATGCAAACAATGGCAAACAATGTTCCATACTGCTAATAAGAAAACCACTTGGATGTTCCCATTAAGTCACCAGGAGTTGAAGACTTTACTTTTTAAGGACATACAAAGCCCAATATGGCTTAGAACCTGTACTTCTGATAGGATACTTTTTCTGTTATGCATGTATAAACTATGGTCTAATGGGGATGCTCTCCTGAAGGTATAACATTTGCCAGGGCAGTGAGCTGAAAGCATGTACTGTATATACAAGCTATTATGGAATTCCTTCTTTGCCATATTTTAACATCAGCTTAAAATGTTTAGCCAAGTCTTCTGTTTTGTGGTACTTTCTGATCTAGTTTTATGTCATCCTATATCATCGTTTTTAATCTGTTTATGATTTTAAACACATTTTTCACAAGCTTGTTCTGAAATATTATTTTAATTGTTTAAATATAGCAAACATTATTTTAAATTATTCTTTATACTGGTATTTGTTTTTAAGGATGAAAAGCAATCAGTTTTTAAAATAAATAACATTTCTATATATGACTAACACCATATTCAAAATAAATGTGTAAAGACATTATTATTGTACTCTTCAACTATGTTGTGTCAGCTATATAAAAGAAACATTAAAAAGAAGTTTCAAGAAATTATGTAGCAATTTTGTTCTTTGCTTAGTTATTCTATTAAATCCTTGCCACAAAACCAGATTCATTTGGTCAGGACTGGCACAATTTCTTCTAAATTTATTTTGGAGATAAGTATACTCTAAAATCTCATTGTCACTGCCCCCAAACAACTATACAATTCTTTTATTGATGTTATCTCTTCTTTTATCAGTTCTTTTCCTGGTAGCAGTATCTTAGAAGGACATTAACATTCTTTGTCATTTACTGAGAGCTGAGTATGAACAATTAAAACTAGTTAAAAGATTATGTGAACAGATTCTATAGCAACAAGAGTCACTTGTTGAGATGGGCAGCTATAGAAATCAAACAAACAAACGAACAGCATATAAACTGTTTCTGTTTCCTTCCACACACTTAATCACAGAATGATTGTTACTAAAAATCTGAAATGGTGAGGCAGGAACAAGCATTATTCAGAGCTGTATAAACATGGAGAAGGTGCATTCCAATTTCAAAGCTTCGAAAATGAAAAGAACAGCCAAGAGGTCATTGACTTGAAAAGACAGGAGAAAGAGGTTTGATTTAAAACCCCTTGGTTGAAGCCCCATGGCCACCCTGGTTTTAGAAGCCAGTGTAAGTAAAGTTGGAGGAAGTTGTTTCAAATTCCCTAATGACAGGGTAAGTTGATCTCAAGAAATCTCATGAAACCATGGCCACCTCTATGTTTGCTCACACCTCAAGCCTTTGTCTAAACAATTGCTCCAACTACTTCTTAAGGAGCTGGTTTCAGTATGATAAGGGGTGAACAAATTAGCCAAGAGTGTTGGCTTTATGGCAGATTTAGTCTAGATAATTTACAGTTCTCAGCTAGACCTCAGCTTCAAACATTGCAAAGCAGAAACATCTGTAGATAAACAATTAGAATGTAAACTTAAATTTATTTTCAGTATGGAAGAGGGAGGACTTGGAAGTAAATCAGAATGACTTGTTGCTTTCAGCCACCTACTTTTGGGTGTGAATCCAGAGAGATATAGGAAGCAGAGATTTGGAACTAAATGTCTCCTTGTCAGTTGCTCTATTGCCACTAACTAGCTACTTTGAATTTTATTTTTTATGGCATTCATTTACAGTACTGCCTGAATCCACCAGACCCTAAGAGGTGCACAACAATACAAACACATTTAAATAAAAACAATACAATTAAATAATGCAACTAAACAATACAATTAAATAATATAATACACATTGATACACATTGATAATAAAACCATTCTGACACCAATGATTTCCCACATGCCTTCTGGAAAAAAAGTTTTTACCAGCTTCCAAAGGACACGAGCAAAAAAGCCACCCTCACCTCAGGAGGCAAGCTGTTCCAGAATGACAGTTGGAAGAATGGAGATGACCCTGGAGACTTCCGAGTAGATGGAATATAATATCTGAGTATAATGGAAAGAAATGGGCAGATGGAGCTAGGGACACTGAGATGCAATCTCATCTGGGTGGGTGGAGGAGTCTGTCTATGGATACAGGGTGTGGCATTTTTATGTCCATCTGAAAAAGGTTTAGTGTGCAGTGATGATCCAGAAGAGAGAGAGATGGCTGAATCTTATGGGCTAAGAGTATGGAGTAAGAGTCTGAGGGTGATCTCAAGGAGAACTGGGGTTACAAGAAGTGGTTCTGTGTCTGGGGACTTATCTTACCCCTGCCCTGCATTTGTGTTACTTATGTTTTAACATCATTAGTTTGCCTTCCTGTGAAATGTGCTGTTTTATCAAAAAATGGTGACTCCAAGTGTGCATATTAGGGCATAGATTTTTTCAGTGCTTATATTAAATTGTTGTCAGGCAAGTGGACACTTTTAGCCACAACAATCTGCTTTTCTGTAAAATGGATTTCTGTAGGAGGAGAAAAGTGGGTTCCATGGCTATTTTCTGTGGCATCTAGTGGTTAAGGCAACGGGCTAGAATCCAGGGGACTGAGAGTGCTAGTCCCACTTTAGGCATGAAAGCTGGCTGGGTGACCTTGGGCCAGTCCCTCCCTCTCAACCCAACCCACCTCACAGGGTTGTTGTTGTCGGGAAAGTAGGAGGAGGAAGGAGTATTAGGTATGTTCGCCACCTTGAGTTATCTATAAAAATAATAAAGGCGGGATAGAAAATAAATAAAATAAATAAAATAAACTATCTAATCTCAGAGCAGCCAGCAGTTTTTTAGCTTTGCCTCTAGAATCAGTTCTTTCTCTTTGTCTGCAAACACACATAAATACACCATACTTACAGCTTCTCTCCAGCACCTGCAATATTTGCCTACCCTCAAGGAATTAAAGCCTAAGGAAATTTTTTTTTTAGTACATAAGATTCTTCAGCCTACTCCGTCCATGTGCCTTATCCTACATCTGCACACTTTTAGATACATTCGTGAATTAGTGGCAAGATGTATCTATTATCCCCTTTGGGGATTTAACTTTAACCGACTCTGGAAAGCCGAAGTCGTATCGCTACTGTTATTAATCATTCAAAATGCTAGCAAGCCACCCGTCTTGCTTCGCTTCCCTCCCGCGCATTTTTCCCATCTTCTCGGTCAACTGAACTTCTTCTATTAAATCCCCTTTTAACACCTCACCTTCCAGTCTGTTATGGAAAAAGAGGCCACTCACTGGATATGGACTCTTAAGGAAGCAGCTAAGCGAATTGCTTTGCCTCAACGGCTGCTAGGTTTACATGACTGAAGCCCCTCCCCCCGTATTCCCCTCAGCCGCAGTGGTACTAGCAATGCGCATGCGCACCGACAGCGGCTCCGATGGGCGTTGGGGGATGGGAAGAGAGAAACTTGGGAAGGCAAAGCAAGTCCGCGCGCGTCTCCTTCCAGCTAAGCGCGTCTCCACATTAACTCCTCCCCTCTCAGAGGAGCGCGAAAGATCCGTCCTTCGCCACTTTATTGGCTGAGGCTAAATGAAAGAGGTGGGACTTGGAAAAAACGATCCGCCTTCCCAAATAGCAGCATCTGCCGTCCTGCTTCTGTCTACTGTACTCTGCTATAATACTATCCAGCGCTTTTGAGCTTTTTTTTTTAAAACAAATCAGATCAAGTCACTTAGAGAGAAAATGGAAGGATGAAAATAAAAATGTGAGATGTCTTGCTATTGGTCCATTAATGACTACGTAATTCTCTAAAGGTAGCCTCGCACTTCCTCCCCCTCGTGATTGGCTAATGGGCAGCAAGACTCTGGAAGGGGGCAGGTGTTAAGATTCTGGAGGTCTGTTAGGGAAACGTTCCCTGATTGGTGGAAAAGATAAGCAGGTTCGGACCAGAGCGAGCGCGCCCCCTTGCAGCGTCTAGCCGGCGAGGAACGAATGAGCGCGCGCTCCTGAGAAAACTCGTCCAGCCTGTTAGGAGGGCGCGCGCGCGTTCTGTATGGTGTACCTATTGCGGGAGCGCGCCGTGAGAGGAGGGGGAGCCGGAGCATCTCTTTCACACGCGCGGCGGCAGCGGCTCCTCCTTTGTTCACCCCCTCCACCGCTCTAGACCTCTCGGGCCGCCTGGCTGGCGGGGGCCGGCACGGTAAGGTGGGGGGGAGAACGTTGATCGCGCACGCGCGTGGATGAATGAATGAGTGAGTGACCGTGTGAACGCGTGAGAATGAATTGGGAAGCTGCGGGGGGCAACCTCAGTAAAATCAGCGCGTCCTGATCGGATGGGGGGGCGCCGTTATTTTTCTCCCGGAGTCGGAGTCTCATCTCTGCGATCGGCTTTGAGGGTAAGAAGGTAAAGGCAGGCCCGCCTCTTCATAGCCGACCCCCAGCATCCTTTCCTCTTTCGACCCCCCAGCCCTCCTCCTACCAGCATACAGTACTTCCTCCCTCCCCCACCCTAGGCTTTGCATCCTTTTTGGTACTTCTTAGCATCCTTGTTATTGATTTTTCAAGCTCTTTGTGGGAATGGATTCCTTCCTGGCGTGTCCTATTTAGGCTTCAGTAGTTCATTTATTTTTATCCCTGCTCTTTGACATTTCTCAACTTATTTTTTTCCCCAGATCTCCAGCACAAACCTCTTAGTAAGCTGTAGAGAAAAATGGAGTTGGAAAAATGTAGAGTTGGGTTATATAATTTATTGAATTAACGTGGCAACAACAAAAATCAGGTTAATTTTTGCTGATCACAACGTAAACTTTATGTTCAGAAATATTTCAGAATGTTAGCTTGGATCTCAGAGTCTTGGATTATATACTCAACATGTAAATTTACTTCCCTTTGTTTGTAGTCCTTCCCCTGATATTGCCCATTTTCTTCTGTTAAACCTCTTTTCATCTTTTGTACCATTGGTCTTTCTTCCATCCTTCCATTCTGCAGCCCTACAAAGCAAAATCCCCAGAGTGTGTGCTTGCATTAATGGATCATATACTGCTATCTGGATGCAGAGATTATTGTGACCCATGTTGGACCAGGCAGGCCTTATTAGTGAGGACTATCTATTGCTCTTACAAAGAATGCTTTTTCAGGATTGCTTCATACATTTTCCCCTATTTTTAAGGAATCCTGCTGATTCTTTAAAAGACAGTAATTGACTAGGAGAATTCTGGTTCTATGATGTTTAAAGTTGATTGTACACAAGTAAAGTTAGTCCATGCATCACTCCAGCTGCCTCCTTCACACTTTCTGTCTCAAGAACTAACTCAGAGAGCTCTCCGATATGGCTTTTCTTCCAGCTACCTTTGATGTTGTCACTTCATCCCCTGCTGGTCTTGGTTTTCAATTTGTGGAAGAATAGTCCAATTTTCCTCTATTCCCCCACCCCCAATGCCTTATTTCTATGGTTCTAGTCTTTGGTTCTGTGGTTTTTCCCACTGTTTTTAGCTTCGGTAGTGTTTTCCTAGTATTGCCTCATCCAAGTATAATCCTCATTCATTAGGGAGTGTCTATATGTATTATTCCTATTTTTCTTGTCTCTACTTTCCCATGGGCTAATTCCAGAATTTTAGAGGGGTTTGGACTAAATCTGTTCAGTGAAAAGGGTTTAATAAAGATTAAGACCCATCTGTGGTCCTTTGTACCCAAGGAATGGAAGTGCTTTCTACCTTACCCTCCTCATTCTTTTTATTCCAATCTCATTCCCTTATTTCTGTTCTGCTTTCCCTCCATTCATATATTCTTCTTCCTTCCTGACAGCCATTCACCAAGTTCTCATCCTTAAGAATCTGGAAAACATGTTCATGTTTTTGTGCAAACAAAGGCCAAATGTTGCATAAATTTCTCACTTTTCTGCTCTGCTCTTCTTGGAAGCAGTCAGGAATGCCAACCCAATCTGAGGATGAGATAAAGAAAAATCTGTGTAAGGCTTCCAAGAATACAAGAAAAAGCATATAGCCCTTTCAGATGATGCAAAAGGATGAGGCTCTAGAAATACAACATAAATCAGGGATCATGCATTTAGCCCTGCTCCAAGATTGCACAGCTCCTCTGGACTCCACATGTTGTGGGGGTTAAATTCAAAGACATCTTTATTTACAAAGACTTTCCCTCTCATTAATGACCCAGATTTTCCAGGGTTAGGGTCCTTTATTCCCTGGTGAACCAGCACAGAGGAATCTCAGTTAAGGAGGCTGTGCAATCTTGAACTGGACTGAATATGTGGCCCTGCAGATGAGCTGCAGTTTTGGAAGCTCTTTATGAACAGTAGGAGAGGGGTCTTAGGAGTGCCTCTCAAGGTGCTTTGATATTCCTTGATACACTGCTCAGAATAATTCCACATTTCCATCCAGAAGCCCTCTGTAAATAGTGAGGGAATTAATGTGTTTCTACATGCTCAAGATTGGTCATCTAAAGCCAAAAGTGCAAAACCTGAGGCTCCAGGCTGCAGGTAGCCTCCAGATGTGTTAGATATAACCCCCATAAGCCTCCAAAAGTTGTCACATTAAAGATATAATTTGATAAATAAGCAAAATGATTAGATACATGTCTGTAGAGTAATTGCATTAACTATCTTTTATTTTAATTAGATGGATATAAAATCAAATTTAGTTTTTTCCCAGTCCCACCTATTACTTCCCAAAGTGCATGCCTCAGCACGCTGCTTAGAGAGCAGACATGGCCCTCGGCCCAGAAAACGTTGGACCCTACTGCCTTCTGCTTGCTTTCAGCATGGAAGACTGGTGCTACTTCTAACTAGTCTGGGAGCCTAGCATGAGGTCAGAATGTCCCATAGTCTCTTCTAAAAAAAAGATGAGAAGAAGATCTTTTATTTTTACCCTTTGCCATTGGGGAGAGATAGGAAGCAGCAAAATAAAGTGTATGTGTTCACTTTATGATTGCAGTCTGCAAGTCATGGTTGCTTTGTACCTAACACAGAGCTAAAGGATTTGCCTCAGTTGGCCCCTTTTAGCACCAGAAGGACATCTTGGCCTCTCAGGGAATGTTCTAAAGCACCTAATTGTTTCTAGCAATTGTATTCTGCTTTTCTTTCTTTTTTCATCTACAGGTAGACTGGTCTTCTAAACCGGGGGATTCTTATCATAGCTCCTGATGACTCTCAAAGGCAACATGCTTTTTCTTTCAGCTTCTCTTGGCTCTGTTTTCCACCTCTTGCTTACCTTGAGGAAACTTTCCCTTCTTCTTTGTCTCTCCCCATCTTGTTTTATTTATTTGTATTTATTTATGAATGTATAAACTGCTTCAGTTGAGACAAGTCTAAGTGACATACTTAAAGCAGCCACCACAGCAAATGGGAACCTTGTTCTATGCTTGGACAGTTTTTCTTTTTTCTGTCTTCCCCAGGAAGATTTTCTCCTTTGCTGCTGTTGTGTCCCTTATTCTTTTCCCTGAACACTTTCTCATAATGAGGTAAAGAGTCTGGCAGGGTAGAACTTTTTGGAAAATGAAACATTTCTACTATTTCCTTCATTATTTATACTGTATTATTTTGGCCCCCAAATAAGATGTAACAATGTTGGGTGCATTTGCCCTTGCGCTTAAAGGCAAAGAAGCATTTTAAAAATTTGCTTTGTTTTTTGACTAAATGTTGTCATGATGTTCAGAGCTGTACAACCACAAGTCATTTTCAAACTATAACATATATTGGGTTGTTTTCACTAAAGTTGAATCAAGAACAATTTAAAATTCACACATAGTGCTAAACTATATTTAAACTGAAATGGAAGTGGAAACTTGGTTCTGTATAATCCTGAAGTTTCCTATCTTTCTTTTTCATTTTGATGAACAGTGATGTTTGGTACTATGTACAAATCAGATCACTCTTTAAGGTAAATTGGACATCGCAAGGACTGTGATTCAGAACCTGAAGCAGTTGGAAGAAGGAGACTCATCACATTGAGTTGAAGTTTACCTTCCTTTGTATTTTCCAAGGGATCGCTCTGGATAAGAATATTTTTTATTCTAGGATTTACAACTAACCTGCCAGATTAGTTAAATTAAGAGATTGAATTAAATTAGCTAAAACCAAACAAAAGTAATTCATTTTTAATACTGCCATCTTTACAAGACAATAGTTTACTACTACTTTATTTTTTATTTTGTGCCTTCAAATCAACGTTGACTCCTGGCAACTGCCTGGACAAGTCCCTACAATACTCCTCCTCCTCCTTATGTGAACTTTCTTGATGATTGTGATTAAGTCACTAATTCAGTAACATTCTCTATCGTGCCATTCCTTGAATTGGACAGATTTATCCTCTTACTTGATTTGTGGATGCACAAGGAATGGGATAAGAGATATTGGACAGGAGAAAAATATGTTTCCATCTTATCCAGGCTTCTGAGGACAGTTTTAAATTTGTATTTACAATGGTTTTTATTCATTCCTTATTAGCCAAAAGAAATGGTAAATCTTGTTCTTTTTTTATACTTACAAGTACATGGTGATACACCTTGTAGTCTACCAGAGCACTTAGAAGGTTTTGATTTTGGGAGTATCTGAAAAAGAAAAATTGGAGGAATAGTCACTTTTAACTCTTCCTGTTCTTCCTACTCATGATAAAGAATGATGTTGCCAGGTTTTAAGTTCTATCCTAAGTAACAATTTAATTACAGCAAATGCTCTGTGATAATTATTTCTAAATATTTAAATCCACTATGGCTAATATGTAAACCAGTTGCTCCTATAGTGCTCTATCAGTATTAATTTATAGATAAATGATAAAATGTAAAATTATACATATGCCTAACAATATATACGCAAGCAGTTTTATAGTTTTCTGTGATAATGGAAGTGCTGCATAAAAATCCATTCAGTTTTTATTGCTAGGACCCAGATTTGTCATTGAGAAACTCCCAGTGAAACTATCATAGAAGCAGTGCTCTTCTAAAGTGAGGAAAACTGCATTGGCAGAAAAACTAACTTGGCAATAAAAATGTTTTAAAATCGTATAATAATAATAATTTAAAAAAAAGATTTAGTCAAATGTGGGTATCATTTATTAGTGATATTACTAAGGTTCTTCCTAATAGATTTCCCCCTATTGGTACAGGTACAATTTTGAATTTATATAGTAAATATTGATGCTTAATGTTTATACTTTCTTCAGTTATATGCATATTAATACTCCTGGGGCATCAACTTTACTTCTTTCCTCTTTTTTTTTTTTGTCTTTTTCTGTTGAGTTTATTTTTGCAATTTGGGTTTTTTTATATTGATACTGTATTTGCTTAATAAAAAAGCAATATTTTAAAAATAATATTCTACTGTAGAAAAAAAAATCCAATAATAAAAATGCTGTGTTTCAGAACATTAATAATACAACGACTGCAATTGAATTAAGTAATCCCAGATAAGCTTTTCTAATCAGTATCCTTGGGAAGCAGATAGATAAACAGAATAATCTTAACATGGTATTTGGAGCACCTGATCTCACATTTTCAAAGAACTTTCCCAACAATAGATTGCAGGTTGAATGATAGCAGCAGCACCTGGGAGGGGCAGAATGACAAAGGTAGCATCACACCGCATGAGCCAAGCCCTGCCTTCTTCTGTACATGTGTTGTGACATCACATGCACATCCGAAAAAGGCGGAGCTTGCAGGATGATGATGCTTTTATTGTCTTAATAAAAGTAAGATCCCACAGATGCCCATACCCACAGCTCTTCCTCCCTGTATGGAGGGAAAAGGCTCTCCATGGGGAGAATTCATTGAGACTAACATTGTTTAACTTTAGTGGGCATGCCTGGGAGCCATCGGTTTCAACAGATCTTCAGCCAGCTGCTACTGAGAGAGATAGCTTTTGGGGGCTTTTGGAGATTGGGAATTCCCAACTTGGGAAGAACCTTTTTTAGGAAGGGGAAAAACCAGGTTGGATTTCTCCCATCCAGATTGGAAATCTCCCTCCTGAATGTACCCTGGAACCTGTCTCGGGGGAAACTGGAGGTCATTCTAAAGGCTTGGGCAAAAAAAAAAAAAAGATGGAGGAAACTCTAAAGCACTTCTAGAAAGAGGCAACAAGCCTCTGTGTTTGGGCTTTTCACAATCTGGCTGATGTGCCCCAAAGCTCCAGGGCTATTTCCTCCTGAGCCAGTTGGCAGCTGACCACATAGATATTATGTAGCCATACAGATTGATGTCATATGGTTGAAATAATAACACTACTTAAGACTGCAATCCTGTGCATGTTTACCCAGAAGTAAGCCCCACTGAATTCTCAAAACCGTTTCCTAAAATATGTATAGACTTATGGAAGAAGTATTCTTTTAAGCCATTGGTGGGCAACCTGTGGCCTCAGATCCCTTCTTTGTAGCTGTAGAGCCTCTTCTAACCATTGTTGCATGAAAGTGATGACAAAGTTTTTCACCATTTTAGGCAGAATATTTATGAAAATTGTAGTGAAAGTCTTTAAAAAAATTCTTTCCCTTCCAAGAACCAACTGGGGAAAAATCAGCTTATTGTCCCAGCTACTATGGCACTCAGTTCCCCATGCCCCCCTCCTCCAAAAGTTGAGTTCTGTCCCTGGTGACCAAAACGGTTATCCACCCCACAACCTTGTTTTATGTGAACCTACTCAGTTTGTACTTCAGTGCTGAAATTAGCAGTTTTCAGAATTTTTAAATTGAAGTTACACTCTAAACCATACTCAGAGAAATGCTAGGAAAAGAAAATTGTAAAAAGCATGCATGTCATAAGAGAGCTTATGAATGTTCATCTTCACCACTTGCTTCAACCCACTTTGGGCTCTGGCTTCATCCATTATGTATAATCTCTCAACAGATTATCTCTGCAGAAATACAACCCTTAAAGGAAAAAGGGTTGCCTGGTGCAGCTTGTCATAATTTATATCTGCTAAAATTCCTGTTTAATGTCATTATTTAAAAAAGCATGAGCCACCTTCTTTTCATCTCTTCAGAACATGCTTTAGTCTACCCTTTGCTAATCTGAATGGCTGCATTGTTTGGGAATGGTAGGAGTTGGAGGTACACATTTGGAGACCGTCAAATATGAAAAGCAGGTTTAAATATCTGAGATTACTTCTGTGTCTAGCTCAGCAATTCAAAATATTTTTATGTGCCAGGGCTAAGATACAGTACTCTGCTAAACACTGGTGCATTTAGGTGCTATTTTTATCATACTTCAGTGCTGAGACAAATACAGATTATATTTTGGCCATCAAAGTGTGCCTTTTGCCTTGTGAAATTGGGCTAAATAGAATTGAATAGTAATACTTACTTTAATAAATACTTAGGCTATGTGTATTATCTTATTTCATTTAGTGAGGTATGTATATTTTTCTTGATCTGCATCAACTTGGCTCATCTGTTGGTCGGACCTCTAAAATTTCATATGTAATAAATTAGTTGGGGCTGAAGGTAGCACAGGACTCTTTGGCTGGTTTGGATGTAATGGGGAACCATGCTTTTCCACAGTGTTTACAAACCATGATGTATCTCTCCTCTCACCCATTTCTTCCTTTGTTTTTTTTGTTTTTTTATGTTAAGGTGAAGATACTCTTGTGTCCAGCTGGACTCATGGTGACTGCTTCCATGTACTTTTCTGTACTGGCAGCAGTTCAGAAGTTCTTTGCTATTGCCATCTTCTAAGAGTCGTTTTTTTTTTTTTTTTTACTTCCCAGTCATCTGAAGCCTTAATTCCATAATTTTAAATTACCCATATTTCCTGTTATCTTTAAATCCAAGGACTTAGAATCTCCTTCAAGTTGAACTTAATTCCTGGTCGCTTTCATGAATACATCCGCGTAGATTTCTTGGCTGCAGCACAAAAGTGTTTGACCGTGCCTTCTTCCAGGATGTTTTTCAACTTGCCAGTCTAACCTACAGAACTGGTATTCCTTGAAGGTTTCTCATCCAAGTACTCATCAGGCTTAACCATTCATAGCTTCCCAGCTGCAGGAAGGTGAGCTGGTTGCTGCCAGTTGCTGAAACAAACTGTTGCTTAGTAAGTATTTCTGACTTGGATTCTTCCCATTGCCAGCAAATTAACTGCTGAAGTAATTGTGGCCCTTCACAGAAAAAGTTTCACTGCTCCTAGTTTAATTCAGGTTCTGCTTTCTAGAGCAAGGTTTCTCAACCAGGGTTCTATGGAACCCTAGGGTTCCATGAGAGGTCACTAGGGGTTCCCTGGGAGATCACAATTTATTAAAAAAAATATTTCAGATTGAGGCAACTTCTCATTAAAGAGGTAAGTTTCATTCTCTATTTTTAGTTTAAGAACACTGTTAATGCATATATACAAGCCTACCCATGAAACAAATATAATAATTTTGTAACTTCTGGCCTACATTTGAGCCTGATTGTGCAGGGGTTCCCCAAGGCCTGAAAAATATTTCAAGGGTTCCTCCAGGGTCAAAAGGTTGAGAAAGGCTGTTCTAGAGTGTGAAGAATGCAATACCTTTGATAGAAGGTTATGACTTAGTTTGGGGCCAGAACATATCCTGCAAGATGTTCACATTGCATTTGGATTTATTTTAAACAAAAGCATTTATTTTGTTTTTCAGGAAGGAATTGCTATAATTGTAACTGAGAGAAGTTTTATAATTTTTTAAAAAAAATTCCTAGCAGCAAATTATACAAGGCAAGAAGAGAGGTGGAGATGGAGAGGATATTAGCCTGCTTAAGCCTTGCTTTGTTATGAAGGGCCACCAGTGTATGTAGTTGACAGAGCAAAGGAAGCAAAACAAGGTTAAGCTTTCACCCTAGAGAATACCATCTAAATTTGACCAGTGGGGTGATACCAACTCTGGGTGTTGTGGTGATTGGGGTGTGAGCATAGAGGGGCCTTTGGAAAGAAATTGGTTGGGAGAAAAAATGGATACGAGGGATAAATGTGAATAAATGAAGAGTGAACAGTTCAGAGGTTTATAGGAAAGGCATTTCCTGCAATCTCTCCTCTTAGGACTGTTTCCAATCCTCTGAACATATTCATGGTGCTTTTTTGCAGTTGCTTCACTTAAGGAACTGTAATTCCTTCTTTTTGAGGAAATATTTTTAAAAAGAGAGAAAGATGATATCACAGTAATATTCTTGGCATTCCAAGCAGAATGAGACAGCTTCATACTCCCTTGCTCATCCTGGTGAGATGGTCTGCTTTAAAACAAAAACTAAAAACTACTAACAAAAGCAGAAAGAAACGTGGCATCCATTATTTTCTTTCATTCTTCAAGTGGAATGTGCGGATAAGCAGAGGAATGTGTGGTTCCTTTCAAAATAATGTTTAAATGATATACATAATATTATGTTTTCCTTCATATGAACGTAACTTGACTAGTCCAGTATAGATCCTTTTTTGTGTGTGCTTCTGAGTTAGTCTTGACACCTGACAACTGCCTGGACAAGTCCCTGCAGTTTTCTTGGCCAGGTTTTTCAGAAATGGTTTGCCCTTGCCTCCTTCCCAGGGCTGAGAGAGAGTGACTGGCCCAAGGTCCCCCAGCTGGCTTTGTGTCTAAGGCAGGACTGGAACTCACGGTCTCCCGGTTTCTAGCCTGGGGTTATCCATTAGACTGGCTGTCAGTATAGATACTAGAGTTTTTAAATCCCTCCTTTTCCAACCAGATGCCCTCCAGATATGTTAAATCAACATGTCCCATCCTCTCCAGTAGTAGAAGATGATAGGGTTTATTCAGTAGTTCAGAGAAAGCCTGAGTAAGGATTGTCTTAATTCTTTGTGAATTGATGTTGCAAATATATTTCAAATGGTGTAGGTGTGCTGTTGCCACCCGCTCTCTTGTTTTGGGTGCATCAGGTTGAATGTACAGTTTTGCAGCACTGGAATGTTGTAAACCTTTAGTGTAGGGCGTTATCCTAGACAGGCAGATGGTGACTATTTCACAACTTGAAGATCTGACAGATTGTAGAAATTTTGAAAAGAGGAGTAAGTTAATTTTTTTTCCCCCCCAACAGAATTGGAATAGGTACTGGCAAAAGGGAAAGAGCTCTCATCGCTATACAGGACCAATGTTATGAATTAATAAACAAATTGAATTTCACAGGTAGGTGAAAGCAGAAATTCCCAGTTTCCAAATTTTTTTTAAAGTATAAATAGAAGGCATTCCAGTGATATATTTTGTGTAATATCAACAACTAGGTGGTTAAAATTGAAAAAAAGTATTTATTAAAATAATGGAAATAGCACATTGCTATTGGTTTTTAGATATAATGTAGTTGGTCTTAATTTATTTCACTCGTTAGCCACTTTGGGTGATTGAGATTGCTCAATTTTTAATTCAAAAGGTTTTACTTTTTCTTGTAAAGACAAGCTAATCATGCTTTCACCCAAAGTTTTTAATTAAAATACAGAATTCGGTCTACAAATACATTTTGGAACGGGTTGTTTCAGGGCATGACCTCAAATGGAATTCTGCCTAAATGAGAGAAAATGCAATAATTAGAATCAGGTGGAAATGGTAGACTGGAAAGAAAGATTACAGCCTAATGTTTTTGTGCAGGGGAACACTTTCCATTTCATATCTCAAGGCTGTCTCCTATGAGTTCTCTTGCAGTAACGTACAAAGGTATAGCAGGAACTTGCATTAATAGTCATATAGTTCTGGCTTATTGTATGCACCCCTGCGGGGAACTAGCGCCAGGTACAGTATATGGTAAAATAGCCATGTACAGAAGCAGCCTGCCTTTAAGCTGAAGAAGCCGGCTGTCAGCGTAACTATCTGCGGAGACAGTGGAATTTGGCTGCTGGAGTTCAGTTGTCCATGGAAGTTCAGACTTCTTAGCCTCATATTGGTTACGTGGAAACTACTTGGGTAGCCCAGGTGGGTGGGATTTTTTGTTAACATTTAAAATTGTTAAATGTATATAAGGCCAAGCTTTGCTCAGGAGCAAGTGGATGGACATGGCTTGAAGGATGGCATAAGTAACATTTTTTGGAATTATTTATCTGCTTATAAATGGAAGATCCAGAGCTGGACCTTTAACATATTACATGAATATTATTTTAATATTCTTTTTTCTCTGTCAATAAATTCCTCAAGGTTTGGGTGAAAGCATGGTTGATGTGTTTTTATACTAAAAAGTAATTAATTTCAAATTAAAAAAACACTTCCCAAATACAGGCAAGAAGGGAAATGCCCCTAATTGAAATGATGATAAATTCTTCTCTGTGCCTTCATGTCTTTTTCTCTCATTTCTCTATTTTGCGGCTTGTAAGCTCTTTGGAAAGGGCAATGTATATAAGATGACCATATTTAAATAATAAATGCTGCTGCTGAATTCTACTTTGGAGGGGTTCAGCTGTGAATTTTCTAGGACCATGGGATTTAACAGGGATTTAATGGAATCTGGTAAAGTTTTTTTATATTAGAATTTTTCAATACAGTAAAAGCATACAAAATTATAAGAAGCATAAGGAAAAAATGTAGAAAATAAGAAAAAGAAAGAAAACATAGAATTATGACTTCCACCCTTCCTTCTATTAAGTAATTGCCATCTTATTCTTTCCCCTTCCTCTTTGACCCTTTTTAATCCCAAAATCCATAAATCATCAGTTCAGTCTTCTCTTCTTTCAATAAAAAGTCCATATAAGGCTTCCAGTCTTTTAAAAAAGTGTTTATCATCTTTTTCCTGACCAAACTGGTCAGCTTTGCCATTTCTACAAGCTCCATCAATTTTATAATCCAATATTTTACTGTGGGTATTTCATTATTGTGCCATCTTTGTGCATACAATAATCTTGCTGCTGTTACCATATACAATATTAGTTTCCCATATTGCTTTTCTAGTTCATTGTCCTTGAAACCCAATAGAAATCATTCCAGTTTCATTGTAATATTAATCCGCAATATCTTTTGCATCATTGTATGAATTGGCACCCAAAATTTCCTTGCTTTTTCACAAGTCTACCATGCATGATAGAAAGTTTCCTCTTCCTTTTCACACTTCCAACACTGGTTTGATATTCCTTTACACATTTTTTATATTTAAGTTTTGAGTTTATCCAGTGTCATGTACTGATACATCATTTTATAAAAGTTCTCTCTTAAAATATGACACACTGTAAATTTAACACCAGTTTCCCACATTTTCTCCCATATATCCATATTTATATTATAAACACAGTCTGCAGCCCATTTCACCATACAGTCTAACCTGTTCATCCTTGTTTCAAATTTTAATAACAATGTATACATTTTAGCTATTACATGTTCATCGTATTTATATAACTACTTCAAATTCAGTTTTCCTCTTCTCGATTCCAGTTGTCCTGTTGTCCATGTTAAACCTCTCTTTCATCTGATTATAAGAAAACCATTGAAAAGAATATCCTACTATTGCTAATTGTTTCCTTGTCTTTATCTTAATTTCTCCCTTATCTTGTATTAATAGATCTTTCTATTAATCTGCTGTTTTTCTTGTGTTTTCTTGGTGGATGTCAATAATGATATCTTTGGACACAGTCTGGGTTTATATTTATTCCATATTCTTAATAATGTATTTCTCAGGTAAAGATTCTTAAAATCTACATTTACTTTCACTTTATCATATCATATTATAAGCAACCGTGCCACCCAAACCTTCCAACTCCAACATTCTCTTATTTCTTAACTCCTTCATCCATACTAAACAACATGAAGCAAAGTACAATTTAAGATTAGGTATCCTAATCCTCAAATCTGGTGAAGTTTAGAAACCTTCTATAACATTAGTGGAAGATTGCATATGTGACCTGAGGAATGGCAGAATCAAATTAAACTTAGCTATTGCAGATTCATTCCCATGGACACAAATGTAGTCTCTGTTCCACTCTAGTTCTTCTCCAGTTCATAGGTAATCTGGCAGAATTCAAATCAGTGCTCAAAAGGAGGAGAAAAACTATGTATGGTGAAATAACATTAATATTTGGAAACTGAAGAACTGGATAGGGCTTGCTGTTTCATTTTGTAAGCAATCACCGTAAATAGCATATTAGAACATTCCTTTTATGATAATCTGGCAGGTGCAAAAGAGAAATAACTTTTTTTAAAAAATCACTTGGTCATCTCAGGCATTTGTTGTCACAGATAATCTGGTGGATAAGTAACAACAAAGCCCGTTCTTCCCTGCTGTCTTTGAGCTCCTAGCAAGTTGTTTAATATGATTTCTGCAGTAATAAAGGATGCTAGCAAGTGTGAGAAACTGAGATGGGTTGCTGTGCAGGGCAAATTTTAAGTTATATTGTTTGATATTTAGGAATAGTAGTGAATGAAAGATTGTGGGTTGGAAATGAAGCTACTGGCTGACCTGATCTGAGACAAGAAGTGAAAGGTGCAGTCAGCACCAACAAAGGCCTAAAGGAGAAGGTGATAGCAAGGGGAAGATGGAAGACAAAGGTGCATTTGTCTTCAAACAGGCATCAGCTCCTCTCAACAGCATCTGGGAAAGGAATGACTAAAAAGTACAGCTAAGGCTCATGTGCATCTACTTTTCAGTGCCCAGCTGGGACTTTACACGTTCTTCACTCCTCTTGAAAGGGTCCAGTCTAAGTTCCTAAGGGCTATATTCCGGGTAGCCCCTTGCTTTACAAACGTAATATTAAGGAGGGAGGCAGGGCAACAAGGTTGAAACAAGCACATGGACCTGCATCATAGCACACTAGCTGAAGTTACTATTTTTCCCCACAGGCTTCAGTTCGTTCTTTCTTTAGGACAGTTATGAATCAATATGGACTAGGACAATTTCAGAGAACTCCAACATCTTGGCTTTTCCAGGGAGGCATGCGTAATAATGGGTTATGAGTGTGTACTTAGTGCATTTAAACCACGTATTAGGGTCTAGAAGCCCAACAGGACCAATCTGCTCTACCTAATAAGCCATCTCCAAATTCTGAAGAACACTAGCACACTTCAATGCTCTCTCCACAGCAGTTTTAGGATGGCCAATATAAAAGTTTCCTATGAGCTAAGACTGTGCCCCTGTGGAAAAGGTGTTATTGAAACTACAGCTCATGTCCTCTTGTACCCTCTATGAGGATCTTAGAACCTGCGTTATAACTCCCTGGTAAAACAGCTGAGAAATGCTCTTTTTTTTTTTATGTACAGTTGTATCAGATCAGTTTGATTTAGTTTCCTTGAGCATAGCCAAATTCTGTTATACTGCCTGTAAAATTAGACACAACTTGATTGCCCACTGATGAACCCACCAGCAATTGTAACCTTGTTTTGTGTTTTTATTCTTTTTTTAATGTATTTTGTTTTTAACTCTGGTCTGCGACTGTGGTAAATTTTATCTTAAAAGTATAGATAATTAAATATGAAAGATGGAAAGGCGTCTGGGCTGCAATAAAGAGTTAGAATTTTCTGTATCTCTTTGCTGCCATCTTGTGGTCATCCAGACTGGTACAGCTCTACTTAAGTCTGGAAGACATTGAATTTGCCATAAATAAATTAATAGTGATTTGTGAGCTGGTACTTTGGACCTCGACAACACAGCTTTTTATCTTCCCCATACTCCCAAGGACGCTGATTTGAAAGGAGGGTAAGTCCTGTTCAATGCAGTCCTTGAAAGATTTCAGATACTTATTTTCAGTATTTTCTTTTCCCTGTCTACAGGAGATGATATCTTTAGAAAAGCCTATATTCTAGTTATGCCATGCTGTTAACTGTGATTGCATTTCATTAACAAATGAATAATATTTCCCCCTAATAATAAACTCTCTTGCACTAGGATATTATTTTGAACCTCTCTGAAAATGTCTACTCCTGATCCTCCAATGGGAGGGACGCCTCGTCCCGGGCCTTCTCCTGGGCCTGGGCCTTCTCCTGGTGCTATGCTGGGCCCAAGTCCTGGGCCATCCCCGGGTTCTGCACATAGTATGATGGGTCCCAGCCCAGGGCCACCGTCAGCAGGGCACTCTATACCACCACAAGGGCCTGGAGGTTATACTCAGGACAACATGCATCAGATGCATAAGGTAATAAAGGATAACATTGTTCCATATGTGTACACCCTTCACAGTATCAGTTTGCTTTACTTGAATATAAAAGGAAAAAGGGGGATCAATGTGAGATACAGTTGTGTGAAAAAGAATGTACACCCTCTTTGAGTTCTATAATTTTATATATCAGGACATAATAAAAAATCATCTGGTCCTTAGCAGGTCTTAAAATTAGGTAAATACAACCTCAGATGAACAACAACACATGATGTATTACACCGTGTCATTATTTATTTTACAAAAATAAAGCCAAAATGGAGAAGCCATGTGTGAAAAACTAAGTACACCTGTATATCCACCTTCCTTTATTGTCTCAGGGATAAACTGTAGCACAGTTGAATGTTTTTCATAGTGTTAAGTTTCAACAGAGGGGAAAAAGAGTTCTATTTTTGTGTTGTATGTTATACAGGAGTTCAGGTCAGTATACCTAGTTCTCTCTCCTCCTATTTTTCTGCCCAAAAAACAATCGTGTGTGCTAAGAGAAGGTGACAGCTTAATCATTTAAGATATGCAACTAGCAACCAAGTAGAACTCTTGTTTGGCATTCATGCCTTTCCACAAAAAGGTCTTTGCAGAGAGAACAGTCTACATTGGAATAGTGTTCAGAGAGTAGCTGTGTAGCTACATCTTGTGTAGCAGAAGCAAGAAAATATTCTGCAGCACTGAAAAGACGAACACTTTCATTATCATATATGCTTTCATGGATCACAACCGAAGCTAACGAGGCAACAAGATTGTTAGTGTCACAAGATGCTTTTGTTATATTACCTTGGATTATGTGTTATTTATTTCTTTGGCTTCTATGCTGCTCTATTTCTGAAGCCACAGAACAGCTTATTAAGAACAACACAAAAAACTGAAACAACAGATCAGCGTTTAGGACAATCGCTGCTCTGATGTGCCACCGTTTCAGGAGTGGGGGCGGGTATCATGGTCTTCATATGTCCCCAAATGCCTTTCTGAAGAGTTGTGTTTAAAAGCTCTTTAAAAAATGTAACAGGGAGGGAGTATTTTGGGTTAGGCTATTGCAGAAACAAGGACCATCACTAAGAGGGCTTGAACACAATGTTGATATTGGGGCAGATACCAGAATGATAATGCAAGCAACAAAATGCCATACCAAATATTTCAACACACTGAGAGAGATAATAAGGTTTTTGGGATGCAAAGTTACATAAAACTAGTGATTTTAATACACATTGAAAGGTGTATTAGTGCGTGTGTGTGGGTGTGTGTACGTACACACACACACACACACACACTATATATATATGAAATAAAATAGTTCCTGGACTGAGAAAGGCAGAGGAAAGAAGTTCTTTAGAATACAGTACATATTTATAAATAAGGTTTTTACCTTCTAGTTATGTGCTATTGAGAAAGTAGTCAGATGCATGATACATAACAGTTTTCCCCAATTTAGTATTTTGAGATATATTGTGAATTCTGGGAGCTAGATAGTGCATCTGCATTACGTATTAAATCACCCTGGCTGGTTGGTGTGCATGGGCATGTCATCTCCTTATTGTGTTTTGTGTGGCTCCTTAACCAAGTCAGCAGCTCCTTTGTGGTTTAATGTGACATGTTTATCACATGTTCCACATTTTCATTTCAAATTAAACCATAAAAAGGTTGCTGAGTATAGTTTAGAAGTCATGGGGGATAGAAGTAAAGAAGTGGCACACATAATCATATTAAGCTGCAGTGATTTAAAATGTCATGCAAATGTGCTTGTAATTCATGTTGAATATGATGTTGATTAATATTCTATTTGATCTAGCATATATTTTATATTGGATTTGATTGATTGATTGATTGATTGATTATTTATTTATTTATTTATTACTCATATTTAGCCACCGCCCATCTCCCCCAGAAGAGGGACTCTGGGTGGTTTACAATAAAATTCCCCATAAAACATAAACATTAAAATCACATAAAACAATTATAATAAAACCCAATAAATAAATAAAATCCAAGAGAAATGTAAAATCCAGGCTGGTGGGAGGGACTCTAGGGTGCGAGCCATCCCCAAGAATGGTTATTCCCTTTCCCGCCCCAGGCGAGATGGCAGAACCAGGTCTTCAGGGCCTTCCGGAAGGTCAGGAGAGAAGGGGCCTCCCTCACCTCCAGGGGCAAGATATTCCAGAGAGCGGGGGCCACCACAGAGAAGGCCCGCTTCCTGTACCCCGCCAGATGACATTCTCTTATGGACAGGGTCCGTAACATGCCCTCTCTGGATGATCGGGTGGGGCCGGCCGATGTAATGGGGATGAGACAGTCCCTCAGGTAACCTGGCCCCATGCCATGTAGGGCTTTAAAGGTAATAACCAACACCTTGAATTGGACCTGGAAGCAAACTGGCACCCAGTGCAGCTTGCGCAGCAACAGTGTTATATGTGCCCACCTAGGTGCACCAAAAATAACCCGTGCGGCTGCATTTTGGACCAGCTGAAGCTTCCGGATACTGTTCAGGGGTAGCCCCTTGTAGAGCGCATTGCAGTAGTCTATATGGGAGATAACCAGGGCGTGAGTGACTGTTCGGAGGGCTTCACGATCCAGGAACAGGCATAACTGGCGCACAACCCGAAGTTGCACAAAGGCCCTCCTGGCCATGACTGCCACCTGCTCTTCGAGCAGGAGTCGTGAGTCCAGGAGAACCCCTAGATTATGCACTGAGTCTGTCTGGGGCAATGCCACCCCATCCAGAACTAAAGATGACAGTTTCCCGGAAGATGAAGCCCCATCAACCCACAGCCACTCCATCTTACCAGGGTTCAGTTGAAGCCTGTTGTTCCCCATCCAGACCCCCACAGCCCCCAGGCACTGAGAAAGGGCAGTCACTGCATCACTTACCTCACCCAGGATAGAGATGCATAATTGGGTATCATCAGCATACTGATGATACCTCAACCCATGGTGACGAATGATCTCACCCAGTGGTTTCATGTAGATGTCTTAATCACCACATGATCTTAAAAAATGTGTCCATTTCAAGTACAGGTTGTCCTCATTTAGCAACTGCCTCATTTAGCAACTATTCGCAGTTACAACAGTGATGAAAAAGTAACTTTGCAACTAATCCTCGCATTTACGACCTTTGCAGGTCTGTAAAGCAAAGGAAAGCTGAAATAAGATCATAAGCACTATTGCTGTTTCACTTAGTGACTGCTTCTCTTAACGACTGAGTTACTGGTCCCAATTGTGGTCACTAAATGAGGACTATCTGTAATTGCAGGAATTAGGTCATTATTTCTTCTGGCAGATTAACAGTCAATACGTTTATCATGCAAATATAAGTAGGACATTAAAAGTACAATCTGGTATATGTCTGCTGAGAAATAAGTCCAGTTAAGTTTAATGGAGCTTGCTTTGCGGGGGGAAGGTATAGAATTTTAGTTTGGCCTCTCTAGTTTATCTCAATCTTGATTAGCTCTCATGTCATCTGAATATTTGCTGATTACTCTATGGATAGTTTAGTTCTTCCATTGGAACAGATTTGTTTAGAGGAGTTCTTTATGTGGGTTTTGTATTACTGCAGCCAATGGATTCCATGCATGAAAAGGGAATATCTGAGGACCCTCGTTACAGTCAAATGAAGGGCATGGGAATGAGGGCTGGTGGGCACACAGGAATGGGACCTCCTCCAAGTCCAATGGATCAGCATTCTCAAGGTATGGCATGCTTTCAGGATTTACGTAAATCACATTGCTAGTTAAATGTAGCATTTTCTACAATCAAGTGTCCTTCCATCCTTCTAATTCTTCATAACTTTAAGGTAACTTACACAAGAAGCTTCCTGTCTGTGAAGGATTTTTGTGTAATTCAGAGCCACAATTTCTAAGCTTGCAAGTAGAACAGTCTCTCTACTGTAGATACTGGTCCTCAACTTATAAAGGATAAGATTCAAACTGAGGAGTGGTGGAGTACCCCATTCGTCTCACATGTAGGTGTTACATCCTTTTGGAATGACTTTATATCGGGTTTTTTAAAAGCTTACTGAAAGAGAAGAAGTGCTTTAAAAAAAGTATGGCTGATCAAGAAAGAAGACAACCCTCCATCAGTACTACCGTTATCATCTTGATCCAGTAAAAACTTTAGGGGGGGGGGAAAGAGTTTCAGCTTTTCGGAGTAGCAGAAGTTTGTGGTTTTCTGACTGGGCAGGATGGTAAACGTTCTGGAGTAGTACTGCAGCTTATTTCTGCCTTTAGGCTTGAAAATCTTTATCATGCTTCACACTTCATAGGAAACCATGGTTCAGGACAACATGGATGTGTCTCAGCAAGCCCAAGCGAAATTTCAGATTTGTGCTCAACTCTTCTTTTGAGAAACTAGAAGGCATTGGACTCCTGCCACGTTTAGTTACACTAACCACCGGGAAGCACCATGTACCAGTTTTGTCCTTATTGGGACTCCTACCCACATCTGTGTTGGAGGAAAATTCTGAGAGTGCCTTGGACTGCAAGAAGATCAAACCAGTCCATCCTCCAGGAAATAAAGCCAGACTGCTCACTTGAGGGAATGATATTAAAGGCCAAACTGAAATACTTGACCACATAATGAGAAGACAGGACACCCTGGAGAAGATGCTGATGCTAGGGAGAGTGGAGGGCAAAAGGAAGAGGGGCCGACCAAGGGCAAGGTGGATGGATGATATTCTAGAGGTGACGGACTCGTCCCTGGGGGAGCTGGGGGTGTTGACGACCAACAGGAAGCTCTGGCGTGGGCTGGTCCATGAAGTCACGAAGTGTCCTAACAGCCAGGAACCACACTGAGACAAGGAACAGGTCTCTAGTGTTTTATTGCTGCTACATAACAGGAAAATCCTAACAAACTGAAGAAGCGTGGGAAAAACCCAGACATATCAACCCCAAAGGTTAAGGCGGGCCCGATCTGTGTCTCTTGGAATGGCTACCTAATTCCTCAGTGCTACGCACGCGCTTTACAGCCTGGATGGGAGCCCCCTGCTCGCCATCCTTACTCATGACATGAAGAGTCGGAAGCGACTAAACGAATAAACAAACAAAAAAAAAACCCCACATCTGAGGAGTCCCAATAAGGACAAAACCAGTCATGTGGTGGTCAGTATAACTGAAAATGCCACACTGTATACATTCTGTGTAAAACTAGAGAAATACCCGCCTCCATCAAAGAGAGGAGGTAGATGTCATGTAAACCCCATACATGGGAACATTACATAATGTGATATCTGTATCTCTCTGCACTGAGAGCTTAACAGAAGGAGGACTGTTACATACCTTTCTGATAGCTTCAACCACGTTTAATTTCAGTTTAATAATTCTTGGTTGATATTTGAATCAGAGATCCTGATAAATTTTCCTGCTTAATCCTGTGGTTCCTGAATGGGCATTCTGGGGTTATAGATTTATCCTCTTTCTTAAAAAGTGTTTGGAGAGAGAAACCACAGGCTTTTGTTGCCAAAAGGTCCACCTACCGTTCCTTTCAGAAATAAGAATTATGACACTGAAATGGACAAAAAGGAGACATGCTGGAAAGGTCCCTAGAAAGACTGAGTTTCTGCAGAGCCCAGAACCCTCCTGACACATCTGTAAAATAAATAGACCATGAAGTTTCAAATTAAAAAGGAGCCCTACCTGATCTTTCAGGTAGATTCAGAGATCTGCCTTTATTTTCCTCCATCCCTTGCCCATAAGGTTATTCTCAAAATCATTGCCAGAACTAGCCAATTTTCAGCCCTGGAATAAAAACATACTTTTTCAAAACTAACATTGTTTGACTGAAACCAAGATTCCAGATTTAAATATAATACTAATTTAAAAGTAAAACTAAATTTTGCAGAAATAGTTTTTCCAACCCTGCAGAAGAAGCAGAGATACGTAAGCAGTGTGCCAGCCAAACCTCTTGGACCCATTGAGGCACGTCCACTTATTCATGTTGGTAATGTTATGTTCAAGTGTGCCAAACTCTAGGCAAAATCTTCTGTTAATGCTGTCATTTGGCTGTTCATTTGGAATAGTTATGCTAAGTAAACTATTAAGTAAAAAAATGTAGTGTCTACTAAAATGCAAGCACGTGCTTCAAATAAAACTGCTTTATCTTTGATTGTGGGAAGTACAAAGCAAATTAAGCAATCTCTCTCTCTCTCTATTTTTTGATTTCCTTTCTCTTTTTGCCTTGCCCCTTTTCAGGTTACCCTTCTCCACTTGGTGGTTCTGAGCATGCATCAAGCCCAGTTCCAGCTAATGGCCCTTCTTCTGGCCCCCAGATGCCATCTGGCCCTGGTGGAGTCCCATTAGATGGTACTGACCCCCAAGCACTGGGGCAGCAGAATCGGGGCCCAACTCCTTTTAACCAGAATCAGCTGCATCAGTTGAGGGCTCAGATCATGGCCTACAAGATGCTTGCCAGAGGACAGCCATTGCCTGACCATCTTCACATGGCTGTGCAGGGAAAAAGGCCAATGCCTGGAATGCAGCAGCAAATGCCAACTCTACCTCCACCTTCTGTATCTGGAACAGGACCAGTGCAAGGACCAGGGCCTGCACCTGGACCAACACCTCCGAACTACAACAGACCTCATGGTGAGTCTAAGTCAAAGACTGTGAGACTCATCTGGGGTGAGGTTCTCCTAGGTCCCTTCTGAGAAATCTTTCCTTTGCTCAGACCAGAAGAGTGAAATGTATGAAGACAAAGCTTGTGTGCCTGTGTTTGTCCCATGTCTTCACAGGTATGGGAGGGCCTAATATGCCCCCTCCTGGACCCTCAGGAGTTCCTCCAGGAATGCCTGGGCAGCCCCCTGGTGGACCCCCCAAGCCCTGGCCGGAAGGTAAGACTGTGGACTGGGGTAAAACTTTCAGTTGGGTTTTCCATTGCTATGTTGAAATATATCTTGCTTCATTGGCATCTCAATCATTAAGGCTTCAAAGACCTCACCCTAGCTTTTGCTATAAGAGACTACCATGTCACATTTTTTCAGTGATATCATATGACTGCCAGGAGATACGTCATCAGTCTAAAAATTGCCACAAAAGTCCCAGTGTTTGAGGATAGGTATCTGTCAGCCTTGCGAAATAGTCCAGACAGGAAGCATGCCTAGGTAAATTAATTCTACTTTATTGTAAGGTTACTTTAACTGAATCTTGCAAATCTAACAGTACATTCCTCCCCTGTCACATTTATAGCCCAAGAAAGTAGGGAGGGTCCCTTCTGAGGCATTGGCCACGCCCCCATTCCTTTTGTGGGCTAAGCTGCCCCTTGTCCGACCGTTCCCCTGGTTGTGGCTCTTTCCCGTATCTCTCAAGGTCATTCCCACATTCCATTGCAGTATCTTTACTTGTGTATTCAAGTATAAAGTTATCTAGAAAATGTTTATTTTCCTTTATTTACAAGATGTATATCCCATACTCTAATCAAATGATCCTTGAGGTGGCTAACAATAGGGTATAAATAGTAAAAATAAATAAAAATAATGCATCAACATCCAGCAACCCTGAATATATTTTACATTTATATATTTATTTTTATAATAAATCTGTTTTTATGATATTTTAATCTTTTATTATCTTAATTTGATTGTAAACCGAGTCATTTGCCGAGATGGGCAGTGAAGAAATGTGATAAATAAATAAATAAATTATTCTGCCAATGTCAGTATCTCATTAGAATGCTGTGACAGAACATCACAGCAATTTAGTGAATAGCTTGGAGAAAACCTGTAATCAAATAAAATAGTAATCAAATTTTGTTCAGCCTATTAACATGGATAATTATGAGTAATTTTGTTCATATTTATACAGCCTTGATTTAGAGATCCTTGGATAGGCTAATGTTTGTTTGTTTATTCACTCTCTCTCAGCCCAACCCACCTCACAGGGTTGTGGGGAAAATAGGAGGAGGAAGGAATATTAGGTATGTTCGCCACCTTGAGTTATTTATAAAAATAATAAAGGCAGGATAGAAATAAAATTAAATAAACAATTTACATGGCCGCCCATCTCACAACAGTGACTCTGGGATTATAACAATGGTTAAAGCAGTGATGCTTGAGGTGAGCAATACATCCCAGTCTGAAAACCACATCGACAACAGAGCTTGCCTAACTTCCTGGCCTCACTGCTTGGGGAATCAACCAAGTCTTCAGAGCCTTATGAAAGGCTAACAGGATCCTTGTTAATTGCCTCTCAGGTCACTTACTGGTCTGGAACCAGCATGATGTAATGGCCAGATAGCAGATACAGACAGGGAGTGGCCATCCCACGTTAAGATAGATACCCATTCCCAAGGTGGCTGTAAGATGACATTTTGAAGGCAGGGAAGCACTGGCATATTCTTGCCTTTTAACGTCAACTTATTCAGGTACCTAAGTACGTTTACCTAAATGTTGAAGCCAGTCTTTGAAGATTTCGTTATTTTGTATATATGCTCTCGGTGGGCTGGCATATGAAGGAGCTCCACAAATGCCTTCCTATTTCTTCAACAGGACCAATGGCAAATGCTGCAGCCCCTACTAGCACACCTCAGAAACTGATTCCTCCTCAGCCAACAGGCCGACCTTCACCAGCACCTCCGGCGGTACCTCCAGCAGCATCCCCTGTCATGCCTCCCCAAACTCAGTCACCCGGGCAACCAGCCCAACCTGCTCCAATGGTGCAGTTCCATCAGAAGCAGAACCGTATCACTCCAATCCAGAAGCCGAGAGGACTTGATCCTGTTGAAATCCTTCAAGAGAGAGAATACCGGTAAAACTGTGGCTTTAAATGTCAACTTTGCTGGTATTGCCCTGATAGGAAATGTGGGTGAAATTCATTTGAATGACTGGGCGCGTTAGTGCTGTGGTTAGCTTTGAAGTTAATTGTATTAAGTGACTACAACCACAGGGAACAGGTAAGCAAGCTTGCATGGTGCCAAGGACAGCGTTATAAATGCAGCAATGTATTAAAAGCTACCTGGTTGCCAAGGGTAGATTCCATTACCTGGAGCAGTGTTTCTCAACCTCAGCAACATTAAGATGTGAATTCCCCAGCCAATGTGTTGCTGAGTTGAAAAACATTGACCTAAAGCAGGGGTTTTCAAAAAATTTTCAGGCCACAGAATCTATTAGTTAAAAAAAACGAATGGCAGCCTTGGGTTTTTTCATGGGAGATCAAGCCCTGGTCTTTCTGCTGTACCTAAGAAAAATTGCTGTGGATGTCCCTGGCTGCATTCAAGTGGTTTTTTGGTTGTCCGTTTACCTATAGTCTCTCATGGAACTCCCATCAAGTTTTCAAGGAACCCCCAAGTTCCTCAGAACACAGCTGGAAAAATCCTGATCTAGAGTCTCTTGTCTCACATTTGGCTGTCGGGCACTAAGTGTGACCTTCCCAAGGCAGTGTCCTTCAACTGCTCTGAATTAAAATTCCCACCATTCCTAAGGCGCCATATGGGGGAAGAGTGTTTTGGCAGATCAGTCCTGTATTGGATATGCTTTGCTTGATGTACACGGTCCTACATGCTTAAGCTCACTGCGTGTCTTAATCGCTTCCCTGCAGCTTGCAGGCTCGCATTGCTCATAGAATCCAAGAACTTGAAAATCTTCCTGGGTCCCTGGCTGGTGACCTGCGAACCAAAGCAACTATTGAACTTAAAGCCCTACGACTGCTGAATTTCCAGAGACAGGTAGGTGACACCCTGCTGAAATTTGGTTGCTCAGGACTCTTTTGAAAATTGGAATTAAATCAATTATGGCCAGCATTTGCACATATCGTAAGAGAATGAAGCTTGTGCTTGAGTAGCTTCCTTTAAATAAAACTATTGTAGAAATCCTTAAAATGTCCTCCCTTTAATGGAGCTTATCTAAATAAGTGCCAAGTGGCTTGTGCAGATCGTTCTTCTCATGCGACAAAGTGATCCTGTATTTTCTGCTGCAGTGGAGCTCCAATTTCACATGCCAGTGGATCATCCTGTTTCATCTCAGCCCTTGGAAATGATCCTTATCAAATGGGCAGAGTAATTTCACAGGCATTCTGGATATAGAAAAGAATGTCATGCATAAAAAAATCATAGTGGCTTTGCTGACCCAGAGTCTTTTGGGTTTTTTTAAAGCAGGGGAAGACACCTTATGTCTTTAATTCCTTGTAGATGTTTGTATCAGCTTTGATCTTGGCCCTACCTGAAGATTTCAGTTACATCATTCCAGTTGTAGCACTGGGGTCATCTGAAATCAGGAATATTATGATGGAGGCTCTAACTCCAATAATTCTGGGCTCACTCAGAATGCCATAGCCGAGCCTGGCGTGTTAACAGACATTATAAACACAGGGCAACAGCAACACTGGATAAATAGCTCTGCTTTAATCTTCCATTTTGTCCTTTAAGTTTTCGGGTACATTTTGACATCAGTAGATAGATCTTTGCAGCAGCATGACTCTAGAAAAACAAGGAGGCAAGGTCAGAAGGGAAGCAGATTTTGATAAAGAAGCCCCTTTGCAACTCAAGCTAGAGAGCGTGGCTAGTCCTTCTCCATCCCATAGTGGGATTGGCTGACTGGTTTCTCTGTAATAGTCTTCTTTTATTTATTTTTATTGGATTTATAAGGCTGCCCAACTCAAACAATAAGACTCTGAACTGTGTACAACAGAAGAACAAACAAGCAGAACCAAATTACACAAAACATACCTAATATATAAATGTAAACATGCTTTCAGCCAGAGCATAGCGGTAGTGCAGTGACTATAGATGCATCTTGGTTTCAGAAGTCCAAACAATGCTGGGTTTTGCGTAAATGTCTGGGTGCTGTTTTAGGGACTGAATAGGAACTGGGATGTGTTCCTATTCTGACACTCTCTGCTGCTTTTTGTTAATCTCTCTTCTCCATGGACTTTTGGGAATCTGTTTCATATTTCTGTCTTATCTTGCTTGGCAACACCCACTCTTGTTCTACTTTTCAGAAGGACCGTTTGATGGGTGTTGTGCTTTTCTTTTGCTTCTGTTGTCCAAGCACAGTTCAGTAGACTTAAAAACAAGAACAGGTAAAACTATCTGAATAACAGAAAAGCAGCAGTAGCGTCTGTTCTCAGAGATACGTCAGGTACTTTCAATTGTTTTCAGAACTGTTTCTCACTCCATATGTGTCCTTGGTGATGTGAGATGTTTACATTTTATGATGGATTCTGATATTTGACAGCATACACAGAAACAACGTAAAGTGTGTTAATCAGCATGTACAGTAAGTGAGGCATTTTACTGGACCCCGTTCTAGTCTCAGTCTGCACCCACTGTTCTTTTAAAATTTTGTTCAACAGCTGCGACAAGAAGTTGTGGTCTGTATGAGAAGGGATACTGCACTGGAAACAGCACTGAACGCCAAGGCATATAAACGTAGCAAACGGCAATCCCTGCGGGAAGCTCGCATCACCGAGAAGCTGGAAAAACAGCAGAAGATTGAACAAGAAAGAAAACGCCGGCAAAAACATCAGGTGCCTATTGCTTCTACTTCTATTTGAAACAATGGTGTATATAATAGGATGCCCGAATTGATTAATAATCAGTGCATTGTGTTTATTATTAGCTCACTGGGATAAATAAAAACATGAAGATGAACGTTTGAACAGCAAGCTAACCGTAGCCAAATGTGGAGCAGCTAAATGTACCTTAGGCTGTGTCCACTGAAACACCTTCCAAATCCTTGAATAAAGAGGAAAGCTAGAAAACCATCTGCAGGGGAGAACTCATATTGAGAGAAAGAAAAGGCTTGGTTAAGAGAAGAGACGGGAAAACAGGAAAGGCATGGGCGGTAGTAGGAGAAGAACTGGAGAGGCCACCCTTCAGAAAATATAGAACCATCTAATGTATCTGTCCTATTATAGGTAGTTTTCCTTTCTCCTAAAGATATAACATATTGTGGACCCCTTGCTTTACAGTGGAATGTGGGAAAGGCCTCCATTGCTTTAAAATGATAGCTGCTAACACAGCATCTAGAGCATGGTATCTGGGAAGTGGCCACAGGGTAAGGACATTGCATAGGATTCCATTCTAAAATGCTGAGAACCTTTGTTCTTCGCTTGGAGTGTTGAGCGTCAAAGAGGTTATGGTGTTTTATCCTCAGTCCAAATGTACAGATAAAGATGATCTTCTTTAGGCTGTTAGCCTCTCTCAGATGCCCTTTCCTTTTATCTGATCATTCCCTAGGCGGCATCTCTTCCCTCTGTTCTCCAGGGTTGCCCTCACATTCCATCATATCACCTGACCTCTTTGGAGGAGACGGTGTGGATATTTAAAAAAAAATAACAAAAGTTCTATTGGTCAAGCTTGTGCTTGCCAATAAACATGGAGAGAACTGCCCTGTTTCTTCATAACCTGCAAGTGACGGGCAGGAAGCAAAGGACAAGCCAGTGTTCTGATCAGCGATCCTTTCCTCAGTTGTGGCCAGCCACTTTAACTTGACTCATTTCATATTTTACACTTCGGTTTATTTAGTATTTTACAATCAGCTTTTAAGTTTAATCCACATTTCATTCATTTTCCTTTATTCATTAATATTTCAATTTATATAGCCCCCCATCTCAAATTCATGTCTCTAGACAAGTAACAACTGTTAAACACTCCATGTTTTATTGTTGTGGGTACAACATAAAAAGAATACAGATGTAACTGGCAGCTGAGGTAAGAAAGGAGAACCAACAACAACAAATCAGCACAACCATTGCATGGGTTTTGCCACACATCCAGATCCGCAAGCATGTCTTTAAGGCATTTTCCCACCGAATATTTATTATTTACTTATTTTGTTCGATTTATATAACCTCCTGTCTCACTTACATGACTCTGGGAAGTTTGCAAATTAAACCAGCAAAAAAATAAACTTATATAAATAAAACTGAAAACAATTAAAACAATTGATCACAAACATAAAAGCGTGGAAGAGTGCCAACCAAAGCTCACAAACAATGCAGCCATCTTGCAGGCTCCCCACCTCCATGGGATCCCAAGGCTTGATGGCACAGCCATGTCTTCAGGGACTTCCTAAAGGCCAAGAAGGTTGGGGCCAATCTGGCCTCAGAGGGGGTGATATTCCAGAGCCTTAGCAGAAAAGGCTTTCCTCCTGGGTCCCATCAGATGGAGGTCTTTCATAGATGGGACCCACAACATGCCCCTTCCACTGGATCTGATGGGACAGGTAGATGTAACCGGGAAGAGGCAGTCCCTCAAATGACCTATACTTACAGGAAATGAGAAAGAGGAAAGCATTTTTAAATTACCCTTCTTCAGTTTGAGTTTACTTTTAAGTAAATTTTAAAAAAACTTTGGAAGATCCATCCCAAGCTTCCCACCTTGCATATAACTGGACCTTTTCGAATACATATTAAGCAGTAAATGCTGTGGAACTGAGCCCCCAATGATGGTTGCAGCAGCCTAACCTAATTAAGCCTTTTTACATCTGGCTAACAGAATTGGACTTGACTCTACCCCTTTCTGAACCCTGGAAGATCTTCCTTTGCTGGAGCTGCTTCTCACAGTAGAATCCAGCTAGCTTGGTGCATATTGGACCTCTGATGGTTCCCTCCACCTGAGCTATCTACATCTGAAAGTTCCAACATTCTGGAAATTTGCCAGAAGGAAAGCACAAACAAAAGCAACAAACACCATTTGGATGCCCAGAAGTCAGTCTTAGCCCCTGGAGCTGGTAAAATTCTGCAGTAGTTTTCCAGAATGTGGGCAACAGCTGACTATATAATCAGCTTTAACAGCTTTGTGAGGCATACTGTGTAATTTCTGATATCACGCTTGTAATACAAACAAGCCCTAACTCATGCTTGACCTATTCATTAAGCCGTTTTCTGTTGCTGTTTCTTTTAGGAGTACCTCAACAGCATTCTCCAGCATGCCAAGGATTTCAAGGAATACCATCGATCGGTCACCGGCAAGATTCAGAAGCTGACAAAGGCTGTGGCCACCTATCATGCCAATACGGAGCGTGAGCAAAAGAAGGAAAATGAGAGAATTGAGAAGGAGAGAATGCGACGGTTGATGGTATGGCTTTTTCGTTTCCATGCATAGAATGAACCTGACTGATCACTTGAATGTTCCCAGTTCAAAGGAATTATAACTTGGGTCTGTGTGTTTTACAGGCTGAGGATGAAGAAGGGTACCGAAAGCTTATTGATCAAAAGAAGGATAAGCGCTTAGCCTACCTGCTTCAGCAGACAGATGAATATGTGGCCAACCTCACAGAACTGGTGAGGCAGCACAAGGCTGCCCAGGTGGCAAAGGAGAAGAAAAAGAAGAAGAAAAAGAAGGTGAGTGAGCCAAATTGGTCTGCTCTGGTCAGTGACATCTCAGGCAAGCTCCGAGTAAACGCTTGGCTGAGATGCGTCTCATGTCAGTCTTGCAGGGGCCAAAATCGTCTGAGGCCTTGTATGAGAAAACAGCGTTATTTCCTGCAAAATGAAATATCGATTCAACTCCTGTGGGATTTCTGCCATTTTAATGATATACCTCTTTAAAATTATATCTGTAAATGTTGGCACCCACTTGGGGTGCCACTAAACTATGGTGCCCACTGATACTGCATTGCCCACCTCCGAAGTATGTTACGAAACTGAATCAGAGCACTTCCAAATGAAGATAATACATTTAAATAAACCTCCCTACATTATTGATTTAGAGGCCCAAACTTCTAAATTACTGTTAGAATGAAAAATCCTAACAGTAATTTAGAAGTTAAAACTGGAAAAAGTGACCTCAATGTCTTTCATCAGGCTACTGTGCTTTAAAATACTTCTCTCCATTGTAATAGATGCTTTTCCTGATCTTTATTTTTTTTTAGAAGGCTGAGGTTGCAGAAGGACAGACCCCAGCAATTGGACCTGATGGTGAAGTAAGACCCCCTCCCAACCAATTTAATTGTGGCTATAAAATGTACAGATTTTACTGCAAAATGAGTATCTGCTTTCTTATGGTAGGGAAACTGCTTTTATTTGGAGTAGCAATTGAAATGCACTGGTGTGAGCAGCTGGTTTTGAAAACTGAAAATTGTTTTAGAGGCGGCAGTTGGTGGATCGATGGATTCTCCTAAAAATTCCTTTTAGGACTTAATATTTCTGGTGCCGAAAGTATTTTCTAGCCTTTGTTTGTATCATGAATACCTGTCTACCCTGACAGATAGAAATTAGTGCATTCTGGCAACAACTGTGGTGACTTCATCTACCCATCAGTGTTGTTGGTTTATCAGCAAAAATAGTGGCTTCTACAAATAGGGCTTCCCAATTACACATTACCAGATCAAAGGACGGAGAAGTTCAGTGGGTGTGTTTGGGCCACTCACTCTCTCTCAGTCTAGCCTACCTCACAGGGGTGTTGTGGAGAACAGCTGGAGGGATGGCTGTGTATGCCACCTTGAATTCCTGCAAGAAAGGTGGTATTGAAATCTAAGAAAGAAAGGAACATTTATTTGCATATGCTTCCAAATATATATATAGATGCAAGTAATTACAATGATTGAAACAGAACCATAATACACTTTAGCACTGTGGGAACATTTCTGAGGCAGACAGTTGTGCCTGATCAGCCATGCTGGCTGGGGAATTCTGGGAGTTGAAGTCCACACATCTGAAAGTTGCCACAGTTGAGAAACACTGGTCTAGAAAGTGATCCTTTTTAGTCTGTAATTCGGTATAATCCTAAATTCCTGATTGGAACCATGGGAATGACACATCTGGAAGACAGTAGGTTGGGGAGGGCTGGTGGAATTTATGAGCCACTCTTAAACAATAGCATGCTGAGGGTACCCTATATACCACCTTAGCCAGGCAATGCTTTTGATGTCTGTTCAGCTGTATGGGCAAGTATTTGTCCTGCATTAAAGATAAGATTTTATTGTCGTCAAACACTGTTGTCTAGTTTATAACCTGTACTGCTGTCCCATGGCTACTGCTGTCCCATCCTTCTTGAGACGGTAAAAAAATCTTAAGGAAGGAAAGATGGAAGAGCCACATTGTGCCTTTAATATAGTAGTATTAGGAACTATCCATCTGGAAGCACCCTTTGTGCTTTGCAACTTTAGGTTTCCACCTTCATAGGAGTCAGCTCCACTCAACTCCCCTGGGCCTATTTTGCTCTGATAATATTGTATTCTTAATACTTAACAGACGTTTTAAAAAATGGCTACTTATAATTTTGATGAGTCCACACTCAACAAAGGTGCATTAAGCTTTTCACTCGGCTCCTGAATTTTATCAATACAACCCCGGGGGTGGGGGGCAGGGGCAGCTCCAGAGGACAAAAAGTGTTTACTTTTTTTTTTAGAAATTATACTTAAGAGATGCCATTTTTTTCTTCTCCTTCCTCTTCTAGACGTATTTTATCCTTTTAAAACTTATTTTAACAGATATTTGAAAACATAACCAAGAAAAAAGCAAAAACAAGGAATAAAAGAGCTGTATGAACCTAAATAAGAATTGTTGAAGTAACAACAGTACTGCATATAAAAATACCAATTCAGCACTTTAAAACCATTATAAAATCCAATCAATATTTGGTAACAACAAAGCCACTGAGAGTCTTTTTTTTAATTGCAACTGGATAGAAATACTTTTAATTAATAAAGAAAGGAAGGCAGCCCATATTATAAAAATCATCAGTCAGGATAAGCAATTAATAGGAGCTTCTCTCTAATCTCAGAAAGTCTGGCTGTATTATTATGAATCAGGCAAACATTAACCATGGAACTGGCAAAAATCTAATATTTTAAAGCCTTATGTTAAGAAAACTCTGCTCTTCAGATGCTGTGTAAGTCCATGTACAGAGTTACAATCAACAAATGGTTTCCAGGTTTCCAACCTGATTATTACATTTGCAACAGTTTTTGAAAATACAAATTATCTATTTTGGCAATCAACACTGGTGTAATATACCAACAAAAACATTGTGTCCCTATTTTCTCTTAGTGTTAATATTCACAGTAAATTTGATATTTATCTTCCATTGGTTAGTCCCACTGTTGCATATCAATTGCCCTGTTTAAATTGTGCATCCATTTAATCATACTATCTTTGCTTCTGAATCATATTTTGCTAACAATCTATGAGTAAACCCAGCAGGTGTTCTGAATTTTCTGTTATAAGCCTTTCAAATTCAGTCATTGTTGCTGAGTGTTCCATCTTCTTTTTATCATTCCTTTTGAACGAAACTACTTAATTTGGCGCTGCGGGTTAAACCGCTGAGCTGCTGAGCTTGCTGATCGGAAGGTCGGCGGTTCAAATCCGCGTGACGGGGTGAGCTCCCGTTGCTAGTCCCAGCTCCTGCCAACCTAGCAGTTTGAAAACATGCAAATGTGAGTAGATTAATAGGTACCGCTTCGGCGGGCAGGTAACGGCGTTCCGTTTAGTCATGCCAGCCACATGACCACGGAAGGGTCTACGGACAAACGCCGGCTCTTCGGCTTGAAACGGAGATGAGCACCGCCCCCTAGAGCCGGACACGACTGGACTTAATGTCAAGGGAAACCTTTACCTTTACTACTTAATTTGAAGATAATTGAAACCATGTAGGTATTTCTGACCAAGAAAGAGTTTCAGAAGATTTCATCTTTGTTTTATTAAAGATTAAATCTTGCAATCTATACCAATTATTATATCTCCACTGATCAAATATTTTTATACATTCACCTTCATTAAAAAGAAAAGAAAAGCAAGGGGTGATCAGTCTGGACTTCTTCTATATTTATCGCATATTTTTAGGTCCCTATTTATAATTGAGTGATCTCTTATAGACAGGATGTTTCTGTTTGTACCTGACCAAAGATACTTATGCAAGCCTTCTGGGAGTCCTGCTCCTCAGCAGTAGTAACCTAGCGATATGGTGATATAATCCAATCTCTTTTTTTCTTGTTCTTCCTCCTCCTCCTCCTGAAGTCTAACATCGTACTGCATTAGAATCATTCTTTATGTGAAACATATGTTTAACATGCCATTGTATTTCTTCAGCCTTTAGATGAAACCAGCCAAATGAGTGACCTCCCTGTGAAAGTGATTCATGTTGAAAGTGGGAAAATTCTTACCGGTACAGATGCACCAAAGGCTGGACAGCTGGATACCTGGTTAGAAATGAATCCTGGGTAAGTTGCCTACAGAATTCACAGTCATATTTTCCCTGAGAACAGAGACATGTAATATGCCTGTTCTGTGCATTTTTTCAAAAAAATAATCATAGCAATACGGTGGTATAGTGTCCTTGAGTTTCTGAAGGCTGTAGCCTGGATGTGTTGCTAGAGGACTTGCGGGAGGTGGCAGTGGACTCTGTGTCTGGAGTCTCAGCAACCTAGTCTGGTTATCAAGGCAAGCTAGCGCCTCAGTTTGCCAGACTTGAGACTTTAAAACAGGATTAGACAAATTCAGGGTTGAATAAGAGCTCTTAAACTTTCCGTGTAAAGAGGCAGGAAATCTGCAAATGCTGCTTGCCCACAAGCAGTGATGGTGCTGGGGATTTCCTAGAAGTGGATCGCTGACCAGAGTTGGGAACAGAATGATAGGGTAGATATATAACTTGGACTAACTTACAGCTCTTATGATACACTTTCATTCACTTTCATGAAATCTTCTTTCGGGAAGATGGTATTTCATCACGGGAAAGGGTTTTTTCCATTTCCATTTTCCTATTCTATTGATCTTATACTGGTTTGGAAATTTCCAATTTATATTTTGTTATTTGTGGAAGAACGGATTTGTCCTAAATGGAGTCAGTGACGTTTGAGAGTGAGCCGTCTCTCCATTTTGTTTTACACAAGTTGGGAAGTATATCTTGTATACAAGGAGGCTCCAGTGGGAATTTTTTAGAAATGATCCATTTTCTCTGTTTGGTTTTTTGAAAACCACTATTTAAAAAATTGTTCCTATAATACAGTTCTTACATTTGATGAATTTGTCCATGAGTACCCTGTGAACTGAAGCTTTGTTCTTCCCTCATCTTTGTCCCAGTTTTCCAATGACTTTAGAAGGCAGGAGTGACTCCAAGTGACTTGGCTTGTTAAAGGTATTTCTGTAGAGTAATTCATGATTTCATAATTATTTAAATAGATATGAAGTAGCACCAAGATCTGACAGTGAAGAAAGCGGATCAGAGGAGGAAGAAGAGGTGAGGAGGAATGTTCTCTTGATCCATTTGGTCTGTGTTAGATCAAAATCAGACGCGTGTGCTGTATTTGAAGCATCTTTTATCCTGGACTGAAAAGGATTGTGACGTGAACCATCTGATGTGTATTATCTGATCTTACTTATTTTCAGGTAGAGCCTTCTTGTCATCAGGAAAACAGAACTTAACTAGTGGTTCCTATTTCCCATTACATTTTGCTTTGTTCAGTTAAGTACAGTATAAATCAGGCCAGCAGTAGCTCCAATGAATGATGCTTCTCTCTGCATTGGAGCAATATAACTGGAGGTGCACGTGAGCAGTTGCATGTGGGAAAGGAGTAAAACAGACACAAGACTCAAGCAAACCTGGCTGAATCTTTAAGCCAAAAAAAAAAGAAGAAGTGCTAAGAGCCTGTACTGATAGCTTGTCCATATCTCTTATCATAGATGCTAATTATACATATATATCATCTAAGATGTCCTTTTGGACATCTTGGAATATATTGGTATAAATCTTGCTGCAGTCTGTCCTCTTAATTAAGACTGTATCGCTTCTGATGCAGGCATTAATACCTTGTTTTTGTTTGTTTGTTTTAACGTTTCTCCTTTTTGTTGGTTAACGGTTGTAATGAATCAAAAGTGAATTGAACTGCTCTGAGTTCTTACCCCAATCTTCATCCAAAAACTCCCTGAGCAGTTTTTTGAGATCAGTTACAATTTGATGGTCCCTGCTTCTGCAGGTTTTCTGTCTAAAAATGCCTCAAAAGAGGAAGGGGATGATGTGGGAAGAAGAAAAAATGCATGTCCAGGAACCAGATTTTAGTTAGGGTTCTTACAACAACCAGCTTAAATAGAAACATTTAAAGGGAATGGATAGCCCTACAGTCCCCACCCCCCATTTTTTTCCCCTTTTGCTGCTGCTAACATCTTGAGGGACTGGCTGGAGGAGGCAATCAGCAGAACCGACGGCGTGGTCCTTCATTGCCAAGGTATTTTAAGTTACATTAATGAGACTTTGGTTTTTGGCAGGAGGAAGAGGAAGAACAACCTCAGCCTTCTCAGTCTGCTCTGCCTGTAGAGGAGAAGAAAAAGATTCCAGATCCAGACAGTGATGATGTATCAGAAGTTGATGCGAGGCATATTATTGAGTACGGCTCATGTTGTGTTTTTTGTCAGCTGCTTCTTTCAGCTTTGCCTTTAAACAGAGGTGAAAAAGGAGGATAGATGCATATAGAATACTTCCCCTAAGTGAAGGAGGGCAGCTCATGCTGGAAAAGACCCATCCTCTGCCTTGGGAAGAGTAGACTCCCAATTTGGAACCAGATTGCCTCCCCCTTGCTTCCCCAGAGGACCATAGCCTGGCAAAATACAAAAGGCCAGGAGTAGAAAGAGACAAGATAGATGATGGCCCTCTCTGTCTCTGTCTCTCTCTCCCTCCCCTTGTGCAGCTTCTTCTGCAGTCTGTATTGCAGGATGGCTAAGCCCAGCTACATAGTTACCCTAGTACTCTAGTGGGGTAGCCATTGAGAACGGTGCTATCCCAGGCATTGCTCTTATTTTTTATCTTCATATTAATGCAGAAATAGATGCTGCTCTGGATCCTAGGTTCTGAAATTATAGCTGCTCCTGATTATATAAACCTTCTTTCTCCTGACAGCAACCCTCCTTAGCAGCCAATAATACATGAAAACAGTTACGTAATTGTACATGATAAAGCAGTGTTGACTTAGGAAATTTGAAGAGGACAAGGATGAAAATTGTCCATTCCAGCTGCCATTCTTTGACGGCTCCATGGTTACCAAAAGGAGAATATGTGCTGCCTAGCAACAAGGGCCAAGCTTTGTTTTCTAGAAGTGGGGCAGCTCCCACCCATACCATCTGCATTCCCTGGTTCTTCATTAGGCCTTTCTGCAAGAAAGAACCAGGAAGACTCTAGTAGACAGTGATGGGAAATATCCCCAGCTTTAGGTATTATTCAGAAGTTCTAGGCATAATCAGCCTGGAGACAGGCAACATCATTGGAGACTCCAGTTAGTCACCCAGAAGAACAGATTCTTGAATGATCCCAAAGGAACGAACCAATAGTGTGGTACAGAATTCAGCTATAACTACTCAATATGTTATTGTCACTCCTTATCCATGCACCAAGCTAGAACGTTAGTCAGAACCATCCCAAACAGGAGAGGAAGAATCCAGAGCAGATCTGAGTTCCAAGTTGTCCAGAGGCCAAACATGTTCATGACTTTTTCTAAGAAATTGAAAGCATCAGGACTAAAGTAGACAATGTAAACATCCACATCCCTGTCCCTAAAACAGGTGGTAGCAGGGAGGGACATTTTGCCAAGTGGTTCTTAAACTGTATGTGTCCCAAAAAAGAACATTCATACACAGTTAAACCCCCAAAGATAAGGCAATGCTTGTGTTTTGTTCTGCTCCCTCACACCTAGCAAGAATTAACTTTCTTTGAACTCTCCTAAGATAGCAGTTGCATTGCCAATAAAGTTAACAATCCCATTCTATCTTTCTCATTCCCTTGAAATCTTTTCTTAGGAATGCCAAACAAGATGTTGATGATGAGTACGGTGTGTCCCAGGCCCTGGCAAGGGGGTTGCAGTCTTACTATGCTGTGGCTCATGCAGTCACTGAAAGGGTGGACAAACAGTCGTCCCTCATGGTGAATGGTGTCCTTAAACAATATCAGGTAAGAACCAGAGAGTGATTCCTACCACTCAGTCAAGGAGGCCGAGCCTGGATGTACCAATTCAGTGCTTTGAGCTGCTCTGTAGAACAAGACCATGATTTTCTCTCTGTAGGCCATGTAATGTGTATGTGTTTCTTTGTCCCATCCATAGATCAAAGGTTTAGAGTGGTTGGTATCGTTGTACAATAATAATCTCAATGGCATCCTGGCTGATGAAATGGGCCTGGGTAAGACAATCCAGACCATTGCTTTAATTACATACCTCATGGAGCACAAACGAATCAACGGACCATTCCTCATTATTGTACCTCTGTCGTAAGTATCCCTCGAAGATGGGTGGGCAACTCTGAGACTTTGTGTACGTATGAAAAAGCACTGTTACTGTGTGCAGATGGAAGGTGTTAGTGGGATGCAATTTAATAGGAAAAATAAATTCATGCTTTCAGAAATCTATGGCCCAGGCTAACATGACTGAAACTTCCAGGGCAACAGAAGCAGCATGTGGTGTGCTGTAGTAACTGTTACAAAGAGTGGGCAATAAAAAGTAGGACAACAGAATTTAGCAATAGCAACAACAAATGACTGAGGAAGTATCTTTACTATGAATGAGTAAATTTACAAGTTCAGTTTGGGCACTGTAGATATTGATGTTCAGTGACTGTGGTTGAGAAGCCAAACCATCACTTACGTTGCAAGCATAAATTCCAACCATGATTTGTGATCTGTGACTTGGTTCATATAACATGCTAAGCCAGAAGTTGGCATCTTGTGATATTGCCTGAAATCTCACAAAATTAGTACAATTTCACCCTGATCCCATGTGAGCATAGTGAACTGAGAAATCTTCACATCTTAAGAAAAAAAAATTTTTTTAATTTAAGCTAGTGTAGGAGGTGAATTTGCTTTGATTTGGGGATTTATTTATTTATTTGCTTGTTTATCAAATTTGTCACCGCCCATCTCCTCCAACCGGAGGGACTCTGGACAGTTTACAATACAGAATAAATATACAATAAAATTCGAATAAATGTACAATAAAATTCAAATAAAATCCCATTAAAACTAAAACTAAAACAATTTCTTAACTACCCCAGCTCATAAAATCCAGATGGCTATGATCTCTTCAATCATTATGTAGGAGGGGCACTTTAAGGCACTAGCCAACCCCAAGTATGTCGATTTTCCTCCCTGCCCCAAGCCCAGTGGCAGAGCCAGGTCTTCAACTTCCTCCGGGGGACTAGGAGCGATGGGGCTGATCTCACCTCCGGGGGCAGGATGTTCCAAAGGGCGGGCGCTACTGCTGAGAAGGCCCGCCTCCTGGACCCTGCCAGATGGAATTCTCTTATCAACGGGGTCCGCAGCATGCCCTCTCTGCATGACCGGGTGGGACGGGCTGATGATAACGGGGAAGAGGTGGTCCCTCAGGTAACCCAGTCCCATGCCATGTAGGGCTTTATAGGTGATAACCAACACCTTGAATTGGACCCGGAAGCAAACTGGTATCCAATGCAGCTCACATAGCAAAGGTGTTATGTGCGCCCTTCTGGGGGCGCCACAAATAGCCCACGCAGCCACATTCTGGACCAGCTGAAGCTTACGGATACTCTTCAAGGGTAGCCCCATGTAGAGTGCATTGCAGTAGTCTATATGAGAGATAACAAGGGCATGTTGTTATTTATTTATTACATTTATGCCCTGTCACAACCCCACAGGACTCTCAGTGACTTTGCAGAACTACAGAAGTCACTAAAACATCCACAGTGTGGTTAAAATCATTTAAAACCTAAGACACGCAAGCCAGAAAACCCCAAAGTGTCAAATCCCCAATGCCCTCCAGAAGAGCTCCATCTTCAGTTGCTTCCAGAAGCTGGCCAAAGTCAGGGCTAATCTAAGTTCTGGTGGGAGGCCATTCTTGAGGGCCAAGCACTCCCCGCCCTCCCAACTCTCAGAAGAGGGGAACCGACAGCTGTCTTCCCCGGCAAGATTGACTAGGTCAGGCTGACTTTAGTGGACAAACTCTAGTGGGGGTTGAACTAGAAGACCTCCAAGGTCCCTTCCAACCCTGTGATTCTATGAGCTCTGTCCTGAAGGTAACCTAGAAGGCAGAAGGTATACCCTTGATACACACAACAACAGACACAATGACCTGAGAAAGAACTAATTTAATCCACAACATGATGAGCCATAAAGTTAAGACAGTTTTTACAAAGATGCTTTTTTCTTCCGTTCTGTTTGGTTTTGACTTAGCTCTGGATGTGAACTCAGTCATTGTGATCTGTTAACCGTAGTTTTTAGCTTCTGAGTCTCATGCCACTTCGTGTCTTCTGCTGCTGATCAGCTGATGTCCTATGGGCTGGCTTGATCTTATTGATCAATAGTCTCAGGTACAGCTTAAGGTATGCGGCTTCTTCAGCTACCTTTGGGCTGCTGACCGCTGTTTTTACCACGTGTTGCGCTGCTGCTTCCTCTGGTGTTCTGCCTAGAAATATTCCCATCTCCTCATTTTTTTTCATTGTTCCCTATGAAGCAAAAAATCATTCAGTACTAGAAAATCAGACATCTCACTGGAAGCACTGATCATGAAGGCAAAACTTAAATATGTTGGGCACATAGTGCAGCAGCCAGAATCTTGGAAAAAAACCTAATGCTTGGAAAGTCAAAGGCAATGGGGAAAAAGGCTGGCAGAAGCTAATGCAGTAGACACTGTTGCTGATATCATGAGCATGACTGTGCATGAAATCAAAGGATTGCACTGACAGACAATTCTGGTGAACTGTTGGCCATCAGCCGTGGACAGTTGCACGTATGTTTTTCACTCATCTCTTGTTTTCTTGTACTGTATGAGAACATTGCAACATTTGAGCATAGTGGTGTGCTCAAACATCAGAGCTATCAGTGAACTAATCCCAGGATAAAAGTGTAGGACTTTTACTTCAGTTGTCCTCTTTGGGCTTCCATCTTTACAACAGACTCAGGAACTGGAGGTGGAGCTGTGACCTAAATCATAGTGGGAGCATGTGGTGCAGGCCAAATCAAAATGTATGGATTTGCCTTTGCATACACAGCCCAACTATGGTTTCACATTTTCTTATGCCAGCAAATTGGCAAGCTTGCCTTGTCACTTCAAACACTCCAGGAAATCACTTAAGCTTTGTAATATGGGTTGACATGGTGGTGTTTATGACCACTAGCTTACAAAGGCCAAGAAATGTAAAACTGTGGTGTGCTTTCCTAGAATCCCTGCATCCTGGAGTAACAGGCTAGGTCAGAGTTAGGCCACGTGATGCCCTGCAGCTGTTTACAGTTCCAACTTCCATCAGCAGAATTACAATGGCCAGTTGTAAGGGCTTTCAGGATTTGTGTTCCAAGACCTCTGGAGACCATGAGGTTGTCCACCCTTGGCTTGACAGTCCCATTCAAGTCTGTTTTCTTTGAACTGACTTAGTTTAAAACAGGTGGGTAAAACTTGAGAAATGGAAACCCTTTGGACAAATGCTTTATTTGAAATGCCATAAAGAATGTAACTACTAAGGACTAGCATCCAAAGAGTGTTAAATAGTTATTTAATGTTTTGCAAGAGGGAGCAAAATAATTAAATTCATTTAGCTGCATGAAAAGAAATGTTTGACAGTGGCAGGTTCCATCTGATCAGCCAGCAGATACGACTACAATTTTCTACTACACTTCTAAAAAATTGTTTATTTTTGGAACACTGACAAATGATTGTGATACCAATATTAACATTAATGTTTACAGTTTTATAGAGTTTTCAGTTATTTCTTAAAATGATATAATGAACCTAGTTCTGTACATTAATTAATTAATGGAATAATTAATTTTAAATTTTATGATAATTGTAAATCCTTTGTTTATTTACTGATACTTGTTCTTCATCTGTTTTTTCCACCTTCTATTTAAACAAATTATTAATTTAAAATAAATGCATAAAATTTATGTGAGACTTTGCAGTTTTTATTCATTAAACGTATTGTGGTTATGAGACTTAACTTTGAATTACTCTCTTGAAACAAGTCAGAAGCAAATTGTTTTATAAAATGGAATTCTCACTGTTTTTCTGTTTCAGAACTCTATCAAATTGGGCTTATGAATTTGATAAGTGGGCTCCTTCTGTGGTTAAGGTCTCATACAAGGTAAATATCAAGATTGAGATTTTCATTTTCAATTTTAATCAAAAACATTGTCAAAATCTTTCTCTTGATTTGGAGTGCCGTTTCTTTAGTGCCACCTTCTGTCCTTGGATGTATGAATGAAAGTACCTCATTGCTGGACCACTCCTGTCTGTAAGGGCTGAATGCCTTCATCAGATCCTCCACCCCCAATCAGCTCTTTTAGTTTCTGATCTCTGCTTCCCTTTTCCTTTCAAACTTTCTGTTTTGTTTATTTTTCAAGTTTCTGTTTCTCCTGAATTCTGGACTTTGCCTCTTAGCTTCCCAGACCTTTCAACCAGCCCCACAAAGCTTATTCCTCTCCAGAACCTCTGTGAAGTTTAATTCTGCGCCCTTCTCTGGGCTACTGATTTCTTTACCCATCAGGTGGACAGTTGATAAAGCAGGTCAGTCAAGTCATTTCACAGCCATAGATGCAGTAAACAGCATAGATTAAATGTCAAAACCCTGTGCTTAGATTTTCTGTGTGTGTGTTGTTTGGTTTTTTTTTTAGGGCTCTCCAGCTGCAAGACGGGCATTTGTACCTCAGCTTCGAAGTGGAAAGTTTAATGTTTTGCTTACTACATATGAATATATCATCAAAGATAAGCACATTCTTGCAAAAGTGAGATTTCCCTGTTCCTGTATTCTTTTATTTATGTGGTTCTATTTGTAATGTTTTCTCTTAAAAGGCAACCAAGAAGAAGTTCATTTAGAACACTGTTTTTCAAACTTGACAACTTTAAGATATGTGGACCTCAACTCCCAGGCTGGCTGGGGATTTCTTAAAGTTGCCAAGTTTGAAAAATACTGATTTAGTACAACAGAAAAATACCATAAATAAACAAATATACAATCAAAAAACAGTGGCAGCCATCAGTAACATTAAAACAGCATTAATGTGCATTGTGGTTTATACAGACAAGCATGATTTGTGTCCCAATCCTAAATGTCAATATATTCATGTATGTACTTTGTGTACTTTAAGATTTGCCTGGGAAGTTGAGAAAACATCCTGGAAGAAGTCAGTGGCAAATCACTTCCATGTTGTTACCAAGAGGGCATGTTTGTGTAATCATCAGAAATCAAGGAGATTTTACTTTGGTTACTTTAGGCTATTATCAGTTGGGGGGGGCAGGGAGTGTGTAGAGTGTGTGTGTGTGTGTGTGTGTGTAACTACATTTGAGTGGGTTGGAGAAGCTTCTGCTGATTTTTTGTAGGTTTTTTTGTTTCTTTGTTTAGCAGCATCCCAACAAATTTTCAAAGACTGGTTTGTAACAACTGATTCACAACTTCATGGCTGTGACTAAATTCAAGGAGCATGTGATCGCTCCTACTAAGCATAGCTTTGCCAAACTGTGGAACCATGGTGGTTGGCCTGTCTCGAAATCTACCAAATAAGAAATGAATAAACTTTATGAGTTTGAGTTAAATGAGTTGCTCTAAAAATAGTGTTTCTCTGCAGCCTATATGAATTTTATTTTTCCTTATTTAATATTTCTGGTAGCATCTGTGATACAGAATATATAAATTAATGGCATATTGAGGGCTCCTATTTCACTCCTCTCAGAATATACTGTTTATCTAAGGGCATTTTTAAACCAAACCAAGTCAGTAGCAATCTAGGTCAGTCGTTCTGTCCCTTTACTGTGAGAATGTGTCCTAGGGGAAGAAGCTTGTATTCTGGAATTCAGGCAGATTCTAAGACAAGTTGTCAACTTGTATCATCAGATTCGTTGGAAGTACATGATTGTTGACGAAGGTCACCGGATGAAGAATCACCACTGCAAGCTAACCCAGGTTCTGAATACACACTACGTAGCCCCACGTCGTTTGCTGCTGACAGGGACTCCACTGCAAAATAAGCTACCAGAACTATGGGCTCTGCTCAATTTTCTCCTTCCAACTATCTTCAAGAGTTGTAGCACGTTTGAACAGTGGTTTAATGCTCCATTTGCCATGACTGGAGAAAAGGTAAGTGCCAGAAGAAGCATCTAACTTTTTGTTTTTCAGCCAAGGCCTTGTGAAGCTCTTTAGTTCTGCAGCCGTCCTCCAGGAGGTTCTTTCTGGACAATGGCAGTCTACTTCCAGCATTTCATATGTCGATGAAGATTCTCAATCATCCAGGTGGAATTGTCTGTAGGCTGAGTCATGGCAACTGGATTTCTTTCTTTTGGGTTGAAACATTTCGCTGCTTGTCCAAGCAGCTTCTTCAGTCTGGGCAAAGTTTGGTGAGGGGACCCCTTATATGTCTTCCAGGGTGGCTGCATTGTCCCTACACCTGAATGGCTGTTAATTGTGCCATGGAGGTGTGGACTGCCTTTGGAATGTCTTACTCCTAGATCCTTTGTTCATCCCCAAGTGGATCGTTAAGAGTGGCCTTCCTGGTGGTCTTAATCTTCCTGGGGACTGATGAAAGAGCAGCATGAAAAATGGGGGACAAGTTGTGTCTGAGGCCTCCGCCTCTATTGAGGGAAGGATTTTCCACTTTGGCATAAATGGATTCCTTAACCCCTCTCTCAAACCACCCATCTGTCCAAAATGTGGACATTGTTGTCCTCAGATGAGTGTCCTTTTTCTTTTAGATGAAGGTAAACTGCTGATTCTGGTCCTGTGGTGTTGCTTCTCCTGTGTTGGGCCATCATGAGCGAGGGATTTTAGGAGTAAGACATCCCAAAGACAATCCCCACCTCCATTGCCCAATTAACAAGCCATCCAGGTGCAGGGACAATGCAGCCACCCTGGAAGATATATATGGGGTCCCCTCACCAACCTTTGCCCAGACTGAAGAGCTACTTGGACAAGCAGCGAAACGTTTCAACCAAAAGAAAAGAAATCCAGTTGCCATGACCCAACCTACAGACAATTCCAGCATTTCACTGTCTCTGGTGCAGACTAGTCTCGTCCACTTAGGAACGGATTTTGCTTACTTTGTGGTGGAGTTGAGTTAGGAAGAAAGGAGTTGGGGTTCCTCGGTGTATCATGATATCTTACATACATAACTCCAAATAGTCTGATTACAGTAGTACAGTACAGTACAGAATTCCCCAAACCTTGGGGTTTTATTGCTGTCCTTTTTTAAAAAAAATGTGAGTTTTGTTTCTGAATGGATTGTTGATTTTTTTTTCCCCGAGCGGGCTACACCCTCCTAAAGGATCAAGCTTGAAAGATGGAAATATTCTTGGATTGCCTGAGTTCAGATCTCATCTTTAGCAATCTAGAGAATTTTAGCATTGCTGTTAACAGGATCAAATGTTCTTACTTGGTTGCGCTAGCTAACCAGAACAGCTAAATAAACTAAGTATTTTAATCGTGTTTTTATCAGTGTTATGCATGAACTGGGATTCTAGCTTTTTTTTTTCTCTTTGTAAGCCAAAGGAAATAACATGGTTTGTTCCTTATATGTGACTTTACTAACTTCTCAGATACAAAGCTGAGTTTCTGTTTCACCTAGAATGCTAAACAAATTATGGGTAGGGTGTATTTGTTTACCGTACTTGTATGCCACCTGATCCCAGGAAAGCCAGCCAAAGCCAGTTGGATCAGTTGGAGCTCTTTGTTGGTACATCAAGCACTTATTTCTCATATTAGCCCACAGTTCTAATCTGGTTTGACATGACTTCTGTGTGAAATATTATTTCACTGATTCGTCTCCAGCTTTCTAAACTTAACATGTTACTTACAGCAATTAATTACCAATTAATTTCACATGTTGTGCAATTAATTTCACAAATCTATGGTTTTGATAAGTTTGGATATATAATTAATGATAGATTTTTCTCTTATTCTGCATGTTAAAAGTGATCTATATTTTCCTAGTGTCATTGGAGAAGGATGTTTTAAAAACTGGTGTTTCCTTATATTGGTGTGTGTTTTGATACAGGTGGATTTGAATGAGGAAGAAACTATTCTAATTATTCGTCGTTTGCACAAAGTTTTGCGCCCCTTCCTGCTAAGAAGGTTAAAGAAGGAAGTAGAAGCACAGCTACCTGAAAAGGTAACTGTATACACCAGAGACTATTCCAGGTTCTTTCTGGAATCTGTTTGGCTCATGGAAAGTAGTGGCTTACCACTAAGCTGATCCCTTTATAATCTGATAGCTGCACTTCATTTTTTAAGAAAAGATTCTGTTGGTCAAGAAAATTGTCTAGTAGCTCAGGATGTGATATTCAAGAAGGGGCATGGCTTAATAGAAGAGCTGGTGTTTGTTACTACTTGATGCCACTAAATAAAAATGGCTTAGAACAGCAATGCTGAGAAGGACCTGGACCTGGACCTGGACCTGGACCTGGACCTGGACCTGGACCTGGACCTGGACCTGGACCTGGACCTGGACCTGGACCTGGACCTGGACCTGGACCTGGAAGGAAGAAGAATATTGCCAGGCTAGATGGACTGTTGGCTCTAGTGTTTGTGTAAAAAGGAAAAATGCTAAGAGGTTGCTGCTAAATGTCAGATGTGAGCAGCCCCTTCATGTGCATTTGATTTCTTTGCTAGTAATGTTGTGCCTGTTTTGCTGAATTCTGGTTAGTAGCAGCACCCCATCTCCACAACAGAGCCAGGGCTCTGCCAAGAAATGTCTGGTCCCTCATTTTCAGCAGATGCACTGCTGCTTTTCTCTGTGGATCTGCAAGAGGTAGAGAAAGACTCACATTGGCTTTGATCTATGTTTTGATAAGAGATTTGAGATGAAGAAGTCAGAAGAAGCTGATACCTATAAAGACTCTCAAAATTCTAGATCTCTTTGACCATAGACATTGAAGGACATTATTATACAATTTCATCAGAATAACAAAACCTGCTTCATGATGTTGTGATGAGACAAACTACCCCTTGTGTATTTGTATGCATTATCACAACACAGATACAAAAGAGGCATTATGGTATTACAAATATGTTTGTCATTTACCTCCCTAGCCAACACCCCCAGAAACTCATGACTTTTTAAAGTAAATTCTCAGCAAGAAACCTGTAACATTATTTGGCAAGAACTAGATTACCTCTATGTCAATATTGCCATAGTCCTATAAAAATAGCCAACATTACCAGATTGTTCACATTGCCTGAAGGTTTGGTATCTGCTTCCAACAGTCCAATTTGATCCTCCAAACATGGAAGTCATCTTTTAGTCATATTAGAGGAATTTCCAATCAAAATTTTTTCTGTGACTCTTTGCAGTTCTTGTTAAACTCTTGGGAAATACATTATTTTTCAGGGTTCAAGTTAATAGGTTTTCAAGGTTCAAGTCTCACTTTAGGAATGCCTGCAGAAATGATCAAATCAAGTGGAGAACACTTCTCCAGGATGACCAGCTACCATGGTCCATTGTGCCTCATTATGAAAATTAAATCTACAACTGTTTGCACAACCACAAGAAATTAATCTGAATAGATTAGACTGTCTGGGGAAAACAGTAACTGAAGTATCTCAAAATTGATGCACCTCAAACCTTCCCAAGCTTTGTTATATTTTTTTAAAGATGTTTTATCCCGCCTTTATTATTTTTTATAAATAACTCAAGGTGGGGAACATACCTAATACTCCTTCCTCCTCCTATTTTCCCCACAACAACAACTCTGTGAGGTGAGTTGGGCTGAGAGAGAATGACTGGCCCAAGGTCACCCAGCCGGCTTTCACGCCTAAGACGGGACTAGAATTCACCGTCTCCTGGTTCCTAGCCTGGTGCCTTAACCACTAGACCAAACTGGCTCTCGTTGCTTGCCCTGCTTCAGAATCAGCCCAGAAATATCCCCTCCCACATTTATCCAAAAGTACTCTAGCAATATATTAATGTATACAATATTTAAGCTGCTTTACTACAACTAATTGCAAGGCTATTCATAAAGCTTTTGTCAAATTCATGTTTATTATCTAATGCAGTAGTGGGGTACCTCTGGCTCATAGCCAAAAGTGATCCACAGGGCCTTATCATCTGGTGTATGAACTCCTACTTCAACTTCTCTCCCTGCCCCTTTTGCACAGCAATTAGGCTGGTCCCCTCCCCCTGTGGAAACTTTCTTCTCTCACTCAATATTGCACAAGGGAAAGGATGTCACAATTAGAGAGACAAGCTAGAGAGAGAAAAGTTAATTTTCCTTTTCCTAAACTCTGGCCTACTCTAGAAAATACTTGAAAAGATAAATGTTCAAGCCTAATTATGGTATTGAGTATACATGTGTGTATATATGCATACTTTTATGGGGGGGGGGTTTCTTTAAGAAATGAGCATGGATCTCCTACTTCACTTTTTCTTTGACCCTACCCACCATTACCCTGCACCATCCAGAAAGATAGTCACAAGGAATATGGCACTCAAGGTTTAAAAGGAGGCCTGTCCTGACTGAATGCATAATTAGTGGGACTTTCTGACGAAATCTTTACAAATTGTCATCCAAATACCAGGACCCTGTTCTCCACATCTACTGAGGCTGGAAACAAAATACTACAGGCATAGGGAGGTGCCGTAGTACACTGATCCAGTGTACATATTGGGGGTAGCTCTAGTTTAGGATTGTAATCAGTTCTCATTTTTCAGCTCTGCCTAAAAACTATGGAGATTTAATCTAGAACATGCACTGTGCTCTACAATGAAGCTGTATCCCTAACCAAATAAATTTTAAAGGTGCCGCTTCAAGGTTATCAGAAATTTGAAGAAGTCCCAAATCTCAGCCACCACAGGATGCTGGGTTCCATGCAGAGTGAAAACAGTTTGCATTTTAACGAACTCACGTGTCTTTTCTCTTCACAACAGGTAGAATATGTTATTAAGTGTGATATGTCGGCATTACAAAGAGTACTTTATAGACACATGCAAGCAAAGGGAGTGCTGCTTACAGATGGATCTGAGAAAGACAAAAAGGTTTGGAGAACGGATTTTTACACTAATGTGAAAAAAGGGGTGGCCATCGTTTTGCTGGGTTGATTTATCAGCTTCTTGAACCTAGCGTATTTGGACTAGAACTCCCAGCATCCCCAACCAGCCAGATTACTTCCTTTTTGGAGCTCAAGACAGGACACAAAGGCTGGACCTTTTCATGGCTGGCTATCACCTAGCTCTCCACTGCGGTTCACAGAGAGGCTCCACAGTGGAGAAATAGGCTTGTGATCCCAGCCTGGAAAGGGGCAGCACACGAAAACGGAACTGCGGTGGGAGATTTGAGTTTCTAGTATGTGGAGTGTTCCACAGGTAGTCAGAATGAGGCACAGACCAGTGAAACCACATTTGCTAGTTTTGAGAGTAATATTCAGATGAGTAATAGAATTCCATTGGCATACAAGTCGTCATACTGTAAGAATTTCTGGTCGTAACAGTGCTTTAAAGCACAATGGTTAAAACATTCATTCGCCCCCAAATTTGAAGCCATATCCAAGTGGTTGGGTCCCCTGGTGGTAGCATTCATTTTTTGAGATCCTTCATTTTTTAATTTTTAATTCATTTTTATTGCTTTTTAATTAACAACCGAAAAAAGAAAAAAAACAAATCACAAAAATAATAGTAAGGTACACTATCAAGGGAAAAAAACCTTTAAAAAGTGCAATTATAAAAAAAAATGAAGAACTATAACAAAAGAAAAAAAAAACTTGAGATCCCCCTGAGATCCCTTTGAAATGATGTTGCTGGGTAGAGGCTGCAAGACAGTAGAAATACTTAGAAGAAATTTGTGGAGCCATAAAAAAAGTTTATACGGGCTTATACCCCTTCCTCAGATGCTTTATGTACTTAGTTTATCTGATGAGAACTTCAGCCCAACCAAAATAATAGCAAAACAAAACAAAAAACCTTGGGGAAATGAAGCTTAATACAGTGGATGTCCCATTTTTAACGTCTGGCTCCTTTTTCGGTGTCATACTCATATGCCTATAACTATCCGACATTTGCTCTGTGGTTTGAACCCTGGGCAGGGAGTAACAGGCGCATGGCCATATACGTGTTGTATAAATAGTTTGTCTCCTTCAATATTTTCCACGCTCTTTTTTTTTTTTGCAGGGCAAAGGTGGTACAAAAACACTAATGAACACCATTATGCAGCTGCGGAAGATTTGCAACCATCCATACATGTTTCAGCATATAGAGGTAAAGATGTGGCATTGTTAAAGCGGAGACTAGTGAAGAGGAAAGATGGTGGAGCAAATGTGTTGAAGGGTGGGTTAACTGGGAACGTGTGTGAATAAGTTACTACCATTTCTCACTTCGTGTAATGCTGACCCTCTCCCAGTGTATCCTTCTGATTAGGATACCATCAACCCAATGCCTTGGCTAGGCAGCTATATGGAGATTTTCAGACAGTTGTATGCATTTTGTTATTTTTGTTCCTCAAGCAAATGGCTCTTAAGGATTATTTTGTAGCAGTTGTCTATCCCTTTTCTCCCCACCCTGGCACCTAAAAAGTTGCACGCAGTTCTCCAAACTGGTATTTATGGAGTTCTGCAAGGAGGGGGAGGAATCTTTAGTTTCTTTTAATGGCTGAAGGTGTCTAGAATGTCATAATTCATGACTTTCCCTCCTTCCTCCAGATTTATTCCAAAATTTGCACAGCTGATGGTTAATATTTGGTTATTCAATATGGTATTGTATGTACAGCATTTCAGGCAGCCTTCCACAATCTGGTAGCCTTAAAATGTGTTGGACTTCAATAATTTCCAGTTAGTGTATTTGGAGAGCACCAAGTTGGGGAAGCCTGACAGAGCAAGGAGTAGGTTAGTTGACAACAGGACTTTGCATTATAACTCCCTGAGCACTTGGAAGTTTGCATTCATGAAATGTGTTGGTCCGTATCTCCAGCAAGCAAGCAAAGATCTCCAGCTCTTTTGAAAATAATTTTAAACATAATCAAAATTTCTACTTGAAGTTTATTAATTTAAATGTTAGAAAGGCTATCTTAGCTACCAGGCCTAAGATGTGCAGTACAAGTCTTCCAGACTATTAACCATCAAAATGCCTCTTGAAGGTGGGGAAAAAAACTCTCTACTGTTTTATCTGGCATCCTTTCTTCATCTTTATGTGGGGTTCCATACTTTTTGTTACAGGAGTCCTTTTCTGAGCACTTGGGCTTCACTGGAGGCATTGTGCAAGGGTAAGTTGGCTACTCCAAAGCATTTGAACTGTGTGGTGTGTTTTCTTTATGAAGACTTAACGGACTGAGCCAGTAATGAACGAATGGAAAGAGTTGTTGCTTTCATGCCTGGCTTCTTAACTTTCAGAGGCATCCCCCACTTGGATTTGATGGATAATCCTGGCACTTTTTACTATTTCTAATCATAGAAATTAATATTTTGGGAATGGTGCTCATTAAGGTCTTGGGCTACCTTAGAAGCTTCTCTGGATTTCCTTAATTTAAGATCAGTACAGGTAGTCCCCGCTTACCAACCACTCATTCAGCAACCATTCAAAATTGCAATGGCACTGAACAAGTGGTACTTACAACTGGAGCTCAAAGTTCCGACCATCACAGCACCCCTGCAGTCACATGATTGCGATTTGGGCACTTGGCAGCCAGCTTGCACTTAATGATGGTTGCAGTGTCTCACAGTCACGCAATTGCCATTCTCAGCCTTCCCTGCTGGCTTCCCACGAGCAAAGTCAATGGAGAAGACAGCAGGGAAGGTCACAAGTCACTCTGGTAAGTCCTCCCCGGCCTTCCTATGCTCACACCCCACCCTGCCATCCATTCCCCTGGCCTTCCTTGACTTGTTCATGGCCTGTGCCAGGCATCCCAAGCCCTTCTCTGGCCTCCCCCAACATGTGTGACCCGTGCCAGCCCTCCCAGGACCGCCCCCGGCCTCCCCCACTTCCCTGTGGCAGCCCCACCCCCAGCCTCCCCCACTTCCCTGTGGCAGCCCCGCACTCCTTACTTGGGAGTCCTGCTGCTTCCTGCTTAATGACCCACGCGTCTTGGGGTTACGATGGCAACTGGGACTGCCAGGATTGTCATCCCTAAGCAATGTGGTCACATGACATTGCGCTTTATGACCGCATTGCTTAGCAATGGCAATCCCAGTCCCAATTGCCATTGTAACCTGAGGACTACCTATTTGTAGAGAATAGCTACTGTTCATACTATTCATAAGGGCAACAGCAAAGCTTGGTCTATTCATACGAGCAACTAGGGTATCCTGGGATGAGGTTTTTCAAACTTAGGAGTGCAGGACTTCTGTGGCCCAAAAAAAAAGACTGCTCAGCAAAGGAATTGATATGGAAGGGGAATCCTGAAGTTAAAACATGTGAAACTCACTGTTTTGGTGCAGAAAAAATCTTCCTGTTTCTCTTTCTCATACACAACTTAGACTTGACCTGTATCGTGCTTCTGGGAAATTTGAGCTTCTAGATCGTATTCTTCCCAAGTTGCGAGCTACCAACCACAAGGTATTGCTCTTCTGTCAGATGACCTCCCTCATGACCATAATGGAAGATTATTTTGCCTACCGTGGCTTCAAATACCTCAGGCTAGATGGTGAGTTTGGCAGTGGGACCTACATGCTGTGATAAAGTTTCACTGGGAGATACCTATTCGAGTTGGCAACAGAGATTACTTGAAGAGTCACTTAGGTTATGGGGTTTGGAGCTGCACACAAAAACGTGGAACACACTAACTTTGGTCCCTTCGCATTTTACGTATGTACTGTATGTGCAGGTTGCCATGTCAAGCCACCACGTTGGCAGTGGTCATGCACTAAGAATGCAGCCATTTTTGTCATATTCTCTTTGCACAAGCTCCTTTCTTCTCAGGCCTAGGGTCTAGATCCCTTCTGTGAAGAGCAGGAGATAAGCGCTAAGCCTGGGGGAAAAGGAGGATATAGAGGGTGGTGGCAACACCACTTATCCAGCAAGATGGATTCCAGCTAGGTGGTTCTTAACAGGGTTAGTACACACAGGCTGCTTAGAACTGCTCTCTAAGACCTTGGGTTGATGTTAGTTTGAAATTTTTATAGTGTAGCTTTAGAAAGGATTTCATTGCTCTCAAGTTTCATATCATTGCCCCATGAGACCTCTCCTGTCAATATATCATAAACCACATAAAAAAAACCTTTGTACTTCCACTGTGGGTGTTGAGCTCCTCTTTAAAAGTAGATTTGACTCATTCTCTTTGTGTGGGGGCAAAGGGAAGTTCCCTCCAGTGCTGGTGTGAACCATTTGAAAGTATGTAATTAAGCTGGACTAGCTGAGACTTAGAAACCATGAACTCTGATCCACCAACAGGTAGAAGCTTTACAGTGAGAGACCCAAACTTGAACTAAGGAGGAATTTCCTGACTGAGAGAGCTATTGAGCAGTGGAACAGCCTGCCTCCCGAAGTGGTGGGTGCTCCATCATGGAGGTTTTCAAACAAAGGTTGGACAACTACTTGTCCAGGATGGTGTGAGGATTTTTGCACAGGGCAGGGGGTTGTACTAGAAGTGTTCCAAGGTCTTTTCCAACCCTATGATTCTGTGATAAGGAATTTTCCTACATTTTAAAAAACTTCCTTAAGTATGGCACTCAAGCTAAGAAACTTATAGCAGTCACCTAGGAACATTTTGTAAACAACCCCCCTTCCATGAAAGTGACAATTGTACAATGAGACATACCTTACTAGTGGTAATTGTAGTGTGTGAATTGAAGGATGCTGTCATGAGTACTGAGGGTGAGCAGGAGGGGGCCCCTATCCAGGGGGAAAAACGCATGCCTAGTTTGGAGGCTTTGAACTGTCCTTCAAAGAAACTCAGAGCAGACCCGCCTTGAGTTTTGGGTATATCTGCGTGGGTTTCCCACGGTCTTTCAGTTTGGCAGGATTTTCTGTCTACTAGAGTAAGGCAATAAACACTAGAGACCAAGTCACTGCCTTCAGCGTGGTTCTTCACTCTGAGATAGGACAGATGCATTCATTAAAAGAAACACAAATTGCATTCGGCAACATTATATTTTTTTCTTTCAACCTCTACAGTGGCCCAGGTTCCTTCATTTGGTTAACTTTTCCATTTCCAACTTGCCATTTTTCTCCCTCAAACCAGTGTGTAATGGAGGATCACTTTTCCCAATGACTCTTCTTATTAATGCTCTCCTGAAGTTTTGAATCTCTTTTCAATAAGAAATACTTTAAATCTCTTTCTGATCCTAAAGTACCATTGATTGAATGGGGAGCCTGTCGTACATTCTGGTAGGTATAATCTACAGTGACATATTTTTGATCTAGTTCCAGTAGATTAGTCCTGTTTAGCCAGGGCAACATTTCTTTCTCTCTTTTTAATTTTTCCTTTTCCACTCTTGATTGAGGTTTTGTTTTTTAATCCAGCATTAATTTGCCCTTCTGTAAAGAAGGAGATCAAGAGTGAACCTTGAGCTTCTCTCTCTCCCCATAAGGTTTGTGCAGGAGAAGGGAAAGAGGTATTTACAGAGTGCCTATGAATGAATGCCGTGTAGTCTGAAGTATTTGCAATCTGGTGTGATATATAGCCCTGTGTCCTAATCTGCTAAAGATTATGATTAAACTCTAACATTATTCAAAAATGATGGTCTCTTTGTGGTTGCCCACTTAAGACTATAATTAACAGCCGCAGTGCTCTGACAGATTAACCTGCTTCATGTCATCATTACTGGCTGAGGTTGCTGGTGTTGAATGAAGGCCTGGATGTTAATTAATATTATGAACTGGGCATTACAGGCCTGTCCCAATAGTTTTGTTAAAGAATGATACAGGGGGAAATATCTGGTATCTGTTAACTGCAGCTTCTCTCAAGTGTTCATTTTTAGCTTATTCTCCATTTGTTTTGAAGTTGGGAGGTGAGGGGAGGCAAGGATATAAAGTAATTAATAAAATGCAGTTTTCATGTACTATCATTATGCTTCCCTCCAGGCAATATCTGCTAATCAAAACCATCCAATTTATTCTTGTAAATTCTCTAATATTGTTAAGAACTTAAATGCTTAAATTGTTGTGTAACTTCTCCATAGGTAATAATTCTAGTATGTCGCTTTTGTCAGCTTTGTTGAGCTCAGTATATAATATCTTTCTTCCTATGGCCTTCTGCTGAGTTTCGGGATTTTTGTAATAGCTTTTATCCTGAAATAAAATATCGTAGCATTGGGGAAACCCTCTCTTCTCTGAACTTTTAAAGGAACCACTAAAGCTGAAGATCGTGGCATGCTGCTGAAAACTTTCAATGAGCCGGGCTCTGAATATTTCATTTTTCTCCTGAGCACCCGAGCAGGGGGTTTGGGACTGAACCTACAGTCTGCCGATACAGTGATTATTTTTGACAGTGACTGGAATCCTCACCAGGTAACAAAACTGTTTTTACTACGTTTCAGGAGAAAAGGATTTATAAACAGAGCATTAACTTTTAATGGCAAGATTAAAGTTTGTGATGCTATACATATAGTGCAAATGCAAAAGAAAGGACTTTTTACATTTCATTATATAAATAAAAGGCATGGTTATTGTAGTTTGTAGTTTCAAAAATATCTGAATCTTTGGCATTCTACTTTTGCCTACAATCTGTAGTGAGAATTCTGCCAAAGGGGGTGGTTACAGTTTTAAAACATTGTCAGAAATAGTTCTTCTGTGCCCTTAGGAGAAAAATCAAAAATTATCTCAGCTGACAATAGTTAAGAGTTCTCTTTGGGAGCTGATAGTATAAACTCTCACCCTGCTCTGATCTTTCTTCAGGGCACAGCCTTAACTATCTTGAAGCAAAGTTAGGAGGAACCTTCTCTTCCTCCCTTATCCCCTCTGAATGTGCAGAACCACCACTCCCAAAATACCCAGCCAGCATGCAATCCAGCACATTGAAAGGACACCAGGGACACTGCCTATCCTGGTCCTCATAACACGTGATGTTTTTGCCACTTCTCACAATTAATCATCAGCACCTATTTAGTATTTAATTGCTAAATGAAACCAAAATTTTATCCCTGTGCCAAAACCAAAGGGTGGCATGTGAAGCCAAGAAATACTGGTCAATTGAAATAATATCAAGCAAGGATAATAAGGATTGTTACACCAGTGATGATTTAGAGATTTGCTGTGTGAATTTCTGAGCATCCCTTGATGTTGCTGGTGTCCTCTAAACATAGTTACCTGGATAACCCTGAACAATGGATCACAGTGTAGAACATTAGTCTTCAGTTGGTGGGTTGGGACACACTGCCAGGTCACAGGCCAGCCAGAGACCTAAGGAGCAAAGAGTTAAACAGCAGCATCTCCACTGATCTATGGTGTTAGAAATGGGTCTCCAGATGCATGTTTTGGTCTTGAATCTGATTGGAAGGCATGAATGCTGCTTTTGTAAAAGGCTCACCCCAGGAGTATTTCCGGATTGAGCCAACTACCTGCCAATACAAGGCAGTCACTAAGCCAGCTCTGGGTCCCCTCTGCTGGTACATTGCCTCCTCTTCTCTCTTTGGGGATGGAACTGAAAGAAAGCTGAGTGTAGTTGTGGAACAGTGAGGATGGCCTTTTCCCACCACTCTAGGACCTGCAGGCACAGGATCGAGCACATCGCATTGGGCAGCAGAATGAAGTGCGAGTGCTGCGCCTGTGCACTGTGAACAGTGTGGAAGAGAAGATACTTGCTGCAGCCAAGTACAAGCTGAATGTTGATCAGAAGGTGATCCAGGCTGGAATGTTTGACCAGAAGTCCTCCAGCCATGAAAGGCGAGCTTTCCTCCAGGCTATCTTAGAGCATGAGGAGCAAGATGAGGTAAGGGGTGACAGAAGGGTGCCTTTCTCCATCTCTCATCCGTGACTGGTGGATGCGTTGCCTCGATCCCTGCTCTCTGTAGCCCTGAGGCCAAGGGACAGTGGGCTGGAAGGAAGTGGCATGAACCCTTGTCACCCTAGGAAGTGAATTTGAGTGTCAGTGAAAGGTGCTGGATCGACAGCCCTGGAGACTGAAGTCCTCTATCTATCCACAGACCAGATACAGCACGGGCAGCGGCAGTGGCAGCGCAAGCTTTCCCCACACTGCCTCAACCCTGTGCCTCAACTCCGACTCGGAGGAGCCACCTTTAAAGGTGAGAGGGGTAATTCAGTCGCCGCGCCCGTCCAGTCCTTAGTCCTCACTGTTTAAGACTGTCAGCAAAGTTGCCAGCGCCGATGGGGAGCTTCTGCCATGTGGCTACTGTCCACTGAGACCACCAGATATATTCTCACACAAGTAGCCAAATCAAATTTGAGATGGTAAAACCTTCAGTATAAAACTCCAAGCACGTGAACTGCCACGCAGGAATTAAATGGGGGAAACTTTGAAATCTTTCAGGAAGAAGATGAAGTTCCAGATGATGAAACAGTTAACCAGATGATTGCCCGACATGAGGAAGAGTTTGATCTTTTTATGGTGAGAGTGGCTATCTTGCTTGTGGTATTTCAGAGAGGTCAGCTTTATTCTTCTGAATTCAGCCTATTACTTAAGGTACATTAAGTTAGCTAAATCTTGATCTGGAAGTCAGTAGTAGACGGACTGGTGCCAGAAGAAAGCAGGGTATACGTGTGTGCAAAAGAGAGAGGAAGTACATGCTTGAGACACTTATGCAGACCCTGGCCTTGTGATCCTGGCCTTTGGATTTCATGATATTACTTGAGAAAAATATCGTTCCAGGGCATCTAGCCAGATGTACCGCATCGTTCAGTACAAGCATCAGGGTCCTTCATGCACACACACACGTTTTCAAGTTTGTTTTGAGAGGCAGGGGAAGCCTTGTTTAGGAGGAGAAGATTGCGGTTATTGAACAAAAACGTCCACACAAAAGCTGGAAGAGGCACCACAACAAGCAAAACCCCAGAGCAGAATCTTATCCCAGCATATATATTTCATATAGACATTTGTGACTTGTTATAGAATTGGGGCAAATGATACCCTGCAGCTGTTTCACTTTAGGCTACCTCCGGTCCCTCCAAGTTGCAGCTTGCCTTCCTAGTTACCGAACAGCCTTCTCTTTTTTACTAGGAACCTGAACTCGAGTGAAAGAAGGGAAAATACCCTGTTCTCTCACCCACTTCAGTCTCCTGTCCTCCAGTACTCTTAAGTCCTTCTCCTTCCAAGTACGGCACCCCCTGGTCTTCAGTGCTGGAGGCAGGTGACATCCCTTTTGAGTCAAGCTTGACTCCTGGCAACTTACGGGTGTCGCTGCCTTCTTCTGGAATGGTTTCTTTTTGAATTCTCAGTCTAACCTGCAGTTGTGAGACTTCTGGTGGTCTCTCATCCAAGAAGAACCAGATTCACCCTTGCTGGAGTTACTGAGATGAGCCAGATACAGGAGGTGATGAGGGATATCAGCAAGCTGGTGCCTCCTTCTCCATCCTCAAGTATTGCATGGGGGAGGGAATACTTGCTGGACCGGGCAGTTTACTTCCAAAGAAACAATGTGCGTTGTCGCAGATTGAAATTGTATGTAATGTACAATGTAATAATATATAATGTGTGTACAATGAAATGTACCAGTGCTAATCTGAGACCAATACAGTTTCCTGCATTCTTGAGTAAGTATACCCGCTTTCAATTCATGCTTTTCCACATAAATGTATAAATCTGTTTCTTTAAAAAAATCTTTCCGAATATACTTGAAATAGTGTTTTCAGCTTTCAGAAAGCAATCAAGATAAGAAACTTGTAAATAAATCTTACTCATTTTGGTGAGGCCTGTAAGATTGCGGTCAGTCTTCATCCCCTTAGATCTCAGAAACCACTTTTCTTACGAAGAGCCAGTTTTTTGTCCATAGTTTTGATTTACTTATATTTTGATGATCTAAAGCAACCTTTCCAGACCTGATACTGGACTTCAAAGTGCTACTAGGTGGGAAGCACCAGTCTGTTATTGCATTGTTTCTAATGTTGTTGTGTTTTGAAGCCCAGAACAGAAGAAATATTGGGACACAAAGTAAAGATGGAAAGCTGAAAGATTCTTCCTCCTCTTCCATGAAAAAAATAAATAATCTCATTCCAAGGCAGAGATTTATTTATTTATATATTTGGATACCTAGATATTTGCTTAGATTTCCATATTCTAGCATGTATTTCTAGCATGAACAATTAAGTCCACTGCATCTGAACATTGGAGTAGACTATTATAGACTTTATTCTTTACAAAAACAACTGCAAATACTGTTTTGTTATTCATAATTTCTTAAGAGTTTGCCACATATGTTGCAAAATTAATTCCAAACATTTGGGATTGATGGTTTTCCTGTACCTGGTAATTCCCCTCTAATTAAGATTGAAGCACATCAGGCTTTTCTAGGTTTTAACAATAGACTTGCCTCAGTCCCCCATAAATGACTTAAACTGAGTATAAAGCTTATATAGTACTCAGAAAATCCAGTGTAATACTGCACGAAGCTAACATAGCCCTTCTCCTTCTGCAGCGTATGGATTTAGATCGCAGGCGAGAGGAAGCCCGCAATCCTAAGCGAAAGCCACGATTGATGGAAGAGGATGAGTTGCCCTCTTGGATAATTAAAGATGATGCAGAGGTAGAACGACTGACCTGTGAAGAAGAGGAAGAGAAGATGTTTGGTAGAGGTTCTCGTCACCGTAAGGAAGTGGATTATAGCGATTCACTGACTGAGAAGCAGTGGCTCAAGGTATACATGGTACAGCATCGTTCTCCAATGATTTTCTCAAATTTTATTTCTACCTATCTCTGTGTTGTCTGTGTGTCTGAATGTTGAGAAAATACCCAATGCTGGAAGTTTTGAGGGTTAGCTGAGTTTGCCCAACCAAATTTCAATTTGATACAACTCTTTTAACAATTTCTAGCCATGTGTGGTGAACCTCTTCCATTGCTAATCCCTCCTTTTTCGTATTAAACCGAATGGATTGTTTTTAAAAGTAGATTTCTTCTGTGCCATTCAAAACTTCTGTTGGGTATTATCAACTCAACTGTGTGGAACCATGTTGCTAAACTTAAATTCAATTGATCTCCTTGACAGATGTCAAACATTTCAGATGCAGAAAGCCTACTTACTATGCAGCTGAGTGTGCCCTCTTCTTGCCTGTCCCAGCAAACATTTCATCCTATTTGTTGCTGGGCAGTGATCCAGAGATTGGATGTTCTCCGTCTTTGGCCATTAAGAGGCAGACTGGGGGTGGGGGCGGGGAGTAGAAGCTGGCCCTGAGCTAGACTAGGAGGCATCACCCTTCCTTCTGTGATCCAGTCACTACTACTGCAGGAGAAAATGGCAGGCTTAGTTAGCTGTGATCTACTAGGACACTATTCATTTGTAAAATATCCCATATGTTTGTGCATTATTTAAAAATCCCAGTTTGTTTGTGCATTATTTATACCCCCACCTTTCTGTTCTGATGACCACTCAAGATAGAGGAGAGAGTGGTGATTGAAGGTAATAAGAAGGAGACATGCGACTATTTGCTCAACATTCTCAAAGTTTTTGGTAAAATTAATCTTCTCAGGCTTGGAGCCAGAGGACCTTGCTAGGATGTTCTCCCTTCTTCTGTCCTATTACCAAAGGTCATCCTAGTAAACCCAGGTTTCCAAGCATTTTGGACACTTCTAAGGATAAGCTACAGAAAGCATCCTGCTCAAGATGTACCTGCTCCGCTCAGCGCCTGTTTTCTTTGTGCCTGAGGTATTATCTTCTTTCTCATAGACTCCTCCTTCCTGCTGGAGTCCTGTAAACTGGGACCACAAAAAAAAAAGAGTGTGACGTTAAACATCGGAATCTTTTTACAGCAATCATTAAGAAGACTTCCCATGAGAAAAATTTCCTGTTTTAGGAAATTGACAAAGTTAAAGTAACTTGCAACTTCATTCCTGGCATTTTTATACCAACTTCCTACATTCTATATAATTCCTTTGGTGCAAAAATTTATCTGTGACTTCTATTGTTAAAAGTTCATATTTTTTCAGAGATAATTTGGCCCTGTTTTTTGCTTCTGAAGAGGCTATCTTAAAATGATAAGAATGATTTTTTCTCAAATAATGGATTCAAGCTCCTTTGGTTAGCTGTCCTCAAAGGAATATCTGATTGCTGTAAACCTTGCTTTCTGTACGCTACTGGAAAAGAATAATGCTATAAGACCATTTTTCCTTGAGATTTTAGTTCTACTCTGATGCTGGTCAGAGTAGATGCTTTTGGACTACATAGATCAGTTGTCCTGACTTAAGCAAAAAACCATGCTGAGACAAGAAATTAGTCTCTAGTGTTTATTAACTGCTCTAGTAGACAGAAAATCCTACCAAACTGAAGGAGCGTGGGAAACCCAGACAGATAAACCCCAAAACTCAAGGTGGGTCTGCTCTGAGTTTCTCTGAAGGACAGTTCAAAGCCTCTAAACTACACATACGTTTTCCCCCCTGGATAGGGGCTCCCTCCTGCTCACCGTCAGTACTCATGCCATCAGTGATCAATTGCCATGCAAAGCATTTCCTTTATTATGGGATTTTTTTTAAAGTCATTTACAAATTCTGGGTAATTCATGCCCATCTTCCCCCAAACAAATTCTGGAGGTAGAGGTGGGGTGGGGAACCATATTGAAATGCAATGGTGGGATGCATGATTTGCATGTACAAGGTCTCAGGTCCAATCCCACTTTTAAAATCATGGATCAACGAGCGACTGAGAAAACTTCCACTTGAATCTTTGTATTGCTGCAGCCATGCAGTATAGATTGCCCTTGGTCTGATATGGCATAAGACAACTTATAAAATTGCAGTTGCTTTTCTGCTTAGCTATTTAAGATACTTGCCAAGCTCATTAAAGTGAGAGTATGATGGCCATACTCGAGTGGTAAACTCATCATACCCAAGTCTAGAGCAGATGGATATCTCAGCAAGTTTGCAACACATCAGATAGAATTACTAGCTGAGTCTTAATAGGTTCACTTCTGTAGTCATTATGAACATGAATCTGCTACATATGATGGTGCCATAGGAGATCTGCATTCATTCCACTTCCTCATTCAAAAAAATCTGACTCTGAGATGGATGCCTGTTTTGGTGAAGGAAAGGAGATTAACTGGTGTTACAGCATTTGAAATGATGGTTCCTAAATTGCTGATCCCCAGGAAGTAACTATGTTAGCAGATACAAGACTGCAAGATTGGGAAACCTGGATTTCTCATTTATGCTTTCAGAATGCACTTGGGCATTATACCTTGGAATTCATACAAGGTTTAGAGCCATCCAGAATTTCTTAAGCAGTTTCCTATCCTTAGCAGAACAGCTTGAGCCTCTTTCAGCAGGAATAGTACTTACTGGGTCGCGGTTTGGATTGGAAGTGAACTTAAAGCATTGCTGAAGATATACTTGAAAGTTTGGGCTTTTCTCTCTTCAGATTTTTAAAAAATAATTTTACCTGTGGGCTCCAGTTTGTGGAAATAGCAGCAGTTGCCCTTTACGGCTGAAAAAACAACGAATGTGCATTAGACAAAAAATTGGATGACCTCAGTGCTGCAAGATAGCTGCTGATTCAGAGAAAGGTCAGCACACAACTACTGTAGCAGTTTTCATGGCTTCAGTTCAACATTTAAGATTAAAAGGCAATCGTTACATTTGCTTCAGTAATAATTTCTATAGAAGGAAGTTGACTTCTGCAATCAAATGTGGAATATTCCAAATTCCTGCTTTTCAAGAAAGTGAGTTAATTTAAACTCGATGGTATTACCAAATCAGCCTTTGGGCATTGAAGATGGAGATTATGTATGGTTGGCTTATTGGAGTGACACCCTGTTTATTCCCTTCTTAAGCACTAAGTTGGCACAAGAAAAGCCCCAGTGGATCAAGACCAAGCACTGTCATGGGGCTGCGTGGTACTTGCCAATGGCTCACTGGTACAGGAGAGAAGCTTGTCTGGACAGCCTTCTTCCTGAGGCATCCAGCAACTTGTCTAGCAAATGAAATAATTACAAGAACAGTGCCTAAAGCAGAGTGCTGACATCACGTGTATGTAGGTAAAGCGATGGACCTCTTGAATCATCCCAGTGATTGGACCACTGCCCAGCAACAAATAGAAAAGAAAATTTGGTCTTAACTATTAATTTTCCTTCTGTTTTTTAATGGGCAGTAATCCAGCACTTGCCTGTTCTAGAATGCTTGATCACTGGGGAGCATGTCTGTGGGGTGGGCTCTTTATTGCTAGGCCAAGAGTGACTGGTTGTCCAGAGGAAGAGGTGGTGACCTTTTAGTCCAGCCCATTTATATTTTCCTCAGCATCTGCCCCCATTGGCTGGGCAGGGAATATGCCCTCTGTCTGGACTGCTACCTATCAAACAAGTAGAAACAAAGAAGGTAAGACCAAGTTTTCTGTTTTATGCCATGTTTGAGGGTGGCAGGGAGAAAGATAGCCTAGCCTTTTTTGCTTCCAACACTAAGTTATGTCAAAAAGTAAAATGTTTTAGCAAAGGGGAGTGGTGACCAACTCTTATCATAGAAACATAAAGTAAAATCAGAATGACCTGCCAAGCAAGGTTCTTTCTCGACTTCTTTTGCTGCAGATCACTTGGTTATTTCTTGGTGGATCTAATGAGTTCATTTTTTAATCTAAAAATTGCACAAAGGTAGGCAAGTCAGATATAAAAAAAGCAGTCAAATGCTGCTGTTGTGCTATGTAGATTAATTAGTTTTTTTGTAGAAACAAGCCATTTTCCTCAAACTGATCAAACTGATAAAGAAAATGGGGAAACTGTGAATCTCTGAGTGACATTGTAGCCTTCTTCTAACAAAAGAACAGCTGGTAAGAGCTGAAGATAAGAGGAGCAAAAGCACTTCCATAACTGGGTTGAACCAATATATAATATAGGATTGAATCAATTTACTGTATACATTTTGCTGAGAGGATAACAACAATTGCCATAACAGAAAACAGGAAGTTAATCATTTTGTAGGAGGAAAATCACTCAGACCTGGTTTAGTATGTAGTACTGCTGTGTAGGCCTGCTTTCCCCTTCCTGAGTTCAGTTTTGTGTGTCAGTGAAGGTTCCATACCATGTTAAATCAGGAACTCTGGTTTTTCTCTGTAATGTGGCAAATGCTGGCTGACAAGAAGTGGTTCAAACATTTGAATAGGATGCTGCAGGAAGGCTCCATGAGAATTGTGATGCTAGCCACCTCTAAGTGCCTTGCTAACAGAAAGATATAGGTTCCTCACCCATCTTTTATACAATATGTTAATTATGTGGGCTAAACCTCCTTTATGGCTTTTCCTTCTTAGCCCTGAGGAATTCCTGCTTGCAAAACCATTCAGCAACCTTTTTCTGCCATTTTGGGGAGAGGCGACCTGTTTGAGATCCTTATGTGACCCTTTTCTCTTAAGTTGCCAATATGAGATGCCCTTTCAGGGTTGGCTGTAGCTTATGCACTAGAAGGTCAGTCACACCACCAGGCCTGATGATGCCTTTCAGCAAATTCTATTTTACATTAATTTGTTCATATAGTCATTGGGAACCTGCACCTATTTGCTGCATGGAAAAAGGCAAAAAGGAAACTTGGAACTCAATCTTTTCCCAGGATCATAAAATAACAGTGCCAGTCTGCTTAACTATTGTAGGAGAGAATGTCTTCAAATTGCCTCTGTTGCTCCTGTTCCCCTTCCCACTACAGGAAGAAAGTATCCCCTTTTGAGGAAGAAAAAGCAGAATTTGGACCCTCCGTGGAGCTATGGATTTGAAGAGAGGGGAAGGTTTAAGAAGGTTGTGTTCCCAAATGGGTAACCTGATGGAGTAGGCAACCTGGTGCCCTCTGGGTTTCAGACTACATTTTCTACAAGCCTTTGCCATTGGAGAGGCTAGCTATTAATCCAAAATATCAAGAAGGAACCAGGTTGCCTCATCAACAACAGAGGCTTGCAAGTGAAATTACTTCTGCTTCAAAACTGAGGCAAGTTTCTGTCATGTGACAGTCATGAGGAAAGAGGTTCTATTTCTGTCCCAGAGCAAGAGAAAGAGAAGTTTTTTCAGTCCCCAGCAAATTTCCCACTGGTTTTCTCAGCCTTTTATACCTGTAGCCGGTAAAAGCGCATAACACCTTCTGCAGGAGCCCAAGCAGCATCCTCAGGAGTATAGATTCCAGTATGTCTCCGGCCTACTTACTTTTTACTTCAGCTTATAGGAAGAGATTGAATGATCTTGCCAGAACAGGCATAGCCAATGGAACAGCAGTATCTTAACATCTTTTCCAGATACGCACAAATTAGTCACTAACAGAAACAGAGACTCCATGAGAAAATGGAAACTACAATTGTTCATAGTTCCTTGATTAATTACATCCCATTCTCCTTTCTCTGGAGGTGGCTTTGGTTGAGCCAAGTGGTGAAATGCTGGGACTTCGGAAGGAACTGAGCAGAAATCAGGAGTCCTGCCCATCCTGGTATTTTCGTTCCAGTTGTGAGAGAAAGGCAGGGACAAGGGCATCTGTGCGTGTCAGCTTTCTGCGCTGCTCTGTGTATTAGTCAACGCTGAAGTACGTTACGTGAAGTATAATGAAAGAGACCCATTCCATGAATTACAAGAATAAATTCACACACTTACTACTTTGGGGAATGGGGAGAATCAGATGCAGTAGCTGTCTTTCAAAGGCCAAGCCTTAAAAACAAATAGAACAGGTTTCTAAGCTAGTATTTGCTTATGTTCAGTAAAGAGCCTTTTCTATCAGACTTGTTCTTCACCATTTCCCAGATTTATCAGACTCCATATAAGGCATACAAACACTAACTTTCGGTTCCTTAACAGCTGGCATTGTGATGTCTATGCACTACAGGTTTTTTTCTAGAAGCTGGGGCAGAGAACATCCAATGGTTGTGCACATCTGTTGTCTTCTTGTTGCCAGGGAGGGTGGCTGACGCTAGATTTTCATTCCAGAGCCCTGGAAACTCAGGCTATAATGTCCACGGGTCATTTCTTTTCTCTTTGATCCCTCCAAACAATAGCATAATTAAATAATTAGATTGCCCCCCTTGTTTGAAGCTGCCAAGAATACCTCATTAATATATTGAGTCTAATACCAGGCAGCCTGTATGTTTCTTGGACAAAGAGATGAGAAACCCACTAATGTTTCCCAGTATCCAGAAGATCAGACCTGTCAACTGTTTATTAAAAAGTGGGTTTGCTGCCATAAATGGAACAGGCTTTGAGTTCAGAACGTAAGCGATCAAGGTGGGATGAAGAATCACTGGACCTATTTGCATGTACTGTATATATCCTTATTAATTAAACTATCATTCCTTTTCCCTCCTCTGTCTTCAGTATGCCATAATTTGCTGTAGCTTAATTGACCAGTTTCCTGTTAGGGTCTGAACTAGCAAACTATGTATAGAATTGGAGCCAAACAATTAGTTCAGAGAAAAAGGAGCGCATGGTGTAAGAATAGTGGTGGAACTTGGTGGATAACAGGAGGACTGCGAACACAATTAAGTACCTCCTCCTCCCAGGCTCCTAGAAGTTTGATGCCAGCAAATAAGAATTTTAAGAAGTTAATGTTTTCCATGTCTGTGTTGCAATATCAAAGAATGGTCTCCTTGATTTCATTCTTTTTCATAAGGTATATCTTATAAAAGGTCCTATATTATAAGCTACTTGAGGGCAGGAACTTTGTTTACTTGAAATATCATAAAAGGAACAAATGCTGAACAAACTAGAACCATGTTGGCAGGCCATTCTCCACTTAGACTTTCCATAATTTGCTGACATTACAGAAGTGTCGCAATTGCAACTCTAGGTTCCTTTGCTCTGAATGTTGAGTAAGTGAGATCCTCTAGCCATGTATGACTAGGACAGTGAAAGAGGGGTAGTTTTACTTGTGAGTTTTCCTACTTCTGTTATACATGGCCTTCAGTCAACTTGCTTCTTTTCCTCTCTTACTGTGCAATCTGAAGCATAAAAATTTATGGCTAACGGGTGGTTAGTAGCCTCAGGTCTCCTTGCAGCTTTGGAAGAAATTGCAACAGAACTGGCAGGAAGGGGCATCCCCACAACCTGCTCTGCATGGTTTCTACCGAGTCTTCTGCCTGTTGGCCCTGTTTAACATGAGAAGAAAAGCTTGTAGGTAAGAGAACTAGCTTTCCTTCCCCACCTTTTAGTGTTGCAGCCTTCCATGATCCATAATTGACTACACTGGGAAATGATGCCTTTGGGGAAGCAGCCCATGTAGACATCCCATTCCTCACTGTGCTTAGGTGGCTTGGTTGTGTGTGAATGTTCATGTTCAATCATTTCAGTGTGCTGTTGTCCCACTTGCTTTTCATTGTACCTGGCTGACTGACTGCTGCTCTTATCTGTAGGCCATAGAAGAGGGCACCCTAGAGGAGATTGAAGAGGAGGTGCGTCAGAAGAAATCCTCCCGGAAGCGCAAGAGAGATGTGGATGTCAGCTCCTCCACCCCGACCACCAGCACTCGCAGCCGGGACAAAGACGATGACAGCAAAAAGCAGAAGAAGCGTGGCCGGCCTCCTGCGGAGAAGCTCTCTCCGAATCCACCCAACCTCACCAAGAAAATGAAGAAGATTGTTGATGCAGTGATTAAGTATAAAGACAGGTAACCGAAAGAAGGGATGTTTCTCCCTCTACAATTTTACATTTTATATCCTCAGCCATCCTCAGTATTTCTCCTCTGGACAGATGTTTGTTTTGCAGTGCCTAGATTTTTATTGCTTCTGCTGCCTCTGGACTTTAAGGGGGAAGTCAGCATGTTGTGAAGTACTGAGATTTATGTGAAAAACTGAGACTGTACGTGTCAGAGAGAGGGATACTGTTGAGAAGTGAAAAACTGGAATGGAGCAGTGTGAAGTGGGTATGGGTGACATGCTGGAACAGTGAACTGTTGCAACATTTTAATATATTGGTTGTCCTGTGAGTACAAAGGCTCAGTTTTTCATGGGGCTGGAGATGGTAGCAGCAGGCCATTCACTATATCTTTCATCCCCTAGCCAAGTCTTCCACACAATGTCACTTTCCATTGGGTTGGAACTACAGCTCCCAGAATTCCTAGCCAGTCTGATGTCCCAGTATATCTGGAGGGCATCATGTTGGAGAAGGCTAACGTAGATCCTTTCTTCTTAATCCGTTGCCTGCATTAACTAACAACTCTGAACTTTCATTACAGCAAACATATTTTTACCTAACTGTAGATAAAACCATTAAGCTTCCAGTCTTGACAATCTTGCAGCAAGCAGTTAACTTCCCTCTCTGTTGTGAAACAAAGGTTTGGTTTTGTCTAACAAATATCGTTTCTCAGGTCTGACCCATCCCATCAGGATTGCTCTTCTGTGTTTTGAAAGGCATGCCAGGGTTTCAAATTCCTCAGCCAATGTAATGCTTCAGAGCCACATTAGACAATATTTGTATGATTAGACCTATATTTGGTTTTTTTTAAAAAACCAAATGTTTTTTTAAAAAAACATTTTATACTGGGGGAGGAGAGCAATTTTCAGTAGGAAGATAGCATCCAGAAAGAAGATACCACTCTTCTTCTCTCCAACCATGATCCCAGTGAAATTAGAATACTGGGGGAAGTGGGTGGTGAATCACATCTTCCAATCAGCATTTAAAAAAAAAAAAAAAAGTGACATGCACTAACAGGAGAGAACTATTTTCATCAGATTCACAACCTGAAGTAAGTAGGTTAAGATTTAAACTTCCCTACATGACAACGCCGGCTCCAAGGCTTAGAAACGGAGATGAGCACCGCCCCCTAGAGTCGGATTCGACTGGACTTTACGTCAAGGGAAACCTTTATCTTTACCTTTACACGTTATATACTGTAGATAAAAATTGATTTGCTGTGCCTAATATTAACAAATACACATTAACCCTGCAATGAAAGTAACCCATCCTTAGCTACTTTGGCAGATCCAGCATGTCAGCCATTGATAGGTGCACTTCAGTATCTGAAATAAAATTGCCTTGATATTTCACTTCACTTCTCAGTCCGTGACAGCCAGAGTAGATGCCTCTGATCCGGCCTGCGCTAAAACACTGTGTTTTAGATGTTTTCCTTTATCTTGCCTTGTAGCAGCAGTGGACGTCAGCTTAGTGAAGTCTTCATTCAACTGCCTTCTCGAAAGGAGCTTCCAGAGTATTATGAACTCATTCGCAAACCAGTGGATTTCAAGAAGATAAAGGTACCTTAGGAGCTGTATTCTTGTCCTCATCTTTCACTGATTCAAAGATGGGATAAATGTTTGTTTATTTATTTACTTGATTTATATCCTTTCTTTATTTGTACAACTCAAAACAACATATATAATGCTCCTGCCTCCTGTTTTCCCCACAACCACCATCCTGCGAGGTGGGTTGGGCTGAGAGTGAGTGACTGGCCCAAAGTCACCCATCCAGCTTTTGTGCCTGTGGAAGGACTAGGACACCCAGTTTCTTGTCCAACACTTTAACCATAACACCAAACTGGCTCTTGGTAACAGGAGTGATGTAATAAGCCTGTTGCCCACCTTAAGCAGGATGCAGCATGTTAAGTTTGCACCAAATAGGGCAGTTTGCACCTCATGTGTGGTGACAAACCTGAGAGAAGCAGGGTGGCATGTAACCACAGCAGATTTCATTTCCCATAACCGCCCAGCAGACGATATCCAGTCAGGTTGGGAAGACTGACTTGGCATTGGTCATGTGATTGGAAAGGTAAAGTAGCCCCCTGCTGCAGTTTCCTCACATGATCACACGCACAGGGGCCTACCTTTTGCCCCCTTGCTTAGAAGAGCAGTTGGAGCCCTGTGGTTTAATGCCTACAACAAGGGAAGTAAACAGTGGTTTTCCAGTGCAGCATAATTAATAGATGCCACTACTACTACTCTACTCTACACTACTACTACTACTCTACTGCAGGATGCCCGCCGTTCTTCTGCATAATTTCTAAGAACACTTTGATGAAGCTCAATGGCTTGTAAAGAAGCATTTTCACATAGCTATAACTTTAGTAAGGTATATCCCCTTTGAAGCATGGAAGTAGTAGCCATCAATATTACATTTTACATTTTTCAACTGTATTATAGGGTATGTCTTAAATAGTTCTTTATTTATTTCAATGCATTAAAATGTATACATTCAAAGAATGCAATAGCAAACTACACAATTCCCTGAACAGGATGGTGGAAGTCTTTGTAATAGTTTGTAGTTTGTAATGTCCTGTGATTTACTAGATGAAGCCATTCTAGGTTCCTAGTACAGCTAACTTTTTAAGAACTCCAATGTATTTTATTTGGTTGCTTAGATAAATTAGATTTTCAGTCTAATCATCTTAATATGGAAATTTCAGAATGCCCTGCCTTCAACAACAAAAAAGTCCATGAGCATGTTAGATCTTGAGTTTGTTCCCTTTCCATTTTAACCTTCTAAAATAGCATTGCATCATCTAAGGCTTTCAAACTAGTTTCAGGACAAAAGGGATAGTTTGGATTACCAAAGATGCCCCCCCGGTCCATCAGTTGAGTGGCACAATTAATGATTTCCCTTGATGCCTTTGAGATGCCAAGATATTAGATAGCCACCTTGCTCATCCAGTTGTGCAAGTTCTTTTGTTCAACTATCAGTTTCAGTCAATATTTTCACATAACCCAGTACTATTGAAGCATTGTATAATTGTATATAATTACTGTATAATTGCATATAATTATATAATGGATTTTGTTTCCAGGTGTCTTCTAAGTGAATTAATAGCACAGATGTCCTACAGAACCCATACTGATGTAATCATCTCTGTCCATGTTCCTGATTTTAAAAGAATTTTTGAGGATACGATCCTTTTCAGCTTTAAGGACTGTTATCTTTTCTCCTGTTGGTTGCTGAAAGATGCGTACAGCTAGGTGAAGAAAACAGGGCATCATCTCACTCTGATGACAAGTGAATAAAGGCAGGAATCTAAATCTTTTGTTCAGTAAACAGAGTTTTGTTTCTCCTCCACTCCCCACCTCACTTTCAGGAGCGTATCCGGAACCACAAGTATCGCAGCCTGAACGATTTGGAGAAGGATGTCATGCTCCTGTGTCAGAATGCCCAGACTTTCAACCTTGAAGGATCTCTGGTAAGACACCTCCCTACAATTAGAGCATGTTCTTGACACTAGAAAAGTGTTCAGTCCCCCTATATTGTGAGTCAGACTCGTTCTCCTCTAGTTAAGTAAATTAAGACAGTCAAGGTATGTTTTGGGAGACTCATCGTTTCTGTGCTGTGTAAGAAACAAGATGGGTCCAGTTATTTTTTCTAACATGGCTGTGGGCAGAATACATGTAGCGAGTTTTAAGTATGCACCACCTTTGCAGTGGGGTGAGAATGAATTAGAATTAAGTAACAGGTAAGAATTACTAGGAGATGATGAGTTCAATGAAACTCCAAAGCTCTTTTCTATTCTCTCACCTCCATAACCAAATGTTAGAAACTCCTTTAGTTTACCTGTAATACCCATCTGGTGCTGTTTCAAATGCTACTGCAACCAGTTCAGTAGATGGCCTTAGGCCAGCCGCTCTCTTCCATTCTTCTCCCCATCTTCAGTAGGGAACACAAGATTGTTGGACCATTACAGCAAGATGTACGATAGGAGTAGGGACGCAGTGGCGCTGCGGGTTAAACCGCTGAGCTGCCGATCGGAAGGTCGGCGGTTCGAAACCGCGCGGCGGGGTGAGCTCCCGTTGCTCGTCCCAGCTCCTGCTCACCTAGCAGTTCGAAAACATGCCAATGTGAGTAGATTAATGGGTACCGCTTCGGCGGGAAGGTAACGGCGTTCCGTGTCATCATGCTGGCCACATGACCCGGAAAGTGTCTACGGACAACGCCGGCTCTAAGGCTTAGAAACGGAGATGAGCACCGCCCCCTAGAGTCGGGCACGACTGGACTTTACGTCGTCAAGTACAATAGGAGCAGACACTGAAAAGGGTTGCATAAATCCTCCGTAGTATTAAGATTTGACCCTAATTTTTAAACAAAACCACCATAAGAACTAAGGGCACAGACTGAGGATAAATACAGGAATTAGGCTAGTGAAATGAAAGTGCTACATCGATCATGATGTCTACTACTTCTCTTTCTGCTGTGGTCACCTACAGATTTACGAAGACTCAATTGTACTGCAGTCTGTCTTTACTAGTGTGAGGCAGAAAATTGAAAAAGAGGAAGACAGCGAAGGAGAAGAGAGTGAGGAGGAGGAGGAGGGAGAAGAGGAAGGGTCTGAATCAGAGTGTGAGTGTTTTTTTATTCTGTGTTATTTTCTTTGCAAAGCAAATGCGTGAACTTTTCAGAGAAACCTAAAAGGCTCCTTCACGTTGAGCTGAACTCCTCGTAACCCCATGGGCACATCCATGTCATTTTCTTGGTAGCGGTATGGAAGTGATGTGCCTTCTCTGGGATACTTTCCAACTTCAGAGTCATGGAGCCATAGAGTTGGAAGGCACCGTAGAGGTCGTTCAGTCCCTTGCTCGGTGCTCGATCCAGAAGAGAACCTCTGGCAGATGACCTCCAGTAAAGCACTCATGTCCTGTGGCAACCTGTCTCAGTAGCGGATGGCTTGTAGTCAGGAGGTTCCACCCGATGCCTGGCCCAGACCTCCTTTCTTGTAGTTTTAACCTCCTGGTTCTCATTCTGTCCTGTGGGGTAACAGACAGTGTTTACAGCCCTTCTGATAGTGTATCAGAGAGCCAGTCTCGTCTCGTGGTTAAGGCGCTGGGCTAGAATCCAGGGGACTGAGAGTTCTAGTCCTGCCTCAGGCATGAAAGCTGGCTGGGTGACCTTGGGCCAGTCCCTCCCCCTCAGCCCAAGAGCCAGTCAGGCGTGGTAGGAGAGTTCTAGTCCCGCCTCAGGCCTGAAAGGCGGCTGGGTGACCTTGGGCCAGTCCCTCCCTCTCAGCCCAAGAGCCAGTCAGGCGTGGTAGGAGAGTTCTAGTCCCGCCTCAGGCCTGAAAGCCAGCTGGGTGACCTTGGGCCAGTCCCTCTCTCTCAGCCCAAGAGCCAGTCAGGCGTGGTAGGAGAGTTCTAGTCCCGCCTCAGGCCTGAAAGGCGGCTGGGTGACCTTGGGCCAGTCCCTCCCTCTCAGCCCAAGAGCCAGTCAGGCGTGGTAGGAGAGTTCTAGTCCCGCCTCAGGCCTGAAAGCCAGCTGGGTGACCTTGGGCCAGTCCCTCTCTCTCAGCCCAAGAGCCAGTCAGGCGTGGTAGGAGAGTTCTAGTCCCGCCTCAGGCCTGAAAGGCGGCTGGGTGACCTTGGGCCAGTCCCTCCCTCTCAGCCCAAGAGCCAGTCAGGCGTGGTAGGAGAGTTCTAGTCCCGCCTCAGGCCTGAAAGCCAGCTGGGTGACCTTGGGCCAGTCCCTCTCTCTCAACCCAACCCACCTCACAGGGTGGTTGTGGTGGGGAAAATAGGAGTATGAGGTATGTCCACCGCCTTGAGTTATTTATAAAAATAATAAAGGTGCAATTTAAAAAAATCTAAATCTAAAATATCAGAAGATTGCTATCCTATCTCCCCTTAGTCTTACTTTCTTTAGGCTAAAGATACCCATTCTTCATAGGGCTTGGTTTCCAAACATTTCATCTTAGTAGCCTTCTTCTGAACTTTCTCTAATTTATCAGTTTTCCTTGAACTGTGGTGCCCAGAGCTGGACATGGTACTCCCATGTTCCTGATATTTCTGACCATGTATCCACCTGTGATCCTATTTGGCTTTTGGAGATAGTCAGGGCTGGCTAGGTACCTCTTATTAAACATAAGAAAAAGTAAGACGACTTTGATGGGCTGAGCAGAGAAAGTACCTGAAAGCCTGAAATCAGAGCCACCAGGAAAGGTGACATTTGACTGAGCAAGGTTATGAGGAAAGCCTCATCCTACCCTTTTCGCACCATCCTTACATGTGCATAAGAAGACAAGAGCTTTTATTGTGGTTATTTCACAAAACAAGCTAGGTTATGAAGCTTAGGAAGTATACAGTTTTATCCTAATGGAGCATTTGGCAAATGTATAAATAGGGGCATGTCTGTGTCCCTCTTGTGTATGCATGTATGAAAATGAGGACGGATCTCAACCTGTTCCAATCATACTTCGTAACAGAACAGGAAAGCCAACTCGCAACCAGCTATGCAGTCTCACTCTGTCTGTTCTTCCTCCCAGCTCGTTCTGTCAAAGTGAAGATTAAACTGGGCAGAAAGGAAAAAGTACCAGACCGAATGAAAGGCCGCAGACGCACCAGCCGTGGGTCCCGGGCCAAACCCGTAGTTAGTGATGACGACAGCGAGGAAGAGCAAGAAGAGGTAGCTAAAACAATTGATTTTCCCCAAAATGTTGTCAGTGATAGGAGGAGAAATCAGGGCACTTTTGTTGGAAGGGGATGGCCAAGGGAAGAAGAGAGGATTTTCCATCTAAATAAGCAGAAAACACAAAACTGAGCCCTACTTTTCAAGATGCTATATGGTGCAATGAATAAATGATAAGACCTTGGTTCATCCATGCAACTTCCTGGACGATCACCGCTCTCTTCCCTGCCTACTTACTTCCCAGGAGAGTCAGGAAGATACCTGTTACATTAAGGTCCATAAAAATGCAACTAAAAGAAGTATTTTCCTCTCCTCTCCCAGGATCGCTCAGGAAGTGGCACAGAAGATGATTAAGTGACATTCCATGATGGAGACCTCAGGCATCAGTTTTTCCAAAGCAGAGATGCTCTAGTCCTTTAGCTGCAATGGGTAGCAAGAAACGTAGTGTTGGATGTGGGTAAACTGTATAAAATTCTTCCATATTTATACTGCAGTGAAGATGTAGGACTTATTTGTGTCTTGCCTTGTCCTCACATCAGTAGCGTTTGTAACAGCATTAACTGTTTTAAAAAAATTATGACGGGGAACACTTGATCTTTTTTTTTTCTTTTTCTGGCAGTACTATTCTCAGTTGCAGTATTGAATCACTGTAGTTTTAACCTGTGGGTGCATGTGTGTAAGCAGTCCACTTCCTAGTACTGTATTTTATGAAACAGGTCAAACAGCCAGCTGCTCCTCCCAGAGCAAGGAGAGGATGGCAGGGTAACTGTGTCAGTGTCACTGGATTTCAAACAGTAATAAATTAAGCAAAAAAACCCACCATCACCACGGTGCATTTGTTAAATGTGCTTCTCTTTTACGGTAACTTCAGTGAGAGCCCCCCCGCCCCCCCGTCAGTCCAGTAAAGTTGTCTAACTGGTGCATCCATCTTCTGATGCATTCAGAGAATGAGCACGGTCTGCTTAAAACAGCTGTCCAGGCATTCCTAAATTCCCATCTGACTCCTCAACTGTGAGTATTGTTCAAAGGAGATGGCAGCACAGGTTGCAATATCCCATTATTCCAGATTGTGCAAGAGATTTTGATCAGGCCTGCTTTTCTAAAACAGATCTTGAAAGCATCTAAAGAAGAGAACATCTTTGAGAACATCAAAACACGTCTTTAAAGCATTTGAGTTTTAAATCATTTTGTCTCTGGTATTTTTTTTTTCATGCTGAAAGACTCTGCTTCTTTTATTTTAGCCAAGACTAACAAGAGAGGGGAGCGAATGGGCTCCATCCCAAACTGAGTTACTTTGTAGACCATGTATTCTGTAACGCTGTAGAGTTATGATACACACGTGGAAGTTACTCAGTAAGTTTGTGGTTGCTATAGTTAGAGATGCTGTAATTAAACTGACTGATGTGGCCTTGTTAAAGGCTTTCCAGCTACTCAAGAAGGGGCAGGGGAGGCTTATCCTCAGATCAGCCTACTATTTCTCTCATACTCATAGAATCTGCACACATAAAAGTATTTTCCTTGGAATACCCAGATTTTTGAAATTTATAAAATAAACAATGTATACATTTTTATTACAGGAAAGGAACTTCCTTCTGTATTTTTCCATATAGCTCATGGTACCCTGGCAGTGCTACTATATAACAGGAAAAAATAGTGATGGGAGAAGTCTGAAACATAGAGGAACTTTTCCTGGAAATTAACTTTCAGAAAAATCAGTGGAGCAAAGCAGCAGCCCAACTCCCTACATTATTCCATGTAGGGAGTTAATATGATGTGAACAAGGGAGGCACGGGCACTATTACTCCTTGGAATCATCCCTAGTCATCTTTCCCAATGAATTGAATTCTGCTCCCTTAATATCACTGAGAATCTTCAGACAGTATTTTGAGTCCATATCCTGTTGTATCACAAGCAGTATAGTTCTGTACCAAGGAGTGGAAGCTTTTCCAAATAGCAAAATCATGGCAACAGATGGTACCACCCCCACGGTGTTCCTCTGCAAGATTACGATTCATGTCTCCAACACAGGCCCACCCCGAATCACTCTCTGTCCCAACACACCACTTGGAATGGTCCATTGTGGAAAAGAAGGTGGCAGCTGGGTCCTGGAATGCCAGTTTCTCCACATTGTAGACTCTGAACTGACCAGAACAGTTGGATGCCAGAATCCCTCGGGATTTGAGCCAGAACTCAACATAGAGATCAGTGGCAAGAGCCTGGGCCAACCAGCCAGAGTACAGATCTGGATAGATTAAATAAGAGCAGATAAATGTATGAAAGCAGTTCTGATGTAATTAGGGGGCCATATTCCCTTACCCTCTCTATTAATTCCATGCTTTCTACACCTCCCCTAACTAATCATCCCCCACCATCACTTACCATCACCAAAGAAGCGGAATTTTGCAAAGCTGACAAATTCCTTCCCCCCCAATGATGTCAGAATCACCCTGGAGTTCCATGGCTGCTCCTCTACGTGTTGTCCCTCAGAAGCATTCAACAAAGCAGGCAGATCCTGGGCAAAGGCCCCTTGCACACGGTAATCATAGACATCAGGCTCTGTGAAGAGCAACTGATTCCCTAAGGCAGAAACATAGTGTACAATGTTAGATTCATCGGCTGGCAGGGCATTATCATCCTGGCAGGAAAAAAAATATTTTGGCAACTCTGTTGTCTGAGAACAGATAAGGATATTTCCGTAGTGCTGGGATCTCCACTCTCCAGTCTCACAAAGGCCCATTGCTTTCCCCACTCGCCAAAGTTGACCAACCCTCCAGTTGGCCAACAAGAGAGTGCCAAAACTGGGCTCCTGCCAACATGTTACCAACCCCACGCTTGTTTCTGTAGCGAAGCTAAGAAAATAACACTATTAACTGGTTATCCAAGACAGCTTGTTGACTCCTGGGAAGGGGGGAAGGCAAGAAGACAGGGACTCTTAAAAACAAACTGCAGCCCAGAAGTTTTGAGATTTGGGGCAACTGATTAGGGCTGCTGATGTGGGAACCTAGAGACATAGCACCACCCTGTGTGAAAGCAGACTCCATTTCAAAAAGCACACTATTCCTGTTGATAAACTAACAGGAATAGTGTGCTTCTTGAAATGGAATCATTTCAAGAGACAGTACTACCTAGTGAAGGTCTCCTGCTTGTGCGCATTTCTATTCCTTTGCAGGGACAAGGGACAGACTGCCCTTCATTTTCATGGGAAGACTTGGCATAGCATGATTTAGATATCTGGCTGGCATACTGACACATGCATTTCAAGGGAAGCCAGTGCCAAAATGATTGGTTGGAATTCTTCCTCCCAAATTTTTGTAGCTCTTGAACAATAATTTTAGAAGTTATTAGTAATTTCAGAAGTTATGCTTCTTAGAAGCATAAACTTGTCCACTCTGCCCTTAGTTTCCTTGGTAACACCTCTGGTATCTTGACTGTGCTATCTAAATCTTCATAATTTATTCCTTCTCCTGCACAGACTACAAATTCAGGGAGATTTTAGTTTGGGACAGACATTTTAGCACTTAACCAAATGCCCTGAAATAATCCACAAGTTTTGATTTTCAGTATGGAGGTTCTACGCATCCTAAACTTCCCCAGCCCACCCACCCACCTATGGCTTTGAACTGGCTATAGGGGTAGGTGACACACAGAAAACTCTGTCCATAAGTCAGTGCAGTGTGGGGCCAGGCATACTCCTTCTCATCTAGCCTGGGAGGAAAGTGAGGCGTGCTGTGAAGGAGCCAGAATCCTTGAGTTCTGTCCAGGACGATGACCCCTAAGAGAAAAAAAAAAAAAAGCATGTGGTCAACCTCTATCCAGCTGTCTTGAAATCCCAGAAGTGCAGCACCAAGGGTCTTGTATGCTCCATCACAGAATGAAACTGGAGATAAGTCCAAGACTGCAGGTCACAGCTGGCCTATTTCTTTGAATATATTTGATGAAAGGGCACTACCTTTCGTATGACCCTTAGAACCAGAGGAATTCTTGGTTGGAGGCTCATCATTGTACAGGACATAGGCCATCTCTTCCTCCCTCTGGAGGGAAAATAAAACACAGTCAGGTGGAGCAGGGTTTTTTCAAACAGAACTTGAGTGGTTTCATGAAAGATTAAGGGAGGAAAAAAGTTCACTCGAATGTAGTATCCATAGCAATTTTTTAAAAGGGGGGCTTGTCAGCATTCCAAAGCCCCACCCCCCAGGAGCATTTATTGTTCATGACGACTTGACTCATTGTTTTGCTTCTTGACCAGGAGTTCTGGGAATTTTGTTTTTAATTAACAGGTTCCACCGCCTGAAAGGTTTAGAGGATCTATGGCACTCTCACGCATGCCTCAGCTACTGTGGCCTTTACCACAATTTTGCATCTAATCCCCTTCCCAGTCAGATGGATCTACTTGTGATAGACAAGTAGCCATTGGTGTGGTTCAAGAGAAATCTTGGTCAGTGGAGGCGGTGTCTTTCCAGTGAGAGCCACGTCGCCCCACCGCCACTGTTTCTAATTTGGGACCATGTGAAACTGTGGAACCGCTCTTTATGCAGGCTCACCTGCCTGTTTGCTGCCTCCAGGTACAGCTGATTCAATGTTCTGCCCACAGCTCCCTCAGTACTGTTCATCAGGCTCCTCCCTTGCACCCAGCCCTGGGTACCTCCATCTTGATACATGTACCGCATGCCCTCTACTGCGGGGCTGTGATGGGACTTGGGCAGCTTGTAAACAATGAACCTGTAACACAAGGCCATTAGAAGCCACAACCTGCCTATGGGTGAGCAAACTCCTGTATTTGATTTCCACCAAAGTTATGGGTATGCAACATGACTTCATTGCAGGATTAACAGTCATAGACTGAAAGGAAATTAGGAGATTGAACATATTAAGGATGTAAAACCCCGAGGCAGTCAAGGGAAGTGGAGAGTCTCACGGGGTTTCAAAGATAGCTTTACATTGAGAAACAAGATGTTTGTCAGCAACAGCAACTACACTCCAGATCACGCTTCTGCCAGAATCCAAATGGTTCAATCAATTCTGACCTTTAGAAAAACCTTAAGAGCTAAGATGTTCAGCCGGGCATTTATTTAAGGTCAATCATCAATACACCTCTTAGAAATTTTCTTTGTAGTAATTTATGAAAAATGCTGACAGTTTTAAGGATGATTATTTCTACATTATTTCTGTATTTCTGTTTTAATTGTACACCACCAAGAGTCCATGTAGAGTGTGACTGTTGATAAATACAATAAATAAATGCATTTTCTGACTAAAGAAGGCCAGGGAAGAGTGTGCTGCTTGCGTCTCTTGCACAAGACATTTCGAATACACTGCTCATCTATCCGTGGATGGTTGCAGGGGAAGAACTGGAGTAAAGATTTGAAAAGCCTACAAACTGCCGGAGAAATAGGAAGGCCAAGGAGGGAAAGGGAGAGGTGGAGAATCTACTTTTTGTAAGCTGCTCTAGCAGCTTTGATGGAAGGCAGGAGAGCAATCTTTTTAAAGAAAACCAAGGATGAAACCAGGTAAACTGGACACATACCAGTCCACAGGCTGCCCAGAGTCATCGTAGCAGGAAATGCTTCCGTAGACAGCACTGTGCATGAAGGCCAGAGACAGCACCAGAAGGAGCAGCATCAGGCTTTTGCAGAATCCCTGCAAAGAATGTGCAAGCAATGAGGGCTGATGATGGCTAAAAGGAAAGTCAGGACAACAGTCACCACCATGCTAACATACCCGTTAGTATTCCTATCAAAGGTTCCCAGCTCTTTCATTTAACTGAGGGCAGTTTTCTATCCAAATGTTCTTCAAGGGGAGGAAAAGGGTTTAGTGTGCAATGTATTTTCCCTTTCCAATACGCCTATCTCAATAGTCTCCTAAATTTTCTTCGCAATTTATTTTCACCTCCCCACTTAGCAATTGGATTTCATCGTCCTGAAATATCAGTTATTTTGCCCTGGAGGTCTCGACTTATGGGTGTGTTCAAAGGACACATTCACACTGAACAAGCAACCACATCCGCTGGACTTGCACAACCCGGAGAACTAGTTGGCTTGCTCATCACTTACAGTATCATGTAAGCACTGCCCATCTGTTGCCTCTCTGATCATGTGAAAAATGCATCTTTAATTAAAGTGCAATTGTTACTACTTCCCCCGGTAACTCAGATTCGGGTTAGAAGGACGACAGTCATGAAACAGAAACTCAAAAGAGCAAAAACCAACAGGGAACCCAGAATCAGTCTAACCACAAAAAGATTTACTTTCCCGTGCATCTCATCCTAGTCCACGGACTCGCCCGGAGAAGTTAAATCAACCTGACCCAACCTGATGATCTCCGTGTATCTTAAGACTGCAACGCTCATATTCCCTCAGCGGCATGATTACGAAAAATGCGATCCGAAATGAGATCCGAGAAGGCGAGCCCTCCTCCCCGCTTGCCGACTATTTGCTTACGCTTCGCCTCAACCGCCTGGGCGCGACGCCTTCCGCCCGCCAAGGCGTCCGCTCCCCCCCGCCTCGCCTGTTACTAGGCTGACTCACCTGACCGTAAGAGGGCGCCTCCGATGGTTTGTTCTGATGCTCCGGAGGACGTAATACTCACGCAGTGCAGCCACAGAAGGGGGGAATGCAGACGGGGCTCTTCAGCAGCTCCCTTAGCCAGCCCCGCGACCGAACGCGCCGCGCTTCTCCGCCTCGCTCCTGGTAAAAGGGAAGGAAAAGTTGAGTCGCCAAAAGCTCAGCCAGCTCCGCTGTACCTACTTCCCCACGGCGAAGAAAATCATGTGGCTTTGGCCCCACCCTTCCCACTTTTCTTCGGCGGCGCCTGTTGCAGCAAGCCCGGAGCAGAAATAAGAGGGCGATACCGAGCTCACTAGGCGCCGGGCGGAAGGCGCTTGGCGGCGCTTGCCTAGGCCCTGGCAGCTGCGCTTAAGAGAAGAGGGAGGGTGGGCATTGGGGCATTTGCAGCCGCCTGCAGTAAGTGCCAGGCTAGGTGGAAAATCGCGCCTAGACTCATGGCTTGTTCGGAAAGGAAGAGCAGGAAAGTTTGCTGTAGTTGTCAAGTCTCCTTAGAATTGGCTTGTTCATTTCTGCCCTGGGATTACTGGATACGGACGCGACCCTGCGGCTTTGCTTCCCACTTGAGCCCACAGCCGGGGAATCTCCTGGCGAGCGATCTCCCCTCCTAGCGCCACCTAGTGCTGACCCTGCTTTAACTTTCTAGATGAGTCAAGATTTATAAGCGCACCCCGCACACCCTGAGATCTCGGCAAATGTTAGCCCTCCGAGGTAGTCCGGACAAGAAGCACAACATTGAATCCTGGCTCTTTTACCTGCCGATTGTCCAGTCTGTGGCTCTTCTGTCTCCCAAGGTTGTCTGCACGTACCATTCCAGCAGACAATCCCTCTTCCTTGGGTTTTGGTCCTTCTAGCCTTTAATGCCTAATGAGCTGGGTTACCACATAGCCCGATAGGTGTATCAGTTCGGCAGTTCTTTCCAGCGCTTCCCTTTATCAGCCGTGGCCATTGGAGGTGTCTGTGTTTTCTTCCGAGTAATGAAATAATAACTTGCATCACTTTCTCTCCGGGGACTAATCAGGGTGTGTGCCTACATTTTGCCTCTGTGCAGTGTGTAGGTGTATGCGTCTGAGGATCTAATCAGGACAGGTGCCTACGTGTTACTTCTCTGCGGAGAAGTGGGTCTAAGCAAGATGACTGTTGCTTGTATGTGTTTCTGTTGCCTTTGTCATCCCCTGCTGCAGTTTTCTGCCACTGGTCTAGCAGGGTCCTTTGTACAGAGTTGCATATAAGTATCTGAGCTTTTTGTTTGATGGTCTTTATGAAGCTTTTTTTTTTCTTGTGCCATCTCCAGGACTTCAAGACTCAATCGTTTGGGATGCTAAGCAATTCTCAAGATTTGCCTTAAAAGCCACATTTCAAAGGATTTCAGCCTGTTCTTAGCCTTCCTGGATATTGCCCATGTTTTGCAGTTATAAAGGAGAGTTGGCCACGTATAGCATTTGGTCATTCTTAGTTTTATGTCCATTTCCCTGGAGATCAATATATTCTTTAAGTCTTTTTTTTTTTTTTTGGCAATTTCTATTTGCCTCTTTATTTCACTAGCTCTTTTCCCATCTTCCATGATTAAGTGTCCAAGGTAGACAAAATTCTTGACTTTCTGAAGGGGGGCACAATTGACCACTGTTTTTATTTGGAGATGTTCTTTTTTTCTTATGATTACTGTTACCTTGGGTTTATTGGTATTAAAATGTAACGTTTTTCACTCATTTTTATTTTCTCTTTTAGAAGCTTCAGGTCCTCTTTTTCTGCCAAGAGCACACTATCTGCAATTTTAAGTTGCTTATTTCCATACCTTTTAAGTTTTTGAAGAAGATAGGAAGCACATTGACACGTTTGAACTCTGGTGTTGGAGAAGACTCCTGAGAATACCATGGGCAGCCAAAAAACAAACAAACAAATGGATCATTGAACAAATCAACCCAAAGTTCTCACTTGGGGCACAAATGACCAGGCTCAAATTAGCCTACTTCGGACACAGTATGTGAAGACCCAACTCTCTGGTAAAGGCTCTAATGCTGGGAAAGGTGGAAGGAAAGAGAAGGGGATGACCCGCATCAAGGTGGATGGACTTGATTATGATGGCGATGAGTGCACCATTGGGAGACTTGAAAGAACAGGTTAGGGATACATCATCATGGAGAAAATCTATATGTGGTCGTTAGGAGTCAAAAATGACTTGATGGCACATAATCAATTTCCATATCACCTAGTGACAGTCCTAGTACAATGCTTAGTTTACAAAATAATAAGGAGAAAGGAGGAGTGATAGGACATACCCCAGCACATTCCTTTTAAGACTGAAAACTCCTCTGAAGGAGATTTTCTTCTTTTTGCAAGAAGAATCTGGTTGTTAGCCCATTGAGCAAAATATCTTGGTTTGCATTTGACAGGAAACATTCAAGAAACATATCAAAATAACTATGTTAAACTATGGTAAGAGATTTAAAAAGACCTTGAAAGGTGGAGGAATCTAAAGCTGTCTTGGTCAGGATCAATTGCAATCATTAAGATGAATGTATTATGCAAGATAATCTACTTCAAATGGCACCAATTAGAATTTCTGAGAGAACCCTACTAGAATGGCAAGAAACTCAGTAAATTCATATGGAGTAGGAAAAGGCCTAGATGTCATGCGCTGCCTGCCTCTGAATAAGGCTCAGACACTGGTTCGATGGATCAGGCTCTGATTTATTCACAGCGCAGTTACAGCGTCGGAAGAAAAAAGCTGAGAGTGACAGGAGCGCGCCGGTGCGGGGTTTAAATACCCCGCGCCGGTCAGCGCCCCCTCACTCGCGGTCACGTCACCCCCCTTTGTCCAATACGTTGCCCTGCCGGTGGGTGAGGGGTTGTGAGGCCCCGCTGGCGTTCCGGGATCGCCCATCATCGGGTTTTCTATTCATCCGGTGATTGCTGTCAGCTGGGCAATCTCCGTTGTATTGGCGCTGATGGCTTGGGTGTGCTCCGTGATCCATTTAGTTATTGTCTGTTGGCCGTTAGTCGTTGTGAGTTGATGGCTACTTATCTTGAGCCCCTTCTCCTGTTTCCTTGCTATTGTCATGTGTGCCATTGCGCTGATGACTTCAGCTCAACGGCACTCATGACATACTGCCCCCTGTCCGAATAGTGCTCCCCCCCGGTTTTCTGGTTTTTTGTTTTTTTTTTTGGTGGAGCTGTCAAACGGCACTTTTTTTTTTTTTTTTTTTTTGAAATTCCCGCCGGAGTAGTTGTCGCCCCTCCCTTTGCTCCTCCCTCTACCACGTGCCTTCCCAGGGTGTGTCCATAGTGCACATGCCCGGGTCACGTCCTGGCGTGCGCATGCTCCAGCCACACCCTGTTTGTTTGGCGCAGTTCGGCGAGGAGAGAGGCGTGGCTGGTCGGGTGCTTATCAGCTCCAGGTAGGGCCCTTCTTTTTTTTATTTAAAGTGCGTCGCCTTTGTTATAGCTCCTGGGCGTTGCCCCCAGGTTGCCCTGTTGACTTGCTTGCCACTCCCCTGCGGCCTGGGGGCGGGGGGAGGGTGCTGGCGAACGCTTGTCACCGCCTCGTGGGCCCGGGGCGGGGGGAGTGAGTCCCGGGGGGGGGAGGTCCACCCAAGTCGCGGGCTTGGGGGGGCCCTTTCCCTTGGGGCACGGTAGGCGGGGGGGGCCTGCGGGGGGGGGGTTTGCAGGGGACGGCTTGCTGACCTTGGTTGTGGCTTGTCGGGGTATGCCCGGTGAAATGCTCTGGTCAGGTCAGGCGCGTTAACGTTGTGCGCCGCCACCCATTCCGGGTGGGGGAAGTGTTTCCACCTGACCAGATAGTGTAGAGTTCCTCGTTGCTTGCGGGAGTCGAGTATGTCCCTTATCTCGAAGTGGTGTTGCCCGTCGATCATCACCGGTGAGGGCTGTGGCGTGCTTGGGTGCCATCGAGAGGTGGTTGCCGGTTTCAGGAGGCTGGTGTGGAACACCGGGTGGAGTCTCCGTAGGTTGTGTGGCAGGTCCAAGCGTATTGCTACCGGGTTCACTATTTGGGTGACTTGGAACGGCCCGATGTACTTAGGCCCCAGTTTTTTCGAGGGTTGGGGTGACTTTAGGAACTTGGTGGATAGGTAGGCCATATCCCCTGCTTGGAACGTCGGTTGTTGGCGCCGGTGCTTGTCGGCCTGCTCTTTGTAGGCTGCCTGTGCATCCTTCAGCGCCGCCGTGATTATTGGCCATGATTCCGCGATCTTCCGTCCCCAGTTGCTAGCGTCCATCTGGGGTTCCGGGGGTTGAGGTAGCTCCGGTATGGGGATGAAGTCGCGCCCCGAGACTACTTCGAACGGAGTTTTCCCCGTGCTCGTGTGGACGGCGTTGTTGTAT